>NC_084893.1:4963070-6163070 GCF_958979055.1 Alnus glutinosa
TTGGCTCTCTCTCTTCATGCAACTTCTTTTATCTTAGAAGGGAATTCTCTTACAATTATTCTGGCTCTACAAAATCCAATAATTACATAAGATTGGCGTATTGCTTCAACCATATCTCACATCCATTCACTCATTTCACAAACAAATAACTGGTCAGCTAGTTATATTGACTGAAGTACAAACTTTTGTGTCCATCATGTGACAAACTGAATTGCAACCGGACTTCATTCTGACTGCATTCATATCCGTTATACTTTATATGTATCGTCTCCTACGGTCCTACCTTTTTTGGAATCATCTTTCATCTTTTCTAATTCCTTATTTCTTTTATCTTTTTGTCTTGTACTAAAAGAAAAAAGAAAAAAGAAAAAAAAATTCAGAGGACAAAACTAACCAAAAGTCCCTTGAAGACCGATAGGCGATAGACACTCTGCAAAACTCAGTTCATTCTCCCTCTCTTTACTTCACCCTTTAGATTCTCTCTCTCTCTCAAGAATGACAATGGGTGCGGCGGAGAGACCCACAGTTCGCGTCTCTAACATCCCTCAAACCGCGACGGCCCACGACCTCCTACACTTTCTCGAGTCCACCCTCGGACCGGACTCAGTCTTCGCCGTGGAGATCGCCACCGAGCGCAAGAACTGGAAGTCCCGGGGCTTCGGTCGTGTCCAGTTCGCCACCCTCGAGGCCAGGTCCAAGGCCCAGTCCCTCTCTCTAAGCTTCAAGTCCCAAACCCTTAGGCTTTCCGACACCTACGACGACATCGTCGTCCGCCCCGTGCACCCCAAGCGCCGCCTCGAGAACTGCGTTCTGCATGTGGGTTTCATGGCGAGAGAGGGCTGCATGAGTGTTCTGGAGTCGTGGGAGGGCGTCAGGGTTTGGGTTATGCCCGAGAGAGGGCGAGTGGAGTTCTGGGTGTGGCAGAGTGGCGAGTGTTATAAGGTGGAGGTTCTGTTTCAGGATGTTTTGGAGGCTGATAGGTGTTGTTTGGGAGGAACAGATGTCAATGCGCTGCTTCTCAAGGTATGGGATTTTTTTTTTTTTTTTTTTTTTTTTTTTTTTTTTTTTTTTTTTAAATGGGTTTGGTGTTTCTCGTAATATGCTTGTATGAGTTGGATTTTTCTATAAGAAGGAAGCAGCTTATGCATTTTTTTTTTTAAAAAAAAAAAGTCATTTCTTTATTATGTTTTTAATGCCGAGGTAGATTGAGATTTGCTCGCAACTTTTGATTTTTGTTATGTTTGTTTGTTGGATTGAGTGCAGGAAAACGAATTTGCTAATAGGAAAGATAATCACTGAGCTAGATAGGGAATTCCTGGTAGTTGCTTTATCTTTTAATTGAATTATATTATCGGTAGTTGCGGTTGATATCTCTAGACAGTGTTTTCTTGCATATTCCAAATTAAAGTATTTTGTGGTGTCTCAAAGTAGTTGAGTTGTTGTCTTTGGTATGCTGATTTGGGTAATTTCCTGGAATTTTTGTTTCGTTTGGGGTTTTATTGATCTTCTGAGTTGTATACTTGTATGCCGGGAATGAAGGTTTATAGTTTTGGAAACAGCAGGTGAATGAGCGAGAGGAGAGCACCTACCTTTTTACTCATATAAATTATGCCTTTTGGCGCATTCCTTGACAAAAGTGATGTCTGTTGTTAGATTGATAATCAATGATAACTTGAGTTTGTGGTTTATTTTACAGTAACTTAGTATCATAATCATTATTGGATTGTGATGTTAGGAGTCCTTCATACCCTTTTGAAGCCATATACGTGGTTCGGTTGAATGTAAGCACCGATATGGATGCTTACAGTTGCCTCCAAATGCTTGTGTCACAGTTCAGCACTGAGCAAATTATAAGATGATTGGGTGTGAATGCAGCTTATCCACCTTTGATTATTCCCTGCCCCTTTATTTTAAAGGGTTTACGAATCTTGGTTCTCGGAAAGGACATGATGGCATATTATCTTACTCATGGTTGGTCCTATATAGAGGGGAATGGCAATATATGACATTTTTAGCTAGCCTCAAAAAGTTTGGATAACATTAAATAATTTGAACTGAATTGAGTTAGTGTTGTCAACTAAAGTATAATTTTTGATGTTTTTGAGAGTAGAAGTAACGATTGGAAGTTATTTCTTTCCTTTAAAATAAGAGTTTCTGTAAGTTTTTCTTTATTATCGTCTAGATGAAAATTAATGCATCCCTTCCATTACCTGCAAGAAAAAGTGACAATCTGTTTTGAAGCCTCTTTTTCAGGCTAACTTGATATTTCCATAAAGGTAGATCCAATATTGATTTTGGGTAGAATTAAATAGTTGGTTAGAATTAGTCTTTATTTTTCACATTATATTGTTGGACTGCTACTTTTGGTTCTCCTTTGGTGATTAGTTATCATGATTTTCTTATTCTTTTTTTCCTACTAGCTAGGTTGCTTCTTTTGTATACGTCCTGCGTACCTAAAGTGTCTTACGCTTTTAATGATATTTCAATTACTTATTAAAAAAATAGTTGGTTAGAATTTGAGGAGAGCTGTATATATAATATTTAGTATCGTGGAGCTTTTGAATAAATAGAACACATTTCGCTGTATCACATCATCTATGAATTAGTAAAGGCTTAGTGAGTTTAGTAACATTCAGTTTCAACCTTAGGAGGCTTTATATTGGTAAAACGTTTATTAAAACTCCATAATGGAGTATGAACAATGCTGGCCGTGTAAGGAACAGGACATTGTACTCTACCTTGTAATGTATTTGCTTGGGGTTGTAAAAGAGGGAAAAAGTGAGAGATGTGAAGTTTTTAGCATACTACACTTGGATAGAAGTGCCATTTTTAAGTAACTTTATCTATCTTCTGATATTATTTCTCTTGTTGATTGGTTTCTGGCTTTAGACCACTGTTTTTTATTTTTGTTATCTATCTTACTAATCTTTTCTCCCAGCTCAAGTATGGCCCGAGGATCTACCAAAAAGTTTCTGGACCTGGTATAACTTCAAAATTTAGTGCTGATCGGTACAATATCTTCAAGGAAGATCTTGACTATCTATGGGTTCGCACTACTGACTTTTCTGTTATGAAGTCAATTGGACAATCAACTTCATTTTGTTGGGAAATTGAAGGACTATCGGCTTCAGATATTTTTACAAGTTTCCCTCGCTTTAAAGAAGACATGAAGGATCTGATTTTAGAGGATGGGGAGGAATTCTGTTCTACATCCGAGATAGTTCCACTTGTGAAATGTGAATTGGGCTCTAACTTAGCATATGAAATCTTTTTCCAACTCAATTCCCTTATTCATACCCAAAAAATTAGCCTTGCTGCAGCAGATTCTGACCTGGTTGAGACACTTGGCAGATTAAAGGTTGAAACTGCTCTTATGATCCTTAAGAAGTTGCACAAGCTAAATTCCACTTGTTATGATCCCGTGTCGTTTGTAAAGACTCAATTACATGTCCTAGGAAGAAACATTAAAAGCGTTCCCCCATCTTCCCATGAAAGGTTAGCAGATCATAATGTAATGAGTTGTCATAGAGCCCTAATTACCCCTTCAAAAATTTATTGCCTGGGTCCTGAGCTTGAAACTTCTAATTATGTCGTGAAGAATTTTGCATCATATGCCTCAGACTTTATGAGAGTTACTTTTGTTGAAGAGGATTGGAGTAAGCTTCCGGTAAATGCCATTTCCACTAGTGTCCAGCGAGGTATTTTTGCCAAACCTTTTAGAACTGGAATATATCATCGGATATTGTCTGTTCTTCGAGATGGGATTGTGATTGGGGCAAAAAGGTTTCAGTTTTTGGCTTTTTCGGCTAGTCAACTCCGATCAAATTCCGTTTGGATGTTTGCTTCTAATGAAAAAATAAAAGCAGAAGATATCAGAGAATGGATGGGGTGCTTCAATAAGATTCGTAGTGTCTCCAAATGTGCAGCAAGGATGGGCCAGTTGTTCAGTTCCTCTTACCAAACTTTTGTCGTCCCTGAACAAGATATAGAGATTATTCCTGATGTTGAAGTAACCTCTGATGGTTTTGACTACTGCTTCTCAGATGGCATTGGAAAAATTTCTCTGACTTTTGCTATGCAGGTTGCTCAGAAATGTGGGTTAAATCAGACTCCTTCAGCATTTCAAATTCGATTTGGTGGATACAAAGGTGTCGTTGCTGTTGACCGTAATTCCTTTCGGAAGCTATCTCTGCGTAGTAGTATGCTTAAATTTGAATCAGAAAACAGGATGCTTAATGTCACTAAATGGAGTGATTCAATGCCTTGCTATTTGAATCGAGAAATTATTTCCCTCTTGTCTACCTTGGGAGTGGAGGACGAAGTATTTGAGGCAATGCAACAGGAACAATTGTGTCTGCTTCGCAAAATGCTGACAAGTAGAGAGGCAGCTTTAAATGTCTTAGAGAGCTTGAATGGATCAAATTCTAGAAACATTCTGGTAAAAATGCTGCTTCAGGGTTATGAGCCAAATCAGGAACCTTACCTCTTGATGATGCTTCAAGCACATTACGAGAACCTGTTGTCTGATTTGAAAAGTAGATGTCGAATATTTGTCCCAAAGGGCCGGATCCTGATAGGTTGCATGGATGAAACTGGCATTTTAAACTACGGCCAAGTTTATGCCCGTGTCACCATGACAAAAGCAGAACTACAATCGTTGGATCAGAGTTTCTTCCACAAGGTGGATGAGACAACACGTGTAATAGTAGGGAAGGTGGTTGTAACCAAAAATCCTTGTCTTCACCCAGGAGACATCAGAGTCCTTGAGGCTATCTATGACGTGGAATTGGAGGAGAAGGGTCTGGTGGATTGCCTTGTCTTTCCTCAGAAAGGAGAACGGTATAAATCAAAAGTCTAGATTTTTTATTTATTTACATTTATGGATTGGAGTCGACTATTATTTCTTCATGAGATATGGTATGCGAGGTACAATTATGAGAACCATTGCATGCTTTACCTATCCTTCCCTGCAACGATTTGACAATGTCATGAAAAATACTCCTTCTAATTTTTCCATGTTAAGTGCTCCATCCTATAGTATTTAGGTTATCAGATTGTTATGAATCACCATAATCAGGTTGATAGGTTATGGTTCCCGCCTATGAACCGTAGAGATTATATTGGGGCTCATCTGCATCTTTTAACTTGAGAGAGTCAATTTCAAACTATGGATATGTTATTAAGGACTTTAGTTTTGATGGACAATTTATATTCCTCATGAATTTCTCCCTTGTTTATTATTACTTTTAGCCAAACCAATTTAATCACTTCAGGTTTTGCTGGGTTGACCTGAATTTACTACTCGTTTTCTTCATTTCTTTTTCCTTGGCGATGCGTATAGTTTTGATGCCATCAGTCATTGCAATAACTTTGTGTCATATACCTTCTTACAGGAGCAGTCTGCCTAGTATCCTGGTTAGGAAGTTACTCATGAAGCTCACTTTCCCCTGCCAGGAAATGCAAATTTTTATTCCATTTCTGTCTAACCACTTACCTGCACAGAACATCTCTTTCTGTTTAAATTTCCTAGCTACACTGGACATATCGTTTCCTGCAACAATGTTTTCCTAGTTCTTTTAGTTCTTAAATAGATAGTACTTGTGGCTAAGAATTTGAGTCTGCAGGCCGCATGCAAATGAATGCTCTGGTGGTGATCTTGATGGAGACCAATTTTTCATCAGTTGGGACAAAGATCTCATCCCATGTCAAACTGATCCCCCAATGGACTACACAGGGCGAAGACCTCGTATAAAGGATCATGATGTGAGCTTAGAGGTAGATTTTCTAAACTAAAGTTTTACCCTATAGAGTTGGAATTGAATTTTCATCATATATTTTCACTTAATTGTTTTTCTCATTGGTCTGGGAAAAATTGCAGGAAATTCAAAAGTTTTTTGTTGATTACATGATCAATGATACTTTGGGCGCCATCTCTACCGCACATCTAGTTCATGGCGACCGTGAGCCAGATAAAGCTCGGAGCCAAAAATGTCTAGAGTTGGCAAACCTTCACTCCATGGCTGTTGACTTTGCAAAAACCGGTGCACCAGCTGAAATGCCCAGGTTCTTGAAACCAAAGGAGTTTCCAGATTTCATGGAGAGGGTAGGCAAACCCATGTATACCTCCAACGGGGTATTGGGGAAACTCTACCGTGCAACAGTTGACTCAACAATGCAAGAGAAGTCAAACTTGGTTTTGGATAAGACTTACGATTATGATCTTGAAGTGGATGGTTTCCAGACCTTCCTTGAAATTGCAGAAAGTCACAAAGACCTTTATGTAGAGAAACTGGGTACCTTAATGATATATTATAGAGCCGAGAGTGAAGATGAGATTCTAACGGGTAATCTGCGGAGCCGTGAAGCATATTTGCAGCGTGATAACAGGAGATATGGTGATATGAAGGATAGAATTTTGCTGTCAGTGAAGAGCTTACAAAATGAAGCCAAAGAATGGTTTGAAAGTAGCTGCCAAAGGCATGAACGTCAACGGTTGGCCTCGGCTTGGTATCATGTAACCTACCACCCAACTAATTGCCAGGAAAGCTTTCGTTGCTTGAGCTTTCCATGGATCGTAGGTGATATTTTGCTGAACATAAAATCTGTAAATAGCAGAAAAGTTCGCCCATGAGAAGATGTTGTATGTAGCCAATTTGTCTGGAAGACCCAATCATATTGTACCCATTGGATGATATTAGAGCTTTTTGGCCAAGCTCTACAGACAAAAGCTCCCTCTCTCTCTAGAATAACATTGTGCGTGGTGGAGAGACCCACAGTTCGGGTGTCAAATATCCCTCAAACAGCAACAGCTAATGACCTCCTCTCGGCCCGGACTCACGGCGATAAAAATGGGTGTGGCAGAGAGACCCACCTACAGTTCGGGTGTCAAACATGTCTCAAACAGCGACAGCCCATGACCTCCTACACTTCCTCGAGTCTGACTCTCGGCCCGGACTCGACCTTTTGCTGTGGAGAACAGTAGGGTTCACATATTCCATTGTAGGCGGGGATCCCGTGCAATAGAACTGTCTTTTTTTGTAGGTAGGCTGCTTGAGAGGTGGGATTTGGACAGGCTTTCACATGGGCTGCCCTGCAGAGGATGAGGATCCTTCCACTGCCATGTACATCATTGAAAAATTATGCGATTTTTTTGTATTGTTTTTTTTACTTTTCTCAAAATTACAAATACCGAGAAAAAGAAAAAAATTATGCATCTTTTTAGTCCTAAAAGAATTCAAATCCAAAATTAGCCAAACGTAATTCCTTAAAAAAATTGAAAAAAAAAATATACAAAATATTGATGCATCCAAACATCCCATTATAAATTACTTGAAAATGAAGGGACCTGAGGAAGCGTCCAAATATCCACATCTGCATTTTTGTCACCAACAAGCAATAGCTTTTTCAATGATACGCCATTAGACAACTACTAGGCCTTCATCATCTTTCTTACCAAACAAGGAATTCAAACTATAATTGAGTATTTAATAAGCTTAATAAACCCCATTAATTTATCCCCAGAAGATACTCCCTCGCTTCACAGCTCAGAATTATTTGTAAACTGCAAAGAAAAGTTGTCTTCTACCTGGAATCTGGATGAATAATAAAAAAAAACAACTTTATCCTACGCACTTCCCCTTCACCATCCACCCACTTTTAAAAAGACCATCATCATCATCATCAACAAAAATAAAGTTTCAAACACGATATCTACAAGAATATATATTTTAATAACAAAGGTATGTGACAATACAATGTTGCTGTGTCGAATTTCCATAAGCACCTCACGTAATGTATGTTGAGAGTTCCAATTTCCAAATCTCATTTGCATAATAATCCTCTCCAAGTCAATCCCAAACTCCAGTATAAATCCGATCGTTGTTCGGCAGATGGGAAACAAATAACTTATTTCATTTTTTTTAAAAAAAAAAACAAAAAAACAACTTTACATAATCTGGAATTATTTCACCACTGTCTTCTCTGGCATTACCGCCGTCTCCTCCATTGGGTGCTACTGATTTTCGGGTTTTGAGTTGTATATCTATCGTTTTCTTGAGGTATTAGTGCCCCTACTAATATTTGTTGTTGGTTCTCATGTTTAAATTCGAATTTCTCCCTTTTCCGATTCGGTTGGGATTCAGGTTTATTATCCTAAATGAGATATCATTTCGGTTGTGTTTTTTCTTCTTAGAGTCTCCAATTCTTTTTGAAAAATTGGTCATGAACTAAATTTCACGGAGTTTTTTTACTCCCTATAATTTTATCTATCATTTTGGGCCGCATGCTTCTCTAATTACACTCTTACTCGACTTTCACCTATCTCGGTCTCATCTGGTGGAGTGAAGTGTTAATTGTCTGTTTAGTTTTGACATTTCAGTTGAGTTGCTTGAATTTTGTTTATGGTTTGATTGTAATTATTTCTCATCTACTTTAAGAAAATCATTCATCTTTCTTTCAACATATCTTCCTTTTTATTCGACAAAGGAAGATAAGATTTCACTTTTCCATCGTCCTAACTTTTCGTCCCTCCTACCAAACGAGAACAAGTACAGTAGAAAGTCAATTTTTATCCTCGGAGGACACGTCAGATATTCTCACTTTCTTTTTAATATTAATTACAAGTGATGTAACGTCATTCTTCCGTTTCAATAAATAAATTAAAAAAAAAAAATTAACAATATTATTATTTTTTAGAAACGTACGCTTTTGTATAAATTATAATAAGACTATTTATTCTGAAATCTGAATATGGCAATCAAGACTATCAAGTATATAAGTAAATAGCATTTTATTTTCACTAAACATTTTTATACACTATCCAACCTCACAACTCACAGACAAAAAAATTAATAAATAAATACCTAAATACTATCCACTTTCGAAAGCCATAATATATATATTTTTTTTTAAAAAAAAAACGAGTTGGCGCCGCCACGCCAACGTCCAGCAGTCAACGCGCCAGCTCATCCGGCTATAATTAGCCAACCACCGCCACGTCCCTACTGGAGTCCAAAGCCGACAACGACGATTTCATTGGCACGTGACTCGGAGCCGAAACGTACCGGCTCGAGAAGTTCCGGAACAAGGGGTAATCGTCGTCGGCGTCGAAATCACCGTTCTGCCCCGGTCCCTCGTCGAAGTTCAGTGCGTAACTCAGAGGATCGTATTGGAATTTCCCTCCATGCCGACCCGCAGCACTGCCGCCTCCGCTCCGGCTCCGGTTGAACCGCCGGATGAAGGTCTTCCATCTCGGACCGGCGACGATCTCGGACACTTCTCGGAGTTTCTTGAGGGCAACAAGGCCTCGGAACCACCACCTGTCCTCGCCGACCTGGTTCGATCGTACCCGCTGCCACCAGGGCAATCCGCCATCGGAGGATCGACGGGAGCCAAAGCAGGGGAAGCAGAAGCAGCAACGCTTGTTGGCCACGAGAGCGTTGGTTCGATCTTCGCCGCACGATTCGGGGTCCGATATATCAATAGCCATAATTCATAAACCCCAACTCTCTCTCTCTCTCTCTCCCTCTCTTACTCTCAGTCTCAGAAACAGAGAGATTAGGTTTATATGGGGATGGAGGAAAGTTGCTCGTAACGGAAAATGGAGTGACCGGGAAGTGCCGGTGGAGAGGGATTTTTGGTTAACGGTGGGGCTACTGGGGCTGAAAACCCACCGGGAGTTCCCGGTGATTCAAGCTTATCTGTAATCTGTGTATATAATAGGACGATTAAGAGGAAAGGGTGTCTTTAGTAATTTCGGATTAGGAATTTGGAGCCGTTGTGGTGGGTGATGATTGGGTGATTTGGGGGTGGACCTGGTCAATCAGAGAGAGAGAGTGAAGCGTGGGGCCCGGCTAAAGGCGTAATCACAAAGAACTTCGGTTGGGTCTACCGTCTACCTATTTAGAATGGTAGGGTCCACATATTCTTTGATCAGGAATATGACAGGGCTGCTACCCACTGATCGACGCGGTGGGGGCATTTCCTTTTATTCTTTATATTTACTTTAAAAAAATTATATTTTAATCTTATAATTATTTCGTACTGATGATATGGTACAAAGATATGATTACAACTCTTCTACTATACAATTCAAACACCATTTTTAAGAAAAAAAATAAAATAACCATAGAATATGTAAGACTTATAATTAAAAAAAAAAAAACAAATCCAATAAGTTAGTTTAAAAAAAATAAAAAGAGAATTATATAACTATAAACGTACCATATCTTTATGATATAATAGTCCTAACCAATCACTGATTTATTCTTTTAATAAAAATTGAAGAGACTGCCCACCATTATAAAATATTTATGAAGTAAAAATGTAGTTTCTAGGATTATAAAATATGTATGTGTGTGTGAGAGAGAGAGAGATAGAGAGAGAAATGTTATAAACTATATTTTTATCACACTTTTGTTTCATTTTGCTGATGTGGCAATGTCAGTCTGTCAATTAGCCTTAGAATCGGATATAAATTTTCAACAAACCTGTCTAATAGGCTGTCAAGTGCCCCATGTGCCTCTCACATGGTTTTTTTAAGGACATAAATTTGCTGCAAATTAGTTTATAGCTAATTCCTATAAACTAGTCTAATAAAGTGACATGTGTCCCTTAGCATGTGAGAAGCACGTGTTTTTTTAATAACATTAATAAGAAAATATGTGCTTCTTACTTGCTTTCGGAACACATGTCACTTTACTTTATTAGACTGATTTGGATGAATATGTATTCTCTCAAACTATCACCCAATTGTCAATGTCTCCCCAAAACTTTAGATTGTGTTAATGTCCGCCTCAACTACAAAAAATTATCAATGTTCCTCAACGACAAAAACACCCTTAATAATAAAAAAAAAATCTATAACTCGGAGTGAAAATACGAGTGGATAATAACTGCCCGCATCCACTATTCGCACATACAGATGCGGTTAATAACCAATATCTGCATAATCTGATTAAAAGGGGAAAGAGATTTCTTTGTTTGAAATAGTATGACATGTGAAAGTTTGGCAAAAGGAAAATGACTCCATAAAAGAATGTGATCTTTCTTTGTTTGAAATAGTATGTCATGTGAAAGTTTGGCAAAGGAAAATGAATCCAAGAAAGTATGTGATCAATTGCACATCAAACTAACTCAAACATGTGATCGGCTTGGTTGATTGTTGGGTTGTTACTTGTTACAGAAGAAGTTGTAGGCCCTTTCTCATTAGGTAGACCCACGAATATGCTTTTGCCATTTGAATGGACCCAACTGAGCATTGTCACGAGTTGATTTTCAATTATATATGATATGTTTTAGGGAAAATATTCCAAAATTTGTTTCTACTTTTTTTACTTTAGCAGTTTAGATCTAAGTTTTTAATTTGATCAAATTTAATACTTTGAGTTTGTTAAGATTTTAAATGTAATACCTCTAACCATTTTTCTCTCAAATAAACACCAAAAATAACATAAAAAGACTATTATATCTTTCTCATTAATATATATATATATATATATCAAAGAGGTAGCCCGAGAGTGGCTGAGGGGGCGGCTCACAGCCACACCCCACCGGCTGTCGGGAGGCTAATCTTTCATATATTTTTGTTATTTATTTGAGAGAAAAATGCCTAGAGGTATTACATTTTTAAATTCATGTATTGAATTGATCAAATTGAAAATTCAGGTTTAAAACCCAAAATTCAAAAAAAAAAAAAAAAAAAAAATACAGATAAGTACTGAATTTTTTTTATTTTCTTTTGGGGTCTTTATCAAAGATATGTTAGGCCTCAAGTTTCAGAAGCCGATCACCGTAGCATTAAATGGGCAAATTTCTGGACAAGAATAGATTTGCGGTACTAGGATGTGTAATATTCATAGTTGTTGATACTATGCTCTAAATGGTGCAAACACCAGATCATACAAATTATCATAAAACTAAAGAGGCTTAAGGAGTTGCTTATATTGTAGAGGATAATGTAACAACTCACATTTGAAAACCACCGGCTTGCAAAGGCTTAAGCGCTTATATACACACAGTTAAGATTGCACTTAATCAATGCGAGACACTTGGAATCGCAACATTCCACCACACTTTCAAATCCGACATTTTTGGTGACCCACTCTATCAACAATGACCCGGTAGTAGTCATTTCTCTTTTGGCGACTTCACTTATCTATCAATATTCAATCACTTAACACTATGCCTATGCATAATATTAAGACATCTTAATCCAACCTATAGTTCGCACCCTCCGTGACTCGAAGTCATAACGCGGTATCTGCTCTGATACCAATTATAACAAACCTTAAATAGATCTCACCTTTAAAAATCGGCTTCCAAATGAAAGATGATCAAAAGCTTATATACACATAATTAAGATTGTACTTAATCAATGTGAGACACTTGAGATCGTAACAAATAGAGTATGAGCAACAATATAATATGTTGCCACTCTCGCAAATATGGTGGTGTATGGATGTCATGGTCTGAAACAGCATAAGTGTGCAAGATAAAGAAGTGTAAGATTTGGCTCTATAGCCTGCAAGTGTGCATGAGGTCAAGTTGGTCAACTGCACATACAATTTCTATTACAGATTTCAACCACATCTTGGATAAAATCAGCTCACTTAACAATCATACCATCAGGGATGAATTCACGGACATGACATTCTTGTCAACTATTAAAGTACTGTAGCAAAGACACCAACTACAAAGTTGAGAATGCTGGGGGGGAAGGGTGGAAGTAGGCAAGAAAGAGATTAAACAAGCATTGATCGTGAACACATGTAAAGTCTAAAGGACATTTGCAAATAAAATTAAGAGAGGAGGGAAAAAACGAGGATTTTTCAAGTCATTCATCCTAGGTCTGACATGGCTTCAAGCTCATTTTCTGACCATCCTCGACCAGACTAAACATGTAAACTTCAATGTATATAATATGAAGACTATAAATTTCTATACACACAAAAAACAGATATATGTATAAAAAGAAAAGTGGCTGGTAGAATTTCAGGGACTACTTTATCTTGGTCTGGCTTTCATCCATTTTCCACAAGTCTGACTCTATCAAATATGTAATAATATAGGAGAACAACATTTTCATTCAGTTATGAACGGCAACTCATCCGCATTGCGAGATTTCCTATAAGGTTATAAAGCATGAAACCTGAAATTCCGCATGAGTACTCAACTCATTAGCGCACATTTCCTGTATCTTTTCTCAAATAACCCAGTAAATCTCAGAAGTCATGGAGAAAATATCAATTTCCAGAGAAAAACAAATGTTAAAATCACAAATAATTCATACATAAGGTAAAAAGAGGCTGAAACCAGAATTAAAACGCACTATGACTCAAGGAATTTATATCCTAACACAAACTTAAATACGTAACTACATTATACAGACCAACAGCCCATGGAAGTCTTTTTCATAAATACATCAATCGTCCACTTAACTAAGAAAGCAAGCGAACACACTGACAGATCTTTCCATCAAGACCAAACTCATAACTAGCCAATAGTAGTTTAGTTTTTAGGTGCTTTTAATAGCGTACTAACAGAAAGCTCAACTTACAATGCAAGAGTTCCTACAACATCACCACCATGAACGCCCCAGAAAACTTTTCCAGCATCATCGGACTTCCCAGCATCAATAGCAATAGCACCGAAGATTGCTCGGAAAGCACCACAAACCACTGCAGGAGCCGAAGAATCAGTCTTGGGAGAAACCCTGACCACCTTCTGCAACCCCAGCCGAATCCCATCCGCCAAGCAAGACGATTCCATTGTGGATATCTCTGCTATGTGACGGTTCAGATCTTTTGCAGAAATATCAATATCCATTCCAAGTAATCGGAGAGAGACAGATGTTTCAATCACATTGGCACCTAGAATGCTCAAAGCTCGGTTGTTCTCTTCAGAGAAGGAGGCATGTGTCATGGCACGGCGAAGAAGACCAATGCTCTGGAAAGTATAGCTGAAGATAGAGAAAGCAACAATATAAGAACCCACTTGTTTGTAATGAATCTAAAAGAATTAAGAAATTAAGAACCCACTCAGTTAATGAGAAAATATACAAAAAATAGATGCAAGAAAATCACTTTGCTAAATAGTGTAAACAAAATCATAAATGTTAATTTCTTTCTCATAGGTTTCAACCTTCTGAAAAGTACTAAAACTTAATCTATTAAGAAATAGGCAATAACTATGCACATCAGGACTCTGACACTACATTGGTCCTGTGGTTTGAGCTTCTGACAAATAAATTCTTAGGGTTTCAAAATGAACAAATAACTCCTTGTTGTATGCCTATGTAACAAATAAGTCCCTCCGTACAAAATTCTGGTCGTTTGTTTGGTATGGTCATTATTTTTTGTTTGATAAGTAAGAGAATTTTATTAAAAACGCAGAGCGCAATCAAGTATACAGGGGAATTTGGTATGGTCATTATGAAATTACAAATTTATCCTTAAAAAAAAAAAAAAAAAAAAAAAAACTAGGGCTAGGGTGAGTTGGCAAACAACCCCATGGCCCCTTACAGTTGGTTCGGCCACATCAGATTCAACCGTTGGGGTGGCTAAACCACCTCATCCCAATCTAGCTGATTATGGGGTTAGCCCTATAGTAACTATAGGGGTGGGTTAGCCACCCCCTTTGACCGATTATAGGGGTGGCCTAGCAGTCGAATTTGGGGGGTAGCCAAACCACCCCAAGGCACTTGTAGGTGGTTCGGCCACCCCCTCTGGCCGATTATGGGGTTGCCAACAACCCCAATCCGAACCATTTTTTATTTCTCTTTATTCCCTTTTTATAATTTTTTATTAAGGGTAAATTTGTAATTTTATAATGACAATGTAGAAGAAATGGCATAATTTGTACGAAGGGACTTATTTGTTATATAGACATACCACAAACAATAATTTGTTCATTTTGAAACAAGAATTTATTTGTCACAGCATCAATGACCAATTTAACAATTTTCCTTTCCTAAAACAGAACAAACGACATTGTATAACAAAGTTAGCATAAATAAGTGAGCACAGATTGTACATTTGTTGGAATATAACCATGTGAGTACTAGGGGTGGCAATTCATGTTCATGTGTCGGGTTCGGGTCGGGTCAATGCATGAGTGTAAGACTATATGGGTCACCCGAATCCGACACATTTAATTAAACGATTCAGACCCCTGAATCCTAACAAGACCCCATTAAAATAAGCGGGTGACACGACTCAACCCGCATAACTCGTTTAATTAACAAATTTCTCAATTATTGAGCATGAAAATGCCATTTCATACAAATATATTGACACAATAATTCTCAATTATTGAACATGAAAATGAATTACACTACCAAAGTTATATCTTTACAACTATGGATGAGACTAAGGGTATTTTTTTGTCCTAGACTTTAGGGTTTTAATTTTTTAATGATATTTTTTAAATTAAAAAAAAAAAAAAAAAAAAAAAAAAAAAAAAAGAAGAAGAAGATGATAAATGAAAAGGCAAGTTTTAATTTATAGAGGTTATGCAGGTCACCTGTAGGCTAAGCGGTTTGACCTGAATTGACATGTTTATTAATTGTCTTATCGGGTGGACCCGATTTGCATCGAATTCTATTTTACTAAACCCTAACCCTAATTTCATATTATGTTTGTGTCGGATTCATGGGTCGTATCAAAAATTGTCAGCCCTAATAAGTACGAGTGAAATATGAGTGGTTAAGTCTCACATTGGATAGTGGTTACCAGAGTGAATGAATTAGTATAACATAATTGAGCTGAAGCCAACTTTTTTGGTCGAAAAATGGTATACCTGCATGTTTTTCAAGGTCTCACCTGAAGATTCAACTGGTTATCGCCCCAAGCATAGACATTTTTGTCAATATTTTGGTTTACATCGTTTTGGTTTAAGAACAAAATAAAGATCCACATGGTTGTACAATTAGCAGAGTAAAGTAAGATTCGTTCAAATTCTTGCTTGTTTTTCTTTTCTTTCTTTTTCAAACATTTTCTCAGCAACCAGGCAGAGATGATAATGAAGAAGGTGAAAATGCGAGAATCGGGAAGGGCTAACTAAGGCTTACCCAATTTGCTTCTGAAGGGTTTCGAGCGCAGTTGAAAACGGCGATGAGGGTTTGAAGCTCCGCTCAGGCACTTCATTTGCTGCGTTGCTCTTCTGCACAAAATGAAATTTACAGAGACCCACTTGCTTATTAGTCTCCGTTAGGTTTCCCAGAAAAGCAAGAGAGAGGAACAAAAAGAAAACAAAAAATAAATAAATAATAAATTACCTGAACATTGGGAACGATCGTGAAGAAGAGAATGGCCAAGACCGTGAATCCGAAGCGACGAGAATTCATTTTTCCTTTTCTTTTTTCAGATGCTCCGTTTTTGTCTGTTTTGACAACCTCAGTGTTCTGTTCTGGGAAACCAAACATACATACACCCTACCCACTAACTTGTAAGCCAAGTTTTGGTTACAAATTGGAATTTCCTTCACTCGTTATGTGTTTTTAGCACGTGAGAACATTTTTTAATAAGATTAAAAGAGTTAAATTAAATTAATAATGTGTTCTTCCCCTTATTGCTAAGCTAGGGCCCAAAATAAGGTTTGTTTTCTAGGCCCAAGACATTCAATATTTTGAACTGTTATAATTTGGCTTAATTTGATCCATCACCATCCTTTGATGTTCTGTCTGTACACAACTTTTTTTTTTGTTCGGGTTTTACTTTAATTGTTGTAGGGCCATTACAATTAAACCCTTAGAATTAGTTTTTGTTTAAAAAAAAAAATCCAAAAGTTGATTAGGACTTTCGCGTAAACATTATAAGATAAAAATGTAGTATATAACATTACTCATACAATTAATATATGTCGAGTAGATATCAAATTATACCAATTGGACAATTTTCTTTCAATTTAGTCTATTAAACGGACATTTTTTAGAGCATGTAATTCTTGCCTGTAATTTTAAAAACGCATGTAAAATTCACAAGCTCTATTAAAAATACATGTAAAACTCACATGCTTCAACTATAGTGTCAGTTTGATAATTCCTCCAATTCCAATTTAGGGATAAACTTTGTCAGTACCAATTAACCGATTCAACAAAAGTATCACTTTGATCCCAATGGTCCCTGGGGTGGCACGTGCTCCGTATTTGTTTGATAAAACTTTTTCATTCTCTTTTGTTTTTTCTCTCAAAACAAAAACATTAACAAACAACCTAAAACCAAAACATTCAAAACCAATTTCACTTTTATGTCACATCAGAACATTTTTTCCAAACAAAAAAGCCATCCAAAAAGTATGGGATAATTACAAGGGAAAAATAGATGATCTGACATTCTGAAGAGTATGTTGTATATACATGGTCTCAATCTAGAAACCTGTTCAGTTTTAGGGGATCAAAAAAAGAAAAGGACCATCCTCATTGGTATGCCAAGGTAGAAAAGCATGGCCCTAGGAATACTTCCATACAAGAATGACTTCCATGTATGAGCGAAACCAGTTCAAATGCTTTAGTAGTATAAGTAACTATACCTCTTAACTAACATCTGAATCTTTGGACTAAAAAGGAATCCCCTTTGACAAATGGAGCTACTTGGCGGCAATAGATACACAGGCCGCCGCCTTTCAAGTAAACAAAAAAATGCTATGTCAGTCGGTGACAATCCCAGACCACCATTACCGCAGGAACCAGAGCTGCACAATCCAACCCCCCCACCTTGCAACAAATGAGTCAATATCAAAAGCAAAGACCGATCCCCATTGTTGAAGCATGTCAATCTATATCACAAGGAAAAGACCATCCAAGAAAGCATCCCGTTGCAACACAGCCATATCCACACCATTGCTTCTAAACCCTACATCGGTGGACGCATTTCAAGCAGTATTTTGGAAAGAAACTTGAATTTCTGTACTAAACCTTGGCTTGATGCTTGAAGCAGTGGCCAGGCCTTGAAGCAATGTCACGACATCCACAGTATCGTCAAGATAGAATCTAGCTTTGCTTGGTTTTTGGCCAACGGTGCATGCAAAGATCTCCGGAGCTGCAGGGAGACATGAGCTATAGGCTGTGGTTGAAATGCTTTCAAACATGTCCTCATCAGATCTATCATCACCAATGCACATCACAAAATCCAGTGGTTTCTTATTACTGATCATTGAGGAGAGAACTTTCTCTGCAACTAACCCTTTGGTAACACCCTGCAATGATGAGGCCAATGTTAGACCCCTTTGAGTAACAAGAAGAGATGCACAGAAGAGAGAAAGAAAACGCATACCTGTGGCTTTACTTCAACAATATGCTGTCCCCTCTTAACAACTACAGGCTCATTGGCAAGGACATTTTCAAGATGATCCAAAAGCTCCTTAGCCTGGCAAGATCCAAAGTCAGGATCGGCATCTTGATGGTGCCATACCAAGGCACTCTCCTTGGCCTCTATATAGGAGCCATCAGTTGTCTCTGTGTACGATCTCATTACAGGTTCTGCAATTCTTTTCCAATCAAAATCTGTGGCTATGGGATTGGTTTCCCAATTTGATGTCTTACTCCACCTACGAGAAGAATCATAGTAAATGTTAAACTAATAAAGATTGTCACCAGGTATGTGAAAACCACCATCTTGATGAAGGGCACACAACAAATTCAAATATGCACTTAAACTTAAGCTTCGTTGTATGGTAGAAAATAGCAAATCGTGAAGGAACTCCAAATTTCTTTTACAAAATATATTAAAAAGAGTCTATCAGTAGCTATGGTTATGGAACTTAATATTCATTATATGACAAGGACATACCTTATGAAGTATCCATGCTCAGCCGCAATTCCCAGATTCTCACATTGAGCAAACCATTCAGCAAGTGAGGTTTGCCCCCTACCACTAACAATAAACACAGTGTTGTTAGGGTCATCACATAGGTTGTTCAGAACAGAGATTACTTCAGGAGTCGGGGTTTTAACAATTGAAGCGTGGGGAACCATTGTTCCATCATAATCCAAAAATATTGCTCTTCTTTTTGTCCTCTTATATGCAGAGACAATATGGTCAACAGATAGCTTCCGAAAACTCGGAGAGAGGGACAAAATCCTGAAACTCAAACCAAATCCAATGCCCCAGCAACGTTTACTATAGTGATCTTTGCATGCTCGCTCCAAATCCTGCAAAAAACTGCGGGACCAATAAGCAACATCATGAGAATTAATGTAGCGGAAGTGCTTCTCATGCCGCAACTGCTTCTCTAAATCAGGCATAGTGATGGCCAAATTTAGTGCATCCGCAACAGCATCAATATCCCATGGGTTCACCCTAATTGCCCCACTTAGTGATGGTGAGCATCCTATGAACTCTGAAACAACAAGTGTACTAGCACGAGGAGAGCTAGAGGCAATTCCCAGAGCTTCATCCATTTTTTGAGTCCCTTGCCTACAAACAATATACTTGTATGGGACTAGGTTCATACCATCCCTCACAGCATTGACGATGCAACAGTCTGCCAAAGCATAATAGGCAGTCTTCTCATAGGTAGGGACCTTACGGTCAATCAGAACAACTGGTTCATAACCTGGAAAACCAAAAACCTCATTTATCCTTCTGGTAGTCATATATGTCTCCCTTTTTGCTTCCTGAACATCCTTCCCTGAGCTCCTTGCAGGATTTACAATTTGTACCAGAACAAGTTTGCCCCGCAACTCTTGATGCTGCTGCAAAAGCTGTTCCATGGCTAATAATTTTAGACTGATGCCTTTGAATATGTCCATGTCATCGACACCAAGAATAAGCTTTTTCCCCTTGAATTGCTTCTGGATCTCCTTGGCCTTGATAGAAGAAGTATGGTGGTCCAGTGCATATTCAAGTCGTCCCATATGAATTCCTGCAGGCAAAATTTTGATATACACAGTGCGTCCAAAATATTCAAGTCCAATGTGGCCCCGCTTAGATTCATACTCCAAGCCTAGCATTCTACTGCAACAAGAGAGAAAATGGCGAGCATAATCAAATGTATGAAAACCAACCAAATCTGCATTAAGCAATGCTTTCAGAATTTCATCTCTGACAGGCAGAGTCCTGTAGATTTCTGATGAAGGAAATGGGCTATGGAGGAAGAAGCCAAGCTTGACTCGAGCGAAACGCTTTCTCAAAAATGTAGGGAGAACCATAAGGTGATAGTCATGAACCCATACGTAATCATTTTCAGGATTGATCACCTCCATAACCTTATCTGCAAATATCTTATTGGCAGAAACGTAGGCATGCCAAAGCATCCGGTCAAAGCGATTGCTGTGGTCTGGGCACATGGGTAGCATGTAGTGAAAAAGGGTCCACAGATATTGCTTACAGAACCCATGATAAAACTTTTTCTGGAGGTCTGGGGGAAGGAATGTGGGCACACAATTAAACTCCTCCAGCAGTTTCTGGGAAACTTCATCTTGCTCACTTGCATCTACGTCAACCTTCAGAGATCCCACATAAACAACGCCAGTGTCAGATGAGAAACCATCCTTCAGTTGTAAATAAAGTGAATCCTCATCAAAACTAAAGCACCATCTCCCAGATTCTGGATCCTTTTGAGCATGTAGAGGGAGAAAATTTGCCACTATAATTTTCTTTTGATAAGTTCCAGGGGAGGGAACATCTAAATCTTCATTATTACTTTCACCAACATCTATGTCAGGAATGATTCCTGGAACGGTCATCACACTCGGAAGGGTTCTAGGAGTCTGAGGGAAATTCAACATGTCCCCAGATGCCAATTCCAACAAACTCATGTAAGACCTTGATACCATGATTGCCAGTAGGCATTCATATATCTGTTTATTGAATTGAAAATTTTAGAACAATGAAGGACAGAGACGCCTCCCACCAAAAAGCTCGTGGAGGGGTAATCCAAATTATAGAGAACCAAAAACGTGCAGGAAGGCAAGAGAAGACTGTTATAATCACCCTGCACATGACAATGCTGAGCATTAAAACTATGCAATTATATAAACTTCAGTAAAAAGCAAATATTTGGTTAATTACAATGGACCAATAAACCTTTTGTTTATGTTCAGCTACTGGTCCAAATCAATATCTCAGGATTTTTTGGATTTCAAGAGATGCTACATCCAACTTTTGGGAAAGTTTCTGTGCAAGAAAAAGTCATACAATAACCCAAAACTCACTAAATTCAAAGCTTTCACATGTTACTACTATAAGATGAATTATCTTTGCTACCCCAGTGATCAGAGCTAGCTGACACATGCCCAACCAGGAACTCATCAAACATAGAGTGCACTGTAAAGTATTTACACTCATTACAAACGTATGCGCCTCTTGGCAAGCAAACTTACTCGTGTTTCAACCTACGAAACAAGAAACAAACACCAAATACTAAAACATAGTGAGAATAGGAGCAAGACGTGCCTAGCTGCTATTGATAACCAAACAGACCTCGCCAAACTAACTGGAAAAGATAAAACAAAATCAGAAAAATCAAAGAAAGGCAGAGAAGAGCCAAGATGTAAAGTATAGACGCTTGAGACATAAAAGACATTAATGATCTTGCCTATGATACCATCAAACTTTCCAGTTTTCATTTTCAATAAACAATTTCAGTTTTATACAACTTTAATTTCATTTCCATTTCTACATGAAATATCCTCAGATACTTAATTGTAAATCAAGGTTGTCAAAAGACAAAGGAGATATGTGCTCTTACACTATCATGTCTTGAAATGGCCTAGTTAGAAAGTCTTAACTTGTTTGTTACGATAATTATTGCATACTTTAAGTACTTATGTTAACTATGGACAAAGAAGTGAAGAGTAAGGATAAAATGAGTGGTTCCAGAATGAACATAAATAATCATATTAAAACTGACAGAGGGATGCCATTCTTCCCAACAGTAATACTATAACCATAGCTTCAATAGCAATGGAAATTGTGATGATTAAAATGTTTCAAGTCATATAGTCTAAACTAAAAGAAGTTGCATTCATTACTCGACAATTAAAAGAACATGTACAGAGTTAGTGTTAAGACACAATTTCAAATCTCTGGTGGTCGAGGACCATCATCTAGAGGTGACTTCTTTGCAGAGACTCATCCAAGAGGAGACTATCTATGCCAACTCAAAAAATTTGCAACATCCCAGGATTAACCAACCAAAAAAAAAAAAAGGAGTTCATATACATCAATATGATATAAATCTATTGACAGTAGTAGTTTAGTAGAAAGTAAAGAGAGAAACACACACAAACATGTATGTATAGATACCTAGTTTTTAGCTCCAGATGCAACTGAAGGGTTACATTGGTTTCTATGATTCATAGTCTTGTTATATAAATCGTCAAATTAACTTTTACATATGTCTGAATCAATTTTCTATGATTCAGGATCAGGACAAAATTTATGTAGCCAGTGGAGTGGAAAAGAATATTCTTTTAATTGATAGAGAAATCACAGCAAATTCTATCAATATAATACTTAAAATACATCCCTTGGCTTCGACCAAAATCATTAAATCATCATATCTGTCTTCTAATGATAAAGAAATCACAGCAAATTCTATCAATATAAATTATATAGTATTTAAAACACAACCATTGGCTTCCATCAAAATCATTAAATCACCTTATCTGTCTTCCAATCATGGACAAAGGAATATATTGATTTAAGAACTTAGATTTGATATATGTGATTAATGAATTAGATTTTGAAAAAATTATGTAGTTCTTCGTTACATCAATATGTACCAGAATATGCCATCACCCAACATACCAAAAAAAACAAAAAAAAAAGAAGGAAATATCTCTTCCATGGAAAAGTTTTATTCAACAGATTGTTTCAGGATGCCTCCATTTTTCTTTTCTTTTTTAACTTTAGCTGAAAAAACATTAAACCGGCTTATCTGGATACAAATTTTGAACAAAAGGAATAATCTTCCATTAATGCAGTAGATAAGCACCCTTGGCCATTCATATTTTCACCCTTATCTTCAACAGTTACTGAAATCTTTACTCAACATACTACAAAAAGTGAAAAAGTAAAACCATAACTCTAACCGCGGCTTATCCAACAACTGAATTTAATATTCCAGACTATTCACGTGAAAACATTTGTTTCAGTTGCAAATACTTTACTGACAAATTTTATCAATATTATTTTCCTTCCTAGAATACTGTGCTGAAGAATATCTCCCCTTCAGCTCGCTTCAGAGACATTTAAATACATGCTCACATACCTACATACATACAAACATACATGATACACATACCCATTGGATCGTAAGAACAGAGACAAGCGAGCAAGCGAGCGAGCGAGAAAGAGAAAGAGAGAGACATAAGCAAACAAAGCCACAAGAATAGGAAATATGAATCCAGACGACCAAAACAAGTTTCCCACATGGAGAGAGAGAAAGAGAAAGAGAGAGATTCACCTAAACCGAGATCAAACTGATCCAAAAACAGAGCTTCCGGCAAACTGTGTAATGACAGTAACGATCAAATTTCTGAAAAGAAATCACACAAAGATCAGATAAGCAATGCAAGTTCCGTTTAGTCACCAAGAAATCCAAGAAAAAGAAAAGAAAACTGTATCACCCCCACAGAAGCAAATTCAACCTACCAAAATCCCGAGTACCCACTTCCTCTCAACCTCGAAATTTTCTCAGCAACCAAACAGAGACCCAGAACCCTTAAAATCAAAGAAACCAACGTGAACAGACGTACGAAGAGATTAAAATGTCGGAGGAAAATCTCTCCGCCAAAGAAAGAATGGTAAGAGTGGTAGGTTATAGGTTCGAAACTGGTGAGATTCGTGAGGAGTTTTAATGGGGTTCGAAACGGAAGTGTGGAGAACAAAAATAAATATGAATTATCTTTTTTGAGGTTCCGTTTGGGGTTGGTGTTTGTGTGTATTTTGTCGCTGATAAAAATAATCGATAATTGTTCGTTCAACAAAGGAAGCTCTTGGATAGATAGAAACGTAGAAAGTCAAAAAAAAAGAAAGATATATCAGAGAGAGAGAGAGAGAGAGAGAGAGAGAGAGATAGTGTTACAGTTGGATTGCAACCATGGTTGGTCTTACGTTATAGTCTTGTAGATTTGGTCACCCACAAATGCCCCTCAACTTCATCTTTATTAGGTGGTGTAACCTTTTTTTTTTTTTTTTTTTTTTTTTATCTTTTTCTTTGATTTTAGTAATTTCTTCGGCTTTCAAATTGCCATTTAAGTTTGTTGTTTAAACCCACAATAGACAACTGACCATGAATGCATTTATCAAAAAAAAAAACGCATGAATTATGATTTTATCACACGCTTAATTATATTCTTAAAATTCGTGTTTTCATTAATTGCGTTCTGATATTATTATATTCTTAGAAACGGCATGTTTTGTAACCGCTATTTGATCTTCCGTTGAAAAATAAAGCTTTTGCTTTTCTTATAACTCAGTTTTGAATGGTGTTTTAGGGTCCGTTTCAGTTTGCGATTTCAAAATGTGAGATTTAAAATAACGATTTTAAAATGTGAGATTTGAAAAAATGATTTTTTAAAAATACAGTTAAGCGTTTGGCAAAATCGCAGTTTAGCCTTTAAAATCACAAATTATACTTTAAAATTATGATCTTACCTGCGATTTGAAACTATAAATTTTTTACGTTTTTAAATCGCAACTTTTTAAAAAATACAGTTCCCAAACGATTTTATATTTTGCGATTTGGTTTAAAATCGTACTTATTGTCGACGAAATCGCAATCTCAAACGCACGCTTAGATTGAAAAAATGGTTTTTAAGTTTCTTTTACCTAACGAACTCATTTTAACTTGGCACTGTGTTTTATGTACTAAAAGCGTTTTTTGAGCTCCTTAACGTAATTCCAAACAAACCCGTTTGAATGATTTTATAAGATCAAGGCGGGATCTTAGTTAGTGAATATGGTCACTCTTTGAAGTGTGGATATTTGGAATTTGTGTAATTGTAGAGCTCATTCAATTTGAACAGAAGAAAGAAAAATGGTAAGTTGACTATGAAAAATGGAATGTCATTGGGGACAAGAGGAATGGGTTAAATAGGTAATGGGTATGATTAAATGTCAAACCAGAATTGGAAAATTTAGGGTTTGATATCAATCTTTGAATTGATTGTTGGGGGACCTAAAGCCTAATTATCTAGGTAACAAAAGCAAGTCGTCATTATCATTAATTAAGAATATTATCCTCGATCTATTCTATAATGTTCCTTTGCCCTACGGATCTTTTTTTTACTATTATTACTTAATTAAATAACATTGACCATTACTGTGTCTAAGAATATTAAGTAAATGGATAATTCTTCGTTTTAAATTTGCTCTGCCTACGGATAAACATACAGCTGGCCCCAAAAAGTCGATCTCCTTATGGCCTTTTTTTTTTTTTCTTAATTTCAGCTCTTGAATTATGGAAACTATCACGAGAAATATCAGTAAGTTCTCGTGACGGTGTGAAATTGAGAGAATCAATTTTATGATTAATATTAAATTTAATAATATATATGTTGTTAGGTCATTTAAATTTTAAAATTATATGTACACCGTTAAATGCAATAAAATAAAATTTTAATAGTAAAATAGAAAGGGTTTTGATTGGCCAAGAAATAATTTATACAATCATTTTATTCTCTTTTTATATTTCAAAGTTGATATAGCTTTTAAAATCATCTTTAAGTTTGAGATTAATCACTATTAAATTTTGATCCAATGATAATTTTAAAAGCTAATATTAAATTTGTATTGATCGGTAATTTAAAATTACATCAACTTTGAAAGGATAAAAAAATATAATATAAAGAAAATACTTGAATACCTATAAAATTCAAAGTATGCAAAATCAATACCATATTCAAGTAAATTCAACTAGCTTGATCATAGACACAAAATGTTGAATTCTTTGATTTCTTTCTTTATTCATTTTATGACGTGACATTTATTCAATGGTGTTAATATATGATTAAATGATTAAATTTACTTATTCTTATTAGCTTAAATTTTTGGGACAAGTGGTGATTTAATATAATATCAGAACAGATGTCATTTTCATGTGTTGCGTTTCACATATTAAAAGGGAGTTCGTAAGCCCACACGTGACGGGGAGTGTTAAAGTATATGATTAAATAATTAAATTTTCCTCTTCAATTCCTATAAGCTTAATCTTTTAAGAAACGTGATGATTTAATAAATATAAATAATAACTAAGCCTTGTTTAGTAACCAAATCAAAAACACATTTTTTTTTTCAAAAACATTAAAAAAAAAAAACAATTTTCAAAAGTAGGTAGTATCAAACATACCACCCTGGCCATGGTTGTCCTCTCCTGATATTTTTCTTCGAAGTTCTTAAAATAGGAAAGCTATGAGATGGTCCCATGACTAGCAATATGTAATATCAAACAATTAAAGTATTGAATAATGAATACTATTGGGAATGGATATGGTTGTAGGCAAAGTAGGTGACTGTGGATTAAAGTGGAGGCAATAGGGTAAAAGGTCAAGGTGGGCTACAACCTAATCATGAAGAAATGGGGTAAAATTCAACAAAATTATTTTATTATTTATTATTATTATTATTATTATTATTTTATCTCTAATTAACCAAATGAGCACTTCAAATCAAACGCCTAAATGCAAAGTGGAAACCCACATTTTCTGTGCACGCGGCTGCTCGACCACGCTGTTTCACATCTGTCATCCACTTTGGATAACACACGCATTTACTCTCTTTTACCTAATTCCTCCTAACGTGTTTACCAAAACTCTCCTCCTATTTAATTATGAATTTTGTGCTGCCCAAATCCCCTCGGTTAATATCATAAAACCATTTTTCACGATCGATCCACCATAATTTGTTAATTCTGTATTGGGCTTAAAGGTCGTGTAAATAAAATTTAATCATAAATATAACGTATCGAGTTTAAATAGTGTTAGGTATATGTATAAAATTATATATATCAGTCATAATCCAACCAGTTTAATTAAACGAGTCAAGCATCACAATTTTAACTTGCTAATTTTGTGTTGGGTTTGTGTCGAGTCCGTAGATTATGTAAAAAATTGACAGGCCTAATATTATGTTGAGTGTTGCTATGGTTATTATAAATTTTATTATACCTTTTTTTTTCTTTTTCTTTTTCTTTTTTATAAACTAATATGGCAATCTACATGACATTTATCACATTAATTATTAAATAATTAAATTTACCTATTATAGAATCACTTTTCTTGTACCCATAAAAAATGAGTTATGCTCAGTTTGTTTCGACGTAAAATGGTTTCCATCGTAAAATGGTTTTCAGGAAAATCATTTTTCAAGAAAATATTTTTCGCCGAAAGCATTTTCTAGTGTTTGGCGCGTACGAAAAATCACAAATATTTTTTATATTTTCATTCAATTATATTAACTTATAAAAATCAATTTTTATTCACAATATATAAATATTAATGTAAAATAATATAATATTTTTATTCGCAATGGGTTGGCCGGATTCCGGCGAAAGTGGCCGGAATCTAGCCATTTGTGCCAAAATCCATCACAGAATTGCCGGAATCCCACTAGAACGGCTGGAATCCGACACAGAACAGCCAGGATTCCGGCTAGATGGCTAGGATCTGGTCGTTCTAGCCAGTTCCGGTCATTCTGGTCACCGGAATATGGGTTGACCAGATTCTAGCTGTCGGAATCTGGCACAATGACCGGATTTCGGATTCAGGCGATAGTGACCAGACGTTGTCGGATTCTGGCATCGGCCAGATTCCAATGGTGGTCGACTACTTGAACATGAAGGTCAACTACGTTGTTTAAAAGATGATCAAATGTGTCTGCCACATGGGGAAAATGATTTACGCTTTTAAAAAGCGTAAATCATTTTTCGAAATTTACTAAGCATTTTTTGTCAAACGAAAATCATTTTCGGGTTGACTATTATTTTCACCAAACACTGAAAAATACAGAAACCATTTTTTGCCGAAACAAACAAAGCATTAATTGCAACTATTCAATATAAATTATGGGTGAAAATACTGTTGCGGTTAGCGGTTATTGACCAAAACCGCTAACCGCAACCGCATGGGCGGTTAGTGAAAAACACCAACCACCTCCGCCAACCGCATGGCCGGTTACCGGTTATGAAATAACCAGCGGTTGGCAGTTTATAACCACCAACTGGCAACCGCTTCTTTTTCCCAACATGATAGATCCAACAATGAAAACAAGAAAACCATAAATGCTGAAAATCAACCTCACCCAAAGATGCCGATTCAACCAGATCTAGTGGTGAAAACAAAAATTTGACCAAAACCCACGACAAACATGAAGAAAACTTACTGGTTAGAGGGTTTTGAATTAGTTACAGATATGACCAATACTCCAAACCCCACAAACCCACTTCCTCGTTTCAAAATCTGGGTGGTTTTCTCCAGAAGAAAACCAACCAAGATACCAAAAACCAACCAAGACAACGTTGTGTTGCCCTTGGCAAAACCAAATCTGGGTTCCAACGGATCTACTTTCTTGGCCCTCCGGTTGGTAGTCGGCGGACAAATGCTTCTCTAGAATGTCATAGAGCCCAGTCCGTGCTCTTGGGCCGGAGTCAAATGCGAGGACAACTGTGTTGTCATCCTCCCCAATTCGTAGCTCATACCTCTCCGATTTAGTCCTCTGGTAATGTCTTTTCGGCAAAGACTTCTCGAAAACTACCTTCCAGAGTGGGGTTCAACTGGCTTTGTGTTGCTGCCTTCTAGAGAGTTTCCCGAACGATTATTAGCCCAGTTACTCCTTCAAGCATATGTTGCGGCAAGAGAGAGAGAGGCGAAATTAGATGAGAGGCGAATGAGACGAGTAAGGAGTTAGGTTTTTTTTTTCTTCTTTTCTTTAGGGTATAGGTGAAACGACGTCGTTTCACCTATAGAAAAAAAAAAAAATATATATATATATATATATATATATATTTGCGGCGAGAGAGAGAGAGAGAGAGAGAGAGAGAAAGGCGGAATTAGATGGGAGGCGAATGAGACGAGTAAGGAGTTAGGTTTTTTTTTTTTTCTTATTTTCTTTAGGGTGTAGGTGAAACGACGTCGTTTCACCTGTAGAAAATATAAATATATATATACACGAAAATAAAGGCGGTTAGCGGTTATAACCGCTAACCGCCTCTGTAAAAACCGCTAAGCACCTTTGTAGGAAGGTTAGCGGTTACCGGTTTTAAGGCAATTTTGCGGTTATACGGTTTGCGGTTATGGGTGGTTATTTCACCCCTAATATAAATCATAGGGTCATTTCTAGTGTCCCATACATTATAAACTTTTGTTCTCAGCATTAGGATTGAAATCCCCTATAATTATATTTTTAAATTCATGAGTTTCATTTACCGTGATTATACCACGTCATCAATCATAAAAAAAAAAAACAAAAGTAATTTTTTTTAAACTAAAGAAGAAGAAGAAGAATAAGGAGGAGGAATTAGTCCCTCGACTCCCTTTTCCTCTTCAATTATTTGATCAACCACTTATTGGGAATGCAAAACCCACCCAAAACAATTGATTTAGCGGTCAAACTACCCTCAAAAGCAGCTGATAGTTTGGGTGATTTGATTATCCAAAACAATCATGGAGATTATCGGTCACCCTTATTGGTTGTTTTAAGAGTAATTTGCCACCTCTAAAATTATTTTGAGATAGTTTAGCCACCAACAAATTGACTTTGGGGTAGTCCAACCACCCCTATTCTATTGTGGGGGTGACCGACCATCTTAGTTGGCCTTAACTTATATTTTTTATCTCTCTCTCTCTCTCTCTCTCTCTCTCTCTCTCTTATGCACTTACACTGCATGGCTCATTCCAAGCCTTTCATTAGGATTGCAGGGCCTTCAATTATAGAAGATCTCAATCCTCAGCATTCTAATCCTAGATTAATTTGTAATATTCTCGTTAATGTTCAAACTAGTATTAAAACAATCAATTAGTATGCAGATTATATATATTAACACATCCGTATACCTTAATTAGTATGTATGCAAACACCCAAATGGCGTTGTCAGAACTTGTCAACGACCTGGACTCAGTAAGCCCGCCATAAATAATTGTCGCGGCAGCCACTGCGGCGGCACTTGCAATTATAATGTGTTAGATATGGGTGGTGATTTTAGAAAAAATAAAGAAAAATATTTGAATGACGTAAAAAAAAATAATAATAATAATAAAATTGAGACTATGATGTTGGGTGCTTTTAGACAGTAACTTATACAAATAAAAAATAAAAAATATAAACATCAAATGCAATGGCAAGATCCAAGATGGATGTGGATAATGATAAGAATGTAATTTTGATGAAAAAGGAGGTCCCTCATGTAGTTGTGCAGTCGGATGTGGATAAAACCTAGGGGGACAAGGATCTTTAAAAGCCTTTTTTCCCCTTACCTTTCTCCTTCCGTTTTCCTCATCCTACCATTATCCTATTTCCCCTCAAATCTCGTACGGACTTTTCTGCTTTCACATTTCGGACCAATTCCTGTCTTCAAAGCCATACCAACCACTTTTGGACCCAAATGGACCCTACACCGACAGCTCCGCACGCACTTGCTTTATTTTCGTTGGATGTCTGAGACCACGTCGGCATGCCCCCTCAGAGTTTCTAGTACATCAATCCCACGCTGGATATATAATTATAATTGCTTCCCAATATTGGAGATAAGATTTGGATTCTTAAACTTTTTGTTTTGATATTATATTAAATTATAATTTATTTTAAAAAATTATTATTATTTAATTAATATTTCAAAAAAAAAAAAAATTTCGAGGACAAGGCCAACTCTAATTTATTTCTTTTTTTATTTTTGTTCTTTTGGGATAAGTGTTCGAAACATTAACATCATCAACTAATCCAACAAAGAAAGCTTTGAAGAGATTATGTTATTGATGTTTGACTAGGAATTTTAGGAGGGAAAAGTCTAAGACATGCGTCAAGAAAGAAGATCATTATCGATCAGAAGAAACTTAATTAAAAATAAATCTAATGGTAGTATTTTCTTTCCCTTAATCATGGATATTGTCATTCCTATGCATCTTATTGAGTTATCCATTCCTGTTTCTTCGCGTGCGCTGACATGGGTTTTGTTCAAGGATAGAAATTATTCGCGATAAATGTTGATTTATATCCCCATTAAACAAAAAATAGATAAATAAAGAAGGACAATACATAGATTAAGAGTGCGTTTAGGATTGCGATTTCGTAATAAATGCGATTTTAAACCAAATCGCAGAATATAAATCGTTTGGAAACTGCATTTTTAAAAATTATGATTTGAAAACGTAGAAAATCTGCATTTTCAAATAGCAAGTAAGATGATTTTTTTTTAAAACGCAAAATTTTAAAGGCTAATTTACGACTTTAAAGGTTAAACTGCGATTTTGTCAAACGCTTAACTGTGTTTTTAAAAATCATTATTTCAAATCGTACGATTTTAATTTAAAATTATTATTTTAAATTGCACTTTTTGAAATCGCAAATCCGAACGAATCTTAAGGTAGTTCGGTTTATCGCCTACATCCACACGTTAAAGCCTTTTTGACTACATCTTTGCTTCATATTTGATATGAGTGCAATACTTTATTTATAGAACTTTACACGTGATTTAAATAATTCTAAATACGAGATTGTGACACATTATTTGTAAATTAAATTTTAAAAAATCTAACACTTCTTCCGAAACAATGTCCCATTATAGGATACAATGGACACGTGTAAGAATCCAAGAATTCCAATTCCAACCGAAATACAACCTTAACGGAAAAGAAATATATATATATGTAAAATATAATTGTATTATTTTCTGAAGGTCTGAAAATAAATTAAGAAAGAGATCGTGTCGACCCATGCGAATATGCGACCGAAAAATCAACATGGAATTTATTGTACCCGGGCATTACTTTGGATGGATTGAGGTTGCATGTCAGCGTGTCTGCATGTGAGCGGAGACATAACGTGCATTTGGCGTCATCATTTTTTATATCTTATCCATTTGTGTGGGGGCCACTATATTTGCCAATTGCCACGCAGATGAAAAGCTTCACATCACCGACCACCCTGCAGGTTTGATTGGTTAGGCTGCACAATCGGGACACTTCCTCATAATTTAGTACAGCAATTTTATCATTTTTTTTTCCCAAATAAAAAATATTACTTTTAAATATAGGCCACATCAAAAAATATTTTTTAATCTTTATATCACATTAAAAAAACCATTTCAAATCTAAAGCAAAAAATCTTTATCAAATAATTTGTTTTTCAAATTGAAACTGCTTCAATGTTTATCATATATTTTTTTTAACTTAATATTAATTTTGAAGTAAAAATATTTTATAATAATAAATATTTAAATAACAAAATCTTATCTAAAACTATTTTAAAAATATAAATATTTAAATAACAAAATCTTATCTAAATTTCTAACAATTTTAGAAAATAAAATAAGAAATGCTACGCATCATACAACTATTTAAACAAATCTCAAAAGCTAATGTGGGAAAGTCTAATGATTATGGATTTATTTATTTATTTATTTTTTTAAAAAAATAGTTGTTGATCCAAGAGATATGTTAGATATATATTTTTTGTACATCTCTTTTATAAATCAACAATTGAATATGTAGGATTCATATGTGATGAGTAATTTCAGAAGTTCATCACGTGTCATTCTTGTGTTCATCTAAAATTAAAGTGGCTTTTAAAATCATAATTTGATCAAAATTTAATAGTAATCGATCACAAATCCAATTATGATTTTAAAAACCGCCTTATTTTTAGATAAATACAAGAGTAACACATGATAGATTTCTAGAATTGCTCATATGTGGGTCATACGAATAATTCTACATATACAATAAGTGTCCATAAAAAAATGAGATAGTTTTTAAAATCACCATTGAGCGTGTGATTGATCAAATTGTAATTTTAAAAGCCACATCGTTTTTTGATGGACACTTAATGTACTTGCAAAATTACTCGGGTCCTACAGATCTAATAATTAATTTTAAAAAAAGATGCATGAAAGATGTAAATAAATCATTTTTTTTTCATGATTTATCTACATGTGGGTCCTACAAGTCTAATAGTTGATTTAAATAAGAGATGTACAAAAAAATGTACATATAACATGTATCTATTACATATTATATGCCCATCTCACTGCCACATAAACCATTAGATCAGTATTTGCTTTTTTTTTTTAAAAAAAAAATTTCAAAAGTTAATGAGGATTGGTACATCATCCCACTAGAATGAATATATAGTATTTATCATCTGTCTTTCTCAAATAAAATATATTTAAAAGAATAAAATAATATTATTTAATATACTATGATTATACGATAGTGGGATATGAGTTATTGATTATTTTACAAGTTACGGATACGAAGAGGCGAGGAATACGACATGACATACATATAAAAATATGTTTATTGGGTGCCACGTTTGGTTGGGATGGCGAAGAGGCGAGGAATTAATTAATGATGCTTTCTTTTTTCTTTTCATGCGAATGGAAAAATGGAGCGGGACCCACGGCCTTATCCAACATCCATCCATCCATCCCAGCATCCCCGTGTTACACGGCAGGGTGTCGTAGAGACGTAGGAGTGTGATTGCGTGTGGTGAGGGAGCGTGGAGTCTCCCGTCCTTATCTGCTTAAAGAGAAACACTACTATATAACGTGGGCCCTCCCCCCCCCCCCCCCCCCCCCGACTTGATGGAATGTTCCACTAGTCTTATCCTTTTCTTTGACGTTCCTTTCATGCCTACCAAATTACCCAATTATCCTTTTTAGGCCCAGGCCCAGGCCCATCTTTAACCTCCTCCAATCTCATCCATATCTACATTCTGCCATTCTGGTTTGTATGAAATGGTTTACACAAGAGAATTGCTTCAAAGAAAAAATACTCAACTTTAACACCCAAATGTCTCAATCTCCTTTCTTTTCGAAATTTACATTTTTTAAGGTTTGATTTAAAAGAACAAAGACAAACTTTGACACCCAAATGTCTCAATCTCCTTTCTTTTCTTTTCGAAATTTACATCCTTGAGCTTAATTGAACAAACTTTGAGCATTCTTATTGTAATATCTAAATTATCATTTTAGTCAAATTTTGGTTAAAACCCTAAAATCGCAGCACTAGATTAGCCATTGCTACGTAGAGAGCAACGGTTGCATTCTTCTTTTTTAAAAAATTACACTATTGGTTCTTATGGTTGACCTATAAGACAAATCGTTCTCTGTAGTTGGCCTAATTTACAGATCGCTTACTGGAGTAAAATTTCGTTAAAATTTTTGACAGATTTCGTTAGGTACCACTTCAGCACCAATAAAATAGTGACAGTGTCTCTCTTAATAAAAAATATAAATATATAAAATTTCAAAAATTATTTTTGTTTTTAAAAAAAAAAGTTGCAAAAAAAGAGAGGTGAACAGTGATTGGGATAATGCAAACAAACATTAATATAAAAGAAATAATATAAATATATTTCAAATGTATCATTGGATTTATGGAATGGTGAATTTGAAACTTGCACAGCAAATATAAGTCCAAATGTACAACCTTTCCAAGCCAAACTTTGTGCTCGTGGTGTTGCGCGCTGCACCGCAGACACTAGCTGGCGAGTGGCGACAGTGGCGAGCAATGCCAGGCCCAGGGCCGCACCTGATGTACGCCATGGGCTCGGGCCTGGCCCTCACGTCCGTCACCAACGGCCGCTTCAGCCCCCACCACACGCTCACCTACGCCCTCAACGCCTTCTTCGGCCCCGACATCGGCTCCTTCTCCGAGTGGCTCGCCACCACCCTTGGCTTCGGCCGAACCTTGGCCTCCGATCTAGCCGATGTCATCCACCACCCCTTTTACTACGTCCTGATTCTTGGGCTCCCTTTGTGTTTTCTCTACTCTAGGGTCTCCAGGGCTTTGATCCAAAAAGGGGTTCTCGATTCAGTGTCTGGGGTGAGTTAGTCGCTGAGCTTGAAAGTTTTATGTTTTCGTTGTTTGGTTGCTGAGAAAGTGTGGGAATAGGAAGGAAATTGAGTTTTGAATTCTGGGTTATTGAATGCGTGGCAAATCTGAATTAGGTTTTTGAATTCAGTAACTGGGATGTGTTATGGTGATTTTAAGTTAAGGGATTTGGGTTTTAATGACTTAATTTGATTGATTCTTTTTTGAGCATTACGTGGGAATTGCAAAGCTAGACTCCCAATTTGAATGATAGTGTCAGTACAAAGCACAAAAACAAAAAGAGATTTTTTTTTTTGTTTGTTTATGGAGAAAAAATAACTCAGATGGTTGTATTGGTCGGATTCAGTTTTGGATGCTTCTCGGTGGATAGAGATCTGGATCTTAATCCCTTCTCGGTAAAGGGTTGTCTCAAATGCAATCATTTGCCAACCTATTACATTTTCATATTTAACGCATTGACGAGTTTGTTGTCTTCATGCACTTACTGCATTAATTGGAAACAGTTGTGGGTAATAAGCGGTTTGCAATCCTAGTTGTTGGAAGTGGCGTCGGGTGATTAGTTTTGTAAGGTGTGCTGGTGCTAGATGTAGTAATATAATTAGTTTTGTAAGGTGTCGGGCTTTTATGCTGCAGGTGCCACTTACTAAGAAGCAATGCTTATTGTTGGTCTCGGCAGGTTCTTTAACGCACTTTTTCCTGGACCACTTGTTCGAGGTATGTAGAGCTCATATGTTATGTTGCTGGCTGTAATTATTTGTTTGGTTTTATGTCTTTTTCAGTTATTTTTTTCTGTTACTTTACTGAAAGCAATGTTGGTGACTTTGTTCTGGAAGGTTAAGCTATTTGTAGTTAAATAAGCCTCAAGGACAATGAAGCATGAAAGGCTTTCAGAGACATAATACTGTGGCAATGGCTTCTATTTGTAATGCAGTTATAGTGTTTTGTTCAACTAACTCGTTGGTAAGGTTTAGGAGAAGAAAATGTGCTGAATGTATTGTGAGAAAGTGTTCTGCTCTGTATATGTGAAAACTAAGGATGCATTCATTTTCGCTCATCTTACAATATTTAAAGGTTGTAGGATGGGAGCAGGTTGGAAGAAAATAGTTGAGCAAAATTCAGTACATGAAAAAGAAAGTATTGGATAATCACTTGTTTCATGTAGAGATTGATGATTCGACCTTTCTCATAACATAGGCAATTTGTGGAAATATTTGGGGAGAAGGTGTGAGCCGTCTTCTTTATTCTTATTGAGTTATTACAAAAATGACATGGTTCTGGAAGCGCTAATGTGCTAATTTTTATAACAGTAGACAACAGTAAGTTTGTGGGCTTATTGAAGGATATGTAAGATGGAACTTCAGTTTGCATAGATCAATTGCATAATGGAGAAAGTAAGTTTACCTTTTAGAGAACGCTTGATGACATGAATTATTGGGCACATGCAAAAATTGTTTCCATGGATATGCTATTTGCTAGCAGTGCAATAGTGATATGAACGGGCCATATCTAGCGATCTGGGGCGAGAATCACATCCAAAAGACATGGTGAGACAATTTAGATTAAGGTAGTTTTGATGTGAACAGGATTAATACTTCTTGTGTGGAAGGTGATTATAGTAAGTTGAGGAGTAATGTGTTTGTGCATTAATGGAGATTAGATACCCAAGAGCAAGCTTTGCTTTTCTTGTCTTAGACCTTTGCAAGGGGATAAAAGTTGAAGTAGAGTAGCCACAGTACTTGCTTTTACTTGTTTGATTGACATGCATGGCCATTACGACCAGCCATACTTGATGGCACGGATTGGAAAGCAATTCACCAACATGTTCATGAAGGGAGCATAAAAATGTTCATTGGATGAATGACATGATTAAATTGGATAAGATTGTTATTAGTTGCATTTCTGAGAAGTTAGAAGCAGCCCTACTGGAGAGTAATATGGATGGTAGTTCTCCTAAATTGGTTGAGTTCATTCTGCTTAGGTTTAAGTTGAACTGCTGCTAACGCAGGGGTCAGGCAAGGAAACATAGGCTAAGGTAACTGGAAAGTCTATGATGACTTATGATTTAGAAAATAAAACCCTCAATATAGAGTCATTGTGAAATATAGTTATGTAAAATGAATTCAATTTTTTTATTTTTTATTTTTTTTATGAATATAAACCGAACTGAATTCAATTAGCTGGGGTGAGCTGCTAGTATGCTGTGTTTGCTTGAATTGGATTTGCTCAAGCCATATTGAGGGGTTGGTGCGTTTACTAAATATTTAGTATAAAATTTGCAGAAAATTTCCATCCTTTAGCCTTTAAACTCAAGAAAGCATTATGGTAGCTGATTTTGTTTAATGCTTAAAGCTCCCAATCCTTACAATGTATAGCTTGATTTTTTTCAATGCATTATTGTCCTGTATAATACTGGCAAAATCTATACAAAAGTCTCATATAAAAAATTGAAACTTTGACATTTTAGTCACCCTTGTCAGTGGTTTGCTGGCTAGTAAAACATGGGGCTACCCAAAGATTATGAGCACCACACAGTAATTGTTGCCGCAGGAAGCAAACTCATGTTTGTTGTTCTTATAGAATTTCCTTTTCATGCCTATCAAAAGAAAGAACCTTGTTTATTTTTCTTTTCTTGTTCTTTGGATGCCACAATTTTATATGTATTTGTAGTTAGTGGTGATGTGTAGTTCAAATTGATGGACTCATGGACCATATATTATGTTCTAAATGTTTAGGAAAATGGGCATTCAACGATGTATAGTTGGATATTGAGCACTGGTTGGTGGGAGAGCCGAGCACCTATCAATCCAGATGCCGTTGTTGTAGTCGGCTTCTTATGCATTTGCTTAATTGGTGGCTTTATTTACATCAACAGGTGTTTTTCTTTTTCCATTTTGTTTTTGTTTTGTTGGGATACTGCATCCTAAATTTTGTTTAATATTCCTGGCACGGGTGTAATTCTCGGCATAATCATATTGCTGATTTGTTCGGTGTGCAGAATGAAGTCCTTAAAGTCCACCAGAAAACAATCATATCAATCAATGAAACTTATACTGATCATAGCAAGCCTGTACTGCTTATGGTGTGCTAGTCAATTATACTGGGCAAATCCTCGTCGGCCAGCAGTTGGTGAAGAGGCTGACCTTGGAGTTCTTGTCTTTTTAGCCACTTACTTTTTTCTCCCTCACTGTTTGTGTATTTTGTCCATGTACCCTAAAGATCTTGAAAAAGAACAACTTCCCCTTTAATGCTATTTACATATGCCAACCTAATTTAGTTGGACAAATGCCTCGAGCCCAGGCAGCACTAAGATTCAGGTTTGTGAAATCTGTCATAAATCAAGAAGCATCAGCTCCTTTACTCAATTGAAAGGATCTTCATTGATTTGTTAAGTTCTCTCAAACCTGTATCATTATATTGTTCTGTTGAAAGATGATAGATCTGTTGTAATTTCAAAACAACATATACTTGGATTATAAATTGTAAGCCATTTTGATTAAACCTTGATTAGAGAAATTGTTTGAGGACATACCTTTTTATTTTAGTGTATATATATATTTTTTATAAATTAGATAAGCGACTTGGAGTTGGGAGCTACTCATCTTAATTGCTCTTGATTTATTGGAAAAGGTAGGGTATAGGGCATCTTCATTCTTCTGGGGGCATTTATCTAATATAAGCAAAATTAAGATACAAATTCTATTGTTGAACAAGGCTAACAAGTTTGGCTGTAAAGGCTTTTTCACACAACACAGACATTGAATTCCTTAGCTCTTGTTCCTTGCAATGCTTCAACTAAACTGTAGAATTATTTGACCATCTTTCATGCATATGAACTAAGAGCTTACAAGCACTCTTGATTTGTTCAGGTTGTCAGTTTGGCAACCTTGTGCAATCTATGTACATGCCCTGCTCGTTTGCAGTTGTTTCGAGCATCCTTTGATGCCTGCCATTAGAAGAGTAATGGCCATCTAATGTTTACAGCATTATCAAGTACATGGTTTATTTCTACATCGAAACTTTATTAATTCTTCGATCAAGTACAAGGACGATTTCAATGAAAATATGACCAACTTGTGCTCTATATAATTTCTGATTACAATTTTTTCACTCTCTTGTAATTTTCATCGAAAACCTTCACCCTTTGGGTTTTTGTTAAGAGTTTCAACACCCAAGGTTTAATTGAAGTTTTTTTTTTTTGTCCACAAGAAAAGAAATTAACATAGAATTTCTATAACTGAGTAATTGACCAAACATTCAAAGAAATAATCAAGATAGAAATTTGGAAAAACAATTATGAAAGAAAGGTAGAAATATTTGCTACTCAAGTAGGAAAAGGGAAAAATGATATTAATGAACATTATAATTATAATTTATTGGGAGGGTTGTGAGGATGAAGAGTAGAATATGAAGCCTTCTTTGGGTATGGAATTGAGCATAGCAGGAGGTGAGTGAGCATCTCTTTGGTAAGCAAACTCATCCCTCTCTGTGAGTTGGAGAGACCCATTCAAGATAATTAACAACCTTGCGCCATCTGTTGACAACTACAACCAAAACAACACAATACAATTACATCTTCGTAGCAATAAGGCTAAGGGTTAATCTAAAATTCATTCATGTGCTTTTGATGTTCATCAACTTAGTAATTGGGTTTTCAAAGTGATAAAATTGGTTATTGAGCTTAATTTCTGCAATACAAAATATACGCTGGTAAAGACAAGACAAATGTTGGGATATGTATGTAGTCCTAGCGCTAGCGTTTGGTGTTAATGTTGGCTGAAGTCTTGGACGTGGTTTGGAAGGAGCGCTGGTGAAGCAATTCTTGAGGACTTCGTTCTTGAGAACGCCAGCCTCCTCTATTTGATGCTAGCTTTTCAAACAAAAGTGAAAGTAGCTTTATTTAGAAAGTTTTCTCGTAGTCAACTATTATGACAAATTATAATGTTATTACTCTTTCCATTGAACAAAAGACAGAGATTTTTATTAGAATAAATGAGGGCTCACATCACACACCATTTTGATTGGTTGGTTTACTTACTGAGCTGTGAACTCATATTTTTTACCTGTAAAATGTTATCTTATTTGTAAATACTAATGATGCAGCAGATCGATGATAGGTCATGACAGATGGCAGACATGGTCCCTATAGTACTTTGAGTGTACAGTCTCGAATCCAACCTAGAATAGTGTCATACATGGTCCCTAAAGTATTTTGAGTGTACAGTCTTGAATTCAACCTAGAATAGTGCCATGATGTGACAACATGGTTAGTTGAACGACATAAATGCTTTTTGATTATGTAATTGTACTGACAGATATTACCAAATTCCAAGTGGGTTTAGTGAGAAAGCTTGAAAGCTCAAGCAATGCACTTTTTTTTTTTTTTTTTTTTAGAGCTGTTGCTTTAAATTCTTAATTAAGCAGAAAAATTGAAGTTTAAAAAGGAAAAAAAGAAAAGGAAAACGTACCCATCATGCTATAATTGCTTAGCGAAATAATGTTTACATAATTAATTCGCCTAGTGGTCAACATGGATTAATGCGTATAGTGTGAATTAAGTTGCTTTTTTTGAAGCCAACAAAAATGATTTTTACTAGCAAATTAACCTAACTTTTAACAATACAATCAAAACACAATTATGAAGTATAAGTTTGGTGAGATTATTGTCGGGGTGTGCGCAAAACATGGCAAACAATGGTATTCAAATTGCATCAAAATTCGATCAGCTTATGATCATGTCTTGAGTTGAGTTGTAGTTGTACCAACTCCATTCATGGTGCTACCAACTTTGGGCTTTGGAGCCATCACCTTCTTAGCAAAGGATGGCAAACAAAAGGCTGCTGAATGTACCTGAAAATTAAGGAATTGAAGAAGAAGATCAATCTACTACAGGTTAAAGGAAAGGGAGACGTACATATAACAATGAAAATATATCATGGAGCATGAACTTGATGATGATCAGGCCAGGGCTGTCCATTATATCTCCTGTCGACTAGTTGTTGAAGAGGCAAAGGAATTACCTCTGAGTTGTAAAACTTCAGGGGCCCTTTTGCTACGCCATAACTCTCATTCCGATCAATTGGGTTGATTGCATTTTTGAAGTTGATGGGCGGCCCCTCGGTGGAGCAAAGCAAGAAGCCAATAACCCCACTAAAATCGAAATATATTTTCACATTAATTATTCTTACAAGAAATACTACGTACCATACAAACATTTCACAAATATCTCACAAAATTGATCTGGATGTATAAAGAGTTAATTTGGCTAGATAGATAGATCATCCGGTGAAAAATTAAACAGTGAAGACGGGATGATTAGAGGGAGAACTTCAGTAATTATTTTTTGACTAGATCGAGAACGTCTCTAGCTACCATTTATTTTTTTTCACATAATAAACTTCAGCCATTTTTTCAGGAGGATCAAGGATAAAATGCATGTGGTAGTCTAGATTTTGTAGTTTGAATTTAAACATGTAACATCTGAAGGACCAAAGAATAAGAATAGGGTAATAATATATATATATATATATATATTAAGTGAGCTAGCTAGGGTTGTTAAAACAGTTTCAGTAAAAGGGTCCACCGTCATCATCTTTAGTGATAACAATGTTACATGTTACAAATGCAACTTTATTAATTTTATTTTTATATTTTTCCATATTATCCACCCAAAAAAAAAAAAAAAAAGAATCTGTAAAAAAGTTGATAAAGGGCCAAACTCTTTAAGAAACATACTAATAATTACTCTGACAAATTTAACATGGCTGGTTTGACCATTAATGCATGTAGATGATAACATGAATAACGTTAATCATCCACATGGTTTTTTTTTTTTTACCTGATATAGTAAAAGTTGACTCTGTCAAAGTTAAGTTGGCATATATATATATATATATATATATATATATATATATATATATATATATATATATATATATATATATATATATATATATATATATAGGTTAAAAAAAAAAAAACATTTAGTAAGCGGGATTGATTAATTTAGATATATATAGTTTGGTTGGGTACCTATACTTAATTAAAAAGGGTCAAGATCGATATATCCTTCAGATTTTTTGAGATAACTCTACAATGGAATCCATTGAATCTTAACCATTATTTTTAATTAAAAGATTTATATTTTACTATCTTAACGAGATATAATAAATTCAAAAATATCAATAAATTGTAAATTGTGAGGTGACAAATTCTAAATTATTTAATTGCAGATCATGATGGTTAAAATTTTAGTAACCTCAACTTAAATACCCTAAAAAATCTAGAAGATCGATCGATCATAATTCAGTTAAACTAATTTCCTGCATCGATCATGCCCTTCAGGAAAATATGGCATATATATACATTAACTTAAAGGGTGCATGCATGTATATATATATATATATATATATACCTGGGATATGCAGGAACAATTGTCCATGCATATTCGACCGAGCCTTTAAATATTTGGCGACATTTTGTGACAAGTTCTTCGATGTCAAGGGAGTGAAACCATATGCTCTCTGCTTGGATGCACAACACTCCCCCCGGACGGAGAGATTTTGTCACCAATTCAAAGAATGAGGTTTCAAACAGCTCATGATCAGTCCCTGAATTGTATCACACACATTATTAATTATAACTTTAATTTGTTCAAATTAATTAATGCATAATTTCTGATCAAGAGAGAGAGAGAGAGAGACTTATTGGGTCGAATGCGTCCACTATTATTGCATCATAATTTCCTCCCGGATTAGTCTCCAAAAATGAAATTCCTGCCAAAAGAATATATATATATATATATATATATATATATAGTCGAAGTATTATATATATATATATATATATGAAGGATCGATCCTCCAAGAGGTCGACTCAGTAGGGCAAAGCATGCAGCAACAAACAATGACGATATATATATATATATATATATAAATTGGACATACCATCTCTAACATGAAGTGTCACACGAGGGTCCTGGTATCCGACTGCAATATCCGGGAAGAACTTCTTATACACCTTAAAAATACACCAACCGTATCATTAATTCCAAATGCTTTTGTCCAAAAGGGATCGAAAACCTAGTTTTCTTTTTCCTGATTTTTTAAAATTTTAACATCATTTTATACGTGAAAAATATGGGGCTTGATAGATATGATAATGCTCGAACTGAGACTGTACACGTGCAATGAGACATATATACATAGGGGGTCCATAGAGATATTACTGCCGGCCGGAATAAAAGGTTAACTTTGTACTCACATCAACCAACATCATGTCTATTTCACAGATATCAATCTGCTCAATAGAAGAGTGGCGAGAGATTTCTCGTAGGATACCGCCATCTCCTCCTCCAATAAGCAATACCTGAAAACAAAGATAGAGTAAACAGATGGGAAAATTATTTAGTTGGTATTATTGCCAGCAAAACATGTTTTGAATGCTAGCTACTGCTATCATATGATTTAATTGATGAGATCGAGGATTCATTTTATATGGTATAAATTAACTTGTATATAATAGAAAGGATCCACATATATAATTAAGATTTTCTTGCATATATATATATATATGTATATATGTTAAAATGGTTAAATATAATAGAGAAAATTAAACCTTGCTTGGCTTTGGAATAGAGCAAAGTGGAAGGTGGGTAATCATTTCTTGGTAAGCACATTCATCTTTCTCGGTAAGTTGTAAGGCTCCATCGAGAACGAAAACCTTACCATAGGCTGATGACTGCAATAAGTAGTCAACATATATATATATAATTGCAACAGCTAGCCAACAAACACATGCTTTCACAAAATTATATAATATTTATATACAACTAAAAACTATGGAAAATATTGCATATATACCTGAAACACCATCATACTTTGGTACTTGGACGATCCTTGAAATAATATTTTCTCTACTTTTAAAAAGTGTGCTTGCCCTACACGACATATTCATATAAAGTTCATAAATATGGTTCATCAGTGTGCAAGTGGAACAAAAGAATTTCAAAGCAAAATTAATAGCTGGCCAACTTTTATGCTGAAGTAAGAACGCATGCGCAAGATTGTGCTCACCAAATCCAAGTGTGTGAATACTGAACCAAAAAAATAAGAAGAAAGCAAGTGTGATTTATGAAGTTTTGTCCGTTGTTTAATTTGTTCTTTTAATTTGTCGATAGTGTAGGATAAGATAATGACAATAAGTAATGCGTTTGTCTTTATGATGGAATTAAGAGGAGCCACATGTACTGCAATTTCTCACTAAAGCATGCACAAAGGGCACTAAAAGCCAACGTGTGGCACATGTTTTCTTGGTTAATTGGTTCCGCGTGACAGATGTTTAGAGGCCAAAACCTACTTCAAGAAACGACCCAAAAGAGAAAAAAAAATGGTTTAAAATCATCCCATCTTAGCAATATTTACTGACAAAAAATATATATTTTGTGTCCACAAATTATATATATATATATATATATATATATATATATATATATATATGCTATCTCAACTTTTGCTTTGCGGATTCTGTCTACAATTAAGAATCCAGTGTCCACCATTGAAAGTTTGAAACACCAGTGTTTATACACTAAATTTGAAGCATGACTTGCGCCATTAACTAATTATATTCTTTCTCCTTTGGATGGACAAAGCAGAGTTCCATTATGATGGAAAACTATGAATGTGTACATAGAACTGATCGATGAAGAAGTTATTCTGAATTCATCTAACTATATATGATCAGGAAGAGAAGTTAATGTATCTGAACAAAGATAGATATAAACCAACAAGCAGGAACAAAGTCGTAGAAAACTTCATTGAATTGAAAGTGAAACTCACCTGGCCATATTGGACAATCCTCAGAAAACCAACCGGGAATAGTAGGATGTTTTAAATCCCCAGAGCATCTGTTCTCCCCTAACATTTCAGCAGTGACAGCTGGTAGAGCAGAGACTTCATTTTCGCCATTGCTGATCAGAACGTCATCTTCTTTTGGGGTTTTTGAGAACAAATCCTTCGAGAATGCGGCAGAAACAATGCTAGTCATTTCTATTGAGGTCGATCGTTAGCACCAGCTTCCTTTTGGTATTTGCCACCTCACTCCAGCGGTTTGTCTTTTTATATGACATCTGGATTCTAAATGTGTGCAAACTGTCATTTTATATATATGTGGATGCTTTGTCGACTTAAAATGTGTCACTTGGATTCTGAGTGATCACTATATATATATATATATATATGATGATCATATGGATTCGACAATCCATTCAAAATTGAGAGACCAACAAGAAGTTTATGTGAAATCATAAAAAATTAAGTAATAAAATTCCAAGTGCATTGAATTTCAAGTACACTAATCATGGAATGCCAACGGTACACAATCAATAACAAGGATCGGGTTCTTACCAAGCATTATTAATCTCTGTTCTATTTTAATTCTTGCATTTTTCATTTAATAATGAAATATTATTCAATAATTATCTTGAGTTTGAAATGATATTCTAAGGCAAATTATTCTCTTTTTGTACGAAAAGAAAAGAAATATAGTGCATGACAAAAGGAAAGGGAATGGTCAACAAAATAATAAAAAAATGGAGTTGGAGGGAAAGGACGAAATAAGAGAAGACAAAATTGAAGAAAAGAAGAGCAAAAGAAAGCAAAGCATGGCCCACAAGAAGACTTCCCTCCTTGTTTTTGCAGCAAACTGGCCGGGTGATTAATTCACAACTGAGAAGTTCACGTGAGCAAGCCAATGTGGTTCAATAAGGAAGAAGAAATGAAAGGCACCGCAAATTGTACAACTGGGGCCAATTCGCAGCTGCAGCCATGAAGCGCAGAGAAAAGGCAAATGAAAAAAAAAGGGCGCCAAACTGCAGCACATAGAAAGAAAAAAAGCGGTGGAAAAATTCCTTTCTTCATATAGAAGAAATGTCAACAATTTTGGCTATTTAAGCCTATTGGGAATAATCTCAGTCAGATCGGCCTATTGTTAGAAGTATGGGCCTTCGGGTAAATATCAGCCCGAAAAGGAGAGACAACAGAACTCCAAAAAAAGTCTTATCTCGAAAGGCAGGTATTAAGTAGCTAAGATGTATAATACCGAGAGGTAGATACCGAGCAGCTATTCTCAAGAATACAAGGCATTAGGTATAATTAGATTAGGTCCCGGGTATACATAGATCCTGGGACCGAGATTCGAGTTAGCCAGCCAAGGCCCGGGATAAGCTAGTCCTAGAAAATCAGGAATCAACCGCATCCTAGGAATTCCGGATGTGAATCCTACGAACTAAGGCAGATGTTATGGCTCAGAAATCGTTCCCAACCCCTGAAAATCCGGGATTGAAGATAAGTCCCGGATTTTCAAGAAAAGATCTCACTTGGAGGATAAGAATGAAGGAATCCCGAGAGATTCGAAGAGGAGATTGTGAATTCCGAGAGATCCGGGATCCTCGGCATTCTCCAACCGCATTAGAAAGCCTATAAATAGGCACAAGCTCTAGGTATAAAAAAAGACTGAATTTTGGCAATTAGGCAGACTCTTTTGAGTAGAAGCTAACTTAAGCATTGGAGAGGACCCTTAGAAGGGTCCTTTAGGTTTGCTCATTTTGCAGAATTCTTGGAAAAAGCCCGAAGAATCTAGAAGGAAGAGTTGTGTTCATACCATACCGGAAACTGTATTGACAAAGCCTCTCTTCAGACGCAGTAGGGGGACTTTTTAATTTTTTTTCCAATTCTATCTCGCACAGGGAAGCACGGTAAAAAGATTTTTCCATTTTTTGTTCAGCTACTCTCTCTAGCTAGCACAGGGGACGGGCAGAAGGAGGACAAGGGAGAAGAAGAGGGAACAAAGGCTTTATTGCAAGTTCTTTTTCTTTTTTTTTTTTCTTGTCTTTTTTATTTGTACTTTGTTATGTATTTTAATACTGTGGCTAAATCTCTAACTAAGGCTAGGGGTGAAGCTTAATAATTTTTTTTTATGTGTTCTTGAGACTCTTTTATTGATGTTTTTCATAAATTAATGATTGAATATTGGAAATAATTTTTATTTGAAAGTAATTTTATGTGACAAGTTTATTTTGATTCATAATGATTTTAATTTTTTTTATATCAAATGCTTAATTTGTTTGATTTGTTATGATTAATTCGAAAATATATTGAATGCTTAATTTATTGTAATATGTTATTAAAACCAAATTTTTTACCAACCCAAAAACCCGGCCAGGTTCATTCTAGATTCTATAATTAACATCCTATAAGTCCACAAAAGCCATGTGATCATCATCATCTTTGAGCCCATCTGAAGCAGAATATATCTGCAATATAATAAGTATCAATGGTGTATCAGAACCCAACCCAATATGAAACTACCATTCAAAACATCAAAACGAAAACTACCATTCAAACTCATCAGTGATTCAAGCATTCCCACTGCATATAAAACAAAATCAATTCAACTTGATCATTCATATTCCAAAGAATCAGAATTGAAAGGAATAAGCCTTGCAGGAGCAAAACAACTTGCTATCGAAAAAGGTAAAATCTGGTCCATGATTATAATATTTCATAGTTGGAGTCACTTCGATCTATAAAAACTACCTCATGTTTATATACAATTTTTATTTATATATTTTTATATATGACAAGTAGATCAAGGAAATTAAATGATCGAGAAGGCAGTGGCCGAGCATGCACACCTAGAGCAACCAAGCATAGACCTCCCCACTACAACAGCCTCAACCATGCACCGAATTCCTACTCTAAGTACTATTGGGTACTCTCTCTCTCTCTCTCTCTAAATCACATTTTTCACATTTTTGTGAACATGTGTGTTGATAAATGTTACATTTATATGTTACTATGATGAGATGACAATTGCTCCACCGCGACTGTAATTTCAAAATTGAAGTATTTCGATCACGACTGCACCTTCTTGTGCCAACATACATTTTTCAGGCCATAAGGCTCGTTATTGGATATAGTTCAATCCAAGTGCCAAAAAAGCCAGCCCCTAGACAGTATCTTTCTTTTTATTTTATTTTATTTTATTATTATTATTATTTTTTTTTCTATAGATACATCAGAAACAATTACAAGACAAAATAAAAAACACAAATACAAAAGGGCTTGGGCAACCCAAAATATAAACTATGAAGGAAAGTACGCGGGGGCAATGCTTCCGAAGATGCGGGTCCATTGGCTCGAGGCACTGATGCCACAAAGCCAGGGTCACCATTGAAGGTGATTTTAAATGTGTATTGAGTCAAAAGGACCCAAACACCCAAACAGGGGTAAACAAGGTGAAAGGGGTACAACAAAAAAGCCCATAAAAACATACAAACAAACACAAACACAAAAACAGCAGCAGCAAAGATGGTGGAGCTGGCGGTGTGGGAGCCATCCCAGGAGGCGCGTGAGAACCACGCGCCGCCTAGCCCCTAGACAGTATCCGCTTCTACTTAATTGGCGCATCTCGATCTGGCCACCTTAACCGTGCTCAGCTATAAGTCTAATGAACATAGTAACAATTGACCCATTTATGAAAGTTATCCCAAACAAACAAGGACAAGCTCAAAATATATAGAGCAGATCACCAATCAAACATGCACAAACTTCCTTGTTCAATAAAGCATCCTTACTAGGGCTGGGACAAGACAATGCCCCTTTTCTCTCTTGCACGCTTTTGTCTCCCTTCCCTTGAACAAAACACTGAATTTGACCAACTCTAACAATCAAGAAAGGGTTTACATTCACCTAAAATTTAAATAATTTTACTAGACAATTAAGGAAGTTTTATCATTCCCTGAACCATCTAAAACAAGGTTCTATCCAAATTAATCAATTCAACTATATATCAGGATGACGAAATTGGTGAAAGGGGGGCGTAAGGATGAGTAAAAAAAGGCTTCCATGCACATACAAATTGGCTGAGGTGTCAAAAATTTATTGCATACAAACTGTCATCGATCGAACATTCAATCCCACCTTGATTGTTTGTTAGGGTAAATTGGTATCAGGCGTTCGATCCCACATCGATCATTTGATCCATGTTGAAAATTCAGAAGTCCAAAAATTTCACTCTCCTACTTGAAACTAACCCTAACATTCTTATATTATAATTATAGCACAATTAACCATAATTAAAGATCGTGGTAGTGTGGATTAACAGGAGATTATTGCATCTGTCTCTACTCCAAACTCATCTCTTGGAGTTCACAAAAATTGGCCACTGTGTCTCGGTCAAACACCGAGACAAAATATTGTGCGTTAGCCAACACCACTTCTAAACTTCAATGGATTCAGTCATGTGACTTCTAATGGAATTGGGGATTTTTGTCACCATTCCACCTACGTTGTGGTGTGATAATCTTAGTGTCACTTAACTTATAACTAACCCCATGTTTCATGCACGAACGAAGCATATCGAAATTGACTTTGATTTTATATGTGATAAGGTAGCTTCTAAGAATCTACTTGGAGCGCCTAAGCTTTCAAAATAAGCCGTTAAGTGTAATATCTAAAATTACACGTAACACTACTACATAAAATAGTCGTAAGTGTATAATTGTACCAGAGCATCTAATTAAAAATCACATGTTATATATATATATATCAACAATTAAGAACTTAGTTTACCAAAATTGCCATAGTCAGGAAGCTACATCTTTTACAAGGTTATTAACAATATACTGTAGATCAGAAGTTGCCATAAGTGGTATACTAAAATACACACCTCTAATACTACAAGTATTTTCACTATTGACTGCAAGTACGCGAGTCTTTCTAAAAACCGAGGCTTCCAGTTAGCCTCTCTCATCATAGATTAGACACTCAAACATGTTCGTGTCGTTTTCTTCCTCCTCCTCAACCGTATCTATAAAAGTTATAGGTGGAAGAGTGAGTCCATGGCTCAGCAAGTTCAAGCAAACTGACCATTTATAATATGAGTCATCAGTTGTTTATAAAATATCTTATCACTAGTGTTTACTAGACATCCACGTATGCAGGGTTTTTACAAAATTGTTTTCAATAAAAGTGTGGCTAAATAGTAAATCATGTGATAGACAATTTGATACATAGTAATAAAATATAAAGATATTTCTTTGCATTTTCTTACTACATAATTAACTCTACATTTTATAATATGAAACAGTAAAACAGTTCATAGCATGATAAGTAAAACATCAATTAAATCATCATACTTTAAGCACAAAGCATTGCAGAATATAACATAACATATCATTTCGTCATATCAATAAGTGAATTTATACTCACACTTATCTTCTGAAATTTGCCAAGTGCTGGCCCACTTAACCGCAAGGTTGCTAATAATTTATCTCTTTTATAACTTTGAAGTGTTAGGTGTATAATCCTCACTTAACCGTTGGGCCTTTGCATACATTCATACATAATTTCCATATAATATTATCATTTTCGCAAATCACATTTTTTCTTCCAAAACTCAATCACTTTTCATAAATCATATAATTTGAAAACACATTTCCATTCAACACATATGTAAAATATCTCAAAATATATTCATGTATGTAATCAAAATAATAGGGCTCAAGAATACATATATAACATTCTTTTATAAAATAATACGGGGTCAGTAAGTTAGAACTTACCGTTTAAGTTTATACTATTTAAATGATTTTCTGTGTTTTCGCACGTATGCTTTTTGCATTAATATTGTAATTTCATATTAGCCCATATTCTTTATTTCTCATTCCTAAATCCTAAACCTTGTTTAAATCCTAAAAATTTGGGCAGCATAAAGCCATATTTACAATGTCATAATATAATTTGGGCATCATAATACCATATTTAAATATCTTAATATTATTTGTGTATCATAACGACATATCTAAAATGTCATAGACTCATAATGTCATTCGGACATGCATCATAACGGCTATGTAGCTTTACCACGTATTTTCACATGAACATTACTACGGCACTAGCTAGTATAATATTTATCTAAAATTTCTAACATTACTTGGGCATTACAACGACGCTATTGTAGAATACCTAAAAATATTTAGGCAGCAAAACGACGCATTTGTAATTTTAAAAGAATGATTGAATATAATATCCTTCCTTGAGATATTCAATCACACTTTCCTCATCAATTTAGACATTCTATCAACATAATTTAAATTTTAATAATTAGAATTGACATAAACTAAGAATAAAAGAAATATACCTAGCACTTCCACTTTCAATAGCTCCAAAGCTTATCACTATTCTAAATATTGATCACTTTCTTTTGATCGATCTTTTCTTTTTCGAGCTATTGCACTGCCTAACTGATCGAGAGAGGGAGTAAATTTTGGGATAAAAAATATATACTGCACAGGTTTGGCCTATTTATAGGCAAACCTTTGGGACTTAATCGGTATTTTTACAAAAGCCAAGCGGTGGAAATTTCTTCAAGAATCTACATGCATGTAATATACCTGGAAAAAGACTACGTGTACGTACGTGATCGAGTTCTATGTTTTAGTGAGTTTAGGTGTAAATGGGAACTTCCAAAGTGCACCTGAAAGTCCACGAACTACACCTTAAATAAAACAAACTTTCCTAATATATCTGGAATCTACTAGCTTCGATCAACCTACTATTTTCTATTTATTTATTCTTTTAAAACAAAATTCTTGAAAATTCTTAAAAAGCTTCAAAATTTCATTTCTTTTTTAGCCTAGATCGAACTAACCACTTTTTATACTAAACCAAGAACATAAAATTAGACATAAAATATATTTTTTTAAATATATTTGATCTAATTTAATATCAAAATATTCTTAGTTATATATCTTAATAAATTCTTTGAGTGTTACAACACTATTAGCTAGTGTGATTCGTCTCCAATAAAGATCAAAAGGATGATATATTTACGAATCCATTGGTGTCTCACCAATTTGCTCTATCTGCTTCGTGACAATCTCAACGTACGTTCTACCCGGCCATCCCGCTAAGATTATATTGAGGGGGGCTTATAATTAATGACATTATCAGTTCAGATCAGTAAAGATAACAACAAAAATTCAAAATACAAATGTGTAAATATATATATATATATAAAGATAAGGATGACGTACGTAGATATAGAGATAAAGAAAACGTGTTAGCTAGTTCCTCGATTATTCCTTGTAACAAGCCTATCTAAAAATATTTGAGAGAGTTTATGCCATTACAATTGTTTTATCTTTTAGCAAGCCTAGCTAAAAATTGTGAGAGATTCTGATTAAAAAAAAGAAAAAGAAATAAAATGGTAGTACGTAGAAATATGTACGTGCATGCATGCCTTAATTATTGTTTTCGTATGCAGACAATGGACGAGGAATATATAATACACTATTTTTCTTGGTTTTGCCAAAATTCTATACTAAGTTTTAATATTACTTAGTATATTGTCATTTTTTTTTTTTTTTTTTGTTAAAAGGAATAAAGCTTCTCATGGGCTCTACCAATAATAACTCAATGCAAAGATCCTATAAAGATTAGTAGAAAATTTGAAATCCAAATATGAATATATACCACAAATGGATAATTAATCTCAAGAAATTAAAGCCATAAAAAGTTAGTTGATTAATTGCTCTAAGAATATGAGGTATTTCCTAATTACGTACATCCATGCGCAATCGAGTTTTTAATATTATAACCATTATTTTAAATTAATGGAGTTCTTAAAATTCTAACAATTATTTTTCAAATCCAAACACGAGTACAAAAAAAGACAATACAAAATCGCATTGCCAAACGCACCTTAACTCTTCTAAGAAAATGACTTATGTAATCCTATAAATTAATCAAGATTCTAGACTTCCTATATATCTATTTCGACAATGGAGTTCTTAATATTTTAATCATTATTTTTAAATTAAGGGATACAAAATTTTGTCAATCCACTATTTATTACTTTTCTTGAGATACAAAAAGAGAAATTAATGAAAAATTGAAAATCTTCTAAAAATGATAAATGTCGAGATATTAAGAACTAAACCAATTTAAAAATAATGGGTTCTAATTTTAAGAAAAATTCATTTTAGTAGTACCTTATGAAATGTAGAATTATCATAATAAGTTTATTAATATATATATATATATATATATATATATATATATATATATATATATATATATATATATATTAACATGCATGGTTAACAGGAGAGGGGAATAGTTGCAAACTGGAAGAAAGAAAAGAAGACAAAGGGTAATTACAAGGATAATAACCATAATTAAGAACTATGAGCCGCAGCCCATTTAGCCACTAGATGAGCACAAAGATTAGCTTATATATCTTTGAACTTTATCTGTTTCCCATGGAGGAATCTGAGAGATCGATGGAGAAGAATATCTATGATAATTGGTTCAATCTCTCCCAAAATAGTTATCAGGTTTGGACTTCTCCTTCCAGAATGAGACTTGTTGCTTCCAGAATCCAGAGAGACAGTCAATTTGGTGGCTAACAAGGCTGTCGTAGCCTCGATCTCCAACATTTACATCAGTACGTAGAAGATAGTTTTAAAGAACTAGCACCCATAACTTAATTACCTGCAACATTACAAACAACCACCGATGCTACGTACATAAAATTTGGACCTAATTAACAACAACATCAAAGTTGGCTTTTAAGGTGCCAGGAGGAGGAGGCTTCCAAGAATAATTATCTGAGTCTGAGCTATCCCAAGCTTGATACATTTTGAAAGTTCACTAAAGTGGAATTATACAGTATGTTAGTACAGTTTCCGGTATGATGTGAACACAGTTCTTCCTTCTAGATTATTTGGGCTTTTTCTAAGAATTCTGCAAAATAAGCAAAACTAAGAGACCCTTTCAGGGATCTGGTCCGATGCTTAAGTTAGCTTTTACTAGAGAAAAATTATTTAATTCTCTTAAAATCAATGTGAGTTTATACCTGGGGTTGGAACCTATTTATAGGCTGAGATCTGCACCCTTGTCGCTAAAGTTTTGGGATTTTTGCCAACAAATTTAATTGGGATTAGCCTCAATCCCGGCCTAGATTTTTAGGGACTGCGCACGATCTCAAGAGATCGTGCCCGTAACATCCATCTTAGTTTGTGGGATTCTCATCCAGATTTCCGGAGCTGCGGTTAATATCTGAGTTCCCGGAACAAACTTGTCCCGGTCCTTGGCTGGCTTGATAACTGAGTCTTGGTCCCGAGATGTCTGCATTCTTGGGACCCAATCCGACTATACCTCATGTCCTGTATTCTCAGGAATAGCTGTCTGGTATCTATCTCTCGAGATTAGACTATCTCGGTAGTCCTGTTATCTTGACTGCTTAGTATCTGCCTCTCGAGATGGGATTTTCCTGATAGTTTTGTTGTTTCTCCCTCTTGGGCCGGCACTAACCCAAAGCCTGGTTTGACTGGAATTATTTCCAACATAGTATTACTTGGATTCTAAAGAACCAAATTTGAAATATCTGAAAATTGTAAACCTCCTTCCTAGGAATAACTAAGAAATTTGAGGAACCAACAATGGCCTTTATCCAGCTAGATATATGTAAACTTTCAAACACACATTAAAGGCCATTTTGATTGCCTCCAAATAATCCTACTAATAATTACAGAATATGATCCTTTTCATTTCAAATAAAATAGATACTATCTATTTTATGGTCAGAATTTAAAGTTTATGCATTTAATGGTGTACATGATTTTACATTATTTAAATTTTTAAAAGACGTGTACGTCAACATTGACTTCATAAATACCGTTAGATGCATAAACTTCAAATCTTGATCTTTTATTTAAAATTGATAGTATCCATTTCATTTAATGAAATGGAGATGATCCTATTCCATAATATCATATCCCAAGTAAATATATGAAAGAGAGAAAGTGGAAGTATATAATGAACTACATTGTAATGAAATAGTATATATGAAATCTATTACATAGATTTTTATTTATAGAGAGATAATGAGCAATGAGCAAGAAATTCTAAACTATATAAGATAGAGAATTAACCTTAATAAGAAAAACATAATACGGTAAATATAAAATATTCTAATAAAAGCATTTAAGTTAGAGATAGCTACTATAAATTTTAACTTACAAAAAAAGGGAAAAAAAAAAAAAAAAAAAAAAAACTACTATAAATTATAATTATTATTATTTTTTAAATTACGTAACAGTATCATTTGTGCGCTGTCACGTTATTTTATAAAAATAAAAATAAATTTTTTTTTAAAAAAATCGAACGTTCATTTAAAGTCTCGCAAAGACCGACGAGACAAAAGTTAGTTATGTTGGCGCGCCATTCCCGTCGGATACATTAACTGTCATTTGACAGCAAATTCCCAAAACAACTCCATCTTCCATTGGCTGCCCACAACTCTCTCTCTCTCGCCATGGAAAATGCATAGCGTCCACCGCCCCCTCTACGCCACCTCCGCTCGTTTCCGCCGTGGCTTCCCCAAGTCCTTCTCGCTCCGGCGCAAGGTCCCTTGGCGGGACCTGGTCCTGGAACCGGGGTCAGAGATCGTCACCAAATGGAACCACGTCTTCCTCGTGACCTCCCTCCTCACCTTGTTCCTCGACCCTCTCTACTTCTACCTTCCCGTCATCGGCGGTCCAGCCTGCATGCAGATCGACGTGGGCCTTGGCATCTTCGTCACCTTCCTCAGGACCGTTGCCGACCTCTTCCACCTGCTCCACATGCTCATGAAGTTTCGCACCGCCTTTGTGGCTCCCAGCTCTCGGGTCTTTGGCGGCGGCGACCTTGTCGTCGACCCGTCTGCCATCGCCTCCCGGTATCTCAGGTCCGATTTTTTGGTTGATCTCGCTGCCACGCTGCCTCTTCCACAGGTGAATCGACCAAAGATTAAATTTTTGTTTTTTCATCGATTAAGAAAAAAGAAAAAAGAAAAAAGAACCCAAATGTTTGATCTTTCCAATGACTGAATTTTTATGCTTTTTTCCTAATCAATTATTTATGTTTGTTTATCTTTTGGTGGGATGGGTTATTAAACTCGTCCAGAAATTGAATCTGGGTGCTAGTATCTACTGGTTTAATTTTGAATTTACTCTGTTTATGCTTTGGTAGATAGTCATATGGTTCGTAATTCCAGCGTTGAAAAACCAAACAGCTGCTCATTCGAACCACACGCTTTCTCTGATTGTTCTCCTTCAGTATGTTCCTCGGTTTTTTGTTATTTTTCCTTTGCACCGGCGGATCATCAAAACCACCGGATCTATAGCCAAGACTGCTTGGGCAGGGGCAGTGTACAATCTCCTTCTCTATATTTTAGCTAGCCATGTAAGCCCGAACTTAATTTCCTCTTTATCTTCTTATTGCTTAGTATCTCAATACATATTTGGAATGAATCCTGTCAGAGACTTTTATTATTTATCGCTACTATTTTCTAAAATGTCAGTGCAGATTTTCGGAGCTTCGTGGTATTTGCTTTCCATTCAGCGGCAGCATCAGTGCTGGAGCATAGAGTGCAAAAATGAGATGAATGCCACACACTCTCCGTCTTGTGATCCTCTGTTTCTTGATTGCCAGAGTTTGGGCAATCCCGAACGGCTTTCTTGGCTGAATGCCACTAAAGTTCTCACTAGCTGTGATGCTCGAAACGATTACTATTTTCAGTTTGGAATGTTTGCCGATGCCTTTACTAATGATGTTGCTTCTGCTATGTTCATTGAGAAGTACTTTTATTGTCTGTGGTGGGGTTTGAGGAGTTTAAGGTATGGTTTGCCTGTTCCCACATGCTCAATTACTGGCTGAACCCCATGGAGTATTCTGTTTTCTGTTAAGATATCAGATTTGTTTCAGGGTCCTAGGATTCTCTAGGATCTCAGATTTGTATTGAGTTGCATTTCTATAAAAGCTTGCAAACACGTTGGAAAGAATGTGCATTGTTCACAACTTAGTTAATAATCAAATAACATGTGAATTTATTCCATATATGTAGACGATTCAAAGAGGTTTGAGAATATGTTAAAAGGCTGGATATCAATTAAGCATGTCACATGATATTTCCTGAATTGTTTATGATATGTTTTTTTTTGGACGAATGAGTAACTTTTCATTATCAACAACGTATCTAATTACAAAGAAACCTTAGCAGAGTTAAAGCAAAAGACAACTGAAGAACAACCCAAACAAAGAATCCAACAAGGATGAGTACAGAGGAAAAAAACATACAACAAAAATCAAACTAAAATCTCATCTACACCCCAAATCCTGTAAAGGATAACCTTTCTTTTAGTGGTCTTAAACTTACCTTTAGAGAGAATCTTAGTTCTAACCTCCCATAAAATGTTTGAGCAATTGGATTTCAGTTTTGGGATGATTAGCATAACAGATAGCATTAATTGTTTCTGATGTTGTTGTTAAATTCTGTTCTGATAGCTTGTTCCTTACTCCTTCCCCATTCCAATATGTTACTGCTCATGTTTCACCTAACCAAATCTCTGTATCTCTGTCTCTATCTTTCTGTGGCTATATATAAATATATCTTGTTGATTGAGGTCTGACAATTATACATGAACATATTTGAAACATTACTTTTGATGGTTGTGCTAATAGTTCGTTTGCCCAATAATGCTGTCATATGCAGTTCATATGGACAAAGTCTAGTTACAAGCACTTTTAGCGGTGAAACATTGTTCAGCATTCTCATCTCCATATCTGGGCTTGTTCTGTTCTCACACCTCATAGGCAACATGCAGGTATTGTCTGTCTAAATATGCGCGGTTATAATGATTCTATTTCAGTTTTGGTAGTTTGTGTAATGTGACAGAATTGGGTTTTCTTGAAGAATTATCTGCAATCTACAACAGCAAGACTAGAAGAATGGAGGGTCAGACGAAGAGATACAGAGGAGTGGATGAGGCACCGTCAACTACCCCCAGAATTGCAGGAACGTGTTCGTCGGTTTGTTCAATACAAATGGCTTGCTACAAGAGGTGTAGATGAAGAATCCATTTTGCGCTCTTTGCCTTTGGACCTTCGTCGTCAAATTCAACGACATCTTTGTCTGGCTCTTGTTCGCCGTGTAAGTCCTTTATGCATCACAGAACTAGAATTGTTCTAACAGCGTACGTATGACAATCCTCAAAACTTATGCCGGATTCTTATCATTCTTGTGCTGATCTTCTTCTATGTCATGATATATATATATATATATATATATATTCAAACATCTGACAACTCAGATGCTGAGTCTCATGCATAAGTGGCGGTTTTGAGAAGTAAAAATATAAGTAGTCTCTGAAATTCCCATTTCATTTTCAAATTCTGTATTTCATCGTTATTATGCTTTGACGATACTTCCTAATTTGCAGGTTCCTTTTTTCGCACAAATGGATCATCAGCTCTTAGATGCCATCTGTGAACGCCTGGTCTCGTCCTTGAATACCAAAGACACATATATCATCCGGGAGGGTGATCCAGTGAACGAGATGCTGTTCATCATCAGAGGGCAGCTGGAGAGCTCCACAACCGATGGTGGAAGGTCAGGATTCTTCAACTCTATAACCCTCAGAGCCGGCGATTTTTGTGGGGAAGAGTTACTGACATGGGCTCTAATGCCCACCTCCAGCCTCAACTTTCCATCATCAACTCGAACAGTCAAATCCCTTACTGAAGTTGAGGCATTTGCACTTCGAGCTGAAGACCTCAAGTTTGTTGCCAGCCAGTTCAAGCGCCTGCATAGCAAGAAACTCCAGCATGCTTTCAGGTACTACTCCCACCAGTGGAGAACTTGGGGAGCTTGCTTTATACAAGTTGCATGGAGACGTTGGATGAAAAGAAAGAAGGAAATGGAGTTGGCAAGACAAGAGGGCTTCTATTATACACATAATTTGGAACAAGACTTTAACTTTAGGGATGGATCAGGCGCAGATTATGAGGATAGTGGTGCTGATGGCTTGGCAGATCATGAAAATGCAAATAATGCGCGCCACTTGGGAGCTACAATTTTGGCTTCAAAATTTGCTGCAAACACCAGAAGAGGGGTTCAACACAAGTCTGATCCAACCAGCTTACAGATGCCCAAGCTGTTTAAGCCAGAGGAACCTGATTTCTCAGCGGACACTGAAGATAGTTGAGTTGTAAAAGAACCATTTCTTTCATATCATATACAAACAAGTGTAACTTGGACATGTCAATAGGCAGAGAAGCAAACTAGAGAGCTTCTCTCCATTAAAGATCTCCCCTCTCTCCAAATGAAAGCTCTACCTCTCCTCTTCTTTTCCTTTTTCTTTCCCGTTTTTGGAAAGCTAGATCTATTGCCGCCATCGACCCCTTCTCCGTCTTTCACGCCCACCATCCGTATGTGAGCCCCCCAAGTTACCATGTAGCTCTGCCCCTGGCGGACTCCTCTCTTGTTAAATATTGAAGTGGAGTTCCTCTTCAACACCCCTAACTAGTTCAATCGATTTCAGCGCTATCTCTTCCGTTGTGGCATCCAATCTCTTGTTGTCGTTAAATAACACATCTAACACATCCATTGGGCTTCTTAAAAAACTGTTGATTCGACGATTTTTAGGCCGAAAAGATATTGAATGGTCCAATTCTTAAGCCCATTTCTATTATTTTATGTTTTCTTCGAGCACTATATTAGCTTTTTGGGAGGTTTTTTTTTTTTCCCAGTAATCCGGAGTTGAGAGAAGTGAGAAATCAAAGGCAAGCCAAATAAATCCAGAGTTATTGACCCCAAACCCAACTTGACTCCGCCCAACACACAGTCCTCAGTCTTAACCCATCCATATAGACAATAAGAATGTTGGCCTATTGACCCAAGAAAGGCTTGGCCCATTTAACATTCCAGTCCAATGTCAGAAGAATAATATTATGATGTAATAAATTGTGAGAGATAGGATTTAATCGTTTCATGGCTTGTTTAGACGTGTGATTTTTTGAAAAATTGCGAATATCAAGAGAATTTATTTATTTTTTTAAAAAAAATTATGTTTGAATAGTTTAAAAAATTCGAGACAAAAATTAGATTAAATTTGAGTAGAATTTTATATTTGAAAAACAGAATTAGAAAAATAGTAACTACATTGTAGTCAAATATACAATACCCCAACTAGTTTTCATTTTATAAATGTGTCTCTAGCATGGTAATAAATTCTTTCATCAAACTTGACGAGAAATGCTACATTCACTTCTAAGTGGACACTCGCAAGTATACATTTCCTGATGTGGCAGTTAAAATTACTATTAAATTTTGAATGGATCATCACTAACTTTTGGATCCAATTATAATTTTAACTAGCCATCATGTCAAAAAATATGCACTTAAAAGTACATGTAGTATTTTTCAACTCTGATCAGACATTAGAAAATGTTTTGAGTAGTACAGTTTTCGTACAAATTCACATAGCAATATCTTAATGGTAAAAAAATTAAACAATAAATTTGAGAGATAAACTTAATTGTTTAGTAATCCATGTGGTAAGTGTCACGTGGACTATCAAGTCAAATTATAAGAGACTTGTAAAACAGAATGGGGGAAAAAACAACGGCCCCGTTTGAAATCCCATTTCCCCTCTCCTCCCCTTCTTTTCACTTCTCTCAAAAAAACATCAATTTCAAAACATTCTTAATTTTTTTCACTTTTTATATTACATCAACACTTTTTTAATACTTTTTAAATAAAAAAATTTACTACAATATAAATTTTTCTCACTTCTTCATATAAATTATTTTAAATTTATATCACATCAATCTTATTTTCTGATCATTAAAAAAATTTCAAAGGAGAGGGAAGGAGAAAGAGAAAGGGAATTTCAAAGGGGCAAACAAAAAAGCCCGAGACAAAAAAGCAATGTCCTCTAGCAAGCACTTGGTGCCCAACTGCCTTTAGAAAGGCCTGCAAATTGCCACCCATTTGGCATTTGCTGCCACAAATGTCCTTCTAAAGATGTGACTGCCTAATTAACTCCACCTTTCCTTTTTCAGGATCGCCAATCTAGAACCAAAAGCAAAAACAGACCAACAAAAAGCACTTTGCCGTTAGCAACATTAAAAAGCAGATTCTATACACAGTAAAAGAGAAGAGAGAAGTATTTACCAAAAATAATAATAATAATAGAAAAATGTTAGATTTACAGCACTAATACAACAACTACATAACAACTCCTTATATGAAGGTGAGTCTCACACACTGGGGCCCACCCTTATATGAAGGGTTGTTGTGCAGTTATTGTGATGGTGTAGTGTAAGAATCAAATCCCATAATAATAATCTTAAGCGGTAAATTATTTGCTATTAAATATTGTTAAAATTTTTAAAATACTCATAATTATTTGAAGAAAAAAAAAAGAAAAAAATGTTAGAATTTAGATTTTAGTTCAAATTTAATGAAATTTGCAAAAATACATATGTTTGAATCTTTAAAATTTTTTATAAATTTTTGTTTTTTAAAAAAATAAAAACATGAGTATTTTAAGAATTTTGACAGGATTTAACAGAAAATCTTAACGGAGTACCCTTAAGTGAGACGCTTGAAAACTTAAATACACTAGTTTGAGACATTTAATAATTCGGTACTCTTTTTATCAAAACGGTTGATAGTACGATACCTTTTATGAAATTAAAAAAAAAAATATGTAGTTTGTTTTCTATTTTCAAAACAAAACAAATATACCCCATAAGACAAATATAATTCTCACGTCATAAACTAAAAACAAAAACTACGTACCCTTCAAAATACTTTAACGTACGTACCCGTACTTCTCTTGTCGACTAGTAACTTTGTTTACCAATATTTATTTTTTTAGTAGCCTCGCAGCTCTCTTCTTCTCAGTTTTTTGACATGCTACCTTGCATTTTTATTTATTTATTTATTTTTTTTTTAAGGGTTACCTTGCATTTTATTATGAGAACTACTCTTGACCATAAAGATTGGACTTTCTCCAATGTACTTTTCTCTACCCATTTTATACTTTTACGAGCGGATTTAGATCCCCTACAATATTTAAAATATTACAAATTTTGCGATGCATCAAATCTTGACCGTTCATTATAATTGAATGTTTCAAAATATGCCACATCATCAATGCAATTAAAAACTAAGAGTTCTCTCTCCTTTTCGGCCACCAACCTTGTACCTTGACCATGATTGTTAGTGTAGTTTTTGAGTCGGTTGTTGTTACTCCTTCAAGGGGTATCCTCTTGATGGTCGGAAGGTCTTTGCAATCACAAATCAAATTAATGAGGCAAAAGAGCTTGCCGAAACGTGCCGACGGGGTAGGCTCCGATGCCGAAGTCAGGCGATAATCTTAGAAGAGAAGAATTTTCTCAAAAAGGTGTTTGTGTGTGTAATCAGAAAGTCAAACTTGAGTTACTGAACGCTCCTTCATTTTATACATGTCTTGTCGTCCCTTTTGTTTTAGGAGGTAAGTCTATTCTTGTTTATTTCTTACCTGCAATCTACGACTTTAACATCTAATCTTGCATTGAATAGCTGTCATATGACTCAAATCAGTCTCTTTCACGTCCATTCTGTTCTCTCTTTTGTTTAATGCCCTCATATTTCGAGGAAGGCTCTTGAGAAGTGGGTTTTGGTTATGCCAGCAGGTAAGGCGATTGTGGAGCCTTTAGCGATTGGTGATCGCTGGCGACTGGCGTTTTCTAAAGTGCATTCTTGGTGCTTAGCCTTGGCTCGAAGGCGGTCTATTACATGTTAGAGGGTGGGGCCTAAATCAATGGATGGGCTTCTGAATATGGACCATAACCATCATGTAGGGTTACAGACGAGACAGTTATTAATCGGTAACCGCCAACAACCGAAAAAATTGAAAAACTGAAAAATAACTGCAACTAGATAATCGAATAACCAAATAATCAGGTACTCGATTGCGGTTACTTGTTATAACATTTTAAAAAATCAATTAATAACCAGATAACCGTTAACCGGTTTTTTTAATATATATATTTATATTTAAAAAAAAAAAAAAAAAAAAAAAAAAAAAACGAAAATAGTCGAAGACAAAAGCAGAGCCATGGTGTTTAAGCACTGAGATTTGTGTGAAGGTCCTTCATCATTTGTTTTTAGGATTCAGCTTATGTGCGCATATGCTGTTAAAAATATTAAATGACCCAGATTTAACCAGACTTTTTCTTCTTCTTCTTTCTTTCTTTCTTTCTTTTTTTTTTTTTTTGGTAAAAAAAAAAAAACTCAAACAGCGTCGTTTGAGCAAAACTCTACCTTTCTTTGGTTCTTTTACTTTACACAGGGATCATGTTCATCGCTTTCCTGCAAGTGGAGTATCATTGCTGCATTTTTATTTTATTTTTTGCTTTTTTTGCTTCATGCCAACCCAAATCATGTTCAAGGAATATTTTATTTGCTTTATGTTTTAAGCAGGCTTACAGACTTACCGATACCCTTGCCCTGTCAGCTAACTTTTGTTGTTTTGGTACACTAATTAGAGATATAAATCTAATTAATTAGTGATTTAAATAAAATATGGAAGGACAGAAAATGATGTCACTAAATGTCAAATATTAAATTTAAAAAAATTCAACAATAAAAAATAATTTAATTATCCAGTTAATAATCAAATAATCCACAATTGAAAATAATTGGTAGTGTGAAACCAACCCATCCATTCTCCGCCTCAACACCACGCTTCGGTGGAAGCCCAATAGCCCGACACCTAGGAGGTTTGGAAGGTGAGTATTAATTGCATGTTGGTTGTTGGATATGGAATGGCGTGACGGTGGTGGTGGTAGACTGATGATAGCAACGAGAGTAGTGGTGATGGTGGAGCTGTCGTGGTATTGCATGAAATCTCGATCATTCACAAACTTACACCTCAGTGATGGGACTCACAAATTAATAATGCACCCACTCCCAAATAAAAAATGATGGTCAATAATAATAATAATAATAATAATAATAATATCTTAATATTTAATCTGCTCACTTTCTTTTAATTTAGGAAAAATATTAAAAAAAACTCCTCAACTAACCACCAATATTAAAATAATCCCTTCAAAATTTCAAGTTTTAAGTGTATTTAAATGATTCATCAAATTATTAAAAATGTGTCAAAAAAGAAGTTATTTTTGTTAAAATATTTATAATGCCCTTACCACGTGTCATATATCTCATTAAAAAAAAAAATTATAAAACATTAAAGTCACCCCTTTATATATATATTATTTTTAGTTTTTCATTTTTTTTAATATTTTTATTTTTTTGTTCTTGATTTTAAAATTTTTATTTTTTAATAAAATATATGACATGTTAAGGGTATTTTAAAAATATAATAAAAAAGTAATATTTTTGATATACTTTAATAGTTTGAATGATCACTTTAATACACTTCAAAATTTATGAGATTATTTTAAAACCAATCATTAGCCGAATAAATTATTTATATTTTTCCCATTAATTTAAGTTACCAAACCCAATAATTTAATTTATCTCCGCCTTTCTTCTTGAGGCAGGGATCCGAATCCCAAACAAAATGATATTATTGGATTCGGTTACTGTGCGGTACTAAAAAGTACCATGTGTGGCACGTACCATATACGTTTCTTGTTTGGCAATTTTTTTGAACGGCTGTATTCCAGCAGTTTCCAAAATTACAGTAGATTGTGCAGTACTAAATGTAAAATATAGACAGGATAAGAAGCAAAATTACAGTAGATTGTGCAGTACTAAATGTAAAATATAGACAGGATAAGAAGCAAAATTTGGACAAGACAGCATGCACGTGTCGAAGAAAACGAAAAATACACTCTTGACTATAATTAATGACAATGCAGAAAATTCAACGAAGAAAAAAACACGACACAAATTTCATATGAAATTTATTATTGCTTGCATTTAAATTTTATGATAATTCATTCTATTTTTATTCCTTCATCGAGAAAACTTATCTGTATAATTAAAATTAAATAATAATAATAAAAAAAAAATGAAAAGTCCCTTTGTAAAGAATAGAAGCCAACTCATTGGTTGGCTGCTTGTGAAGATATTGAGGCAATAATGATTATATTATCTAATCAGGTAACTTTCTTGTAATTGAAGTTATTAAACCTAATAATCACGGGCAGTGTGGAATCTTAAAAAGTCACACTCACACTAGAGAGAGAGCGAGATTGAGTGTGTGTCTGTGCACGGTGTGAGTTTTCTCCCTACTTTAGCTGGAAAACAGAGCAATCTGTTTTTATCTTAAAGAGGAAAAAGAAGCTTTGAGGTTGTGTGTGGCCATGGCTGCTCGCAGGCTCTCCTCAGTGCTGTCTCGCTCTCTTTCTGCTTCTCATGCTTCTGGGTCTGCTTCTCTGCCTTCCTCTCTAGGTGACCTCTTCCACAATGCTCTTCTTGATGCCTTTTCTTTGTTTTTCATTCTTGATAAATATGATGATGATGATGATATTTTTTTTTCTTTTTTTCTTTTTCCGTGTGTTGATGTTTCTGTGCATGAGTGATACCATATCTGCTAAAAAGCCACGCAGAGAGAGCTTATTAATCTTGGAACTTTATTGTGTAATTCATAAAAAAATAATAATAATAATAATAAAAAAAACTTTTATTTTGTAAGCTCTTCCTGTTTGTTACGAAAATAGAGGAGAAAATAAGAACAAGGAATTTTGAATCAGATATTCCTGTTTAAAGCCCTTTTCACTTTATAAGGACTGGGAAAAGATAACCTTGAGTCAGCTTGGCATAAATATCTTCCTTAGTTTGGGTGATGATGATGAAAGAAGATCAATAAAGGACTAGATTCAACAAGTCAAGATTTTTGAGTGTTGGGGTTCCTTCTTTTTTGGAGGTTATCTAGAATCATAGGAGAAATCCAGTTACTATTTAACTGGTGAACAGGCCAATACTAAAATCAGAAAAAGATGAAAGGAAATATTCTGTTTGGTGCAGGTTGGAAATAATCAGATACCACAATGTTATACCATAATTTGAAATAATCTTTTTCCTTTTTTTATTTCTTTTGATTGTACTCCTTTATTTACGTTTTAGTTCATACATATTTTACAAAATTTATTTGATGAAGTTATTTACAAACTATGACCTTCAGTAAGAACTTCTGGCTGTGGAAGAAGCATCAACAGGTTTAGCACTGCTGCTGTACCTGAGGAATTAATTACTCCACCTGTTCAGATAAGTTACACCCAGCATCTGATTAACGGGCAATTTGTGGATTCTGCATCAGGTAATGTTTCCCTTGAAAAAGTCCAATATCTTTTCTTTGTTTCTTTCTTTTTCATGAAGCACTTTTACCAATTGGTATTTTACAATATTTCTCATTGATGTTGCATGTGAATGTGATGGAGCTGATGTCGGGCATTCTGTCGGTCTCAGGAAAAGAATTTCCGACACATGACCCTCGTACCGGGGAAGTGATTGCCCATGTTGCTGAAGGTGACGCAGAAGATATCAACCGGGCTGTAGCTGCTGCTCGGAAGGCATTTGATGAGGGACCATGGCCAAAGATGACCGCTTATGTAAGAACAACCCTCTTGCTCCTCCTATTTTGCTTTTGTTATTCAATTAGTATGTGAGTGATTCCTAATACAGATAAATTTTGTCAAATTATGATAAATTTGCACTGATATATTCTTTCCAGGAAAGATCACGGATATTGTTGCGATTCGCTGATTTGGTTGAGAAACACAGTGATGAGCTTGCAGCTCTAGAGACATGGAACAATGGGAAGCCTTATGAACAGGCTGCCAAATCCGAATTACCATTGTTTGTGCGGCTATTTTACTATTATGCTGGTGAGATCACTAAAACTAATAGAGTATTATTCATCCAAAAAAAAAAAAAAAAAACTAATCAAGTATTGTTTGCTTTTACTATTGCATGCATTGTGTTCTAATGCTTTCCAGTACAAATTATTCAGGCTGGGCAGATAAAATCCACGGACTAACAGTTCCAGCTGATGGAGATTATCATGTACAAACATTGCATGAACCAATTGGAGTTGCAGGACAAATCATTCCCTGGAACTTTCCTCTTGTCATGTTTGCTTGGAAAGTTGGGCCTGCTCTAGCATGTGGTAATACTATTGTCCTGAAGACGGCGGAGCAAACGCCTTTGACTGCTCTCTATGTGGCAAAGCTATTCCATGAGGTAGGTTTGTTGAGAGCAAATGCGTTTTGTTTCTTTGCATTTCCTAAGTGATCATCGTGTAATCTATTTTGTATTCTTTGGTGATAGGCTGGTCTTCCTCCAGGTGTGTTAAATGTAGTTTCTGGCTATGGTCCAACTGCTGGTGCGGCTCTTGCCAGCCATATGGATGTGGACAAAGTAAGTTAGGCATCTTCATGTTATATAACTCATGGCTAGATGAAGTTGTACCTGATCAATTATATTGAGAGCAGCATCACCTGTTCTTTGGAATCAATTTTCTATTACTGCCAATATCAATTATTTTTTGGCTGTTGGTCATTAAAAGATAATCTTTCACATTGCCACAGCCTACAAGGATGCAGCCTGCATATATATCATACCACTTGTCAATCTCTTAAACTCCGCTGATTTAGCAAAACTAAACCTTTAATCTAGTTTTGTATATGTCCACCTATTGAAACCAGTAGCAATGCTTTTGCAGCTAGCATTCACAGGATCAACTGCTACTGGGAAAATTGTTCTTGAATTGTCCGCAAGAAGCAATCTTAAGCCGGTAACACTAGAGCTAGGAGGGAAATCACCTTTCATAGTATGTGAGGATGCTGATGTTGATAAGGCTGTGGAGCTTGCACACTTTGCTCTGTTTTTTAATCAGGTTTGTTCAATCGATTTTCTAGCAGAGCTGGATTTGTTAGGATGTGAATGATTTAATTAATAGATAAATGCTATATTGTCTCCAGGGGCAATGTTGCTGTGCTGGGTCTCGTACATTTGTACATGAACGTATATATGATGAGTTCCTAGAGAAAGCAAAGACACGTGCTATGAGACGCGTTGTTGGGGATCCCTTCAAGAAGGGTGTGGAACAAGGTCCTCAGGTACTGAGACATGAGGATGAAGTGGTTGGCACAATCTTATTAAAGTAGGCCTCTTCTAAGTTTCTCCAGTGCCTAAGCTATAGTACAAATTGGTTCACAATCAAACTTCAACAGAGCTGGCATGGAGAGGGGAGCATTCTCTTCAATATAAAATTAACACTTTCTGAAAAAGAAATGTAGAACCCATAGAATTACAATATACCCATGGATTTCAATGAGACAGCAGATTTTTTCCTCCGTATTTAAAATTAAGGACTTCTTAACTCAATGGATTATAAATCCATGGGAGTAAATACATTCTTGAAAGGTGTTGCAGGCCATGTTCTGTTTCAGCTTACTCATGTCTAACAAATCAAGTAATGCTGTTTCTGATCCTTTTGAAAATCACAGATTGACCCGGAGCAATTTGAGAAAATCCTTAGGTACATAAGATCTGGAATCCAAAGCAATGCCACCCTTGAATGCGGAGGTGACAGATTAGGCTCCAAAGGCTACTTTATTCAGCCCACTGTCTTCTCGAATGTTCAGGTACTTATAACTTCTCTCTGGTAATTGCTTTAACCATTATGGATGAAATATCATATGATGGAACATGAATTTGACTTTTTCATCTCGTTAGGATGATATGTTGATAGCAAAGGATGAGATCTTTGGTCCAGTGCAATCCATCTTGAAATTCAAGTGAGTTTAAAACTTCATTCAATCTGCTACAGTTGTCATTAAACTTCCACCACTCCCACAATTATACTATCCTAAATAGATGATATAGGAGGAAGAAGAAACATGTGTCCTAACTCCAATGCTATTTGGGTCAAAAAAAAAGAAAAAAGAAAAAAGAAAAAAAAGGTTGCTTGGAAAACACAAAAAATCAAATGAAACTAGGTCTCTTTAAGTGCAGACCAACAAATTTTTATTTCTGTTGATGGAAATTTTGGGTTCTGTACCAGTGATATTGATGAAGTAATACGAAGGGCGAACGCAACGCGCTATGGTTTAGCTGCAGGAGTTTTTACTAGAAACTTGGACACTGCCAACACCTTGAGCCGAGCACTAAGAGCTGGTACCGTGTGGGTTAATTGCTTTGATGTGTTTGATGCTGCAATTCCTTTTGGTGGGTATAAGATGAGTGGCATAGGCAGGGAGAAGGGAATCTACAGCCTTCACAACTACTTGCAAGTCAAGGCTGTTGTTACTCCTTTGAAGAAGGCAGCGTGGTTGTAAGCGTCTCAGTTCCACCATGTTGTCTCACTTTTCCTGTTCTAAATAAGGAACCAACCATACATGGTGATCAGCTTGTAATTGAAATGCACAGAAAGTAGTAAACCTCGAGAAAACTTACTTGTTTGCACCCGACTGCCCCAAGTTTACATTTGCATCTCTTTGGAATCCTAGTGACATTTTGAGTGATGCTGTTATTTTGGATTGTCTTTCTCAAGTGAGTAGTGTTGGAAATCCCCCTTCTATCCCGAAGTTAGAAACATTTTCCAAGGTGAACGCCATTGAATCGTGTCTGTCAGGCCTAAGAAATTTGTACATTACATCTAGGCGGTGGCTTGACAATAAAAAAGACTAAAGAGAACATTGCCTTCAAGCATTGAACTCAAAACCTATTAGCTACAAGTATCATACTCTACGACAGTCATCAGCCCTCCTAGTTTTCTGTTTCTGCACGCCTAGTTCTCACATGGCCAAGCTCTTATGTCTTAACTTCCTTCCACACTAATTAATTTCATTACTACTATCTTAATATATTATGGTGTAAGAACTTTTTTTCCCCAAAAAAAAAAAAAAAAAGTAAATTTGGGACTTTTTGGTCCTCGGTATGCCTACCAAGAAAAAGCCTTTGGGTATCTAATCGGATCAAATTTTGCCTCTACCAGGTATAGGGCATTTGTTGTATACGGGTGGGCTTGGTTGCATTGTTTTACTGTTTAGTAAGTCCAATTATTGGACCACAAAAGAAAAGTTAAGATAAAATTGGACCACAACATAAACTGCGGCCTAAGCTGCTCTTATTTAGTTTATACTTTATAATGACAAAGAAGTTGTAACCCTACTCAAAGGCCAAAAAAATAAATCGATTTGCCGAAATCTTGTTTTAACAAGAACTGCGATGATTCCATCGGTCGAACGAGATTCGACTGACTATCTCAAGTTTTTGTATGATGCAACATCTTATTTAAACGAGATGGTGTCTCGTTCGAACAAGACATGCGATGCAGCACTTCGAACAAGTTTTTCAAAACAAATTGTTGAACTTTCGTTAACATATCATTTTGATCTAATAAACGTTAGAATTGAAAAATAAGCGTTCAAACGCTACCATGTTTGTAATCTCAAGATATGACTCATTTAATACCTAATAAACGTTAGAATTGAGAAATAAGCATTCAAATGCCACCAGATTTGTAATCTCAAGATACGACTGATTTAATAAGATTTGTTTGCTCGCAAACTACCGTGCATCACAACATATCTCATGTTTGTTTTTACCCACTTGATAGGAATGTTTTTGACAATTCAAAAGATGATATCAAAATGGGGCCACTTCCTTTATAATATATAGATATTATCACATAAAAAGTAGGGTCCTTGGCCTTATCTCTTGCTTCCTTGGTCCGTCACCCCTTCCAAATAGGTAACTGTACAGTTACATCTTAATTATACTGAAAGCGGCTGTAAAGCTTTGGGGTTCGTTTGGCAGCATTTTTTGGGATTTTTTCTTCTTCTTGCTTTTTAGTCAAAAAAAAATATAATAAAATAATAATAATAATAATAACATTAACAAATAACTCTAAGCACAAAACATTCAAAATTATTTTAATTTTTATATCACATTAGAACATTTTGTTTACTTTTTATTTTTTCGTTAAATCCTATAAATTTTTTTAAAATATCCGTGTTTATTTTTTTTTTTTTAAAAAAAAATATGAAAACTTTCAAAGATTTAGGTATGGGTATTTTTGCAAATTTCATTAAATTCTGACTAACACCTAAGTCCTAGTAATTTTGTTCTGTTTTTTTTTTTCTTAAAAAAAATAGGTATTTTGCGAATCTTGACAGGATTTAACGAAAAATTATAACGAACGATTGAAATTGAAAAAAATTGAAAGATGGATACCCTAAGTTGACACTTTTTAAAGTTTGAATACATTTTTTCACATCAGATTTCTTGTACAAAGTGTGTACAAATGTTGTGTAGCAAACGTTACTTATTTTTTCTTTTTTAAGCAAATTACAAACAAGAGGAGTGATTGTTACACTCACACTCCACAACTCCAGCACTCACACTAGATACAAGGAAGTGGGACCTAGTGTGTGGGTCCCACTTCCTTGTGTCTAGTGTGAGTATTGGAGTTATGCAATGTGAGTGTAATAATCATTTTCCTACAAACAAATGGGATCATTCCCACAATCATATATATAATAGGAGATTCAATAGGAACAGAGTCTATAATCGTTACATGTGGCATTTTATATGGTTGACAAGTGTATCTATTTTATGGAATTAAAATAACTGCATCTTATTCAGTTTACTTTTCCTACAAAATAACTGTATCATAACTGTTTGTGAAACAAATATCTGAAACAAGTTTAACTGTTTGCAAAAAAGCAAAGTAAAAAGAAGGAAAACTACTTAAAAAAAAAAAAAAAGGAAAAGGAAAACTGAAAAAGAGAGACGTGTGTTTTACCAAAGGGAGACTAACGTTTTTTTTTTTTTTTTTTTAGCTAGAACGTACATTCAACTCCCTCTATTTTTTTTTAAGTTAAAGATCTCTTTCAATAAATTGAAACGAGACCAAATCGGTCTAATGTCCAGGGTTACAAAGAATTCTTAATAAGCTAAATCAAAGGCACAAGGTTAGAGTATCCTCCACTCAAGCAAGGTCAGACTTAGACCACTATAACAAACCACAGCTGCTACAAAATAACCTAAACAACAGAAGATGCATCTACATATGCATAAGCTTCTACAAGATCGATGAGAGGTCACACAAACTATGCTATATACTAGCTTTTACAGACCATGTTTGATCTAAAAATACAAAGCAATTGCCTTACAATACAACAAACACAACAGGGAAAAAACGACAAATCCGGAACAAAACTGGGCCACGCCATCAAACCGATCAGAAGAAACCGGAACCAACACTTGGCAAACACGCCCCCACGAGCACGCCCGAAAAAGACCCTTGTACACAAAAAAATGCCCATCTTGCAGGGGAACAGTTTCCCCAAGAAGATAACCGTCACTCGAGTCAACGGTCCAAACCTGCAAGATCATCGAAAAAACAAACAGGGGCGTCAACAAACAAAACCGCCAGAGTGGAAAAAACGCCAGGTCCGGCACTGGTGTCCATTAATCAAACAGGAAATCCAAGATGTAAAGCCCTTCCCGTTAACAAAGCCCCCAAAGCACGCTCGAAAAATGTGCCATGTACACAAAAAACTCCTTTGACAAGAAAACGATAAATCAGAGAAGGAAAACCATCCCCTGAACCACCAATTCGTTGTCGCCGAGTCCAATTAGACCAATAGGGCATCTTCAGATGGTGCAACCGATGTGGAAAAACTCCAGAACTCAGACCCAAAATCAGCATCGGTGGCCACGAAACAAGCCCCCAACGACCGTCGTTAACCCCAACAAACCAACACTACAACAACCTTCTCAAACCAGAAAAGGCTGAGAAAAACAAACCATTTCTCCTTTAGGGTGCTGACGACGCCCAAAGAGAGAAAAAATTTATTGAGAAAACAAAACCTAAACAAACAAACAGAGGAGGAGGCCGAAAAGACGATTCCCTCATAGGCCGAAAAATTGCAAAATCGCCAGAGTATTTTTGCAGGACTTGAGTACATTCAACTCCCTCTATGAGAACAAGGCCATTTTCCTTCTTCATGGAGTTAATCTCCAACGCCTCTGACGTAAGATTGTGTTTTGTGAACTACATTCTTATTTATAATTATTATTACGATTTAATGTTAATTATACAAAACCGTTCTACTTTTCAATTTCAGGCATTGGACAAGATTAGGTTACTTTCTCTCACAGAAAAAGAGATTTTGGGCGAAGGGGATAACACCAAGCCTGGAGCTCGTCTAAACGGAGGACGAGGGTCAGACCCTCGTCCTACGTGGCACAAATTTTTTATTTTTTTATTCTTTGATTAAAAAAAAAAAAAAAAACGCGTGAAAACGCGGGACGAGAGACTTTCAGAAAAAATTTCCCCCCATTTCCCAAATCTCCCCCTCTTTACCATCCAACGGACCAATCGCCGCCCATCGACCGAGCACCTCCCACCTTGACGACCGGCCCACCGACCGACACCATCCCTCTCCCAGCTCTCTCTCTCTCTCTCTCTCTCTCTCTCTCTCTCTCTCTCTCTCTCTCTCTCTCTCTCTCTCTCTCTCTCTCTCTGACCCAGCAGACCGACGTCCCACGAGCACCGCGGATCTCCGTCCAGGTCCGACGAGAAGCTGCGCCAGAGCCGACGACGAGCACCGCCGATCTCCAGTTAGTCTCCCTCTCTCCGCAGATCTCTGACGAGGAGCGCCAGAGTTGGGCTTTTTCTGGATGGCGGTGGGTGGCGATCGGAGGTGCTCGTGGTGGAGAGACGCTGTTGGTGGGGAAGGGGAAAGCTGAAACGGTCAGCTTGGTCGGCGTGTTTGTGGCGGCAGCGGTCGGAGGTGGGTGGGGAGGGGGACGGTGGAGATGGAGGGATAAGGCTTGGGGGATTTTGAAATTTTGAGGAAGATGTGTTTTCTGAAATGGGGGAAACGTGAAAAGTTTTCACGCTTTTTTTTTTTTTTGTTTTTAAAAAAATCAAAGAATAAAAAAATAAAAAATTTGTGCCGCGGAAGACCCTCATCCTCCATATAGACGAGCTCCCAAGCCTGACATCCAGGTCAATAATTTGGCCACATTAAATTACTAGAGATAATGAGAACATTGAATTATAGTCCGCTTGGTTCAGCGGTTTTAAAATGGACAGATTTTGGTAAAATTGTGGTTCGGTATTTAAATTGGAGTTTGACCTTTCAAAAAGTTGCCATTGTTTTCAAATTTCTGCTATTTTTTAAAATGAACTTTGACATGCTAAATTGCAGGGTTAATCACACTCTTAGAGTTCGTTTGAGTTTGCAATTTTTAAAAGTGCGATTAAAAATAGCAATTTTAAAATTTGTGATTTGAAAAAGTGATCTTTTAAAAACGCAGTTTTGCATTTAAAATCACAAATTATGCTCCGTTTGTTTCGACGTAAAATGATTTCGGCATTTTCAGTGTTTGGTAAGGTCGAAAATAATGATTTTGTCGAAAATATTTTATGACTAAAACCATTTTACGTCGAAACAAACGGAGCATTAGCCCTTAAAATTATACGTTTTAAAAAAAACACTATCTTGACTGCGATTTGAAAAAGTAGAAAATTGCTTTTTCAAATCACAATTTTTTAAAAATGTAATTTTCAAACGATTCATTTTCTATGATTTGGTTTAAAATCATATTTTTTGTTTACGAAATCACAACCTCAAACGCATCCTTAGTATTGCGCTACACAGAGAAGAAAAGGTCAAAATAATTTGATGAAAGTCGGTACATTTATTGCTAAATATGGAATGCCTTTTTCTTTTCTTTTTTTTATTTGTTTGAAACATGTGAAATGATATAAATTATAATGCAGATTAAATTAAACAAAGAGAAGAAAATCATTTCAATCCGTGACAGAGGTATTGGTATGACAAAAGAGGATTTAATCAAGAACTTGGGAACCATAGCGAAGTCTGGAACTTCAGGTATCTAAGTCCTGTTAAGTTTTGTTTTTTTATTAGTGTTTTTATTTTTTTATTTTTTAGAGTTGGAAGATCAACCCAAATCCACATAGTTAACAACCAACTCTAAAAAAAAATTAAAAAAATTGCAATACGCACGGATATATGTTCCGATAGATATTTCTTGCTACATTAATATTGTAAATTGTAATTCACAATTTGAATTGTTATATACTTATACTCTTCACCATTGCATTATTTGATTATTCTCTTAAGTAACAAATAATATTATATGTTTTACTTGAGTTTGATGAAGTAAATGATATTCTGTAAAAGAAGTTGTTGATTGATTTTTTTTTCCCACAAAATTTGGCAATAGAAAAAAAAATGGATAATGCAAGACTCACACGACATAGAAGACAGATGCTTTTGTATGAAAAAAGAAAACGAGGACGTATGAGTAATTACAATAGCATTCAAACAATAGATTCAACTAATGAAATTATGAGAGAAAATGAAACCATCTATAGCTCAAAAAATGAAGATATTCTAAGTTAATTACTTAACTATAATTATTTTATAAGAGAATACAAAAAAAAAAAAAATTATCAATCAAACTAAACTAAACTAATTAAAAAACTACTTTTTTATTTTTCCTATTTCATACAGGAAAATTTACTGAACTTTGAAATTTTGGCTCACCTTCGTATGTATGTGATTATTGTGGTGCAATATTATGGTATGAATAGAGAACAATAAAATCTAGAAGATCTGCTATTGCTAATCCTAAATTTAGCCTATGTTATATAAATGGTGAAGTGTAGTTGCATTTGCTTAAGAAACTACATGCTACTCTTCAATAATTGCTAAATCCAGCTGGCGATCATGATTCAAAAAATTCAAAGGCACAAATTAGAAGTTATAATGCCATGTTTGCTATAACATCAATAAGTGAAAAAGTGGATCATAGAATTAATATTGATTGAAGAGGTCTTTATATTTTCAAACTTAATGATCAAAACTACCATAGAATTGGAGCACTACTCATTCTACTCCCAGCTAATGGCCTAAGTCACAATTTTGCATAATTATATTTCTATGATACTGAGAATGAAGTTTCAAACAGAATTAATGCCTTGAATCAATCGGACAATAACCATTATTCATCTATTGTTGATGCCCTGGTCTGAATGCTAGATGAATCAAATCTATTGGTAAAGATATTTCGTATGGCTAGATACCGTTTTAGTGGACTGGGTTATAAAATTTTAATTCACAAAATTAAACCAAAAATACATTTTACCCCCTCAAAGGTTGATCACTTTTTAATTTTTACCTCAAATGTTTTAAAAATGATAATATACCACAACAGAATTTTCCAAATTTTTAGGTTATCATGTTTGTAAATAGTGAATACAAGTTATTGCAATGATGTGAGTGCACTATTTTGTTCTTTGTTTTTGTGAATTCCTATATTATGTAAAATGTCTATTGAATTAACATCTATAAAAATTTAATATACGTGATTTATTTTGCTTCCTTACGACATAATTTACAATATATATATATATTTACGTATTTTAATTCTTATTCGTAAATTTTTTATTTTGTTTCTTAAATTAAATGTAGCATTTTAATAAAATAACTCAAAACTTTTTTTTAAACTAATTTGTACATTATTTATTACTTTTAAAACATAAGCACGTAACACAGTTTTAATTCGTAAAAACTCGCACATGACACGGGTTTTATGCTAGTTAATCCTAATAGAGGAGAAAATGAAGATAATATTGAAAATGCTTCCAAACATAAGTTTGGATGCGGCCGGTCGACTTGGTGAGGTGGCATGCTCGAGAGTATGCATTTCTTGAAACTTTTTCAGCATTCCAATCTTAAAAATGCTTAAGTTTTTGGAGCGAAGGTCCGGTCTGAGAGGAAGAGGATGATTTGGAGCAGTCTCTTTAGACCCAAGGATGACCGTCTCTTTCATACACCGACTGGCTGAACTAGTCCATGAAAATAAATTATATAAATAAACATATAAGTAAGTCTATACATTAGTCAATTTATAGGTGGGAAGGAAAATGCCTTTTTATTTATTTATTTATTAATTTATTATTTTTTATCGAGGGAAGGAAAATGCCTTGAGAGAAAGTAAGCCTACTTCCCATTAATATTTAATATATTTATGGGTCAATTTATTGTGATGTGGAAAGATCAAGCGCGTTCTATATATTCGTCACAAAACGGTTGGTCCACGTCATAGTCGTTTCCCATTCATTCATTGGTCAACGTCATACTTTGTTTAAAATGAAGAAAAATCAGCAGCAATTTGAAGGATTTAGGACCGCGAATAAGCATTCATATAACTCATTATTGGGGTGGTGCGAGTTGGGTTAATTGGGGCGGTTTTTCAGCTTTTCCCTCAACCCGAACCGGGGCATTCGGGTTGGAAAACTCATATCCGCTACCTTACATGCTTCACTTTCTGCCAGGTTTTGGATTTCACGGGACGGTACAAGTCGGTTATGCAGGTTTGGATACGGGCAGAGCCAACTTTTAGGCTTTAGGGGGGCAAATTGAAAAAAAAAAAAAATTTGAGAGATCAAAACTAATTTTTTTTTAAAAAATAAGGGTAAAAATTAATTATATATATATATATATATATATTTTTTTTTTTGGGGGGGGGAAAGCCTTTGGCTTGAAAGTGTGACTCCGGCCCTGTTTGGATAGATTGATTATGCTCAGTCCTACATCTTATGTCCCACCATATATGAATGATTGTTTAGCTTTAAAAGATTTGTTTTTTTGGTTATTTTCTATGGAGTGCAATGATTTAATTTTACGATTAATATTTGTATTCGTATATAATTATCTTGCAATTATTAAAAGAAAACTTGCAAATATGATCCTCCACGTCCCCAGGCTCCAACCTTTTAATGTCACGTACTATGATCATGAACATGTGCACAGGCATGCTTTGTTTGGAAACATCACCATCCGCCGACGATCAAAATCCTAATTTATATGCTTTTATTCCGGCGAAGTTTTAGAGGATTTTTTTTGTTTGATTTGATGTGACATAGTTTTGTGAATGTTTTAAATTATTGGTTAATGTTTTTGTTTTGAAAATAAATAAATAAATAAAAGGGGAAAATAACAAGTTTTCGTTTATCAAACAAAACAGATCGATTTTATACAAAAGACAGATATTTATTAATTTGGTAAATATGTTTTCGAAACATTACAGACCGAGATTATTTGTAATTGATTGTTAGAATTGTAGTTAATTCAAACAATAATTTAAAAGAGGGCTCAAATAAAAATTCATTTGCCTGATCATATGAGCCCCATCGATACCCTCTCTTAATAAGGGCTTCAGCAACCTGAAATTCGGTCAATGAATTGCAAGCATACCCGGTTCCTCATAAGTTATAACGTCTTTTTTAATTGCGATAAAATCACTATTTCAAATGGATAATATTATTCTATGTAGAGCTTAACTATAATCAGTTAAATAAAATGCAACGTGATCGTATGGTACCAATTAAAAATGTTATCTTACACAAAGCAATAAAATATCATGCATGAACTGAACCTAAGTATTATTTTGTAAAATAATTCGGAAAGAACATTATTTTAGAGTGTTATCGTCAAAACAAAAATCAAAACAATATATATATATATAATTTAACTGAACACGTGTTTGATATACATATAATTATTACATGTATTTACATATGATTCTTACATGTATTTTTTAATATATTAATTTAATAGACTAAATTAAAAGTATTTCTTTCTTTCAATTTAGCGAAAAACTTTGTCGGCAAACTATCTTTATATTGTTAAGCATGTTTAACAGTTAATGACATACTCCCACTAAATTAATACCCAGATACATATAAATAAGTTTACTTGTTATCGCAGAAAATACACGTATTTTGCCCCTAAAATCAAATTATATCCCAGTCAGCTTACGTTGCTTTGACATACACTTTCCTTGGGCGCTGGGTACCATGTCACTCCTGGATATGTCCACGTTTCAGAGTCGGTCACAGGGACCCACCAGCCATCATTTCAGTTATTACTCATCCAAGAAGCGTCGTCACCTTTCAATCCCACCTTGCCACGTGTCAAACTACACGTGTTAATCATCCTCAACCGCCATACCTCTCTCTCTCCCTAAAAGTCCTCTCCAGCAATCCCATGGCACCATCGTCTACCACGTGTACCTTAGATTTTTTTGTATTTGGTACTCCCGGCAAATCCCCTCCCCTGTATGTTCACAAAACAGAATTCCCCTGTTTTTCATTCTCACACTGCGATGATTCAAAAGTCCAATCGGAGTGATCGCCGGGCTTTGACATTTCCGGCGGTTCACCCATGCGAAGGTGTATCCCTAGAGACCCTTCTCAGCTCCTTAATCACTCTCTCTAAAGACATATGCAATCACCAATCGAAACTATTTCTGACGCAAAGAAGAAATGCCAGAGAAACAGTTCGCCAAATCGGGATTCTTCTTGTGTACTTTGAGGAAATAAGAGACCGCGGTTTAACTCTATCGGATTCGTTTGTTCTCTGCTTCTCCGAGCTCCACCTTTCATTCCAGAAAATCCAGTTCTTATTGGAGGATTGTAGGCGGGAAGGCGCTCGGCTTTGGATGCTAATGAAGTCTGAGCACGTTGCTACGCAATTCCGGGTGCAAATACGGGCTGTCGCTACGGCTCTTGACGTCATGCCGTTGAGTTTGATCGATGTGGGTGGCGAAGTGAAGGAATTGGTTGAATTGGTAGCTAGGCAAGCACGCAAGACCAAGTTTGAGCTCGACCCAGATGACGAACGGGCCTCAAGACGAGTCATTTTCATATTGAATCAGCTCGAGAAGGGGATCGAGCCGGATTTAATTGCTGTAAAGAGGGTTCTGGATTATCTTGAAATTCGAAGCTGGAGTGATTGCAACAAAGAGATCAAGTTCTTGGAAGAGGAGAACGATTTCGAGTGCTCCGACGGCGACGAGCGCGAGTCTCCATTTCTGAGCAGCTTGGTGGGGTTGATGAGCTTCTGCAGGGGAGTGATGTTTGAAGCATTGGATCGCCGAAACCCCGAAGAACAAACCGATGCGAGGTGCAACGTGGAGACACTGAGTTGCTTGAATCCGCATGACTTTCGGTGCCCAATTTCGCTCGAGCTAATGACCGATCCCGTCACTGTATCGACCGGCCAGACCTACGACCGTTCTTCGATTGAGAAATGGCTGAGAGCTGGAAACATGCTCTGTCCCAAAACAGGGGAGAAGCTAATCAGAGCAGAGTTGGTCCCCAATTCCACACTCCGAAAGCTTATCCAGCAGTTTTGCGTTAACAATGGCATTTCGCCTACCAAGTCCGGAAGCCGGAGTCGGAGGACTACTGTTCCAGCTAATCCGGCGGCCACAGAAGCTATGAGATTTCTTTCCAAATTTCTCTCCACGAGGCTGGTTTGTGGAACAGCTGAACAGAAAAACAAGGCGGCTTTTGAGATTCGTTTGCTCACAAAATCGAACATTTTCAATCGGTCTTGTTTGGTCGAAGCAGGCACAATCCCGCCTCTGTTAAACCTTCTGTCTTCGACCAGTACGTCAATGCAAGAGAACGCCATTGCAGCCTTATTGAAGCTCTCAAAGCATACTACGGGCAAGAAAGTGATCGTTGAAAGTGGGGGATTGAGTTTGATTCTCAATGTTCTTAGGAGGGGGCTGAGCTTGGAAGCGAGGCAAGTAGCAGCAGCAACATTGTTCTATCTTTCTTCAGTAAAGGAGTATCGGAAAATGATCGGAGAACGACCGGAGGCCATCCCGGGTTTAGTGGAGCTTATCAAGGGCGGTGCAACTTGCGGGAAAAAGAATTCCGTGGTCGCCATTTTCGGACTTCTTCTCTATCCCAAGAACCATCAGAGAGTGCTTGAAGCTGGCGCTGTCCCATTGCTGGCTGATATTTTAGCCTCTTCAGACAATGCTGAGCTCATAGGAGACACCTTAGCAGTTCTTGCTTCACTGGCTGAGAATGCCGACGGAACACACTCTATTCTCCAAATTACCTCGTCTTTGCCTCTACTTATCACTAGGATTATGCGGTCTTCCACATCGGGGCACGCGAAAGAGTACTGTGTTTCGATTTTGCTATCTCTGTGCATCAATGGCGGCGTAGAAGTCGTCGCAGTTTTAGCCAAGGACCGCTCGCTGATGGCTCCGCTGTATTCACTCTCAACCGATTTCACCTCTCACGCAAGCAAGAAGGCACGTTCGCTCCTCAAAATTCTTCATGGTTTTCATGAGACAACCACGTCTTCTGGATTGATGTCTTCGGCCGTTTCCCATGAAAGATTTGTTCACGTGTAGTAGACTGCCCCTTGTAAATACACACATGCAGGTGTATGCATGAATATTTTAATTTTTCTTTTTGGTCTTGTCATTTTAACGCTATGAAATTAGCTCAGTTTTTTCAAGAGCTAATTTATATCTCAGCGTTTGCTTCTGTTCATATATACATGTACTTCGATTTTTTTGTAATGATAAATAAATGGTGTGAGAAATAGATAAGGAATTTAGCGGTTTGAGCATAATCTGATTGTAGTTTAAGAGTCATCTGTTAGAAATAATCAACATATTATTTAATCTAACATGCGCAGCGGAAAACGAATAAACAGGATTCAGGCTTACCTCTAGCCATGTTTGCTCAAGCGTCTCCACGATCCATCTGAAGAACAAGAAAGATTATTTGAGGGATCTTCTAACCTATGCCTATTGCTTGATGGCTGTACTGATGGTGTACACAGGCACTCTATTTATAGGCTAGGTTAGGGACCCTCAAAATGGTAAATACCGTATTTGTTTCCTTCCATCAAGGAAACAATATCGTTAATTGATTTTAAAATCAATTAACCGATTCCATATTTACGGTAATCTAAATTAATAGAAATAACCATAATACCGATTCCATATTTACGGTAATCTAAATTAATGGAAATATCCATAATGCCGTATATGTTTATTGAAAAAATAATAAACATAGTAAATACCGTAAATGTGATATAAAGGCCACAACCAAAAAGGAATAATATATTACATTCTCCCACTTGGACTTTATAACACATGACCATATGGTATTAGGTTCTTTAGTTTTGGCCAATCTTTTATGGAATCCTCCAACTCAGTTAAGAAATGTTTCACACGAATCATGGCGGTAAAACCATTATAAAATTAGGTCGTCCCTTCCATGTATCACGATGTAAAACACTCCTTACATGAGTACCTTATGGATAATCAAGCTTTATGAATGAACTTCCTATAAGTCATTCGGGTCCAACTTTATTTATCCTCATGGATAAAATAACAAATGTGCACAAAAAATCTTTATTACAATAACTTTATGTCTATAGACCAAAAAGAGACAAACCAAGTGAAAATGAATTAATGAGTCTCATATATTCCGCATGACTTTATTCTTTCTTTACCGGTAAACTTTAAGTCATGGGATCCGCAATCATTAATCCAGTACTTATATGCTCAATAGACCCTTTATGTCTCTTAATGTTATCTCTCGTACTGAGATACTTAATGTCGATTTATTTCTGCTTCTACTCTTTATTCTTATAAAAGAAGATTATAGTAGAATTACCGCAGAGTATCTTTATGGTCTAACTGTAAAATCGACAAGATTGAGACTTTCAACAAATGTCTCAACCATCATGCCTGTGTACCAAATTCATAGCATGCTAGACTTTTAGCCTTCTTGGTAGACGTAGCAACTATAGTCTGCAAACTGCATCTCTAGGATATATCCTTCAATAAAAAGATATATACCTTAGAGTAGACTTTCTACTATCTACACAATCAGCAAACTCAAATCTGAACAACTAACCACCTTCAAATGGAAAGTGTATCCTTAGGTTAAGTTGTTCTTCTTGGTTCCTTGCATATACTGCAAGGCTTTATTTGCAGCACTTTATTGACTCAATATACTTATTGTCAGTCATATGGTTATGTATAATGCAGACGCTTAAAACTTTTCATCTGCCCTTATTCCAATACCTTTTGGGACATTAATCTGTATTTAATTAGTCCCTCTTAATTGCTACTGAAGGTACATAATCCTTCATTCTAAATCTTCCCAAAACTTTTTCAATGTAGGCCTTCCGAGACAATGTTAATATCCTTTATGTCTCTGTGAATCTCTATGCCAAAAGACATAAGAGGTTTCACCCAAATCCTTCATTTCAAAGTTTTGTGAAATGAACCTTATGTAGCAAACCTAAATCACCACTTGCAAAAACAATATCTACATATAGGATTAGAAAGATTACTGTACTCCCACTGACCTTAAGGTATACATACTAATTAACAAGGTTTTCAGTAAACAATAAAACAAATACCTTGTAAAAAGTATATCACCGGTGAGAGATCTATCACAGCCCATAAATAGAATTCTTTAATTTGCAAGTATTCTGACTGTTATTTTATAAAACGTTTAGGTTGTGTCATGTAAACCTCATCTTTAAGATCCTCATTCATAAATGTTGTTTTCGCATCAATTTGATGCAGCTCTAGATCAAAATGAGCTACTAATGCTATGATTATCTTGATGAACCATTCTTAGACACTGGAGAGAATGTTTCACGATAATCAATGCCTTCCTTATGAGTAAAACCATTGGCTACGAGTCTAGCTCGACCCTTCAGCCATGGACTTAACTCTCACTTCATGGCACTGAATCTCAATGTGGAGTTTTCTCCACTCATAGCATGTGAAAACAAATTTGGATCATCTTTATGTCCAATGTTAATATCAGACTCTGGGAGATATACAACATGATCACTAAGAATTGTTGATCTCCTTATTCTATAGGATTTTCTTAATTCTACTTCCTTTGCATTTTTGCAATGGGAGAATAGACTTTTGAACCTGTTCTGTATGAGTTGGTTGTTCTAGAAATGATTGTGGCTCAGGATAATCAATCTGATTTTCCCTGAATACAATCAATCATCCTCTATGAGAAGGAGATTTGGCCAACTCTAGTGCTTCCTCAAATTCCAATTTGTGTGAATGAGCACTCCCACTAGGTTCTGCATCCTCTAGAAATTTTACAATCAACAACTCTATGATCATATGAAGGATAATTAAACATTATAACCCCTTAAAGTTTACTAGATAGCTTATAAAGATCCGCTGGTTGTCCTTGAATCTAATTTTCTAAAGTGAGGATTATAAATCCTCTCTTTAGCAAGGCAACCACATATGTGTAAATAATGTAAACAAGCTTCCATCTATTTCATATTTTAAAATGTGTCATAAAGACAACCTTAGATGAAATCCTGTTTAACATATACACAACGGTCTTCAAAGCTTTACTCTATAAGGGTAATAGCAGATTAGTATTACTAATCATTTCCCCTTGGTGTGTACCTACCTTAACACTCTATGCCTATATTAGATCTAATGATCTTCACATTGTTTCTCTTCTTCTTCCTTATAGATATTGAAAGCATTCAATACCCCATCTTTAATATTTAGAAGATAGAGATACATAAACTTTATATGGTCATCACTAAAAGAGATCAAAATATCTCTGACCATTTAGGCAATGAGTATGAAAAGGTCAACACATTTCAATGTACATGATCTCAAGAATCTCAAAATGCTCTCTTTGGCACCTCTAGTGGTCTTGTTGGTATGCTTTCCCTTATGCAGCCCACACAAGAACCAAAGTCAGTAAATTACCAACTTTTATTTACTGTATGGAGATATATTTCAACCTCCAAAGCCATAACCAGAGCATTTTAAATTCTCAAAGACTCTACTTTACGTCAACATCACTATGCAGAAATAAACAAATAATTTTGTTTAAAAATTGGGACGTAGGTCAATTTTAAATAGACTTTAAATAAACCCCAACCAATATTCCACCAAAGATAAGAAAAACTTCAAGTTTAAAATAAAATTGAAATTTTTAACAAGCCAAACTAAAAAATAAATTTCTAAAAATTATGGAATATAAATCATTTTTTAGGTCAAAAATTATGACTGAATTTTAAAATTAACCTATAGATCCCAACAACCTCAAGTTATAAACACGTGTTATTTAAAAAGGACTCTGCATTTGTGTTGACAACGTGGATTGTTAAACCATAATCAATCCACAACATATTTGAATGAGTCACTAAAAGAGATTCACGACATACTAGATGTATGAGATTATCTTTATTTTAAATCATTTCTTATACTTCATGCAATCTTTCTATATATGCCCTTAATTTTCCTTATTTCATGAGAAATAGGTATCTTGATTGCCATAATACTTTATTGGCACCTTATTCTCATGCTTTAAGTGTTGGACATGATTGCATTTATTGGTCTTTCCTTTAATATGAGTAATCATGTGAACACTTTATAAATTCTCTCATATCCTTGAACACACATGGTTAGAAGTTTATTTACTAACCATTTATCCTTACGTGTGTTACAAGACAAAAATTCTACACTTAGAAGAGAGAATTCAAAATAAAATGACCAATAATGACTTAAAAAATCTCAATATTTAGGGACTTAAGCTAAACTATAATATCCTTCATTCCCATAATGGGATTATAAACACTTTAGAAACTGTAAAAGGTTTGTCTTTAAAGCATTTTCTATTAGGGTGCTGGCCAAGTTTTGTTTGAACTTACTAAATGTTCATAAACAACCTTTATAAAACTTTGGCTCTAAAACATTAAGGAATAAATCCCTGATGACTTTAGTGACATGAGATTTCATGAACATCTAACTTAAGTGATTAAATCATTCCCACCGTTCATGCTTAATAATCTCACGTGGCGTACTTAATTCCGCGGGAGTAGGTGGTTTGTTCACACGGAGCACCAAATTTTGAACACCCCAAATAAAAAAGCATATTAATATTTTTTCAGTCAGAAAAAATATTACCTTAAAGTATTGGAATATAAAACTACCAAGGTAGAGTAATATGAATAGCTGCAATAACAAAAATAAAAATGCTTTAATGCTATGAAGTAACTTTATTTTAAATTGGCCAATGCCAATTTAAATAATAAATAGTAAATTTCAACCTACCTGTGGGCAAAGGTTGCATCATGCATGAAATTTACTCTTTATTAATAAGACTAAAGCAAATTTAAATATTAATAAATAAAATTCTTCGTACCTTTGGGCAACCGAAAGAAATTTTACTTTTAATACTAAATTTGTTATCTTATTCTAATTAAGTCATAAAAATAAAAACTTCCCTTTGGGGATAAGTAATTAAATTTATGAATTAACTACAAGACGATATCAACTTTATTTTAAATTAGCCAATGCCAATTTAAATAGTAAATTTCAACCTACCTTTGGGCAAAGGTTGCATCACGCATGAAATTTACTCTTTATTAATAAGACTAAAGCAAATTTAAATATTAAAAAATAAAATTCTTCGTACCTTTGGGCAACCGAAAGAAATTTTACTTTTAATACTAAATTTGTTATCTTATTCTAATTAAGTCACAAAAATAAAAAACTTCCCTTTGGGGATAGGTAATTAAATTTATGAATTAATTACAATACGATGTTAATTTTTCTATATGAAGTTCATGTGTACGATCCTTATGCAATTATTACAAAATTAGGATGCTTTGGCTCTCCCAAAATCATAATAATCACGCTGTAATTCATGAACATCTAATATATCTTTATGAGGTTCATGCGTGTAATCCTGATGTAATTATCATACAAAAATGGGATGCTTTGGCTCTCCCATAATTATTATGATAATTACGTGTGTGTAATCTTGATGCAATTGTCATTCAAAATTGGGATGCTGTGGCTCTCCCAAAATTATCATGATAATTGCTACTTCATTAACATCTAACAACTTTATAGATGCCCCCTTAATAGCCCCAGGAATATAACAAACCAATACTTAAAAGGGGTAAACAGCATTTTCCAAGGTGCAAGCAGATGAGCTCCCAGGAAAGTGAGGGGGGTCACACCGGACACACTTAAATCCCAAGACTTTCCTTGCCAGAACTTTCCCCGACATTGCATTCTTAGATATTACTGTAAACACACCAGTATATATGGTATTGTTAATTATTCTTAGGTCTAGGCATCAAGCAATTTATATTTAAACAATATAAATTTAAAATATATATTCCTCAATTCATGTATTAAATAAACAATAATTTTAATACACAGTGGTGTAAATAATAAAGGGAATAAAACCTTAATGTGAAAGCATAAAACCAGGCTTAGCTCAATGGTTTGAAGCTTGTCACTTTATGGACATGAAGGTCCCAAGTTCGAACCCCATATGAGCCAAATCTTTTATTTTATTTAAATGCTACTGTAATGGGCTAGTATATTGGGTTGGGCTTCTGGGTCACAAGACTCCAAATGGGCTACTGTATTTGGGCAATTGGGTCAACCCACTTAATCGGGTCAGGCCTTTGGGTCTATGTATAATGCTGGCCCAAACTAGGTCAGCCCACTTAAATGGCCCAAAACTGCATGGGTTTTAAAAAAAAAAAAAAAACTCTACCCGAAAAATATATCCAACCCAAAAACTTTAATGGGTCGAAACCCTACCCAGTCACCAACCAACCCGACCCGTAATGTTCCAGATGGGTTGAAAACCCTCAAAATGGAACCCTAGCCGCCACCCCTTTATGAAAATACCCATATCAAGATTACAACAACTCAAAATTAGGCAATATATCACAATACACCGAATAGTGATAAAACAAAAAATAGTTATATATCAAATTTATGGGTTTTCATAAACAGTACGTGAACAACAAATATTCACAAAATAATCGTTAATGCGTTTCTATCATGTCACAAAAGACGAAATATTGCTCAAACAATATTGACAAACAGAAGTGAACAATACCAAATAGAATATACTTGATTCAATATTGATAACCAATAAAAAATACTTGATTCAATATTGATAACGCATAGTAAAATTATACGCTAAGCAAAATAGCACAGAGGATGGCTCTGATACCACATGTTAGAAATAATCAACATATTATTTAATCTAACATGCGCAGCGGAAAACGAATAAACAGGATTCAGGCTTACCTCTAGCCATGTTTGCTCAAGCGTCTCCACGATCCATCTGAAGAACAAGAAAGATTATTTGAGGGATCTTCTAACCTATGCCTATTGCTTGATGGCTGTACTGATGGTGTACACAGGCACTCTATTTATAGGCTAGGTTAGGGACCCTCAAAATGGTAAATACCGTATTTGTTTCCTTCCATCAAGGAAACAATATCGTTAATTGATTTTAAAATCAATTAACCGATTCCATATTTACGGTAATCTAAATTAATAGAAATAACCATAATACCGATTCCATATTTACGGTAATCTAAATTAATGGAAATATCCATAATGCCGTATATGTTTATTGAAAAAATAATAAACATAGTAAATACCGTAAATGTGATATAAAGGCCACAACCAAAAAGGAATAATATATTACATCATCTTCTATCAAAAAAGGCCCGAAGAGAGAGTTCGGCCGACCTTCCCTTTCAGTTAAGAGGCGAGTTACGAGATTTGTTAAGTATTAGTCAACCAGTGTGTTAAATTCATTGCATTTTGTAGAATCATTACAATGGTAAAGTCTAATAGTTGGAAGCTTGACCCTAAAACGAAATTTTGTTCTATATTGCTGAGCTATAATCCTTCCTTTTAGTTTACCACTTGGAACATGAAACTTTGATAAACAAAGTCATTTTTGTGAGAGTTATAATTTGCCTTTTTTGAAACGTCATATTGGTAGTGCTAATAATACGTACATTATAATGGGTATATTAGTTTAGTGGGGCAAAATATTATTAGTTGAGAGTTTGGACCATAATGCGGCCTAAATAGTTAGGCTTCAGTCGAATGGCTAATTCTATAATCATTTCATTTTTGGAGACCAGATGTTCTCAAATCAGCTCGGAGATAATTGGGCTTCTCAAATTGCTCACCTTCTTTTACATTGTTAGTTCAATTCTATATTCACATCCATTCAATCCCTATGTCATCTTGTAAGATCATTTGGCGCTCTGATACCAATTGTAATTGATTTATTTGATGAATTACAGGAATGTGGGTGTGGACAATATGAATGATTTGGTAGATAGATGATAATGGATGATCGGTTGAGGAATGGACAATTTGAGAAGCCCAAGGTCACCATAAAAAATCACTATCACTATCACTTAAACATGAATTCTGAATTATATTTAATTTAATTCATTTTCCCAAATGTGTTTTCTCAATTTTATTCTCAGTTTTCTAAATCATCTAAACATAGTTTTTTTTTTCCCACAATTTTAAAATTGAAAAACAAAAACGGAAAAAGAATACAAAAGAATTAGGCATGAAAATATTTGGAGTTAGACCTGGTATTGAGACTACAATTTCCCCATAGTTTTGCAATATCATTCCAAATACAAAATTAGACAGTGTTGGTACAGTTTCCGGTACGGTGACGTGTTGCCTTGTGATTCGTTACCTTCCTCGATGTTCGTTCTCCTCGTAATCTGCAAAATAACAAACGGCTCGTCGGGGGTGCCGACCGGACCCCCACTCCGATGCCTAAGTCAGTTCAAACTTATTTTCTGGAGAATATCAGTAATCTCAAAAGTTCAGAGAATCTGTTTTTTAATACCTGGCTTAGTAGTCTTATTTATAGGCTCACAGTTATAAAACTGCTAAAATACTTGGAGCATAATCTGATTAGGAGTCTGAGTCCTAGATCACATAGTCTTTAATTTTATCTTGTCTTGAATCTTATCTTTCTAATTAGGAGTCTGAGTCTTATCTTCATAGAATTCAAATTGGGTAGTAGAGTCCAAATTGGATATGACACTCTCTTTAGCTAATGTCATTCTATTAGGTACCTTATCCCATAACTGTTGGGATAGAAGTCTATCTTGATATATTTTGAATATCCGTCTTTTTGGAGATAACGACTGGTCTTGTACTTAGGTCTGATCTGGCCGGGCCAACCCGATGGGCTCGGCCCCCGATACTACCTTAGGCCCACATGTCTTTGGTGTTAATTATTTCTCCAACAGTTACCCCCCTAATTCTCTTATTTGAATTTAGAATGTAAGAGAATTAAATACCTCAATTTCTGAATCTGGATCTTTCATAATCTGTATCTGACAATTGCGCCTCTTTCAAAGTAATTATGACGAATAATGCCTCGAATCTCTGGAAGGATTAGAATTCATGCTCCTTGTCAATCTAGAACTGCTGTCAGAGTTCTAATTGGACTCTGATCCTTTACTAGACTTCTAATCTGATATCTTCTTAGACTTTTGATCTGATCATTCTTTTTATCTGATTGGACCATAAGTCCTATCCCAATTCTTCCAGGGATAACTGATACCTGATTTCCTTGAAGTAGTTGTTAAATGTTTATCTCTTCCTTGGATCGGGTTGAGTGGATCCAACTTGAGATCTATCATAGTACTAATAGCAACTTCTCATAGATATCTTCTTCATAAATGTCTCTACATAATATTGTCAGTCGGGCCAAAGTTGTGAAAATGATCTTCTACTCTCGGTAGGAGATGGATCGGACTGATGTAGTTGATTTCACCAAGATTGTGGTGAAATGCCACTCTGAGAGAACACTTTGAGTACAACTTTCCTGAGATCAAGGTTATGTCTGACAAAAAATGGTAAACTGTTGAAGAAAAAGGCTTAACATACCCGAAGCTTCTTCATCGGTAGCGCTTCGTAGACCGCTTCCACAAAAATCTCTCTTGGGGGCTTCGGAGGCCCAGACTAGCGCTGAGGCTTTGGTTGTCCGAGACTTATAACAACTAGGGGCTTCTGGTGGCCCGAGGTTTTGTGCTTGGCGTGCTGAATCTTCTAATCTGAATACCATCTAGCTTGGTCTCACCTGTGAATATCTTTATTTTTGAACTTTGTAATGTTTGAATTCTTTGTTATGGAAAAACTTTCCATGACAAATCAATTCTCACTTATCCTCTAATAACTTGAACAAACAATCGATTTGCGTAAGTTAACTCCGAGGAGGGTAAGAAAAATCTTTTGTTTCAAAAATCTTTTTGTTTTGAACTCCGTGACTAGGAGAGAAAAATCTTACTTTGAGTTATCCTCCTTAACTTAAACAAACAATCGGTTTGTGTAAGTTATGACCAAGGAGGATATGAAAAAATCTTTTAGAAGCGATGAACTTACTTGGTTTTTTTTGTAGAGGTGATATCCCCGTATGGTTTGTTATAGGGGTTGTCTCCCCGTATCTTTGTTCGAGTTGCTCCTGAGAGATCTTAATTTGAGAGTTTGGTGTAGCTTCGGTGATTTTCCCCTTTGTAGAAGCTTTAACTTTGTTGAGCTACCCCCCATAGCTTCAGTTCGCGACCGCGGGCTAAGTCGTTCGAGGCGGATAGTCAAGTCCTCTTGGTATCCTGAACGATGGTGTAAAAGAGATCTCGGAGTTCGGAGTGAGTCTCAGGGCTTCAACCTGTAAATACTTGAACTTTCCTTTTCAAATGTATCTTTTCTTTTTCATGTAAAAATTTTTTTGTAATGAACAAAATTTCAATGTTAATGAATGGAAGTCTTGAACTTTTTGACTTTCACTTTCCTTATCTTATTAGCCGTAGAACCTCATAATTTTTCAAACTGAATTGAACATCTTTACCTGGAAAAAGTTTAAAGTTTCTCACTCAAAAAGTTCTTCCGAGACATATATCGGTTTCTTATAAATCTTACTCTTTATACTAGAGTTATCCCCAAAACTCGAACAAACAATCGGTTTGTGTCAGTTTTTTCCGAGGGAAGAACTGGTATAATTTTTTGAAATTTAAGCTACCCCAAATATTTTGAACAAACAATCGGTTTGTTGAAAATTTTTACAGAGGAGAATAAAAAAGCTATTTGCATCAAAGTGTTGAGTCTTACTTGATGATTTTTTTAAAGAGGTTTTATCCTCATACCTTCCTAAAGCTTTTCCTTCCTGAAACTTTATCATTCTGCCAGCTTTGTCATCCTAAAGCTTTGTCGTCCTAAAACTTTATCTCCCTAAACCTTTTCCTTCTTGAAGATCTGTCTTTCTAAACCTTTACCTTCCTGTTTGTTTTCCTGAAGCTTTATCATACTGAAGCCTTATCTCCTTAAACCTTTACCATCCTGAACCTTTGTCATCCTGAAGCTTTGTCATCCTTGAAGCTTTTTCATCCTGTTTACCTTTCTGAAGCTTTTCCTTCCTTTCTGAAATCTTTGTAACCTGTAAAAGACTTTATATATTACTGAAATGAAATCATAACTTGAAATCTTTACCTTTTAATTTCTTTATCTCTGAATGCTCCAATCTTTTAACGTCTGGAGACCTCTAACCGAGAGGTTTTCTTGTCTTGGTGTCCTTTCCATAACCATTTCGGGTCGTCCGAGGAAAGGACTCGGGCCGATTCTATCTTGGATGTTCTTGTCCTTCCGAAAACCTGCAATCCTGCCGTCGTATCCTTTCCATAACCCTTTCGGGTCGTTCGAGGAAAGGATTCGGGATGATTTCTTTCCCGAACATCCCCACCATAACTCTTTCGAGTCATTCGAGGTGGGGAGTCAGATGGACGCTGATGTAGCTTGATCATCTTTGGAGAAGTTTGATGAAGAAGTGCTTCCATTCTGTCTCGGACTGCTGCTTTATTCTTAGCAGAGATCAATCGATACCTGGGGACTGTCTGTTCTTCCTTGCTCTCGGTGTTGGATAGACAGAGAGACTTTTTTCTTTTTCTGCTCTCGGTGTTGGACTAACCGAGAGGCTTTTCCTGCTCTCGGTGTTGGACTAACCGGGAGGCTTTTCCTGCTCTCGGTGTTGGACTAACCGAGAGGCTTTTCTTGCTCTCGGTGTTGGATTAACCGAGAGGCTTTTCCTGCTCTCGGTGTTGGTTAGACCGAGAGACTTTTTCTTTTTCTGCTCTCGGTGTTGGACTAACCGAGAGGCTTTTCCTGCTCTCGGTGTTGGATAGACCGAGAGACTTTTTCTTTTTCTGCTCTCGGTGTTGGACTAACCGAGAGGTTTTTCCTGCTCTCGGTGTTGGACTAACCGAAAGGCTTTTCCTGCTCTCGGTGTTGGTTAGACCGAGAGACTTTTTCTTTTTCTGCTCTCGGTGTTGGACTAACCAAGAGACTTTTTCTTTTTCTGCTCTCGGTGTTGGACTAACCGAGAGGCTTTTCTTGCTCTCGGTGTTGGACTAACCGAAAGGCTTTTCCTGCTCTCGGTGTTGGTTTGACCGAGAGACTTTTCCTGCGCTCGGTGTTGGACTAACCGAGAGGCTTTTCCTGCTCTCGGTGTTGGTTAGACCGAGAGACTTTTTCTTTTTCTGCTCTCGGTGTTGGACTAACCGAGAGGCTTTTCCTGCTCTCGGTGTTGGATAGACCGAGAGACTTTTCCTGCTCTCGGTGTTGGACTAACCGAGAGGCTTTTCCTGCTCTCGGTGTTGGTTAGACCGAGAGACTTTTTCTTTTTCTGCTCTCGGTGTTGGACTAACCGAGAGGCTTTTCCTGCTCTCGGTGTTGGATAGACCGAGAGACTTTTTCTTGTTTTCTTTGCAAGGTTGTCTCCTTGGCTTTCGGTGTTGGACTAACCGAGAGTCTTTCCTTGTTTTCTCTGCAGGGTTAACAAAGCACTGCATATACTAAAACAAAATAGCAGAATGCACAGTAGCACTATATATCCTTTTCATCCGTCGGGATGATTTTGTGATCCTTTCAACACATGAGTCTATTTTATCAAAATATATGTACATTTCGGCAGAGCGTACAAGTGCATGCATATATATATTTTCTTAGTTGATAAAAACCAACATTTATCCTTACTTTAACATAAATCATAGTTGTAAAAGAAGAGTATGAACTTATCTGGTGAATTCGATGAAGATGAACTGTCTTATTTGGAACTCCTTATCCTGCACGCCACTCGATATGGTGCTCTTTGGGAGAGTTCCTCAAACTGGACCCTCGGCTCGGATTTGTCCCTCGGCACGTGATTGTGCACTTAGGAGGATGGCAAATCTAGAGGGGTCCTCAAAGTGTGCCATTTGGAACTAGGATCTCGGGCATAGTCTCCTCAGGATAGTACCCTCGGAATAATACTCTCGGTATGTGTCATCTTTGTATATACTTTTCGCCTCGGTAGAATACCCTCGGATCAAACTTCTCGGATTATACTTTCTTCTCGGTATATCATCTCGGATCTAACTTTTCGCCTCGGTAAAACACCTCGGATCTAACTTTCCGCCTCAATAAATCACCTCGGATCTAACTTTTCACCTCGGTAAAACATCTCGGATCTAACTTTTCACTTGTGTAAAATCACCTCGGATCTAACTTTCCACCTCAATAAATCACCTCGGATCTAACTTTTCACCTCGGTAAAACATCTCGGATCTAACTTCTCTTTTTTCTTTCTTTCTTCTTCTCTTTTTTTTTTTTTTTTTGACATTTCTAGAAAATCACAAACAAGGCCGGCTTAACCGGCTTTTGAACAAGAGAATGACCGAATTGCCAAATCTCGCCTCAAACAACCAGATCGATGAGTCTTGCTTGCAGTTTTAACAAACCCATATTTGGCAGGTTTTCTGACTCGGTGGTCAAGCAGATCATCCCCACTGCCGAGGCCGTACAAGCTATATGGCCTCCACCTAAAAAATTGGGCTTCAACCCATCACAGGAATCTTTCTGGACAAAGCATTTCAGAAAAGCCATACTAACCATAAGGCCCACCAATGCCACCATATCATACCCAGCAATCTCTCCTTAACTTGGATGGCACGTGGCTTTTAACCACGTGGTCTGACTACCAAATATTAGTGGTCACAGCAACAATGGGTTAGGGGCCTGGAAAATCTGGTCCCCTGCCGAGATGTCCTCGGGCTCCACTGCTCCAGTACAATCCGGCTATGGAGGGATGATCCGATCCGGCAACGGGACGTCGTGCGAGATGGTGCTGATCTCAAGGAGCTGCTGTGTCTCGCTGGAAGCGATTGGGTTTATTCAGAGGAGCAACGTGTGCCTGATGGGCGGGCTACGGGCTCCGGCCGGCGGCGACGTGAGCTTGCGGAAGTGCATTGTCCTCGAAGAAGGTGTGCATGCTGCTCCAGCGCCGGATCTTACTAACCCTCAGAGTGACCGAGTTGAGGACTTCGCGATCGGTTTCTTGACCCACCGAACTACTCTCAGTTGAGTTGTCAGCTCTGTGGACAACCTTGATGTTACTATGAACCATGTCCCTGAAACTAGGGATCTGAGGTGAGGAGGTTCTTTGACTTGGTTCCATGAAGCCGGTGGTTTCTTTTGAGCTAAGGATCCGAGGACATTCATGGTGGGGGATTCTTCATCACCTGACTCGGCATCATTGACGAGGATCTGAACTTGGCCGAGATGAGCCGGCGTGGATCTTCCTTTGGAGCTCGGACTGAAACGCAAATTTAGAGGCCGTGCAGGTTTTGATCTCGCCTTCTGGTGATTTCGACTCCTGTTGGATCTCCCATTCACGAGTGTCTCTTCTGAATTTTGGGACTTGCTTGGTCGGTGGCCAGTAGACACCAACCTTCCTATATGCCGAGCCTCTTGTCGATACACCATGCAAACCTTTTACGATAAAGGCCTGGGCTACGATCTGTTCATCCTCGACAACCATGGTTCGGTAGCTAGGAAAGTCCTGGCTGCAATCTGGTTCCACCATGAGCTCTGGAAAACCGTGTGGTGAGCTGTTCTAATTCCATCTCCGGCAGTCCGGCGGGTCACCGTCAGGGCCCGATTTCCTGGACGTGAGCCAAGTGAGAAGATGGTGCAGGTCCGGGTGTCTACTTGAATCATCTGGAGACGAGCTTGATCTCCTACCATCAATCACCATCGGCCAGAAAACTGAAGATTAGGGCTGTACATCGTTTAGCCCGTGAAGGCCAGCATTGATCCGGTGTGACGGCAGATCCTCCACCAACTGACTCAGCACCACCGGCAACAAGGCCAGATCGTGATGTTCTCTGGCGGCAGAAGGGGAAGAGCCGACTAGCCAAGAGGTTCTCCGTTCATCAGGGAAGAAACCATAGCCGGACTGGGTTGGACATACCCGTCGTTTTTTTTTTTTTTTTTTTGTGGGTCGACTCCTTTCTTCCTCTTGACCCATCTTCTTCCTTTTCGGTTGAATTTTCTGGAGCCTTATACATCACTTGGTCTTTTCTTTTTGATGTAGCCGTCGGGACAAACAACCCATAGACTCGGGTGTTTTTTTTTTTTTTGATTTGTTTTTCAGAAACAAATCGATCCATCATCCCCGAACAAATTCTGAATTTGTGCGAACACGAATTTTAGACTGTACACCCGTGTAACACATCTGTATATTTTCAGCACCGATTTGGTGTTACCAGATTCCGATCTAGGATTCCAAACTTGATTTGATCACGCAGTCACCGTTGCGGACTTTTTTTTTTTTATGAGAAACGAATAATCTTTCCCACAGATGGCGCCAAACTGTTGGTACAGTTTCCGGTACGGTGACGTGTTGCCTTGTGATTCGTTACCTTCCTCGATGTTCGTTCTCCTCGTAATCTGCAAAATAACAAACGGCTCGTCGGGGGTGCCGACCGGACCCCCACTCCGATGCCTAAGTCAGTTCAAACTTATTTTCTGGAGAATATCAGTAATCTCAAGAGTTCAGAGAATCTGTTTTTTAATACCTGGCGTAGTAGTCTTATTTATAGGCTCACAGTTATAAAACTGCTAAAATACTTGGAGCATAATCTGATTAGGAGTCTGAGTCCTAGATCACATAGTCTTTAATTTTATCTTGTCTTGAATCTTATCTTTCTAATTAGGAGTCTGAGTCTTATCTTCATAGAATTCAAATTGGGTAGTAGAGTCCAAATTGGATATGACACTCTCTTTAGCTAATGTCATTCTATTAGGTACCTTATCCCATAACTGTTGGGATATATTTTGAATATCCGTCTTTTTGGAGATAACGACTGGTCTTGTGGGTCTGATCTGGCCGGGCCAACCCGATGGGCTCGGCCCCCGATACTACCTTAGGCCCACATGTCTTTGGTGTTAATTATTTCTCCAACAGACAGCAATTACACAAACCAATCCACTCTAATTTAGTTAATTCAATCTTTGGCCCCCACAAGGGAGAGACAGACATTCATACACCCGTCTAAATCTCTTTATTTTATGAGTAATGATAGAAATTATATTTTTATCCTATAACTATTTTACAATGTTGATACGGCAGTCTCAATTAACCATTAAATCAGTAATCATTAAAAAAAAATAAATCAATAATTAATTGAGACAGCCACAAGTTCTACAATTGCATACGAATGGCAGATCTAAGATGGTGTTGATGGAATGGGTTAAACGACGGGCGTTTAGTGGGATGTAAAAGAACAAAAATGTCTTTTCACTCAAACGACGCCGTTACACCGCCTTTTTGTTTTGCTTAAAAGCCTTGCCCTGTACGTTTTCTCTTCGCCGAAACCAGAACGTTCTAGGGATTTCATCCGAGTTCTCTCCCAGACTCTCTCTCTGTAAGTCCGATTTCTCTCACAATTTGTCCAATTCGAAAAGCCAGGGTTTTTCTCGGATTTCTATATGTATGTGTCATTGTGTTGATTTTTATGGAATGCGGCTTTGGCTGCAGGCACTAGTGTGAGCTTTGGCAATGGCGGCGGAGCCCAAGGCAGCGACTGAGGAGGCGAAGATCGATTTGTTCGAGGACGACGATGAGTTCGAAGAGTTCGAAATCAATGAAGGTAATTAAGAAAAGAAAGATTTTTTATTAGTGGAGAAAAGCAACGTGACCTAAATTTGATCTAAATATTAGATACTTGTTGTATGTTAATAAATTCAGCTACTGCTTTATGGAATCGATAGACAAACTTTATTCATTAGCACCATAGTTTCTGGTAGATAATTTATTTTTGTATGAATGAGTAAATTCTATCATTTGACAACAAAGTATTACAATGCACTCTGTGACTCTGGTTATACAACCACAAACTCCAGGAAAACAACTATTTCCTGAAGAAACTATACAGCAAAGTATCCAAGCTATACTTCCACCTATAAACTCCTAGAAAAAACTATACAAGACAATCAAGAAAGAAAAGCATCTTCACCAACCAATCAATGCATCAGCCCAGCACAGACACCTACACCCGAAACCCAAACAATAGAGAGCAAGGAACTCCCAAAAAACAGCATTCCAAGCTCACTCAGACTTCTGCCCAGTATCCAAGCTCAAGCTGCCTCTAACCAACAGCCAAAACCCATCCCCCAACAAACAATCTCAGCCATCACCAAACACGGTATCTGGAAGGCCCTAGCTCCGACATAAATCTTGATTAATCATGCTCCCCATAAACCTTCCAGACATGATTCTTTTCCTAACCTCCCACTTAAATTCTCTTGAGTAGCTGTTGTTCAGTTTGCAGCTTATTGCCATGTCGAATGTTGTTCCTCTCCATCCACAGGTTATAAAAAGGAAAAAGGGGAAAAGAGAGGTCAAGAATCTAGAATGTTCTATTAATTTCGATGCTAGGGGAGTGGGTTCTAGCCGGGTTAGGGGCAAGAAGTTGGGGGTTTGATGTAGAATTCTTCTTTTGGGTTTTTCGGGTGTTCTTCCTTTGTTTTTGTTTTTTTTTTTTTTTTGGTGTCCTTTTTGTATACTTCCTGTATGCTTAGGGGCGCCTTTTACGCTTTTTAATGCTATTTTATTTATTACCTATAAAAAAAAAAAAAACAGAGGCACTTAAGCACAATTTGCATAACACCACTCTCAAGCCCTTACCTGACCAATCCTTACTTCCTCTAGCAATAATATCATCCCATTCCCAAGGAGGATCTGCTATCAAGCACTGCCGAATAGCAGCCAACCAGAATCTCTTACAAAAACTACAAGCAAAGAACAAATGGTTTCTATCCTCAATACAACCACTGCAAAAAACACAAAGGACATTACCTCCCAACACCCCAACTGAGCAATCTGATCCCAGTAGAAAGGCTACCCCGAGCTGCTAGCCACAAAATAAAAGCTTGCCAAGAAATTGCCATGGAGAACCAAATTAATCTCCACCATTCAACAATCTGTAGTTTATGCCGTATAAACTCTCAAGTAGCAACACAATTATACACAACCTTAGAGAAATTCCATGTAGGAATGTCAACATCACCAATGTCCACCATTGGCTAGGCACTTTGACTTTTAACAAGCTCCTCAGAGCGAGCTGGAGGCCATCTCCAACATCTATCAACAAGAACACTAAACACCTTTGCTTCGAACTGGCTGCCTGCATCATAAATGAATCTATGCCCATATATGTCATGAAGAATTCCATCCGGGTGCCCTGTTAGATAATTTATGTTTAGGTCAAAATATTTGCTGTTGAGGAGAGGAATGGATTGGATTGTTTTTTTATTTGGCTGCAGAATTGCTATTAGCTCAATAATGTTACTGGTCAAAATAGTGTTAGTAGTAGTGTAGTGTTAATAGTAGCTCAAGAGTGGGTAAGTTATGGAATGGATTTGCTAGGCATATTGTTGGTTCTGGCTAAGAGTACTAGCAGCAGTTTCCCCACCATTTTCCCTATATTTAGGGAATAAAACTACTTTTTGCTTCCCTATAAAAAAATCCCCACAACAGATTCCCTTAATTTTCCCTATACCTATTACGTACTCTTTTTTACTCTTATTTTATTATTTTTTCTCTTTCCTACTTTTATTTTTTTATTCATTTCTTTTCTTCTCTCACTTGTCTTCTCTCCCCTGGACTCTCTTGCTCTCGTCTTCTCCGGCTGATCCTAGATGAAAACCAGATGAAAACCAACAAATCCGGTTCCACTCGCAGAAGAATGCCAACAAATTCCCAAAACCCACAAACAGAGCAAAAGCAAAACAAAAACCAGATCGAACCGACAAACCCATGGGTGAGGTGGAAATCACTCCAGATGATTCTTCGGCTGATTCTAGATTGTCCTACTTTTGCAACACATAGCAATGACTCAGAAAAAAAAGGAAAAAGATATAGTGGGTTGGGGCATCTTCAGAATTAGCTCTAGGCCTTTCCTTTAGTGTTCTAAAAGAAATTATAATTGGGCATTTGGATGAGAGTTAGGGTTTTATCTTGAGAGGGATGGGAGCTGAAAGATTGGATTTGTTGTCCTAAAATTTAGGAGCAGCAAAGTAAAGAGATGTATGTTGTTTTGTTGTCAATTAGTTGATTATGCTATAAATTTTGGGGTCTACGCTTGTTGAGAAGCGTTTTGCGAGAGAGAGAGATAGAGGGAGAGGGAAGGCGGAAGGATGATATCGGCGAGTCCCTGGCCTTGCAGTAGAAGGCTGGTAGTGGTGAAGAAGCGAGCACGCAGCGGCAGCATGGATGGGAGTCAGCGTGGAGAAGAAGCGAGAGAGCGGGGCAGTCGAACTCAACTAGGGAAGAGAAGGAGAAGAAACGGAGCAGAGAGAGGAGGAGAGGAGATACTTTTTTATCATTAAAATAAGGATTGGGTGTCTACAATGACTCCCTATGTATAGGGAGTTGCTGTAGATTCCCAATAAAGTTATCTAAATATAGGGCATCTGCTGTAGGAGGTTTTTTAGTGTTTTTCATGAATTTTTTCGTAAATATAGGAAAGGGAACCAATATGGGGAGACTACTGCTAGTGCTCTAAGTTGACTGCAGAGGCATTAAGCCTATTTGAAATTGAGGTAAAAACTAAGGGACTTAATTGTCGAAATTGAAAACCTAGGAATAGGATGGAAATTACGCGACAACATTGGGACTAAATTTGATTTTTTCCTGAAGTTTATTGATCTTTGCTTATTGACTGGAGACCTAAAAATTGGAGCATAAGTTGTGCCTGCTTTCTGAATTTATTTATTTATTTATTTTTTTAATGTTTTCCTAACTGCAATAACGTATGGCAGAGTGGGAGGACAAGGAGGAAGGAAAAGAAGTGACACAGCAGTGGGAAGACGATTGGGATGATGATGATGTTAATGATGACTTCTCTTTTCAGCTGAGGAGGGAATTGGAGAACAATACGGAGAGAACTGAGCTAAAATTTTAGACTCATCCTTGTTATTATTCTCTGCACCTGCGCATACTTAGTCTCTATCTGCTCTCTTTCCTTTCTTAATGTATGCACATTATATTTCTCAAAGCACCATATGAACTTCTGTATGAAATCTTTTGCTTGCACAATGGAAATTTACCCCCAAGTTTCCGCTTATATATGCAAGTAGGAGAGGTTATACAAACCATGCCGACTAAATGTACTTTATGAAGAGTGCAACTGCAGTGAAGTGTAATGGTAGTCTGGTGCAGAGTCTTACCGTACTTGGGATAGTTCCATGACAATGGTTATACTTTAGAAGTACCCTGGATAACACGGTATCCAGTGCATGAGGTGGTGGCATTGGCAAAGTAGTCGAGCACTGGGAGAATTAATGGCCAATGGGGCCATTATCAATAGCAAGCAATGGTCATAACTATTGGATGGCTTGAGGTCCATCCGGTGGATTAAGGGTTAGAAAGGCCTTGGTGATGCAATGAGAGCTGCAATACTGGCAGTTCATATGAGAGGGCATCTGCTTGAGGTCATCTCACATAGAATTCGGACAGCTCATTACACACTCGATTCCCATATCCATTAATGCCGTGGTTTCTAATTTTATTTTCTATGGAATATTGCTGATCTCTGTGCATGTAACATGCAATCGTTTTTAGAGAGGAAAATGAACTTTACTAGAGAAACATATATGTCAGGGCCATAGCTCTTCTTAATTACAAGTCTGAAGTCTTCATAGAAATCTTTAAGAAACAATGTCTGGAACCTTAAGAAGGGAAAAATGGTTTCCATAATGGTAGAAAGAAATGTCTCTCCTTTTTGGCCGTGGTTCCTTAGAATAAGGATTAATTGCTAACCCGTTTAGCGAGTTTATATTGGACTCCTCTGATTAAATAAATTGAGAGTTTTTGGGTCACCTATCCGATCAGTTGATCTCATATAAACCAATTTGGTATCCCAGTCTGGTTATAGTTGGTCTTTTACGGGGAAAAAAAAAAAACGTGCTGATCTGTGTGTCATCGTGTTTGGCAAAGCGCGTATCTAAAGCCTTTCACATTGCTTTTGTTACTCTTTAAAGAGGTCTTTATTACCGCGTTTCATGCTTGGAATCGCAATCTCTCATTGCCTGGTGGACCCGCGGCCTGAAGCATGCCTCTACCCTACATGACATTACAGAATATTCCGTATGGGTTCAAGAAAACCAAAAGCTGTTGATTTTTCAATGCAATACGCACAAACAGGACTACAATCATCATCCATGATGAAAAAAAAAAAAAAAAAAAAAAAAAACCTCCGGATTTTCTCAAAAGTGATTTGTGATAATGCTTATTTGGCTACCCTCCCGAAATTTGTAGTTTAATATTTTACCCGCCTCTATTAGACGTGATTTTCTGTTATTTAAACTATTCGAATAACATAAAAATTCAAACAAAACTTAAGAGAGAAGGGTTGCAGAGCTTATCTGCTTCAGGCAAGTAGGTTTCGCAACTTGGTTGCTTGGAACAGGTAGACTCTTAAGCTATATGGATTTTTATGTTATTCGGGCAGCCTAAAAACAGGATCTTCATCCCCTCCATTAGACGCCCAAATCTACCAAAATATGTGAGATCTAGTGATCAGTTTTAAGTGCCCGGTACACGCTAACAAAATGCAAGGCGTCCATAGCAACACAATTTTACAACCTAAAATGCCGGTAGTAGATGTAAAAATCTTGAAATTGAAGCAGAACGAGAATGCGGTTGCCTAGATCTAGTTCTAGCTGGACTTGTTGAGATTTTTTTTTTTTGTATTTCAATCTGATAGAACGAGTCAATTAGGTACAGTGCATTTTTGTAAGGACTTCCCTTTCCTGACAAGCAAATTACTTTCCTAACGAACAAGTTTTTAAAGAAATTTCAAGGGAACTTTTTCTACTTCATAAATCCTTCCTAAATTCCATTTCAAACTGAAGGTGATTTGATTCTGCTACAGACAATTATGCAGTTGATCTATATCAGCAAAAAAAAAAAAAAAAAAAAGAAAGAAAGAAAGAAAAGAAAAAGAAAAAGGAAAATGCAGGGAAGGTAAGAAAGAAGACCACACTTGTTCCATACTTCCATGTGTCGTGTTTTAGTGGGCAAGGGCTCTATGTCAATTCAATTCTACTTTCCTCTCTCAAAATCACGTCAATCTTGGGAGGATTAACGCAAGTTCGACAGATTGGGCAAATGGGTGCCTTCAACAACCACGAATCTATGCACTGGACATGGAAGCTGTGCCTGCAATTCGGCAATAACCTGCATTTATCACCCATTTTGAAGTTCTCCAAGCACACGGCGCAATCAACAGACCCAGACCCTTTTTCTGCCGCCTTGTAGTCGAAGCAAGGAAGCCTTTCCAGGTCCCCGGTGGACATCCTTTTGGTCCCATTGCCGCTTCTTTGACCCATATTATCACCCTGATTCCCTCCCCTGAAAGCTCTGCCTGCGATGCAAACATGTATGATCACCAAAACAGCAATACCCACAAACAATAGTATGACGGAGATGAGTAACTCCATTTCCTTGCTCTTCATAATAATACCCAGACAGCTCTCTCTCCCTCTCTCTGTTCCTTTCTCTTGACCCAGCCAGCGACAACCAAAATGTCACCTCATTCACTTTCCGTGCTTTTCGAACGCAGTGACCCAGAAGCGCAAAGCTTGTGAACGTCACAGTCGTACATCAAAATCACTGATTTCACAAACAAGTGCTTCAGTTATCATGAAAAAAGCTGAAGAGAAAAAATGGAGGAAAGAAGGTACATGTGTTCCTTGAGGAATGACAAGTTTTGGTGGGTAAAACAGAAACTGAAGGTCGCATTTGGTTACAAGTGGGTTGCTTCTGTCTTTTCAGGAATCAGGCTTTTAAGCTTCTTCCAGCCCCTGGCCTGGAGCCTTGCCAACAATACTCTGCAATTTTCAGGAAGTGCTGAAGTTACACATTGACCCTCGAGGTTTCTTTTTGTAATTTTTTTTTTATTTTTAACAATCTAAAATACAAAATACTTAAAATTATTTTTACTTTTATGTCACATATTAATGCTTTTTAAAACCCAAAAAAAAAAAAAAAAAAAAAAAAACACCCCCATAAGAATTTACAAACAAAGGCAATGAAGTTTTGGCCCCAAATAATTCATTAAGGAATTTTAATATGTAAGCGAATACCATTTCAGCCTAAAAAGCGTTTAAATATAAATTGAGTAATGCTATATGGTGCTTCATTATCTCACTATATTACATTATATTGACATGGAATTGCCAACTCATCTTTAAATCAGTTTTTATTAAAAAAAATAATAATAAAAAAGAAAAATCGAATGGAAATTGGCAATTATATGTCAGCATAGTATAATAATAGTGTTATATATAGTATTACTCATATAAATTTACTCTCGAATGATTGCATAATTTTAAATTTATTCCGTGGGCTTCTAAATCCCTTTTCTTACTCCTTATGTTTTTCGCATTTTTCATTTTACTCGTTCTGTCCAAACCCGTCTAAAAAGCGATTTTAGGCGGTTTTGGATGTAATGAATGAAATGAAAACGTGCAAAACTCAAGGAATTAAAAGTCGGATTAAAAACTAAGGGAATTGAAATCGCGCAATTACTCACAAAGTAAATATATATTTTTCCAAAAAAAAAAAAAAATAGGAGACAAGAATGGTGATTGCAATTTGCAAATAATACGTATTTATTAAACAATACAAGAATATGGAAAATGATAGGAGGGGGACAAAAAACCGTCCCCTATCACCCTCTTTTGATTTTTTAAATCAAAAAATATATAAATTTGTCCTTTGATGTCACGTCAAAGGACAAATTTTAATTTTTTTTTTCTTTAAAAATGAAAAATGGGGTGACGGGGGGACGGTTTTTCCGTCCCCATGTATCACTACTCCAAGAATATAGTACTCTAGCTTTTTAAAACCCTTTTAGATTGATTCGATTTGGGCTCAAATTTGATAAAAGTGTACTTAAATTTAAGAATAATATGTAGAATTACATAAATTTCAATTATTTTATTATTCACATTTTTATCAAAATTGTAATACTTTTAAGAGAAAAGTATACATAACCCTTTCAAACTACCACCTCATTGTCAATATACCCTCCAAACTACCAATTGTGTCAATGTCCCCCCTTAAACTACCAAAAAATGTCAATGTTCCCATAATGACAAAAATGTCTTTTATAAAATTATTAAAATAAAATAAAAACTAAAAAAAATTATTAAAAAAATATAAAATAACAAAAATTTATTCCAAAAAAATAATAAAAAATTAAAACTGTTTTTTATTTTTATTTTTTAAAAAATAATTTTCAGTTTTTTTTTCATTTGTTTTATTTTTATTTTTTTTAAAAAAATAAATTTCAGTTCTTTTTCATTTTTTCTTAAAAAAAAAAATTGTTCTTTTTCGTTTTTTAATTTAATAAAAACTGGTTTTTCTTCTACTTTTTTTTTTTCATTTGTTTTCTTTTATTTATTTTTTAAAAAATAAATCACAGTTATTTTTTGTTTGCTTTTTAAATTAAAAAATTAAAAATTTGTTCTTTTTGTAATTATTTTTTTTAGTTTTAGTTTTAATATTTTGAATTTATGAGGACATTTTTGTCTTATTCAAAAAAAATTAGGGCTATTTTCGTCTTTTTGTTAGTCTTAAGGGGGACATTGACATTTTTTTGTAGTTTAGGGAGGGATATTGACACAATTGATAGTTTAAGGGGTACATTGACAATTAAGTGGTAATTTGAAGGAGTTATGTGTACTTTTTCCTACTTTTAAATTAAAAAAAAAAGGCATGACTTAACTTGCATGTTAATCTAGTTGATGCGCACAGGCAATTTAATAATTCCTCCCCTTAGGAAAAATAAAATAAAAACCTAATTATTCTTGACTGCAAGCCTGAAACTCCAACCCTAGATAGGATAAAACTACAATTAATCCAAATTACTTGGTGGAAAAAGGGGAAAGTTTTAGGTCACATATCGCCTATCAACCTACAGATTTGAGGTGTCGCCATTTTCCAAACACATGCAGCATACTTTTCTTGCATGATAATCAACTGTCTCACTTAATAAAGTTACTAATTTTTATTACAAAAAACAAAAAAAACCAACCACCAACACCAACTACCCTCCAAATTATCTTCATTATTTATTTCAATCTCTATAACGGAGTTGGGCAACCGATTGGTAGTATGCGTCAATCTCTCTCATTCATGAATATTTTCAATACACGTGTCAAAGCATAATCGTTTCGTGTGGTTCCTATGGTCATTATTTCTTAATTATTATTATTATTATTTCTGGCTGATCTTTAGGCAATCCAGTGACCTTTCATCTGAAGATAAGTCCATCCCTTCATGCACTTAATTAGGCAGCTAATCCTAGTTATAGTGATAGTTTAATTAAGATAAACATTAGAAACAATATTTTTATTCTATTTTTATCCTATTTTACTGATGTGGCAGTACCATTCAGTCTTTGAATCAGTCCTTACTAATATATATATATATATATATATATATATATATATATATATATATATATATATATATATATATATATATATATGCCTGAAAATGAAGTACCCAAATCAAATCCATTCAACATGTACTTAAACTAAATCTTAATCCATATAATCAAATTGGAAAAATTAGCTAGCGAATTGACCAGCAATTATCTTGTAATCTAGTGGTATTTTTTTTTTTTTTAAATTATTGTGAAAAAATGAGTAAAGAGAATGGAATTGGACTTATGATGAATATAATAGAGAATAAGATCATAAGTTTTTTCTATTGATTGGCCAAACAAATACAAAAAGAATACACTAATGGATATTACGGAGACATGTTATCCGATCCAAACCTCATCCAAACTTGTCCAGGTCACATCTACCTTCTTTCTTCTTCTTTTTTATTTAATTTAATTTATTTATTGTACTTTAATTTCCTTTCATTATCCAAACTTGGGTTGCATTTATTTTTGGGGTGGTTTAATTAGAAAGAAGAAAAAAAAAAATAGAGAAAACTGTACTTACCTTCTTCGTGATTTGCAATAACTTTACCAAACTTTAAAAAGTAACAACCAATCCTTGAATTCCTAATTGAAACTTGCTAGCGCGAGTATTAAAAGCCACAGTCAAAAGAGTAATGCTAAAAACTATACTTATATCTCATCCTTATCCCACTATATATGCTAATGTAGTAATATCAATTGACCCTCAAATTTCTTTTTCTTTTTATTTTTATTTTTAACAAAAATTGATTAACACTACCACATGTCAGCAAAATGAGATATTGATGAGATAAAAATATGGTTTTTAACGTTACTCCGATAAAAAAAATCACCAATCCTATGGTGAATAAGTGGTCGATAACGTGACTGTTGATCTATAGCCAAGAATATCATGATCAATTCATTCAAGGATAGATAGATATCGGAAATAAAGGACAAACTTACATGTGTACATATATGCAATGAGTAACATTCGACATTTGCGTCTGGTCAAGTTCTTGTTTCTCAGACAGTTATAATCACCCGTCTTATATTCCTATAATAATGAGTTCTAGGAGAAACTTTTGGGTTTTTCGATCAATTATAACATATTGCAGAAACACCATATCTGTGCTTCTTTCTACTTTCTTCATTTTCTTGTTCAACAATCTCCCTTCTCCTAGCTTGCTCGACATTGCCACTATGGTTAACACTGAGGCTGCTAGAACAGCTGTGGGCATTATTGGTCACTACTTCAAACCTAGCGCGCTCCCTTATGTTTCATTTCATGTTCCATTCATTTGTCTGGTTTTTTTTTTTTTTAACTTATTTCTCTTTTGCAGGGAATGTCATCTCTATTGGCTTATTTGCCTCCCCAATGTAAATTCTCTCTCCGTGGGTATGAGAATGAGAATGTGTATAATTATATGTATATTCACATTCTTCTTGACATAACGCGTTAGACTACAATCTTATTAGAATTCTGCAGTTAATTAAGCATGCTTATGAAAAGTTTAATTCGGATAGTAAAAAATGGACAATATTGTATCGTCGAGTGCGAGTCGTTACTCTCGATCTCTCTCGTATTCTTGATAATATATAGTATAAATTGCATGCAGCCCAACATTCGTTAAAATATTGAAGGCAAAATCAGTGGAAGACTTCAAGCCGGACCCTTACGTAGCAACAGTACTGAATTGCGCAATGTGGTGTTTCTACGGTCTCCCCCTTGTCCATCCAGACAGCTTTCTTGTCATCACAATCAACGGCTGTGGGTTAATAATCGAGATCATCTACGTTACCGTCTTCTTCCTATACTCTCCCTGGTCAAAGCGTGTGAGTAAATTAAACTACCCATCACGTACATATATAATAATTAACTTAATCAATATTATATATTCTAACATTTCATGTTATTTGCATGTACGTGCTTCATTGTCTTAACCGATTTATATTTGTTATAAATATTTGCTTTCAGCGGAGGATCCTCATTGCTCTTGTGATTGAAATCATCTTCTTTGCCTGCGTAGTTTTCGTTACCCTACACTTTTTCCATACCACCAAAGAAAGATCCACGATAATCGGCACAGTGTGTATTGTCCTCAATGTACTGATGTATGCTTCACCCTTGACTGTCATGGTATGTATGTATATATATCTCCTCCAATGACATGCATACATGTAATATATATATATAAATAGATGAAAATATGCTACTATTTTTTTTTTTTGTTCTTTTGACAGCGCATGGTCATTAGAACAAGGAGTGTGAAGTACATGCCATTCACTCTATCAGTAGCCAACTTCTGCAATGGAGTCGTTTGGATGATTTATGCCCTCCTCAAATTCGATCTCTTCATCTTGGTAACTCTATATAATAGACTAAGTTTCTGGTTGGAAATCTTGTTATTTCCCTGCCTAATTTAATTTAATCTGGTGTTTTGTTTAATAATAAGTGAGAAATGTATAAAATGGAACATCACATCCTTCTGCTAGCTAGTCTGTTGGTTCAACTAGTTCATATGAGCACAAAACAAAATAAACAAAATATTGTCCAACCTGTTGGGGAACATGTTTTAATTTAAATAAGAAACAAGAAAAGTTAGCAAGTAGGAGAATCATTTCAACTGTCGAGTTAGATACATAATCCGAAAGAAGAAGTCATGCTTCTTGAAAAAGATCAAGAAGCGGCTCATTTAGCCACATTGTGGGTGCAAAAATTTGCATTTAGCGACTTTTCTTGGATATGATTTTCTTTTTCCCCCGGTATGAATTTTCAGCTAAACTGACATTTTTCTTTTTTGATTGTTCTAGATTCCCAATGGTTTGGGAACTTTTTTTGGTTTGGGTCAGCTCATACTGTATGCCAGCTACTACAGGTCGACCCAATGGGACAGAAGAGCACGTGAGGCAGAACTCTTTTATGCATAAGCATCTCACACTGCTATTTATTGTTCAATTTTTTGGAGCCACTTTCACACACATACAAATATAGGAGAGGTCAAGCAGTCGTATCAGAAATGAAAACTAATACAGCAATCAATTTTTTAATATGGATCAGAAACATATTTGTGAAATCTAATCCGAATGATCTCCATTTCATATATACACCATTAAATATGTGAAATATAATCTGGTCCGTAAAATAGAGAACATCCAAACAGGTCATAGCAAACTACAGTCAATACTGCATTCCATCAACCAAATGCTTTGGCTGAGAGTACATACCAGATTGAGATAGCAGTGAGGTTCAAGTTAATCATAACAATAACAATTATCACTACTATATCAATGAGAGATCTTACAGAGAGGTTGCAGGGCCAGTCCAACAACCATAATAAATACACATGTTTTGTAAACTCAAAAGGTATTTAAGAAAAAAAATGTTTAAAAAAGGGAAAACAAATAACAAAAGCTTTACATCATCAAACAAGGTGAGATGTGTAGCACAGCTCCTCCGCCTATACCCACCACCATCTGTTTATCTCATCAAGCTACCCCAAAATTCTATCTTCTTCCCTATAACTTTGACTAGATCTCTCTGGTCTTCAAAATAATTACACCAAGTTGTTTATGGGACCAAAGAATTTACGGACCACGATACTTGTGGAAGCAAAGACAACCCTGAGGCTGATCGACGGGGATCATACCTCCACCTTTTGATGTGTCAATTGCCTCTAACATGGAAACTGCCTCTTCCATCTCTGGTCGCTTGTCAGGGTTGGCATCCCAGCATCGCTTCATTACATTTGCTAGGGAGCTTGGGCAACATCTTGGTATCTCTGGTCTTAGATTCTGGGATTTCAACAAGAAAACATTGCCCAAAGAAAGGATTAATCATAAAGAATTTGACTTTATTAAACAAAATCTTGAGCAAAAAGACTCGATACTCATAGGGTGTAATGATTGGGGTACAAGTAGATGAGTTACCTGACGAACCACAGCTGAAGTCACTTCTGAGAAGCTAAGGTCGGGATATGGCATGTCACAGCAATATATCTCCCACAAACAGATGCCAAAACTGTACACATCACATTTCCTGTTATATGGATTGCCATTGAGAACCTGTAAACCAGCCAGTTGACAAGTCACTGAAAATCATTCATTAAATGATTGTTTCTGTTGTTTTCCTTACTAGTTAGCTCTAAGTTGCCTAGAAGATGGATTGTTGTGGTACATGGAACGAATATGGGAGCATGGTATGACACTTGTACCGGAATGTGGAATGATGGGGGTAACTCATCTAGATAGTATCATTAGGAGTTAAAAGGTGACAGGTAATCTTGAGACACAAACCTTAAAATTGTAGCTAGATATATTTTATTAACTATGTAAGATTGTAGTATTGTATTTTAACTTGTTCTTTCAAAATTGGTAAATTAAGAAACAGAAGAAAAAAATTTGGATCTCCGAAATTAGTGCATTGGAATGACAATGTTCCATGTTTGGGATCAAGCAATCACAGATCGTAGTTCACTAGGGTAAAAGTGACTTAAGGTAATTCGAAGAAAGCTCTTAGCTGAAACATTAGGACCATTAGTTCAATACCCCCATTGTGCTAAAGGGAGAACTCATATTTAACAAAGACAATGTGAAGCCAAAACTGCCTTTCTTTGTATTAGATAAAACTGAAATTGATGGGAGCATTAGTGTCTTGGCACCAAGAGAAACATTCAACATAATCCATTAATGTAAGGATATTTATGATCCAGCCCTGAGGCAAGATCTCTATCTGTTCCCTAAGAACAAATAAACAAACCAAATTCCCAAGGAAAAGAAGTTTTTTGTATGGTTTTGAAGTCCTAGTCAGAAAAGTATTTTGAAGTCTTAGTCAGAAAAGTATCATGAAAATAAATAGACTACCTCAGGAGCCATATAACCAAGCGTCCCTGTCTCCCCAGTCATGTCATTAGGATTTGAAGCCTCAACACGAGCAACCCCAAAATCAGCGATTTTTACTGTACGTGTCTTGTCCAATAGCATGTTCTCTGTCTTTACATCTCTGTGAACAATCTTCTGCGAGTGAAGGTAACTCAACCTAAAAGATATAGTACATATTAGCCTTCCAAGTGGTTAGATAGAAAAATTCTAAGTCATGTCATTTTTGAAATGGAACCGCAAAGATTACGAAGAACAAAAGGTTGACAAACACTAATTGAGATACAGATGGTGGGTACCCCCTAGCAAGATCAAGTGCAAGCTGGATGACGACCTTAAAAGCTAGCTTCCTTCTCCTGTTTTTTATGAGATAAGATTTCAGAGCACCCCCAGGAAGATATTCCACAACAACACAACAGACACTACTTGGCATGCCAATTTGACCATTATCAGTTTGTATTTGTAGTTCTGATGAGCCCATTGTTGCCCCTATAAACTGGAAATTCAAAGACCAGAATGTCAAGTAAGAAAAAGTACAATGAAGGATGACAGTAATATTAGTTAGTGTATAATATTTTCTGTAAAAACCTGAAAAAGAAAAAAAAGAAAAAGAATAATAGAATAACCTTAAATGTATGGTTGAAGCAGTCAAAAATTCCAAAATATTCAAATGCATTTACTCTTTAAGCAATCATTGAGTTCTAATCAATCCAGAGTGCAATGGTACTTGAATTTCCACTACGTCATTGGGAGGCAAGAGATGCATCCCAGAATATCAAACCGAAGAAAAATGGTTTGAGGCTACCCTATTCAAAAACATTAGCAGCCCCTAACCCCCTTTTTCTTTCTCCTCCAAGGATCAAGGCTTCCCTCAATGGTCAAAACCTTAAGGTTTGTGATATTAATCAAATGGCCTAGATAAAAACAGAAAGGAACCGCAAAGGAAACTCTGGACCACAAGGATTATATAAATAGGCATTGCCACACCCATTCACATCCAATACATGTAATAGAATAATATCAGAAATTTTCAACAAGAATTGAAAGCTTTCTTTCTTCCTTTTATCATGCTTTTTCAATGGTAGTGGAAAAGTTCTAGAGGACCATTTGTTGACTGGTGTTGGCTTCAGCAGCAGACTCCAATGTAGCCAAAGGCTGAATATTGGCAGCAGCATGACTTTCCATGTCTGTCACTTCCATGGAGGTCAATTCAACTAGCAGGTTTAGGTAGCTCAAGCACATCTTACCCACTTCTTCTTCGAGCAACTTTTGTGAGCTTTGAATGCTTAAAGTACTACATCTTTAAAGAAATTGAACAGCAATTTCAATCTTGGCCTGTGTTTGACATGGATCTTTTGTACAAGGCAGCAATACTAGAGCTTATTTTATTTAATTTAACTAGTTCAAGTTTATCCAATTTACTTAACAATAGGAGCTAACTTATTAGTAATGATGCATCTATATGAGAAGATCTCATATGCAAGAAAATTGGTAATCCAAAACACCCGCACTTCTTAGCTTTGCGCCCACCTAAATTCCACAGCCATCTTATTTGGTCATATCAAGAGAAAGCATCCTTGGTGTCATTCAGAGTGCATATGGTTGGTTGGTGTTTTAGCTAGAGGTTGCTCTGGCTAATAGTTGGTTGGTTGCTGATGACTATAAGGTGGCTCTGTCTGCTGCAGGATGTGGATGAGATTCCTTATGGTATTGTGCGATGACTAGAGGTTTGAACCTTATGGACTTATGGTATTGTGCAATAAGATTCCTTGTTGGTTATAGATATTTCTGTTTTAGTAAGATTGTGGGGGATTTAGTTAGGCTTGGCAAAACGGGTTGGCGGGTCAACCTGTTTAACTAACCTGGTAAAAATTGTCATAAACATGTCATACGGGTCATAAACGTGTCATAAACAGGTTGGCGGGTCATAAACGGGTTATAGCCTAAACTCAAACCCTATATATTCGTGTTGTGTTCGTGTCAGATTCACGGGTCGTGCCAAAATTGCCAACCCTAGATTTAGTGGGTGTTGAAAATTGGCTCGTGTAGGTGATGTATAGTCTGGAAATTCCTTACTGTACAGTTTAGTGTTTAGGAAACTTATTTTGTTTCCTTGAGTATTCTAGCTAAGAGGAGCTAGAGTACATTGTACTTTACATTGATATATGAAAGATTTACTCGTTCATCAAAAAAAAAAAAAGGTGCTGGAATCTAATCTTTGTTTCTTGACATGCCAATAGCTCTAGAATACCATTAAGCAACATATGAAACTCATGCTCTTAAATTATTACTTAAACACCCAAATATGTAATAGTAGGGTCAATGAAGGCCAAATAATGAACATTAATCATTCATTTAATTAATAGAATGAATAATGAGGAAACAAAAAGAAACAACAGATTCACAATCACAATTTCATAAAAAGGTGAGATTAAATCCAAATCTTATATACTCTGCAACAGATACACTAGATATATTAGTTGGAAGATTAATAATGAGTGATATACAAGCATATGCTATAAAATAAGAGAGAAAAGTTGCAGAAATAGGAAGTAACCTTAGTAACATTAGGATGATCTAGCTTATGCCACACAGCAACTTCTTGCGAAAAAGCTGCCCTTAATGAAGCAATCTCACCTTCCGTCCTATGACCCTCCTCACCCCAGTCGAGCATTTTAACTGATGATCAAGAAAGGAACCAGAAAACTGCTGTTAATGATTCTTTTTTCTCTTGGATTTTGTTGGGTACTACTGTTAATGAAAATTGTAACAAATGCAACCCACTTAGCATATCAAACCTATTGAAAAGTGGTTAAGATAATATCCTAAAGAAGCCAAATAGATCTTAACTTTATTAAATTAAGATGATGGAGACATTGGTGACGATGACAAAACCAAATCCTAATATTTAGATACCATACTGTACTCGTTGCTGTTTTCCTTATTAGCTGATAAGACTTTAACTAACATCTGTGATCACATGAAAGTTCAGAAGACAACAACATCAACCAAGTGATTGTTGTCATCAGCAAATTCACCCCTAACCCGTGTATGAGTCACGGATTTCAGTAGAGTACATCTACAATGATCAATAACCATTCCCTCCATAAGAGTCAATTGATTTATGTTATGAGGATTAAAAAAATAGTACTTTCAAACACACAAAAAAAAAAAAAAAAAAAGTAGCAATAAGGACGAAGAAATTGTGCCACCTTGCCGAAGTCAGAATGGTCCCCCTAATCCATTATAGAGCCGACCAAATTAAATATAACATCAAAATGAACCAAATTGATCAAAGTCAAGTATATGCATTTATGCAAAACCAACTGGGTATCAGTTAAATTGTCTAATAATTGAGAAAAATATGAGATATAATGAAAAAATATAAAACAAATACTACAAGCAATCAACTTCCATAAAGCATAAATATACTCTGGAAAGAACTGACAGTAATAACAACAGCACATCCTAAAAAAAAAATCCAAAATGGCAAAAAGGAGAAATGGGTTTTGAGAGGGGAAAAAAATAAATAGGAATCTCGGGAATGGAGTGTCAAGCCAAAAACCGATCAAAAAAGTCCTTGCTCTTTTCCCTTTGTGTGAGTAAAAATTAAAACTTTTTTGCAGAGTACAATCAATCAAGAAGAGAACTAGATAGACGAGAATGTTAAAAGAAGAAGAAGGTAAAATTGAAAGTGGGTGAGGGATAGAGACTGACCAGCGACATCCTGGCCGTCGTAGATGCCACGGTGGACGGTGCCGAAGGTGCCACGGGCAAGCACGGTCTTGACGATGAGCTTGGGGGGGTCGATCTCCCACTCCTGCCTCTCCTTCTTCACAGTGTTGGGGGCGGCGGGCACGACGCTAATATTATTATTATTATTATTATTATTAGTAACGAAAATACTATTACTGTTGAGCGTATCTTCCTCTCTCTTCTTGTTCTTCTCCATGGTCCGCACCCTGTTGAGGTGCCTCTCCAGTTGCTCGTCCAAGCTCTTGAGATCAATCTGATCCGCCCTCACAAACCCATCACTGCCCTTCTCCATCTCTGCTTTCTTTCTCCGTCAGTCTCTGTGGAAGATCAGAGAACAGTGAGAGAGAGAGAGAGAGAGAAAGAGAGAGAGAGAGTGGCGCTGTGGCTGGTCTTTCTTTCTTCGGTTTCCACCACGAAATGTGTAGTTCTGCTGTGGGTTTTGTATATCTTCGACAATCATCGTCCATGTGGGGGCACATGGAACTGCCTGAGCATAACGTGTGCTTCTGACCCACTACTTTGGTCTCCTCCCTCTCCCTCCCTTCTATTTAATCTTTTTCTTTTCTTTTCACATGTTTATTTTAATGGGGGTTGACCATTTTTTCATACTATCATTTACCTCCTTTGATTTCTCGAAATTTCAATGGTCTCCCTCGATGTTAGGAGGTACCCCCTCCTATTTTTTTTTGGCCTACTATATATATATATATATATATATATAACCACATTTTCATGATCATGAGATAATACGTGGATTTCGCAATGCTGATGTGACAGTTCTCAATCATTTCAAATAAAAAAAAAATGTAACAATTCTCAACTAATCTTTGAATCAGTTCTTTGTTAAAAAGAAAAAATAAATAAAATGTCAACCGCTTACCTTTGGAAACGCTACTAAGGATCTCATGATCATGCACCGATCTTACCTGGGATTGCAATTTCCAAGTTTGTCTATGAAGAGCAGATCTAATTATATTAGTATTGACTGTCACATCAGCATTGTGTGATATTTATATGATAAAAATGTGGTTTATAAAAGACTTTTTATTTTCTTTTTTTTTTAAGACCGGTCCAAATGTTAGTTGGAACTGACATATTAACATTTATGAATAGTTGCATGATAAAAATGTGATTTCTAGCGTTACTCATTTTTTTTCCGCTCTGCTCACCATGTATAATAGAAATTGAGTTGGTTTTCAATCATTTGGAAGTGAATACAATACTCCCCATTACAAGTAAAATAGAGATGATTGTAATAGGATACACTCCCCTTTCCTTCCCAATATTTGCTTAGGAACAAAAAATGAAAATGATTTATTTTACGGTTAATATTTTATTTTGTTGTATCTGATCTTGTATATATTGTCACATTGTTTAAAATTTTAAATGATGTGTCTGGTAATAAGATTATTGAGTCTATTTTGAAGCAAATATAGCACGGATTGTAGTGTTATAAGTTATCTAATTCTTTTTTTTTTTTTTTAAAGTGGTTGAGCCCAAATAATGTTACAAGAAATTAAGCACAATGCGAAACAACATCAACAATGCAATGGAAAATATCCACAAGAATTATTTGTTCCTCAAAAAAGAAAGTGTTTCTTTCACAAGATGGTACTCGGGGCCTTATTACCTAGATGCTTGGTACGAGACCTTCCACTGTTGGAGACAACATAAGAATTAAGAACCCTATGGTTTCCTCAGTCAAAGGTTCATATTTACTTAAGTTTGTCTCTTCTTTCTACAAAGCCTCCACTACTTGAAGTAATCTTGTACGTATACATGTTTGATGACTTATCCAATTGAAGCAGTTCTATGCATATCCTTTTTGTAGACAAAGATCCATTATCAAAAAATATTTTTTTCTAGTTTTATCTAATCCTTAAATAAAACGAAAATGGCTTTCTTCAGTTTATAATAGAACATATGTTTTATTTGAGTAATGTTTAAGAAAATACATATATTATTAATCTTATATAAAATAGAACAGTTTGCTTCAACAAAACAATATCAAAAATATAAGAAATATAAGAAGAAAAATCTTCCATCCAAACTTGAACTATGACATAATTAATTGCTGCTTTAACTAAATCATGAGTAACAGAGTTTTCCCATCTTTTTGATATGAACTATTTGCTAAACCGGCATCATTTGATGCTACTAAGAACACTCACAATGGTTTATGTAAATTTCTATGTAAAATGACTAACAAAAACTCACTTTTGCTAACTTAGCTAACCACCTTTTAAGACCTTACTCCAACAGTTTATCTAAACCACTTCTTTATTTTATTAAAATAATAAATTTTAGAATATTTTATTCATTTTAATTAAAAACTCATCTCTACCAAAAAAACACCAAATAAAACTCTCATCTCTAGCAATCACCGCTCTATTCTCCATTATCATCAACACAGTATCACTGAAAAACCATCACAAGAAACCAAATAATAATCATAAATCACAAGATTTAAGAAGTATGGGTCATTTTTTAAGATTGAATAAACTATGAGTCAAATATCACTCCAAACTGAAAAACTCTGCAAAAAAAAAAAAAAAATAAAAAAAAAAATAAAAAAAAAAATAAAAAAAAAAAAATTGTATTTTGCTAGATAAAATAAATCAACAATACATTTGCTTTATATACAGGAGATGAACCCATCCATTTTCCCTTACAGTAAATTGTAAAATTTTTTTTTTTTATTAACGTCTTTTTCAAACGTTCTTTCTTTTCTTTTTCTTTTTCTTTTTTTTCATACGAACATTTTTCTTACGATTATATTTTACAATGGTCGTACAAGAATTGTACAACAATCATTTTTCTAAATACTGCAGTGGTAAATGCTAACTGCTAAGTTGATAAAAGTGATAAATATTAATATGGTAAAATTAGAATCATTTATGCTCTGTTTGTTTGAGCGTAAATTATTTTTTGAAAATATTTTTTGTATTTTCCGGTATTTGGTGCAACCAAAAATAATGGTCAACGGAAATTATTTTCATTTTGACCGAAAAAACCTCTTTAATTATTGCAAAACGATTTACGGTTTTAAAAATCATAAATCGTTTTTTGAATTGAAACTCTTCATTATTGCTCGCATATTTGTGAGAATCTGCAACCGCATATTTGTGAGAATCTGCAACCGCTAAACATTGGAGTTTGTTGGTGGCCCAAATATACTACCAAAGGTCTCCGAATTTGGGATCCGGTCGCCAAAATTCGGCGGCACTGGCTAGATTTCGAACACCGTCACCAAGATCCGGCAACCCAGATTTCGGCGAAACTGGCCGGAATCTGGCCATTGTCACCGGATTCAAGCCACCAGTGACGGAATCCGACAACAATAGCGTGATTATGGCGACCCGGTTTCTGGTGAAACTATCCAAAATCTAACCAATACAGCAGGATTTCAGCCAATTTCGTCAGAATTTGGCAATAGTAGCCAGATTTTGGTGACCTAGATTCCGGAGAAACTAGTCGAGATCTGGCCATTGCCGCTAGATTCTGACCACTAATGACGGAAACCGGTAATAGTAGCCGAATTTCAAAGACCCAGATTCTAGCAAAACTGGCTGGAATCCTGCCGGCCGTTGACAGAATCTGGTTAGTGCTACCAGATTCCGGACACCATCACTGAAATCTCGTCACCGATGATTTTTTGTCGTTGGTTATTTTTTCGTACGAGCCAAACGCCGAAAAATATTTTCAGGAAAATCATTTTTTTAAAAAAATAATTTCGTTGAAAATATTTTATGACGAAAAACGTTTTATATCAAAACAAACAAAAGCTTTAATTTGAAAATAATATTTAAGATTTAAAGAATAGTTTTGAAATTCTAATAAAGGACTTATTTTAGAGGGATTGCATGACACCTCTGCATTCAATTATTCAAAGAAAAAAACTTGAGTTTGACTTAAGTAATCTCAAAAAAACTACAGAATAATGAGAATATCTATCGTAGAATGACGTTCATCCAATTGATATATTCTATGAAGTTTGGATTGTTTTATTGTTTATCTACCAAATAAAGTGAGAGCATTTATTAACTTCCTCCACTTTTCTCCTCCTTCAATTTACTTTTAAAAAAAAAAAATCACATAAATGGATATTCGAGAAATGTTTTACACACTCTCAGATGTGACAATAAAAATCATCAAAAATTTTTGGATGGATCATTATTTGAGTTTGATTTAACAATAATTGAGTAATATTATATACAAGACTTTTATTTTTCCCTATTGGATTGATTTAACAAAATAGATATGAGAGGAGGAGGGAGCAGATCCATTTTCCTTTCTACTCCCCGCTCATACTTTTTCCTTCCCATTCTAGTTTTTTCTTTTGTTTGCAGGCGTTATCCGACAAGATCAGCAATTTTAGCATCTCCGCTATGCATCCGTTCATCTACCTCTGTGTTGCGCCATTCATCTCTTCATTAGCCGCTGTTGTTGTTTGTTGGTTGTGTTTTTGCTTTGAATAAGAGTTTTATTCTCTTTAGATCTGTCCTCATGAGCGATTTATGAGATGAAGGATAGTCAGATGTAAAGGGTTATCTCTCACTGCCTAAATAGTTCGGTGTAAGGATTATCTCTCATACGACTAGTTTAAATAAATTTGTAAGATATTTGGTTACCATTGTCTTAAATTTAGTCTGCTCGAATCAGATCTACTCTTTAACTATTTTTATACAGGGGTTAACGGAAGATGAAAGTTATAGATAACACTTTATGGTAAAAATTTTGTTTGTATCTATAACTATATACCCTCATAGCATGTGAATATGATTTTGTAGAGTTTTATACTTTGTGATGTAAAAGCTTTATACTCTTTATATTTAATCAATAAAATACCTAAATTTTTCGCTTAAAAAAAAATAAAAATTACTATCACGTCAAAGAAATATTTAGTTAAAGAGTAAAAATAAGAGTGTATGAAAGATTTCTCTTTCTCTTTCTCGAGACTGCTGTGGATACTCTTGGCAATAATCATGTAGGATGGGATAGATATACATGGGGGAGTTGGTGAATGATAGTTGTGAAAACGTTGAAGGATGTGGGTGATATTTGAAATTATTAGGGATATTTGTTAATTAATTTAAAAAGGAGGTCTTGAATTGGAGTGATTGGGTAGATTTCATGGTCAATGCACTTTTTATTACACGAAGCAAATCAATGTCCTTTTCGAGGTCAATGTATATCTATCTATCTATCTATCTATCTGCCTTTTGAAGAGTCAGTCTTGTTTTGATACCGTGGAAAGTCAGAAAGCAAAAACGTAAACAAGTTGAAGTGTTAATATGCAGTTGTCCACGTTCAGTACTCATCCTCACCAATCATTTCATTTGGGCGGCCTCTCACTTATATGCATAATTTTTTTATATATATATATATATATATATATATATATATATATATATACATCGAGAAAGGTTTTAAATGCATGTGTGGATTTTATTTTAGTAATTCCTTTTTAATATTTGGTTAGCAAGAATTTAGTGTATAAATTTGAACCTCCTTGCCACGTGAGTTATGTTGGGTATATAAGTAAAAAATTGAGTCTCGTATCAAAAAAATATTATAAGTATGAGTGATTAATATAATATGATAGAGCTCAAACTCAAAAGCTTAAGCTTTTTGGTTGAGGAATGTCTCAACGTGTTATATTAGAACACTCTTAACAACAGGAGAATCTCTCGAGGCCTACTATCTCTTGTGTTGGGTGGGTAACAGGGTAAGGATCCCCCAAGACCAACTTTCAAATGGCAGAAGAAGGTACTTTTATACTTGCGGGGGTGGAGGGTTCCCGCGATCCATCCGGTGCGTGAGAGGGTAGGTTCCGAAGAACTCTCCAACTTCGTGCCCTTCTACACTTATTGTGTTAATCTTTTTGTTTTTAAAAATTGTTTTTGATTTTTTGTTTTAAAGATGATGTTGATGTGGTGAATATAAGTTAAATATTGGTTGGCACGTCCTAAATTGTGACTGACTATCTCAAATGTGAACTATAAACAGTCAAATGACCAAATAATTATGTTACCAACTTATTGTTAGACATTATGGGGCTGGTATGTTCTGTACTCTTCTCAGACCACGTGGCCGGCATCACAGCTAGAAGGAACATCCATTTAAATCATAGTACATGTCTGCAGGGAATTATTATTAAGTGTATCTCAATGAACACCATCAAGGTTGTGAAGACAATCATGCATCTCCACCCACCACGGTTTTGCTACAAAGAGCATTAAATTTGGGACCGAAATTTCCTTTAAGCAAAAAATCTGGCTAAATAATTTATTTTAATTATTTCATCAATTAGAAATTGTCGCATCAATTTGTAAATGATTTTTTTTACTAAAAGTTGTAGTATCTTAACAAATTTTCTTAAATATAATTATTATAGCTGACATGGTAATATCATGTGAACTGTCATATAAATTTGTAAGAGAATTATAATAAAATCTTGAAAAAGGTCAACATGCCCCCCTTTTTAAAAACTACCACCCAATTAATATTGTCTCGTCTAAAGTGATCTCAGGCAGCCTTTTAGGGAGTTTCATCTGCAAAGGAGAGTATACGTTATCAAAAACTTGTTGGTTCCGAGGACCGGAGGAACTACGACGCCCAAGTTAACGGAGGCTCGATCTCTGAAAAGGTGTAAGTATAAAAAAGATAGTATGTGTATACCCTATTAGACCTCCTTTCCGTTTACAAGACCTGGGTAGGAGATTGAGTGAGCTGGCCATAATGAAATCATCTATAGGGGGCTGTACTTAGGTGTGGGTGTATCCGAGTTTGAGGATGTTGGGTTGTCGGGTCGCCGGAATGTCTGAGGTTGCCGAGTCCTTGTGATGCTTGTGAGATGGATGGGCTTTTCCTAAAGGATGTACCTTCTTTTGGGTTCAATGGTGACTGAGCTTTCTAGTAGTCCCTCAATTTATTTGGATGATTAATAAATTCATGCATGAGAATTTTGAGATAAGTGCTTTTGGTTTCTTTTCTTTTCTTTTTAAAAAATTATTTTTTGTCTTTTATTTTTTCTTTGTCAAATAGATGCCCAAAAAGGCCAAAAGGGTCACTATCTAGGAGTTTGAACTAGACTTGACAATTTTGACACGACTCGCGAATTCAATACGAACACGACACGAATATATAGGGTTTGGGTTTGTACTATAATCCGTTAATGACACGTTTATAACCCACCAACCTATTTATAACACATTTATGACCCGTTTATGACTCATCGACCCGTTTATAACACATTTATGACGCAATAATTACATATTTTTTTACCAAATTAACTAAATAGGTTGACACGGTAACCCGATGGGTTGACACGTCAACCAAATGAGTTGACACGGCGGCCCGAATTGCTAAGCCTAGTTTGAACTCCGAAAAATCTGCAAAGTAACAATGAATTGATCCAATTTGCAACTCAAAATCGAAATTAAGTGCAACAATAAATTAGATTTTTTTGGTGGTTGACTTAAGCCATGAATGGGCGGCTCAAGTGCGGCTTGAAAATTGACATGATCATTAAAGTAAATTAAGTAATTGTCTTCTATGGCTGCTTTCTACCAAATTTGTAAAGGAGCCAAAATAGCTTATCTATTTATTATTTTAATATAAAATATTTATTTTTTATTGAAGATTGTGTTGAAATTTTTTGAAAAAATGTGAGGGTAACTAGTAATTTATGTTTGTAATGAAATAATATTTAATTGATATAGAGAAAGATAAAAGAAACTATTGTAGATAGGATAGCAAAAAGCAATTTTGTTTTTTAAATTTAGAGAAAATTAAAGGGAAGTTGCTGTGAATACTCTTACCCTTTAAACTACATGGAGATTCCCAATTTGCCCCACAAATTTTAAAAAGTTGTAATCAATACAATTTTTCCGTAACTTTTTGACGACGAACATGTAAAATATCCGTTATATCCTTATAAAATTTACGAAAATAAAACTAAAACTATATATTAAAAAAAATAAAAAAAATTCAAAAAAGCAAAAAATAAAAAGAGGACGGCCTCACGACCACACTAAAGACCCATAGCCATGTAAGGTCGGGGAATTAAGATCGTTCACGAACAGAATTTACGTTCATTTTACAAAGGTTAACGTGACGTATTTTAATTAATTTATTTTATATCACCTAATAAGATTTGGAAGAATTGGTGGGATTGTTGGGTATCGTGGTAGACGAAACGGCAGGTGATAAGGGGCAAGCCTGTCGTTTTCTCTTGTGTTTAGGTCATGCTCTTTAAGTGCCTATTTGGTTCAGGCTCATCTACACACAAATATATATATGTATATGATTCATTGCCTTCTTCTTCGGGCAAAATTAAGTTTCCAATATTCTTTCTTGAAGCAGCTGATAATTAAGTACCAATTAAATTAAGTTTAACAGACTTCGTCAAAAAGAGTTTGGTATCCATCCTACTCTTAACATTTCTTGCTTGTCTTTTATTGTGGAGATAAGTTCAACAAATAAAATATTGTTTACACCTTAGATTTTAAACTGGGTTCTATTTATTTATTTTTTTTCTTTTCGGTCTTTGTGGGTTGTAATGGAGTGGATCTCAGTAAAAGATGGGCCAAGCCCTCATGTCCCTTTTTATAAAGAGTAAGATGGGCTTGTACGCTTAGGATTCGGATATTCAGCAATTTGTTGTTTCGATTGCTAGTAATTCGGGTTGTAAATATGAGAGAGTATCTATGAGTCTTACTTGTCCCGACAAGTGAGCGGAGTGTCTCATATTTGTTGCCTGAATTACTAGCAATCCAAGCAACAAGATTGCTGAGAATCTCTATTTGTAATTTTGTAGTGTTACTAGCCATATGCTACCTATCGGCCTCTCTTTAGGACTAAGCACATACCCTTCATGTTTTCAAATTCGAAGATCTAAAAACCCTCATAAGATGATAGAACTTTTACATTGTTAAAATATTAATTAAATAATTGAATTTATTATTTTATATCCGTTTAAATTTTTGAAACAACTAGTTGTTTAACATTCTTAAATTTTATATGGGTAATATAACTCTTTAAAGAGTTGGGGAGTTTATGGCCAATGTTGTAACCGAGTACCGTGTTTTTCCATTCAATAAAACCTTTTGCCGCCATCCCTTTAGATGGCTCCACCACAACGCTACCATCAGGGGTATGGGTGGCAATTTATGTTTACGTGTCAGATTTGCTTCGTGTCGAGACAAGAGTATAAGACTATATAAGTCAACCATAACCCGACATATTTAATTAAACGGGTTGAACGCCTTAACCCTAACCCTCTAATTTTGTATTGGGTTTGAGTCGAGTTTGTAGGTCATGTCAAAAATTATCTCTCATTATGTTGCGTATCATGTTCGGTTCATGTCGAAACATGTGTATAAGACTATATAAGTAAACCCTAACTCAACCCATTTAATTAAATGAGTCAGATTCCTCAATCCTAACCCTTTAATTTCGTGTTAAGTTCGTGGATCGTGTCCAAAATTGCCAGCCCTAATCAAGAGCAGAACCACCCCTAGCCTTGAGGTTTCGGGACCCTCCAAAATTTTAAAAATTTCTTTAAATTTTAGGTATTTTTCTGAAATGGACTCCCAAAAATAATTTTTACCTCTAAATTTTATTTATGTTTTTAGTTTTGTTCTCACTATTATATTCTAGTTCGATCCGCGCTCCTATCTATATACCATCTTCCTAATCAGTTTGAATCTGTACTCTTCTAGTCATTTGTGGGTTGAAAATATAGAACTTCAACTAAGGGATGAGGCAGGTGCTGGGCTGATTGTATTTCACTCATCCTTGAGTTGGGCCAATTCACATATAAGTTGGTGAACATTTTATTCTTATCCTTATTCTTCTTTCTTCTTATTATTTTGTTGCTTTTGTGTTTTTGTAGGTTAGTGTCTCCCAGTTCTTTGGCCTTCAGAACTTCGAGCGAAAGACTTTTGTAATTGGATTTGTTTTAATTTCTCTCTATTATTCGGTCCTTGCATCAGACTGTCAGTGCATCTTCGCCTTTAGCTTCTTTTCGATGGTTGTTGCTGTTTTTAAGTGGAGGTTAAACCTTAATCTATACCCCTTTTGCTTCTGTATTCATCTTTTGCAGCTCATTGAAAGGACCAGATCGATTACTTGTTTGACCCATTTCTTACTCTTATCTCTTTTTCTTTGGGATCAGAAGAGTATCAAAATATCTAGATAAACATCATTATCAGCTTTCAAAAAAAAAGCATTGAAAGTATTAATCCTTGCAATCAAATCATACTTGCCGTGCAAGCACGAAACTGGGACCTTTACAATGTCTTTTGGGTATGATGAGTTATTTTAACGACCTCTTTTTGGGGATTCTTTTTCCTTTTTTGATTTTATGTAACTTTTTAAGATTCTCGATCATGATTATAGCAAACTGTTGAAGATAATATGTTTAATTCCCCTATTTATATGATATTGGAAATAAAGCATAAATATTATTCAGCATAATAAGATAGAATCCTTGCATGCTATATAATTATTGATATAACATTAATTTGTTTTTTCTTTGGCTCGGTCCACTTCATTTTATCTTTTTTCGTACATATAAGTCTAATGAAATTATATAGGAAAAAATATATATTAGCCCCCCAAACTACCACCCTTTCTCCGGATGGCCCCCAAATTACCAATGCTTAGATTCTGGCCCCCTAAACTACCACTTTCTGATTTTTTGGCTACATCCGTCCATTTATACCGTCAATTTCAAACAGAATTTCGAATTTATCCCTCCTACACTTTGAAATTCTCACGATTAAGGGAGGGGTATTTTCGAGTTTTTGGTCAAATTCTATTAGAATTAACGGTATAAATAGACGGATGGGGCCAAAAAATCAGAAAGTGGTAGTTTGGGGGGTCGGAGTGCAAGTATTGGTAGTTCAGGGTGCCATCCGGAGAAAGGGTGATAATTTGGGGGGTTAATATATATTTTTCCCAATTATATAAATATAAACATAAATATATTCTTTTGGTCTTATTTCTCCTTAATAACAAAATTATAATTAATTTTAGAGAAAAAAAAAATGCTATATTATATTCTAACACCCTTAATTTCTCCAAGCCAAAAACAAACTTTTAATTCACTATCTAATAACTTAGGTAATTGAACTACTTAATTAGGCAAAAAAAAAAAAAAAAAAAAATTCCTTCCCCAACATGTAGAGTGGTACGTGGACATCATGAAATGAAAGAAGCCAAAATTGCATCGTACTGGATAACCCTCCAACATTGTATTCGGCCTAGAAAGGACACAGGGGCCCCGCCCTTAAAAAGCAGGATGTGTCGAGCCTCTGATCATGTACAAAGACAAGTCGAACTTGGTGAACATGTCTGCAATAAATACAGTAGCTCGAGCCCCTAGGCGCCTAAAGCTAGCCCTTAATTGAATAAGTTCTTAATTAATGATTATACAATAAATATATATATTTTTTTAAAAAAAATTAAGATTATAATATGGTAAAAAGTTAATAAAATATTATTTAATTAAGGCATCTACTTAATAATTATACAATAAAATCTATTTCTCGAACATATTTTTGGAGTCTACTATGAAAAAATTTAATAAATAGTTTATAATTAAAGCTCTCAATCATGGTAAAAATAATTATAAATTGAAAGTCTCATTATTCACATTTTAAAAAAAAAAAAATCCATAAATTTTTGAAAAGTTCCACTTATTTATTATTTTTAAAAGTCTAATTTTTTCATTCATAAAATTAGTCCAACGTGCATAGTTTTTTCTCCAATGTTTATTTGAATTGAATATTTAGAAAAATATAGAAAGTCTTTAAAGTGTATAAATTCTCATTGTTTGTGTTATGCATAATAGATAGAATTACACACTTAATGAGTCTTCAATGTCCAACAATGTTTTCTGTAGTATGTTTTATTACAAATCAATCTTAATATAACTTATTTGCATTTTTCTCTCTTTTTTTTTCTTTAAATTTTATTATTTTATGTCTTTGAATCAAGTGATAAGTCCTTCTATATCTAATAAGTTATAGATAAAAATAAACAAATAAATTTTACAAATAGAAGAGAGTGCTTTAAAATAGAAATTAATATAGATAATTACTTCAAAATAGAAGATGAGTTTGGGGGACTTTAATGGATTAAAAATATGAAAAATATTTTAAGATAGATAATAAACTTATCTAAAATAGAAATTAAAATAGATAATTGCTGCAAAATAGAAGATTAGTCATGACTTTGTTTAATGTACAATTTCTATTTTGAAGATGAGTTTTTGACTGATTTTTTGATATTGTACATTAAAATAGAAATTGCTGCAAAATTTAGTACATATTCAATGATAGATAATTTTTCGGATTTTATTTTGATGGGTGATTTAGTTGAAAATTGAAATATATTTAGAAAATATTATGTGTCGTTTCTTTTGTTTATTTTTTATTTTTAACACCGAATAGATACTAATTTATTTTTATATAGTAATTTAATTTTCAATTTTAACATATTTTTAATTCATTAATACTTTAGCCATATATTGTAATATATTTTTCATTCATACTTTCCCTTTTATCGATACAAATTTTTGATTCCATCCCCAGGCGCAGATGTTGCCCAGTCATACTGTTTACTAGGCAGTTGAATGCTTGATGCATTAGGTAAACTCTTAAATCAATTGTTGAGTTATATAAATTTAAATAAATTTCTAAATTCACGAATTGATCGAATAGGTAATCCTTGAAATTAAAGTTCAAATTTAGTAGACATATGCTTTTAGCAGTATTTATTTCTCACATGTTAAAAAACACATTACACTGTTAAAAATTAGGTTGAAAAATTTCACGTACAAATCGATCAACAGGCACTAAAGCCTTTTAACTACATATTTGGATCATCCCTCCTTATCTAATGATCACATTTCCAATCCCCAAACAAAAGCATGAAATCCTTCATCTTTAGGCTAGGAGGGTTCGGAAGAAAAATGAGATCCTGATCAGTTATAACTTCCATTCTTTAGGCGAATTCAGTATACTAAGTCCTTCAATCTTTGCCGTGCCCTTGAAGTCTCAACCCCAAGTCTAGAAATTTTGACCTGGAAAATTTAATCAAATAAAAGTGAAGTATATCGATCAGCGTATAGTAGGTGTCAAACTTGATATCTATATTATTAAAATATTAAAATAATTATTTTTTTAATCAATTTAAAACTTTTGGAATAAATAGTAAAATTATAGACTAGTATTTTCTGTATATATACCTGAGAATGAATTGTATGAAAAAGCTTATCACCCACAGCAGAAAAGCTAGCACCGACAACTTCAGCTCCTTCTTCCTGAAGAATACTTAAAACTTCAGACAACATGAAGTTCTTCTGCAACCCAGTTATCAAAATCACTTCTATACTGGAACCATACTCTCTTAAATCAATTATAGGCAACTTTGAGCTAATTTTCATCTTCTCAATCGTGTTACTGCTAGTACCTAAACCCATGATCATTTGTTCTTTCCTACTCTTTAATTTCTTTACTCTTTCCCTCAGTTGATTTATATAGGACGTGGAATAACCAAGCTGATCTAGCTGTGAAAGCATGCCCTGAAAAAAAACAAAAAAAAAAAAAAAAAAAAAAAAAAAAGTAGATTTTTACTATTAAAATGATAAAATTTATTGGAAGCTAGTCTGAATAAGAGACAAACATGAAAGTGAAAGTACCCAAAACAAAGCTATTGATCTTGTGATAGATCTGTCGTTATTATGTCATATATAGAAAATGATCGATCATCAATTTCAAAGGTTAGAAATTAAATCGCAGTGGACTTGTATAATTGGCTAGTAGCTGAAAAAGCTGAGATATTTTACAATAAAACAGATGTTTAACTATAATGCTATACGCCATATATATGGCTAGGATCTTATATACGCAATTAACATAATTCTTCTTTATAAATTATTTGCATACAATTGCTATGTAACCCTTGAAAAAAGAAAGAGATTAAAAAAAGAAAAAAAGAAAAAGAAAAGAAAAGAAGCAGACTAAGTAAATAAGTGGCCGGCTATTGTTTTACCCTTCAACTGATGGGGTGATCAGCCACTCCAAGGAAGTGATTGCCCCCAAGCGCTTCCAAGCTTGAACCATCAAGATAATTGCAACTACTCTCGAGCCTTCAAAAAAAAGTAGTTGCAACCACCTTTCGAAGTAATCGGAGATGGTCACAACCATCTCGGACTAGTTGAAATTTTATATTTTTAGCATAATATATGTTTCGTATGGGTCTATTAAATTTATATATATAATTTGTCATATCAGATTATTAGACTCTTAATTAAGCATATGCCGCGTAATTAATAGTGGCTACGAACTGTAGTTAATAATTTCAAAGTGTGATTTAAAATAATAATAATAAGAGATGATGCACATCTATTATTTTTCATCTTTTATTTAATTGTTTTTGGTAAATTTAACATTGAATATGTGAGATTACATGTTGGTTTTATGTAGTTTTACATACTCAACGATGAATTTACCAATTTTCTAGTAAGAAAATAGAAAAAGAAAAAAAAAAAAAAAAAAAAAGTAGGAAGGAAGAAAGAAGAAAAGAGTAGAAAGAAAGAAAAACGAAAGGCCTTTGGATCTGTGGGCTGTGGCCTGTGGGCACGAACAGACTGAGTGAAAATTAAACCAAGATGTAAAGTGGAAAAGTTTAATAATTGCACCAGCCTTTTGGGAAAATATATATCCAGCAGAAAGAAGAAAGAAGAAGATCGAAAAGAGTAGAAAGAAAAAAAAAAAAAAACGAAAGGCCTCTGGACATGTGGCCTGTGGGCACGAACAGACTGAGTGAAAACCAAGATATAAAGTGGAAAAGTTTAATAATTGCACCAGCCTTTTGGGGAAATATATATCCAGCAGCTCAATCCGTTAAGGCTAGAAGATTCTACCATAATATCACTCAAGAACTGTTGCGGTGCATGTTCATCTTTTCAACGGTTCTTTAACAAACTCCCAACCCCATGAGACGAAAAAAAAAATTAAAGAGCAGAAAAAAGATAAGAGTTGGATGGAGCGAGTGGATGAGTGAGTACCTTAGAGGATTTGATGTAGTGGGAAGGAATAAGAGAAGCTAGCTTGAAGCAAAGGCCTTTCATTTGGATTCTTCGGTTTCTCTCCACCATCTTTCTGTCAAGCTTCGACACCTCACTGCTGCTACTGATCTTCTTCATCTTCCCTCCCGGCTCTCCCCCACACCAACACAAAGCATGAAAGCAAGGGACAGAGAAAGTGGGCTTTTGGGTTCAAAGTGAACGCGTTCGATCATATATATATATATATCTACAGAAGCTATGCAGAAGGGCTAGCTTGCTTGATGGTCCAATAGATTTCGATCTTTGCAAGCAGAAACAAAAAGCGATCCAGAGTACTGTATATGGGAACGCCCGTGGAAGGATACCCTTGTCAAATCCCCGAAATAGTCAAGCCAACCAGCTGATAAATTGAATTGCCAAGGACTCCTATTTTACTGCGTGTCATCTTGTGGTGGGGTTTTACGGTCTCCTTTTCCTACTACGTTAATTCAAGCTAGTTCGCTTTGCTTGTTACCCGACCGAGTAAGCCCCCGCATCCACGCTTGCACCGACCATAGTATCATCTACACGTGTTATGGTATAAGGCAAATCATACTTGTACACATCTTTTTCATACTTACATTTGATGTAAAATGTAAGACTTATATATGTGAGATGGATTTTACATGCATAAATTTCACACTAAATACGAATGTACAAATTGATAAAAATCCACGTGATATTTCACAGAACACAATAAAAATTAAATGAGTAATTAATGCTAGAAGGCTAGACTTATGTAATAGTAATTAGCCCTTTAAAAATTGATGGGTATTAGCAAATACGTACAATAAAATAGAATTGGACGGTATTTAGGATTGCTCTAATTTCAAAGATCCCGTGATATCAATAGTCAAAATAGATAAGGAAGTGGACTGCACTTCATTGACGGATTCCAATTTTGACGAAAAAGTAAGAATAAAAAAAACGTATGTCCCTACGAATGAAAAGAATAGGAAACTTTGACTTTAGCTATCAAACATTTAACAAACATTTTTAATTAGATGATTGCATAATAAATTTCAGATTTTGACATTAATTTTAAATTTACTCCAAGTAGATTGGAGAAGAACCCCCAAGAAGATTAGACAATTTATTTTTGAGAAAAATACATATAACTCATTTAAATTACCTACCTGGTTGTTAATGTCAATCCATAATGACAAAAATACCCTTCACAAAATTATTAATTTTTTTTAAAAAAAATCTAAAATTATTAAAAAAAAAATCTAAAATAAAAAACTGATTTTTCTTCTCCTTTCTTTTTTTTTTTTTTTTTTTAAAAAAAAAAAAAATTGCTTTTTATAATTTTCAGTTTTTTTTCATTATTTTTTAAAAATTTTCTTTTTTTCTTTTTTTCTTTTTTCGAATTTATAAAGACATATTTGTCTTATTGAAAAAAAAAATATTAGGTTCATTTTTATATTTTTGTTGGTCTTAGAGAAAACATTGACATTTTTTAGTAGTTTGAGAGAAACATTGACACAATTAATAGTTTATGGAGGACATTAACAATTGGAGTAATGTTTCTTGTACAACTCTTACACAAATTTTACACAATTTTAACTACATTTTTTTATGATCAACTATTGGATTTGTTTTTCTACATGTGGGCTCTAAATATTCAATGGTTTATCTTTAAAAAAAAAACTTGTTAGAGTTGTGTAAAAGTTGAGCAAGAGTTATGAAAGAAATATTGTTAGTTTTTGTATTGGCTGCATTCTGTTGGACAAAATCACTATCATGTACTGTTGCTGATTTCACAGGGATGCCGTATCAATTTAGAGTCTTCAAATATTCAGAGTTTATTTCTCTGATATGGAAAGTGCCTTATTTTGACAAGATCATTGTCACAAGCGTCAAGAAGGAATTTCCGAACTCCAAGAAGACTCTGCAAAGTCTACAGCTCAGCAAAAGTCAAATTCCGAGTTTATCGTCCGAACGGCCTAGTGAAACGCCTGGATTCTCATCAGTCAGTAACATAAACAATAATGCTTTTAATCAGGGGTTCAATCAATTTTCAAAAGTCTTCTTCAAAGATATGTTTCTAGAAGATTCTGCACAGATTCCAAGTCAATAAATCGGATCCCTTGCATCCGTCCAGACGACGTGATATTCCGTCCGGACGCTCAACTGTCCAAGCATCATCCGTCTAGAAGACGAGAACTTTCCGTCCGGACCTTCCCTTGTGTCAAGAAGCTCCGTACAATTCCAGCTTGCATCCGTCCGGACGTTTCGGCAGCACGTCCGGATGCCACTCAGTGTTCGATCAGCTATGAGATTTATTTTCAAAATACAGATATGGGAAGACAGCTGCAACCGTTCGGACGATGTGGATTCCCGTCTAGACGTGCTCATTCATAAGGCAAGTCGTGCATTCAAAATCAAAACGTCTGGACATTAGTCCTCATGATCCTGACGCTCAAGCTTCAAATATGGAAATTGCATGCAGCTAAAGTGCGACCGTCTGAACGACAGGGCAATATCGTCCGAACACGGCTTAATTCCGGAAAACATTTCAGCAAAATTTGGAAAGCCGATCGCACAGTTGTCCGTCCGAACGCCTTATGTCTATCGTCCGGACGGCGCCTAAGTATTTCAAGCCAGACGTTCATTTAAACTTGCAGCCTATAAATAGAGGCCCCTAGGCTTGAGAATTGTAAGAATTCGGTTGTAAATTTCGTAGTGCTTAGAGAGTAATATTTTAGAGTTACTGTGCTGATTTGCTCACTATCAAGCCGTTGCTAAGTGTTGTTGTTGTGCTAAAACTGAAGTCTATCTTAGGGATTAACCATAAGGTAAAAGATTCCATTGAAGACCCCTTCAAGTAGGTGACTTGGTTGGAAGGCATTCATGTTGGGTTACACGTTAGCGTTCAAGATACGACCATTGCATAAGGATATGTGAGTGCTACTGCTTTGTAACTAGCTTTGTCTTCTGAATAGTAGATATTCTGGGTTTGACTGCCCATGAGTGGTTTTTTTCTTAATTGAATTTTCACTTCGTCAACAAAATATCTGTCTCTTTATTTTTCGCATTGTGATATTTTGTTGCACACTATTGCACATACTTGATAAATTAGAAGTTCAATAATTTTCAAACATTACTCATTGAAGCAGTGATCCTTACACAACAGGTGTACACATGTTTATGCACAACTGTAGACACATAGGGTGGGATCCATGTGATGGGACTTACTTCATGGAAAAATGATTTTTTTACATCACATTACCCTACATCAATTCTACACCAAGACACATTAGAATGTGGGTCCCATATATATGGGTCCCACCCCTAATATGTCTTGATGTAGGATTGATGTAGAGTAATGTGATGTAAGAATAATACATCCCAATTTCATGGGTCCCACTCTATGTATCTACACTACTGCACAACTGTTGTGCTGAGCCACTTCTCTACTCAATGACATGTCACCCAATTGTCCGTAGAGTGTTGTACAGATCATCACGTTCCCCCAATCCAAAAATTTGTAGTATGGGATTGGGGCCCGATCGAGGGACGCCAAGATTTTTATAGATATATTTTTTTTTTTTATAGATAAGGGACGCCAAGATTGAAATGAAAAGAAATGGAACAAAGAAAAACAAGGGTATTGATTATTTTGATACTTATGCTCATGTGGCTAGGATTTCATCAATTAGAACTTTGGTATCTTTGGCTTTCATATATAACCTTGAAATCCACCAAATGGATGTGAAAACAGCATTTTTAAATGGTTGTTTGAATGAAGAGGTATATATGGAACAACCTGAATGATTCATAATTCCAGGACAAGAAAACAAAGTTTGTAAATTGGTTAAATCTTTTTATGGTTTAAAACAAGCTCCAAAACAATGGCATAAAAGATTTGATAATGTAATTATTTCTTATGGTTTTCGTTTGAATGAAGCTGATAAATGTATTTATTTTAAAATGTTTGATAATGATATTGTCATTATATGTTTGTATGTATATGACATGTGATGTGCAAATTTTATAACTCGCAAGCGCACGAATCGTTTGCAATATAGTGTGTGTGCAAGTGCGAGGTCGAATCCATAGAGAATTGCGTTGAAAAAATTAATCTCCATTTAAACTAATTCTATTTTAACCTAGTTCCGAATTTTGGGATTTTATAATGTAAAATAATAAACTAAATAAAAACTTAATTAAAAAAAATAATAATAATAAAAAAAAAAAGAGCACTAAGGTTTTAGAATCCATCTCACCATATCAAATATCACATTCTTGTATTTTATTCATATACCCGATAAACAATTGAGACATATTCATTGTTCAAGGTTCCGTAAAAATTATGTTAAATCATTCAATGAATCCAACTTAATAACGAATCACAACGAATACCCAATTGAAATCAAATCATCAAATGTATCCGTTTTGACAAACAAATCACAATGGATATCTTATTTCAACCAAATCATTCGATGTATCCATCGGTTGAAACACATTGAATATCCAACTTTTTAATAAATAATCATTCAATCAAAAGACATAAATCAATTAATTGAATATTGGACTTGAACAACAACTTGATAAATATCGGAGTTGCATAAGATAAAATAACAAGAATGAAAGTATTATCAAAGGTGATGTTTCATTCTCAACCCTAGTTGAAAAATTAGCTACTCATCACTAAAAAGAAAATATTAAATTTTATTAAGAACATAAAAATAAAAACTTACAAAGAATTGAAGCCAAAGAACCCAGCTACTGCTATGTACAATGTTGGAATGTGTCATAAGTGGTGCCTAGCAGGGGGTATTTATAGCATAAGATTAAGTTAAACCCAACTTTTACAAAATGGCACCTCTACCCCTCTAAACCATAATAGGAGAAAAGAACGCTAGGTTTTAGGGCTATATTTTCAAAATGGTACATCTACCCCTCAAAAACCCTAATAAGAGAAAAGAATGCTAGGTTTGGAGTGTCTGCAGCCACCAGGAACAAGGAAATTTGCTCTTATATTGCGGGGCATTTATGACATAGCAGACTTTTGAATTAGGAAAATTATATTTCACAATGATTTGTAGCATTTTGAATTAGCTTTCCAACGCCGCTAATTTCACTTCAATATGATACTTGAGCTGAAAGTTATGATCAAAATACTATAACTTGTGCAGAACCTGAAATTTGATCTAATCCGATTTTGACTTCTAAACTTTGCATTTTTTTACTTAAAAATTACTGTTTTCTCTCCATGATCTGTAAAATACCAAAATACAAAAACTAACCAAAAACATTAGAAAATAACAAAGCTAAAGGTCCAACTAATGCAAATTAAGGGGTCTAAATATACAATATTTGACACTCATCAAATACCCCCAAACTTACATTTTGCTAGTCCCTTAGCAAAACAAAATGAAAAATAAAATCAAAGCAAGAAACATAAATCCGCTTTCGTGGGAGAGACGATTGCATTTAGCGTATGCAACAAGCCTTTTAAACCCCTAAGACTCCCTAGAGGACGAGTGAAGTCTCGTGAGGGTTTGCATAAATGATACCCACAAACATTGAAACACTATGTTGTCAACAAGAAAGAATTTTCACACAAACAATGGTTCATACGTTATTAGCATGCTTAAAAAGACAAACACCATCATCAACAGGAAATCCAACATTGAATCACTCATAAAAGGACAAATAAGACATCATCTGTTTTCAAAAGTCTAGAGTGAAGTTAACATACAATCATGAGGTTTCATTTTCATCTCAAGATAAGTACCTCAAAAATCATTGGAATCCCTATCAAATGAAATAACCAAGGCAAGATATTATTATTATTATTATTATTTTTGTAGGCTGTGCAGTGTCTGACTCCCTTAAGCTTTCTAATTGACCCATGTAACAAGTGTTGGGCCAGTGACTCCCAAACCAGATGGTCTTAGGGCACTAGATGTAAAAACATCCCTAAGGGCTTAATTACTCAAGTCAAAAAGGCTACAAAACCACACTAGCCATTCAATCAACCAAGTTTATCTCTAATTTGAAAATATGAAATTTTAAGTTTATCTTAAATTTGAATATTTAAAAATTAGAGATAAACTTGGATTTTCATGAAATAATTTTCAACAATCCCCCACTTATTTCAAGAAAATAAGTTTTCAAGAAAAACAATATCATAAAAAACAAAATCTGCTGTTACACTAAAATGTTGATACATAAATGAAAGTACCTTTAGGGTTTGAACTTCCACTTAGTGTATAACCTTCAAAGATTTATCAGTGTGATAGTAGACTTTATGTCTTTGAACTATCATACCTAGTGACAAACCTGGAGAGTTAACACATACCAACACGTAATAGATAGAATTACACAATCAATAAGTCTTTAATGTCCAACAATTTTTTCTACATTATGTTCTATTACAAATCAATATTTATATAAATTATTTTCATTTTTTCCCTATATTTTTCATTAAATCTTATTATTTCATGTCTTTGAATCAAGTGATAAGTCATTCTATATCTAATAAGTTATATAAAAAAAAAAAAAAGTTTTAAAATATGTTTTACATGCAAGTAGAAGAAAGTGCATGAATCGATATATTAAATAAAAATAATAATATAAATATTAAAATAATTTTAATTTAATTAATATTTAAATATAAGAAAGTGCCTCACTTAAACTTGTCGCATTATGCCTCAAAATTTATCGAGCTGACCCTGCACAGCAACATGGTATTAGATTGCTCCACGTACGGACTCAATAGGCCAAATACAAATATAATGCGCTAGACATAAATTTCTTCTAAGTTGGGTTAAATTTATCATGTATTTTTTAGCATCTAGAAAGCACATAATTTTTAATACGTGTTCAAGAAACACGTGACGGTTTTATAAATATAAAGTTTAGCAACAGAAATAAATTTTCCACAAACAGATCTCGGAAAAAAAAAAAAAAAGAAAAAAAAAGATTGCCATCTCGTATTTCACCACAGGAGAAAAACCTAATTAAAGTTAAATACTAGCTAATTAATAGCCTAATTACTTAATAAAACTTAAATAAAACTAAAGACGAAATTATTGTTTTCTCATCCAGCTTCCGTGCTTGGATGAAATTTCCTCCAACGTTAACGTGGGAAAAGTTGACTTCGTAAATTAGAAACAATTATGGTACTTTGGAATTTGTTATCCTTTTCGACTTTTCGTCCGTTAATTCAAGTTTTTCTGTAGGACCGCATCCACGCTTGCACCGACCACAGTGTATATATGCACGTACCCATTGGATTTCTCTTGGTTTTATCAGACAGCCGGCACTTAATTAAACAAACATCCATTCCATGATATAAATGGATAACATGGGAGACTTGGGATCGAGTGGACACGTACCGTACTTTTCTTTTTCACTCTCTCTTTTTTTTTCTTTTTTTCTTTTTTAATTGATTCGAAAAAAAAGTTATAAGAAATTTTGAAGAGAGAATGAGAGATCTTAAATAAAAATAAATAAATAAATTAGAAAAGAGTTGAGCTCTCAACAATAAACCCAAAATGAATATAATAATGTAGAAATTTAAACAAAAGATAAGAAATGGCATAAACAAGTGTTTTGGTCTTCTCAATATCGTTGCATAAAACAGTAATAAAAGCAAAAGAGACATAGATTAAGACAAACATATCTAAACTCTCACTTGGAAACAACAATAATTAGGAGCGGAGCCAACTTTTAAACTTTAGAAGAGAAAAATTTAAAAAAAAAAAAAAAAAAAAAAAAACCCTCTGACTTGGGGGGCTGCCCCCGATCCTAGGTGTAACTTTTACGATTTTGCCAAACGCTTAACTGCGTTTTCAAAAATCATTTTTTTAAATCGCATATTTTAAAATCGTTATTTTAAAATCACACTTTTTGAAATTACAAACTCAAACGAACCCTAAGAACACGTAAGGGATTAATGAAATTAAGAAGATCAAACTGTATATTCATCATGGAACACAAGTTGGATTAATTTGAAGGCATCAACTTTCAATTCACTTAAAAAAAAAAAAAAAAAAAATCACTGATAGATTTTCTGTATGTCTCTATAGATTTTCTCGTGACTTGTCACCCAAATTTAATTTGTAGGGTTGGATTGGGGCCCATTAATGGAGCTGGGGACGCCATGGTTGAAAAGAAATGAACAAAGAAAATCAAGGACAACAGTCACGGTATACATGCAGTGGCTTCCCGTTTTAGAAAACGTACATCTCGATCTGCGTTGACTTTTTGAAGATGGAGTTTTTTTCCCTGCGTTTACTTTTTGAAGATGGAGTTTTTTTTCTGCGTTGACTTTTTGAAGATGGAGTTTTTTTTGTGTTTTACATTAAGAAAACAAAGAAATTAAGAAAAATTTCACATGGGTGGGTGACTAAAGTCATCATTTGGAAAGAAAACAAAGAAATTAAAAAAAATTTCACATACTCTTTTTAAATTATTACACGGTCAATGTTCGTGAACTTTATATTACGTCAATGTCTTTTTAAATTATCAAAAAATATAAATATTTTTCTCAATGATAAAATTATCCTTAATAAAAATAATAAAAAAAGATGACCCATTGTAGCGTTGTGGGTCTTCAACTTTCTGTTCTTTTTTTTTTTTTTATTATTATTCTTTTTTGAATTTGTATGAGTATTTTTGTGGTCTTTTCATGTGAATGATTTTATAAACAAGTTACATTATCCGTTTGATTTTGAGAGGATAATCCTTTAAATTTATAGAAAAGTACATATATTTTTTTTAAACTACTATTTTATTGCTAATGTGCTCCCAAATAATTAATTGTGTCAATGTCATTTTCTAAACTAGCAAAAAAATGTCAACATCCTCCTAAAGCCAATAAAAGACAAAAATAAACTTAAAAAGTTTTAATAAGAAAAATATATCCTTTTAAATTTGAAAAAAAAAAATTATCTTTTTTTAATTTTTTTTTTAAAAATGATTTTTTTTTAAAGATTGAAAATAAAAATAAAAACAAGAAAAATAAAATTTCAAGGGGTGGCCCAAAATGGAAAATTATATAAAACAAAATCTAATAATTAAAAAAAAAATGAAAAAACCTTGGTTTCTATTTTTATTTTTTATTTCAAAAATATTTGTTTGTTTTGTTTTTATTTACTTTTAAGAATTTTCTATTTTTATGAAGGGTATTTTTGTCATTTGGGGACATTGACATTGTTTGGTAGTTTAGGGGGGGAACATAGACACAATTAATATTTTGGGGGATACATTGACAATTAGGTGATAGTTTAAGAATGGTATTTGTACTTTTCCGTTAAATTTATTAAGGAAAACCTTAAAAAAAAAAAAAATAATTAAAAATAAAAACAAGGTGTGAGATTAATTTTTTAGTTACTTTTTCATTATTCCATCGTACTTAAATGAGAATTGATTCATTTTCTTCTCTGGACATTCTCCTATTCTCCCACTTATCAAAATCATCGTTGGATCTATGAGGCCCATTTGGGCCCCACATATGGACACACGTATAGATCCAAATGTGATTTTGAAAAGTGGGAGGATGTATAACAAGTCAATCTCTAATTAAACAGAACAGATTACAACCTGTAGACGCGAAAATAAAAATAAATATAGTAATCAAATCAAAGGTAATTATCTTATAAGATAAGTATCCTACCTTTACATAAATTCTAGCTTAAGGAAAGTATCCTATTGTATCATATACTTTAATATTAATTTCTGTTCCACATAAAATTATTATCTCCTACCCATATACATATAATCAAGTTTTCAATCTACTATTGAATTTGTAGGACTCAATGTGAGTCTCACAAATTAAATTGTAGATTTGAAAAAGATATGGATCGGGGATAAATTTGTATCATTTTCCATTTTCATAACATTCATTCTCCCACCTCCGGTTGTCGGCCGTTCACAGCAGCCCTTTGCGATCTCAGCTTGAGAGAGGTCTACTAGTGGTGGCTCGTAATCTTCACGCGTCGTCACTGGCGATTCCCATCCCCTCCCCTCAATCGAATTTGTGTTGTGTTTGTTTTTCCTCTTTTGTATTTATGGGCTTTGTGTTTTTTGTATCTTCTTTATACCCTTTGTAACTGCTACCCAAGTGTTTGGGTTCTTTGTACTCTCTACACACTTTTAACTACTATTATTGGTGGCTCAAGTTTTTGGCATCCGTGTCAAAAATCAATAAACTTGTGTCATCACGGATTGCCTCTACGTATTTACTTTCTTAAATTGTTTGATCTTGTTAGGTTGTCCAGACCTAATTTATTGTAATTTTCTTTTCTATTGCATGCAGTAGTATTAGGTGTGGGGTGAGATTTTGGCATCATGGCTGCTGCAATAACAACATATATGAGGGGAGAAGTGTGACGACTGAGGTGGAGATTAAATCAGAAATAAAACAAAAAACACACAAAGATATGAGAACCTCCAGGGTCCACCATTCACATGCATGGTCGGAAGTATTTACCTTCTTTACGCAACAAACAAAACCAGCAATTAATTATCTATTTGCATGTTGTTGTAGATTTTTAACGTTTCTCGGAACCAAAAAACCATGAGCCCGTTTGGCAGCCTGTTTTGGAAACAGTTTTTTTGTTTCCAAAACAGGAAATCGTGTTTCAAAACAAAAAGCGTGTGTTTGGCAACTTGTTTTTAAAACAAACACTTGTTTCCTTAAAACCAATCTCTGCTACAGTACCGAAAACATGCGCGGAACGGGTCTAAATTTGTTTTGGTTTTAAGTGCACAGTAACCCATCCTCGGTTCGAATCACGTGGAACGGATCTCATTTTATTTTCACTCATTTTTTTCACACGCAAGCCAATGAGCCATTACTCCTTCCACCTTCCCTTCTCCAGAGACCATCAACGCATCCCTTCACTTCCATTCCTGCAGAGCCATTACTCCTTCCACCATCCCTTCTAAAAAGCCATCATCATCAACGCATCTCTCCTTCAACAAACCTCTTTAATTCCTGCATCTACTCCATTTCCACTTCAATTCCTCGTCAGGCTTCTCCATTTCCACTTCCATTTCCTGCATCTAGTAGGAATGGTGCATTGGTTATTGGTTAAAGAGTTCATGAGTTTGGTTCTTTTTATTGTGATAGCCAGGTATCAGAATCTGAATAAGTCTTGTTGTAATGTGTTCTAAGTACTTTTCATGGAGCTAATTTCCTGCTTCTGCTTCAGGCTTGGTAAAGTACAGATGAAACTCTCGTGTGAACCACTAGTTTGAAACTTCTATTATATTATTTTCAATTTAAACTCTCGTTGAATATTGAGCTTTCCTCAAATTTTAGTTTTTGTGATATAAAAGTAGTTAACTACAGGGTTAACTCTGATTGTGTCATTAGTTATTCATGCCCTTTCTTTTCTTTATTTCTGTCTCTGTCTCTCTTGTTAGTGTTTGTTTTAATCTTTCTGCTGTTTGCTTCTAAACCTTGCCTAATATTCAAGCAGGAACAGAACGTTTAGGCTTTGCATGTCAATCTTATCGTGGACTCATGGAATACTTCTTGCAGGAAAGTGACAAGTTTAGTTAATAAAAATGACCTTTTGTTGGACACCCGAATAGCGCATATATCATGAATAGTTTTTAACAAAAAGAGTGAAAGAGTTTTTTGCTCTGAACACCTCAATAAACACAATTTACTATTCTCATAAACCAATAAATGGGAAAAACAGAAAATTGAAAACAAAAAAAATATAGAAACACCAAACAGTTTTCTATTTTCTTCTTAAGTGAAAACAGTTTTGAAAACAATTGTCCAAACGCCTTAGGCACTGTTTTATGTTTTCAAAAACTATTTTCGAAAACAGTTTGCTAAACACTTTTTGAACGAAAAAACAACAGAAAGCGGTTTTTTAAAAGCAGTTTTCAAAAACAATTCTCAAATACAAAAATAGAAACCGGTTTACCAAACGGGCTCCATCCTTTTGTCATGTTCAAAAAGTCAATTGGACTACCCAGTCAAACTTGTTCTTCCCGGAGATCGATGCAGCTTCCGGGGGAGGAGAGAAGGCAATCGTCAAATTGCTGACAAGACGGTCTTTTACGCGCTGTTCTGTTCTTCCGAGTAGCGGCTAATAGTCAACTCTAAACTCAATAAACGTTGTATTGACCTGGCAGGTCATTAGTCAACACCAATAGTCACTGCATGTACTTAATATCTGTACCTTTCGTTGTGGCTGATGGGAACTTCTTGCCAGTAGGTTGTTCGAATATTTATTATTAGTATTATTATAAAATATATATATATATATATATATATATATATATATATATATATATATATATATATTTTATATATTTTATTTTCAAATTCACCACAAAATTTATAAGACTTATATTATATCCTAAAAATTTAATAATAAATTTAAAAATATTGTAAAGATGTGTGTGTATCATTTTCAGTGGCGGACCCAACATTGACAAATTGGGGGTGCCAAATGAAAAAAAATAAAATTAAGAAGAACAAAACTAAAAAAAATAAAAAAAATTAGGAGTAAAATTTTAAATATATATATATTTTTTAATTTTTTTTTGTTTTTGGGGGAAAAAGTCTGGGGCTTGGGGCGTGGGGGGGTGACTTGCTTACCGGGATGAATTGGTTTTGTTTTTGACAAATTGTTCTAATATATTTTTTTTTAATACTAATAAGGATTTATTAATGTAATATAAAAGTGAAAAGAGTTTTAAATTGTTTGTAAAAGAAAATTGAAATAAGTTGTTGGTAATGAAAAAAAAAAGTTTTGACTTCTTTTTTAGAGAAAAATAAGAATTGATTGATGTGTTATAAATTTGAAAAGAATTTTGAAATTTTTGAGAGAAAAAAGTGAAGAAAATTATTTGGTAAAGAAAAAAAAAAGATGGAAAAAAAAAGAGAAAAAGAAGAATAAATTGATGTGATATAAATGTGAAAGTTTTGTTTTTTGTGAGAAAAATGTTGAAGATATTTTGCATAATATTTCAATATTTCAATTTAGTTTAGAACAACCACCATTTGTTGAATACTATTCAGAAGTTGATTACCTGGTTATTTTTATGATTTTATCTTGTTATTTTTCTGGATTACGAATTACGGTCCATAAACAATAATGACAATATCGAATTAAAGCATTCCATAAGTGACTTAAATTTATTTAGAAATGCTCATATAATAGGTCAAGAACTAGGATGATGACTCTCTCTCTCTCTCTCTCTCTCTATATATATATATATAATGAGATTCTTGCCGAATCCGAGTTTGCTGCTCCAATCAGTACCAAACTAATACTTATTCTGTTTAGTACTTCAAGTGTTTCTATTGCGTATAATGTAAATTTCGTAGTGGATCAATTCCAATGAGCCTTTCAAATTAGTACTTTTTGTAATCGACTCTATAGCTTTTTCAATAAATGTTGGTTTTTTGATCAAGTTTTGAATGACTTTCTAGTTAGATTGTTCCTGCGTTTCGGATATGAAGTCTCATTCAAAGCTTTAGACAAAGGTGCTATTGAGATATTTGGCCCTTATGGTATCCCGTACACATTCCGATGATTAGCCGAGCAAATAAGTCAACTTCAAAGTAGATTTGTTGTGCGAAGAGTGCGTTATGACCCGTTGTGGGTAAACAGGAAACCTAACTCTACGAACCCGAGGAAAGGCTACATAGCAGTAGAAGGGACGTTAAGACTGGAGCTTTTTGTAGTGCTAGCAGGAATGCAAGCGAATGAATCCCATCCCCTAGCGAGTGGAGTGCTCGAATTTCAGACATCTCACATGTATAAAGAAGGTCGCAAATTAAAACTCACAAATATCGAACAATATAGAGTTGGAGCTAGACGCACTTGTTTAGAGCAAGTAGGCCGTACAGTACATCTATAAAATTCGAGCACTCCAATTATAAGAGATTTCCATCTAACAACGTAACTAGCATACATGCACTGCATTGCGATTAAATAATGGATCACAAACAGGCCGGGCTGACTGTTGCTAAATATTGAGAATGATTCTCCATACTTGAACTTCAATTCAAAATTTACTGCAAGAGTTAATTCAAATACAAACCAAGTGGAGTGCTCTACGCTCACTAATAATGCCATTAACTACATCTTTCGATCATCCATCGTTATCAAATGATCCACATTTCCAATCCTCAGCAAAGAACATGAAAAACCTTGATCTTTTTTGGAGGAAAAATGAGAACTGATCATCAGTTACTTCCATCATATACCAAGTCCTGAAATCTCTGCCATACCCTTGAAGTCTCAACTCCGACTCGAGAAATTTTGACCTAGAAAATTCATCAAATAAAACTGAATTGTATTAGCGTATCAAACTTGATATCCATAGATCATTTATCTGAAATTTTATTGGGATAATAATTGTACGTTGACATGGTATCAGAGTAAATGTCATGAATTCGAATTTTGTTTCCGTCAATTCACTTCAATTTTAATTAAATATTACATGTGTTGAGATCTAGTTAGTTATGAATGAGTTCGAAATAGCATTAATTACTGAATAATTAAATCAACTATTTTTTATTAGCTTAAGCTTTTGAGATAAAAAGTAATTATACCTGAGCATGAATTGTATGGAAAACTTTATCACCCATAGAAGAAAAGCTAGAACTAACAACGTCAGCTCCTTCTTCTTGAAGAATACTTATAACTTCAGACAACAAGAAGTTCTTCTGCACCCCAGTAATCAAAATCACCTCTATACTGGAACCCATGTCTCTTAAATCAATTATAGGCAACTTTGAGCCATTCTTCACCGTGTCAATCATGTCATTGTTAGACCCTAAACTCATCGCTTTAGCTTGTTCCTTCCTACCCTCTAATTTTTCTATTTTTTCCCTCAGCTGTTTTATGTAGGAGGCAGCGTAATCAAGCTGATCTAGCTGTGAAAGCATCTCCTGATGGAAAAAGGGAAACTGATCAGATTTACTGTAAGTCCATCTGTAAGGAAACTATCATTTTCGAAGGTTAAAGAATCGTATTGGACTTGTATATTTAGCTAGTAATAGTGATAAAGGCCATGATATTATATGGACTGGTGGCTGAAGACGCTCAATAATAGAGTTTTAAGAAAAAGGCAGAAGAAGATTTAATTTGATAAAGTTAAAAAGGAAAGGAACAAAGCGGTTTCCATTTTTGTAAGGAAGTACAAACACAGAAAACTCATTTTAGGTGGGTTTAATTTGTTAAACTTAATTAAAAAGGAGGTAAGAAACACAAACTGTTTCCTTTTTTTTGTAAGAAAGTACATATACGGAATATCCAGATAAAAAAAATACAGAAAACATCATTTTTAGGGCTTAAGAAAACACCATTAAGGCTCCCGGGCTCCCACAAAATTTTAGAAGTACCACAAAAATTTAAAAAATTCTTCTAAATTTTATGTATTTTTATGAAATGAACCCCCAAAATTAATTTTTATCTCCAATTTTTTCTTTTGTTTTTAGTTTTATCCTTTTTTGCTCCTAATATTCTAGTTTTTCCCTTGTATACATCTAACATACAATATAGATGATATGCTAATGAAAATCAGCATTTAGATTAGTAAGAGGCTTTGTAAAAAGAAAAATTAATCTCTAATTTTTTGAGTCACATTATTTCAGTTGTATGACAATCGCATAGGAGTCTAATAAATAGCATTTTTCTTGAATAAAAGAAAATAAAACTTCAGAAAGATATTAGAAAAAATATTTGTTTTCCTGTTGCATATGTACGTGTAAATTGAATATTCTTCTTTTAAATAGATTGACCAAAGAAAAAGAAAAAATTAGATGGACCTGTTAAAGATATTATAAAATCCCCTGAAAATGGAATTTTGTCCAGATTAAATACATGTTTATGGATCGAATTTATCATATCAGATATGAATGAGGGTGGAACTAAAATTTTAAGTTTGAAAAAATTGTTTTAACACTTTTTGAGGGAGGTAATTAAAAAGATAATTTTGAAAGAATTTGTGTAAATTTCTTTAAAAAATTTATGAGACCAGCTGGTCCAGCTCCTCAAGCCCTAACGTGGTTCTTCCCTAGCTGCATGTGGATGTGTGGTTAACTATTTGAAAGAAACAGAAGCAATTATAGCCTGATATTTTTTTGTGTCCAGTGGGAAAGAAGGCCTTTCGATCTGTGGCCACAAAAGGCTGCAACAAATTAATTGCAAGAAGCAATGAAACAAAACGTAATAATCGCACCAAAAATCTCATTTATGGTTTGGCATCTCTCTCCCTCTGATTATCCCTAACTTTCAGCATTTTGATTAATCTAATGCCTTGCAGTTTACATTAACTGGAAAACCCTAAAAAAAAATTACCAGATTTCAAGCATGATGGAATGAGTACCTTGGAGGGTTTGATGTAGTGGGGAGGAATAAGAGAACCTAGCTTGAAGCAAAGGTCTTTCATTTGGATTCTCCGGTTTCTCTCCACCATCTTTCGGTCAACCTTGGATGCCTCGCCGCTGCTATTCTTCTTCATCTTCACTCCAAAGAAGAACTTAGTGCACACAGGAGATGGCCGGCCGGAGAGAAAGAGGTCGATGGAGGGGGCTTAATTTGCAGTTCATATATATGTAGTGAACGCGTTCTGTATATATATAGAAGGTCTTGGTGGTCAAGGACAAAATATAATAGATTTGAAAGTTAGAAAAAGAAAAAGAAAAAGCGAGTACCATCGGAACCGCAGCGGAAGGATCCGTTGTCAAATAAATACCCGCCTGACAAAGGTAAAAAGCCGGCCGGACCCCCCAGGCCGATTGGATGAATTGAATTACGTAGGACCCATTTTACTACGTGGCCTCTGTTTTCGTATCTTAAATATAACGTTTGTTGTCTCTAGTGTGAATACGGCGAGCTGCTGGCTGCCCGCGGGACTGGCTCGATGAGTCCATGACTGTTGACCTTTTCACATCCAGTTTTTTCCTTGACTGGGCACCCACCCCACCGGCCAAGTTTGGATGAAACTTATTTTTTTATTATTATATTTTATTATTTTTCAAAAATATGTTTGGGTTATTTTTTAGAATTTAAATTTTATTCAAGTTTTATTAAACTTTTTTTAATTTTGTTGCAAATTTTCTAAACCACAAAACATAATTTCAAAAAATTAGTTCTCTTGATATTTACAATTTTAAATATAATACAGAATAGTATAAAATAATACAAAAAATCGCACATCCAAACGAGCCATATATTTTTGTGCAGAATCTGGTCATACGTAATTTGAGACAACGTTAAACTCAGTTTTTTTTTTTCTTTTTTTTTTGGAACATAATCATCGTCATTCATAAGTGAAACTCAAATCAGTTATTTTATAGACTTAACGGTGTTTATATTGTTTCATTCTTTTAATCAATTAAAACCTTGACAATAAAATGGAGAGGATTTTGATCATTTTTGCCTTAGCTTTTCTGCTTATTGTATGTGGGTTGGTTTCCACTCATTTCATTCATTCAGTTGTCTACGATGAGGCGTGACCCACAACAAACAAAAGGGGAAAGCTTGCTTCTTGTAGCCCTATTTTATGAAATACCATTCCGGCACAATATCAAGCGGGGTGGCCGGGGTGTAATTTCAGACCGGTTATAATCGGCACCAACCGGCTCCGGGTAACCGAGAAACTGGTTTGGTACCCGATTATATATAACCAGGTAACCGGGCACTCAGATCTAAAGCTGGTTATTGAATTGTTAGAAACCCGGTTATAACCGGGTAACCGGCTTCGGATGTATAATAAATTAAAAAATATTAAATTACCCCTAATGCCCTTTACCCTAATGCACAGTATAAAATTACCCCTTTTCTTCTTAGCTTTTCTTTCTTTTCAATTTTCTCACTTTGTCTCCACTCTCCGCGACGCCTTCACAGAATCACAAGTTCACCTTCGTCTTCTACTTCTTCACTTCTTAAGTTCTTCTTCTTCGGCCCTTATCTTCTTCAATTACAAAGGATCAAGAGTGGCTCTTCTTCTCGCAACATGATCTGAAGTACCAGAATGGGAATCGGTTGAACAGGAAGACCGATGCTGATTACTGGAAAGTGACTGGTCAAGATCTCAAAATCTGGTCCGTTGGCGGAGAGAGCTTGATTGGAAAGAAAAGATACTAGTATTCTATGAGGGGCGTTCTCCAAACAGCAAAATAACTTGTTGGGTCTTTCTAAAATCGTAACCTAGCTACTTCTTTAGTTGTTCTTCTTCTTCGGCCCTAATCTTGGTGTTTAAGTTTCTATTTAATTTTGTAGATCTGTTGGCTGATTATTTTTGTGGTTTTGTTGGTTGATTATTTAGATCTGGTTCATATTTTTTTTTTGGTAGATTTGTTCTTTTATCCTGAATGCACAGGTTGGGCGCCCCACCTCTTTGTGTGTGCGCGCGTGTGCGTGCATGTATGAATTTATGTGTATAATGTATGTCCTATTTTGTAATTTTATGCTCGCTCTGAGTGATTTTGATCCAGACCCATTTTGCTTTTAGGTGTGATAGATTCGATTTGCAGTGATACCCACAATTTTGTTTGCTTGTTCTTTCATATTGAAGCTCAGTTTGAAACACCCAGTTATGAATTGATCGCTTAGTGTAGAAATTAAGTCATTAATGTTGGAGTTTAATTGAAAAATTCACTATCCGGTCCAGCTAATTGGTTTCACCTGGGGTAACCGGGTAGCCCCCGAATAACCAGGGTACTCGGTTCCGGAACTAGTTATTGAAATGGAGACCCCGGAGCCGATTCCTTGTTATTGGCCAATAACTGGGAACCGGTTCCGGGTTTACACCCCTACGAGGTGGACATCAGATTAGAATTAATATAATTTTTTTAACTAATTTAAAATTTTGAGATAAGTGATTATTTACCATCGTTGTAATAGAGCTTTTATGTTTGATTCAATTAAAACTATTAATTTTTAGATAAATGAGGTTAAGAGATAATGTTAGGTTAGAATATTAATCGGTAAGGATAATTGAAGGAAGAGATGTCCAACCATTGATATGGATAAGGATCCCCTATAATTTTAAATAAATTGTAGATTCTCAAATTACATAATTTTGACCTTTTTTAGGCATCCAAACACTTGGAAAATACTACATAATAAAAATGTAACATGTTATTGAGGCAGTCAGAAAGAATTTTCCTCCCCAAAGGTTTCATTTTTACTTTTACAGACATGTTAATTCTTTATAAAATTAAAAATTGGTTTTTTGGCCTAAAACTTTTCTACAACATAAAAAGTAAGAACTTGATAAAAAAATATACTCAATTTTTGATTATAATGTCATATTTTTAATAGGTAATATTTTCAAACGTGAAAATTACATAATTTGAAAATCTATAATTTTTTTAAAATTATAAAGGATCTTAATCCTAATCCGATGAGAAAGGTCACACGTCTAAAATTTATAGTTCTTTGAATGGAGAAACGATTGAGGGACCTTTAACCGCCTCCAATCCTCTCATCTTTTTAATAAAAAATGTAATTTTATTCATTGAAGTGTAAGCACATTTCATTGAATAAAAATGTATTTTTTTATTAAAAACAAGAAGAAGAGGACAGTTAAAGGTCTCCTCAATCATTTGTTCAATACTGATATGCAGCCTTCCAGCCTTGTGTTGATTCTCGGCTAGAAGACGTTGGTAGGTCTGCTTGGCGATCTACATTTATTACCCCTTTAAGGTGTTGATGATATTCTCGAAATGGTTGGGGGGCAATTATTGCACCTTTTTCTTCTCTTGGATTCTAGTGATTCATTGCAGTTTATCTTCGGCCGCAGGACCAAACAGCCAGTTCACACACAAACGAACCATGAGGGTTGGGATTCCAAAGGAAGAATTGGCAGGACCAAACAGCCAGTCCCACACAAAGGCATCTATGGCGGCCACTCCTAAATGTTTTTCGATGGCCTGCCGGCCAATCTGAGTCCTTGGAGATAGCCGCGCCCCACAGTCCGTCATTTTTGGAGTGGCGTGTGACATTCCTTAGGGGTGAGGTGGCTCGAATGTCACTTTTAGATGTCTTTAGGGGTGGTCGTGTACCACCTTCGACTACTTCTGGAGTGGCGGATGGCCACTCTTATTGGCTGGGAGCAGCCAGGCCACCCCCAAAGGGGTGGTTACCCAACTGGTTGCTTGTAGCCGACTATTTTATATTTTTAATTTTTTTAAAAAAGAAATTTTTATGTATTATTTATTTATTTTTTATTAAGATCGACACGTGTCGCCTAATAGAATTTGTCAAAAAATTTGTCAAAAAATTTAACGGAATTTGACTCCAATGAGCGATTTATAAATTAAGACAACTATAAGGATCTCTGAATTAATTTTGATACAAAAATAAACGATTTGTAATTTAAGTAAACCACATGGACCAATAACACAATTTTCCCTTATTTTTATTTCTAATTTCCTTTTCAATCATAGGATTGTGGGGAGCGAGGGATCTGCATGTACATGCTAGCATTAGGTTAGAGCATTCACAGCAACTTCCTTAGAGCACTAGCAGCAGTTACTCTATATTGGTTCCCTTCCATATATTTAGGAAAAATTTAATGAAAAAACATAAAAAAAAAAAAAAAAAAAAACCTCTAACGGCAGATGCCCTATATTTAGATAAGGGGTTGAGAATAAATAGTAATTCCCTATAAATACATGTTTACTATTCCTTCCCTATGTATTATTTTAATATAAAAAAGTATATTTAATTAATATAGGGAAATGTAAGGGAATCTATTTTGGGGTGTTTTTTTATAGGAAAACAAAAAGTAGTTTTATTTCCTAAATATAGAGAAAATTATTGAGAATCTGATGTTAATGCTCTTATAAGGATTATGTTGCCTAAATTTTAGAAAAAATTTCAGAAAAGTCATAAAAAGCCACCACAACAGCTTCCTTATATTTTTGTGTTGCATTTTCAAGCATTATTATAATCATAAAAAAATTCTCTCTCCTCTCACATAAATAATCATATATAACTAAAAAAGTATAAAGAAAGAGTAAATAAATAATATTTAATTGATACAGATAAAGGTGGAGGGAAACTATTTATGGGGTGGTTTTTGATTGGAAATAAAAAAGTAGTTTTGTTTCTTATATTTAAGAAAAATAATTGAAAAATTACTGTGAATGCTCTTTTATTAAGTGCACACAACTTGTTCCTTAAAAGGAGAGCGAAGGAGAAAATTAAATTAAGAGAAGAGGATATATATATAATCAAAATTCAGTGTCATGTTTATTATCTCAATTTTCAAAGCCAACGATATCGATATATAGATTAAAAATTTAAACTACCAGTTAAAAAAAAAAAAAAAAAAAATGAAGCTTGTAGCAATATTTTTACTCAATTAATTATAAGAAAATGGTACAAACTCCTACGTTGATTAATTATGTATGTTCTTTTTCTTTTGGGGTAATTGTATCATTAGTCTTTAGGGTCGGCATAAATTACAAATCACTCCCTATAGTACAAAAAGTTTATAGAGAGTCCCTGTGATAAACTATAATTACGAATCACTCCCTGAACCTGTTTTTCGTCTACCAAGTTAACAGATTCCGTTAGTTTGCCACGTCATACCCAATAAGAAATCAACACGTGTCCATTACAATAAAAAAATAAAATAAAAAATAAAACTTTAAAATGATTCTTTTTTAAAATAAAAATAAAAAATAGCAAAGAGGTGGTTGCCAAGGGTGGGGTGGCCACGTATCGATTTCCTATTACGTATGATGTGACAAACTAACGGAATCTGTTATTTTGGTAGACGAAAAACAGATTCAGGAAGTGATTCATAATTATAATTTACCACTATGAAACCTTTTATATTATAAAAAATAATTTATAATTTAGGCTTACTTAAAAAATCAATGCAATTATCTTTTTTTTTTTTCGCGGTAAATAGTGGGTTCGCGCTTTATTTCCAAGTAAAATCAACTCTCACATCTGTACGTTGCATCACTTTCTCAGATTCCCATTGGACGCAGATGGTCAGCGGTTGAGAAATACATAGTACGTACTAGTCTTTTATCATAAATTATTCACATTTTTCTTCTGTTAATTGCTTTTCACGTTTTGCTTAATTAATTTAACAACAGCCGTTGAAATTATTATTTATCCACAAAATACAAAGTTATTAAAAATTTCCATTATTAATATTATCAGCAATTTTGGCATTTCTAATATGCATTAGTTTGTCTACTTTCGTGTTGTGCCGCTCATCTCTTCCCTAGCCATTATTGTAATTTGCTAATTGTGTTTTTAATTGAAATAAGTGTTTTCTTCTTTTTTGATATGTATTCATGTGCGATATATGGGATGAAGGTTAATTAGTCAGGTGCAAGGGGTTATCTTTCAAAGCTTGAATAGTTTGGTATGGGGAGTTAACTTTCACGATCAGTTTAAATAAATTTTTAGAATAATTAACTACCCTTATCTTAGATGTAGTCTGCTCGGAGCATATATGTTCTTTAATTTTTTCGTATATAGGTTAGCAGAAGATGAAAGTTATATATAGCACTTCATTATAAGAATTTTGTTTGTATTTATGACTTTGTAACCTAATTATCTATAACTAATAATTAGTATTAATTTTTAAAAAAATATTAAACAATCGTGACATTTATTTTATATATTGAATGATTAAATTAATTGAATAGTTCGTAAACAAATTCAAATTTATTAAAAAAAATAAATGAATATAATTTAAACAAATTATCTGATTGTGTAATAAGTCCAAATCCAATTCGTGTTTGAAAATCAAAACATTCAATAGTCAGCACGACAAGTTCAATTACGTCCCTATCTGGCGTATGTTCCCGGGCCACGAATCAGCGACATATTATATAAGTCCAGTTTTTTTGCGGCCAATCGTGAACAAGGACACGAAAACAACGACTTTGACCAGTCAACCTTCAACATAATCTACTCAGGAGGCGGGGGCTGATTTGGAAATTATGGAAAACGTGCTCTAATTAATCTTTTAATGAAAATATCCGGTTAAAAAATAATGGATAAAATTATTTCTATTGAAAAAAATAAGTAACAATCATGTTCGTTCATGTTTTAGCAAAAATCAGACATATTTTAAAGGGTAACAACAATTACATATTATTTGATTTTTCTTTTTTGGATCAGAAGTTCAGAACCTGAACCCGGCTGACTCCATGAACAACATAAACGGGCCAGAGCAAGCTGGGCCTATTGAATGAAGATGTCTAGGGTTTTATTAGGTTGACAAAAAAGGTAGCCAACCCATATGAATGGAAGAGATAATTAACCCTAACTTGTAATGTTTAATTGTGTTAAACGAAGTAGCTTTTTACATGTGGTGTGCCACAGGGAGAGAACTAAAAAGTTGATTTTTGGGAGGCCAAAACAAGGCCTAAAATATGGGGACGGGTCCGCCAGCCCCCTCTAGTTCTGTCATTGAGTGTGTGTTATCTTTTGTAAGAGTGGTGAAAAATATAAGATTAAATATATAGTTCTCTCTCTTCTAGTTTTTCGAGTGTGGCGAGGTACTTAGACCGTCACGAGTAGAAAATGGATTGAACGTGAAACAACCGGTCGAAATCATAAATGTACGTATTTATGGTTTATAACATTAAATGTACGTATTGATCAGTAAGAAACCCGTTACTTCTCCATCTACTGTCTATCTCCATCCATCTTTTATTTCCAAGTCTTCTTCTTCATCATCTTCTTTTGCCGTCCTAGCAGAATCAAACGGCACCTTTTTTCAAGGATGTTGACAGAGACACGATTTTGTTGTCAAATAGCAACGTGCAAATAGCAAGCAGGAATTTTGAGGGTACGTTTGAAAGGGACTGGCCGATCGAACGTAAGTACACAAGCAGGAATTTTTGAAGAGTGAACTCGATCCAGCTCACGAAAGATTCTCACCAGCACGCCGAAAGCCAATCTAGTTCACATTCGAAATTGAATTGTTGAACAACGTACGACGACAGCCTTCAAACCGCCATACAAAGCTGCGCATGCATGCCACTAGACTCTAGAAATTAGAGAAGATCGATCGCGCCACGTACACGACAGAGGCAATAATTAATTAATTAGAACATGCACAAAGCAACAGTCGTTGGGTAGGTAAGAGAATAGACTCGATCTAGCTAGCATTTCGTTTTAGTTTTTCATATATACCATCATATATACCACGTGAAAATCAGTGACAAAACGATGAGGTCACGAGAAAAGAAAGAAAAACAATTGAAATCCAGATCTTCTAAAACTGGCGTTAGTCTAGTTAACTAGCTAGTCTATAACTAGCTATAATACTATGAAAGATGAAAGAAATTCATAAATGTAAAGGAGATTAAAGGAATAAAGAAAATAGACACATGAATTTTTGGGTGATTCGGCGTTAGACACTTACTATAATAGCTCAAGAAAAAACGCTAGCTATATCTGCGCTATCATCATAAAATGACTAGTCAATTTAGAGTTTCTCTAGAATTCTTTATAAAGCCTAGTTTCTGACCTAATAACTAGACAATGTGAAACTTAACTCTCATAATTATCTTTATAAACCATTAACTCTAGGTGAACTACTTATCTTTCCAATATGAGATCAGAGTGTTAAACTTACTATCATCACCACTAGGGTATAGCTCTATAGGATTACCTTGTGCTCTTATTGATTGATTTGCTTGGGTACAAAATGTTCTATCTATGGATCAAGTTTATAAATTAGGATTTGAATTTATTCAAATCAAATCGTTAGAGTAATTCAAATATAATCTAACATTCATGAAGTGTTCCATATTGATAAAATTGATAAAGTACATCAAATGGGCTGTCAAACGGTCCTTATTAACCTTAAATAAAAGTAGGGTCGCAGCTCTGAAAAGAAAATTACAAAATTGTCCTTACTAGTTCGATCGATTGAACTCTCGATTCTTTTTTTTTTTTTTTTACGTTAGTAAACAATATTGGAATTGAAATTTTTTGGTAAAATACAAAAGTTTTATGGCCCATTTGGGTGTTCAATTTTTAAAATCTGAATTCAATTCTTATTTGGTGTGCGAATTTCGAGACAAATAAAATGTGTTTAGGTAATGAGTAGAATTTAAATTCTATTTGAAATTGTATTTGAATGAGAGTTATATGAGATTGTTTTTTCACGGATTTTCACGGATAACCATGGTAGGAAATGACTGGAGATATGAAAAGCTGTGTATATTAATTGGTGTTATGAAAATTAGTGTGAAATAATGATTAAAATAATAATAATCTATTATAATAAAAATATGAAAAAAAAATTATTATTTAATTATTAACTTGTACCAATGGGTTGCAAAAGCAACCCATTTTTTCCTTGCGTGAGACTAACGTGGATTTGCCATGGAGTTGGGGTGATTTTTAAAATCAGAGGAGAAATGGGTAATTTTACAAGTCATTATTAAAATACCTGAATTTAAAAAAAAAAAAACTCGGATAGAATTTTTTTTCTCCGTCTCACATCCAAACAGACCATTAACTTTTGAATCAACTTTCCAACACACCACAGAACTTGCCTACATCTGGTACCGAAATCATAGAATATGATGATTTTTATTCCGACCAATTTGCTTGTAAACTGGGCAGCATCAAAACGCCTCCGCAGGGATACAATTATTATACGTGCGTCCGCAATAGCTACAGAATTAATGTGTGAATTGAAAAAGGGCCGATCTAGTCAAAAGACTGAAACACGAGCGTGCTTGACGGGCTAAGATGACGACTTTTATCATGCAGGACCAGTTGAGTGGGTGCCGGGTGGGACTGACCACCCATCCTGCCCCCATTCCACTGACAAGAATCCTCGATCTATTCCTCTCCATTTCACAATTTCCTTAGCTTCGCTTAAAGCTGCTGCGCGTACATTTCCTGGTCCCAGTACTCCACATACGACTCGTGTTATTCAGAACTTGAGAGCTTTGTGAACAATTGTTGTGGCCGGGAGAAGCTTTTCCCTTTCGCATTTCTTTAGCTTCACTTAAAGCTGCGCGCACATTTGCATGCTGCAATTCTTCTGCTGCGCTCTTTGCTTTTTGACTGCTCAATCAATCACTTCAAAACAACATGCGCACTTCATTTCTTCCTTTTTTTTTTTATCCCTTTACCACCTTCCACTACTCATCACTATGGAGGCTGCCCCAAACACCGGACGTGGGCGGCTCGAGCCTCCGTACAGTCTTTTAAAACCTCCAATTAAATAAGGCTTTTAACTAATAATTAAACAATTAATAAATTTTATTTTTTTATTTTTTTAAAAAAAATTAAGGCTCTAATATATTAAAAGGTTAATAAAATACTCTTTAATTAAGACCCTCAATCATGATAAAAATAAATACAAATTAAAAGTCTAAAAAAAAATCTATAAATTCTTAAAAAGTTTAACTTATTTACTCTTTTAAAAGTCTCATTTTTACATTCATGAAATTAGTCCAATTTTTTCTCTAACATTTATTTGAATTGAATGTTTAGAAAAATGTGAAAAAGTCTTCGAAGTGCATAAATTCATATTCTTTGTGTTGCCCGTAATTGATAGAATTACACTCTCAGTGAGTCTTCAATGTTCAACAATTTTTTTTTATTTTTTTTATTTTTTTATATTATGTGATCTATTACAAATCAATTGTTATATAACTTATTTCTAATTTTTTCTTTATTTTTCTTTAAATCTTATTGTCTTTAAATCAAGTGGTAATTAAGTCATTCTATATCTAATAAGTTATAAAAAAATAAAAATAAAAAAGGTTTAAAATATATTTTACAAATAAAAGAAAATGCTCTAATTGACATATTAAATAAAAAAAAATATATAATATAAATATTAAAATAAATTTATTTAAATATAAAAAAATTGCCTAACTTAAACTTTTCCTCTTTATTAAGCCTCAAAATTTATTGAGCAGCCTTTAGTCCAGACCACATGCTAGACCAGTCCGTGCCCACTCAGGATTTTTGTTCCTTCCATATCACAACCTTAGCTTTCGCACTCGAATCTTTTCTTCTTTTTCACGTTTCCTTGTTTTCTGTAATCTTTTTATTTTGCAGTGCCTCTCAATCTTTAAATAACGCTTTTCACTTCTTTTTGCCAATTTGGATGTTAATACTAATAAAACTGTGCGTAAAACCAGGTTCAGGCCACCCAGTAACACTTTTTAAGTCCACTTGCACCCAAATTCACGGTTAATTTCTGTTAACTGAAAATTAAGCCGGATAATATTCCTTAATCAAAGATGAATAATCTCATATGGGAATGGTTTGCTACAAAGTTTTTTACAAACAAACAGTAAAAATTCTTTACAAACTAACGGGTTGGTCCATAATTATTAAAATGAGTACCATTCTTTCATTTAATTTTGTCTTAATTATTTTACGAGTCGCATAGTTTATAAGAAAATTATTGTAATCTAGCACCACAACCTTGTACACACGTACATGTAAAAGGTAATTATGACATTACCATACTTTCTTTTTTTTTATATAGAATGACATTACCATACTTAAGATATCACCAATGGTTCATGAGAATAATGCCATCATCGACTTATATGAAACGTGATGAAATTGATGAAGCAATTGGTTCTCACTTCTCAATCAGCAACCGCCCACGTCATGTCGTTCTCAAAGATCCAGTGGCACACTTCAATTTGTCCAGGGCTGGACCCCAGTGCCACGAAAGCCCCGTGCTCTGGGCCCCAAGTTGATGTGTCAATATGACAGATGGCGACACCATGGTTGATCTTGGCCTTGCTCTCCACATCAAGAATATCAGCCTCATACACCCTAACTTTCGGCACAGAGTGACAATAATACAGTAGGTAAGGGTACAGACTCTGGTGGCATGACACCGATTTTGTCACTCTTCCGCCGTTGATCCCTTTGACCGTCCCGATCATCACCTTTTGCTTTGACCCGCTCACGTTTTCTGTGGTCCTCACGACCACATTGTGGCCCAGGACAGAGACGGCGAAGTCGATCATGCCCTCCACCGAGCCCACGCACCGCTTGTTCTCACCCTGGCTCGGAGCCCTCTCGCACTCAGCCAGCGCGTTTAGGAGCACGCGCTCCATTGCAGAACTCTCTCGCGCGTGGAAAATTTCCTTGAGCTCCGACAGTCGCATGCTCGAGAATGGTAGTTTCGACAAAATCCACGGTGGCAAAAACGACCTTCTGGGCATTCTGTCCCTAATGTCGGGCATCACCATAACATTCCCTTCCTTCAAAGTAGCCTCCCGGAAAAACTTGCCGGGTTCTACCCATCTATTTACAGAACTGCCACTCTTAGGCAAAGACCCTTCTGATACGGCGGTGATATTGCTGTACTCAGAAAATGTGACACCCTTATTGGTATATTCTTTGAATGTACGATCCATGCTATAAGATCGGAACCCTACCGTGGTCTGACCCAATGATCCTTTGCCGTACTCTTTGAACGTGTCGTTTCCATGGTTGAACGATTTTCCATAGCTTGCAAAACTCACTTTCCCAGAGTTGGAATTCTTAGCGTAAGATTGGAAAGAATCGGCACCCACGTTTGCTCCATTTCTGTAGTTTGAGAAGCTATCGATCCCCGCGTTCCCTACACCGCCATAGCTCTTGAAATTGTTACGTGGGTTATTGCCCGACTGACCGTATGCTTTAAACGAGTCGTTTGCTCCATTACCTGTTAAATCAACCATTATGTTAAATTGCCGTTCATCTAAAAAGATTTTTCTTTTCTTTTTTCTCTTTTTTTTTTTTTTTTTTTTTGGGATAAGCAAGTATGCCGGGCTTCGTTCCGATTAAGGCCTCGTTTGTTTTACAGAATAGCTATTTCATTAAGAAAATGAATAGTCATTTCTAAGAATAGAAGGTGGCGGAATAGAATGACTATTCTTAATCTTTAGTTTGGTAAGAACTTATATATTTTAATTGGAATTCAATCAAAATTACTAAAAAAACTCTACATTTGTTTTTAAAAAAAAAATTAAAAAGAAAATCAAATTATTAAAAAAAAAAAAAAAAACGCATGGGTGGCCGCAACCACCCCCGAAGTGGTCTTCGGGGGTGGCCGCGCCGAGGGTGGTCGCACCACCCCCGAAACGCCTCGGGGGTCCACCTCGAGTTGTGCCGGAGGAGGTGGTGCAACCACCCCCGGCTCCATATATGGAGTGGCCGGCCAGCTAGTGAAGGATTTGGTTTTTTTTTTTTTTTTAAATAAAATATAAAATAAATGGCTTTTTTTAAAAAAAAAATATTGTCTTTACCCCAAGAAATAGGTATTCCTCTTCGTAAAGGAATAAATATTCCAATGGGAATAACTATTCCAAGGAATAGACTCCTACCAGACAAAAGAATAACTATTTCATAGGAATATCTATTCCATTCCATAGATCTATTCAGCGAACCAAACGAGACCTAAATCTTTGAAACACCGTGCAAATTCATGGGTCGAATAAAGTTTGAGCTTTCGCCCACGTGCATAGCTCTAAAAGGTTATTTGCACTCAAACAAATTATTTGGAAAGTTAGAATCAGGATCGGATTTATTCGGGGGCCAGGGGCTTGGCCCTCCAAGTCCTAGAATTTTTCCAAAAAAAGAAAAAAATTTAAAATTTTACTCATAATTTTTATTTTTTTTAAGTTTTGGCCTCTTTAATTTTTAATTTTTAATTTATTTTTATTTTTTTCAATTTGGCCCTTCCCAATTGTCAATGCTGACTCCGCCACTTATTAGAACTAATTAAAATTCTCTCTAAACATAAATTTAAGGCCACTCAAAAATATGTTATCCTTTACAAGATTTTGACTTTAGATGAGATTTTAGTTTAAGTTTTGGTGTTTTTCTTTATCTTTATACGTACTCCTCTAGTTGGATTCTTTGGTTGGGTTGTTAATTTTTTATTTGTCTTTTGCTTTAGCTTGTTAAAGTTTTTTTGTAATTATATATAATAAAAATTACTCATTGATAATAATAATAATTAAAAAGAAAAAAGAAGAGAGATTGAATTTAGACCGTACCTAATACTAATACTTAATGCGGCGGCGAGTGATCGACTTACCACTATAACTGAACTTAGTATTTCATCTTAAAAGATCGATAGTTAATGAAAAATGAAAAACTTAATCTTTTAATTAATGTTATAAAATGACGTACCTGACTCGCCGTAGCCAGTGAATCCCGAACCAATAGTGTTAGAATTGTCACCGTAGCTGTTGAACTCGCTAGGGCCACCGTTTCCGTTCTTGCCGTAGTTTAAGAATGCTTGGGAACCCGAGTTGGTTTCGTCGCTATAGCTTGAGAAAGAGAGTTTGTGGTTGTTAGCGTCAGAGTCATAGGAGGTGAACCGGAGGTTGGGGACGTTGACGAGCTTGTCGTAGTTCATGAACTCCCCGGACCCGCCAGTGGCACCGGCGCCGTAGCTGGTGAAGTTGGAGTCAGCAACGTTTGCTTCGTTCGCGTAGTTCGTGAACCCTTCGCTGTGGCCAGTTGCGGCTCCGCTGTACTTCTTGAACGAGTCGCTCGGGTTGTTCAAGCCTTCCGAGTAGTTCTTGAACGAGTCAACCCCGCCTTGCCGGGACGAGCCGTAGTTGGCGAAGCGGTTGTTGGAGTAGACGGCGAAGTTGGCGTCTCTGCCGTCGTCGTGCTTGTTCAGGTATGGGGTGGAGTCTTCGAAGGAACAGAACAGGTTGGCTAAAGAACAGAAGGAGTAGAGGTGTGAAGAGAGGGAGTTTTGGGTGGCGAGTTTGGTGAAAACGGCGGCGTTGGCCGCGTTGAGTGGGGACGCTTTGGAGAGAAGGAAAAGTGGTTTGGGGAGGTTGTTGGAGATTTGCTTGTTCCAGTAGCGGATCAGGGCGGCTCTGGGCGTGAATGGGTTGAGTTGGAGTACCGAAGAGCTTGTACTGGTCCTGGCATGAGAAACCTGCATATATTTATGAATTATATACAAAGATATGTATAATTATAATTATATAAAGCTAATATATATATATATATATATATATATATATATAACAAGAACAGAGAAATGTACTTACATTGAAAGATGAGATCAGTAATACGAACAAGAACAGGAAGAGGAAACTCATCCTATTCATTTGTCTTTGTCTTTGTCTTTGTCTTTCTACACAGAGAGAGAGAGAGAGAGAGAGAGAGAGTTGGCCTATTCAGAGCATAAATATATATAAGAGCTGCCCTGTCTTTTTCGAATCTTGTTTTCTTTTGCTTTGGCCAATTCTTTTGCCTGAGAAAGTGAGCCGGACCTTTTTACTTTTTTTTTTTTTTTTTTTTTTTTTTTCCAAATGCCAGTTTAGTGTGTTTGCATTATATATATATATATATATATATATATACAAAAAAAGAAAAAAAAAAAAAAAAGAAAAAGAAAAAAGAAAAAAAAAAGAAAAAAAAAGAAAAGAAAGGAACACCTGAACGTTCCGTAGTGTTCCATGGGTGCATTGATTTTTTCTTAGAAAGGAACTGAGTGTGAGTTGTTTATTTCAAAAATAGGTTGGGGAAGGTGTACGTTGGTTTGCTCATGATAAATATGATATGAAGAAGAAAAAGCCTATTTTGTAGTAGCGGATTATCTCTCTTTCCTTTTTCTTTTTTCATTTTACATAATGACAGGTCACGGTCAAGGTCTTGTCTGTTTGAACCTTTCCTTGGTTGTTATGATCTTGTTTGAGTGACATGGAAGCTCAAATAAATTTGTTGGTAGAGTTCAATTTAAATTTTATTTTTGAATCAGCAATTTTATATATATATACACAAAAATAGAGTGACAAAGGTGATTATAAATCAATTGATTATCTTTGGCGCCCGATAGATACGGTATTAGATTGAGTCAAAAAGCACATAAAATTAAAGGCGAGAATATCTTGATCATAGCGGGAAAGACTCTTACACATATCTTTGAGATCCTGCATTGATGTCATTATAATTATTCTATATATATAAATATAAAATATGATTGACAGAAATACAAAAAAAATAATGATTCAATGCCACCCAAATATACAACTTTTTACCACCTTGCTTATGTGGCAAGGTGGTCCCCCACTACTTTTTGATTTTTTTTATTTTTAAAAAATAAATTAAGGTGGGGGACCACCTTGCCACATAGACAAGGTGGTGAAAAGTTGTATATTTAGGTAGTAATGAATCACTACTCTACAAAAAATATTTGTGAAAACTTCATTTACACTACTTCCTAAAATACAAGCAGTTTTGTATTCATAATCTTAAAGTATAAAAAATTATAATATCAATCTCTCACGTTTCAACATCTTTTAATTTTACAATCTTTTAGTTAAAATACCCATGTTTAAAAAAAAAAAAAACAAAGTGAAAGTTCCACAGCCACGACCATAACCACGACCAAGCTAAGGTGAGTTCATGGCCTTTTTTCTTTTCTTTTCTTTTTTAACATTTTGCTAAAAATAGAAAAAAAATAATAATGTAAGAGAGGTTTTCTTAAAATATTTTTGAAGTGTTAAAATCGTATAAAATAAGAAATGAAAAAGCATAAATGAGTTCGGATCCGTTCTAGTTTGCGATTTAAAAAAGTATGATTTAAAAATAATAACTTTAAAATATGTAATTCAAAAAAATGATTTTTAAAAACACGGTTAAACATTTCGTAAAATCGCAATTTGATATTTAAAATCGTAAATTAATTTTTAAAATTTTATATTTTTAAAAAAATGTTTATTTGCTTGTGATTTAAAAATGTAAAAAATTACAATTTTCAAATGATTTAATTTTTACTATTTAATTTAAAATTTTACTTTTTGTTTACGAAATCTTCTAATTTCAAATCATTCGTGGAAAGCAGTTGTCAGAGTGCTGAACACGTTTCAATGAGACCCGAAAACCAAGAGGCTAAGCCGGTTTTTATTGTCCAAAATAATAAGTAATTCACCGTTTTTTGTTTTTTGTTTTTTTATTTTATATTTTGGATAATTTCGAGAGCTTCCATTTATAATATATAGTCCCAACCCAGAAATGCATACCTTTTTGTTTGACTTATGACTTTAGTGACTCCCTAGACTAGCATACGACAAAAAGGGAAAAAAAATATATTTAGTCATTAGTTTTTTTTTAGCAATTTTAATTTAATTCCTGAATTTTCATACCAATCACCTAAATGCAGTTAACAATAAAATAAAAGACAAGTGTACCAAAAGAATGACACAACCCTATTAAAATAAACTCTAGTTAACATCGTTTGGGACGGAGTACCAAAAAGGCACGATTAAGATGTACGAACTTCGAAAGGTCTTTTAACTATTTTCGAATCGGGTTAGGATCGTGTATGATTATTGTTAGAATTTAAAAAAAATTCGAGAAGATGATTGTGAAAGACTACTTATGAGATCCACTTGATTAAATAAAAATTAAGTTGCTTAACTATTTATTCGGTCAAGTAGGTTTCATAAGTAATCTCTCACAATAACCTATTCAAATTCTCTCAAATTCGAACTAATAATTTGAAAAAATCTTAATCCGAACTTGATCCCGCTAAACCCCCTTCCGCAACAAAGAAAACACTGACGAAGGTAGGAAGGAAGCCGCCTACAGCAAGCACCAGCACACTAGGTACAGTAAGAAAGCAGGAAAAGCCCAAAACATGCATGCAAATAGAAAAAAGGCAGAAATTTGATGTAAGGCCCAAGAGTTACATTTGATGTAAGGCCCAAGAAATGTGATGTAAGGCCTATGCTACTTGACAATGTGGGTTGATAGACAATCCAAAAAATAGTCTGGTTATTTGACAGGTGATAGATCCTACGATGCAGCTGGTTTCTCCAACTACAACGCTATTTCCAACTCAATAATTAGAGCATTTTCATTGGGGAAATTAAAGGTTATTTAACAAAAACTTAGTCAAAAACTACTTGAATTCAATTAGTCATTTTAGCCTAGCATTTCCGGTGGAACAGGAAAAGGACTCATAATAATACCTAAATTTTACTATTATGACTTATTTTTAATCCAGCATAGTAGTTATTTTATCACTTTTTTTTTTTTATATATATATATATATATACTGTAAATATTAAATAGATATTTTGTCTATTTATTATTCACACTACATTTTTTTAAAAAAAAAAAAAAAAAAATCTCTCTTCCTTTCATACTCTTTTCCACACAAAATAATATTTAAATAAAATATAAAATTCATTGGAGTATTTATAAAAAAATGAGTAGTTAAAAAGTGAAATTTTTTACTTTTTCAATAGTTATTTTGGCTACTACTACTGCTAGAAATGATCTAAGCCAACTGCTATATTACTCAATAAATTTTAATGGTAATATTCAAAATTCAATAGTAATTTTACTATTATATTTTAATAGTATGTGCTTCTTACATGTTTTTTTTTAATAATATTAATAAAAAAAATATTTATCACATGCTTTAGAAACACGTGTCACTTTAGACAACGTAAAAATTCCACTTAAAAGTCTCTATTTTTTTTAATTTTTTTTTATAGAAAAAAATGTATAAATTATATGATGAGATAATAAATTTAAAATTATTTAGTTGGAATTAATAATTAGGATAAATAACCAAAAAATCTAGTCCGTCAAAGACACAAAGACACAGAATGTAGGAGGGTCCTTTGAGGTCCTCCAAAATGCGTATATCTTCCTCTTCCACTACAACCTCTCTTCTCTCACACCCATCATCTCTTCCTCCATTATCAACCTCAAAAACCCCCCATAGTGACTCCAGCATCCTCATTAACCGCCGCCACCTCCTCACTGCACTCACCTTATCCATCTCCACTGCCCCTTTGATAGCTTCTCCTCAGACCAATTATGTCATCCCAGTACTCGTGCCGGTCGCAGGTGCGCGCGGCCTCTTCCAGATGCCCCCTTTTCGGCTCGTCAATAGGTAACTTAACAAACCCAGAAACTGTTTGATGTTATGTCTAGCTCATCATTATATAACTGCTGAGAAAATTGGCGAAAAAAAAAGGAAAGAATATGTAATGGGCTTTGTGGCTTGTGGTATGCACGTTGTTGTACTGAAGTAGAGTTGGGTAAACGCCTTAGCTTGATTGGGTTCCATACGATGTTAATATCAGCAAACTGAGCAATAGTGCTACTGTTATTGTTTCTTATTTTTGTGGGTAAAATTGCTGTTGGTGTGGGAAGGTATTTTCTGGTGAGGGCTGGGGAGTCTGAATATGAGAGCTTGGGAATCATCAATACGAACCCAGTTGCAAAGACTTCGGTGGATAGCGGGTTGTCGGAGAAAGGGAAGAAGCAGACTGTGAGGGCTGCGTTTGAACTGAAGGCAAAGGGGGCTTGTGCAAAAGGATGTTGGATTTGGCCTTCTATTACTCAGAGAGCTTACCAGGCGGCAGAGATCATTGCATCAGTTAATGGGGTCAGTCGAAGGTGTGTGAATTTTTGTTTTTAATACAATGAATTGTTCAGAGAATAACAGAATGAGAATTTTCTTAACAGAAAATGTGATTTGGAGTCGAATGGGATGCTGGGTGTGAAACTATAAACTTTGATGGTCCATTGGGTTGCTTAGAGTACGTTGGAAGACAAACTAATTATATTTTCTGGTGTCCAATAAAACTAAACTTCTGACCCCCAATGATCTTTAGTGTTTGTTTGGCCTTGCGATTTTGCATGTCAAAATGCTGGAAAGTATATTTGTTTGGGAGATTGTTTTTAAAAACGTAGAAAATTTTACGTTTTCAAATTGCAGAGCAGACAAGGAGTGTATTTTTGAAAACGTGTAATATTAAAAGCTAAATTGTCATTTTCAAATTGCACGTTTTAAAACTGTAAATCCAGATAGACCGTATTTGTCAATGATTTAACTATTTCATGGTTATCAAAGAAAAGAGTAGTTCAACTTCTTCTTTGTAAGTATCTTATTGTGGATTCAAATTTATGATTTTGAAGACCATTCTAGGATGATGATTGCATTGCAAGAAAGTTTATTTCATTCCATTGTAATCTATTCTGCCAAAAAGTCAGCTTGCTTATCTATCTACTTGGTTTCAGCTATATAGTGCCAGAGTACAGCTTTCTAGATGCTCGTGGATTGGGAGCTTATGAAGGCAAAAACTTGGAATCCGTTTCCAAAGTAGGATTTCTGCCTATCCTCTTTCATGGGATTAGTAGGGATCTGCTTCATTATCTTCTTATAACGGATTATCTTTTCCTCCCTATCATTTAGCGTAAAAAGCTTATCCATATGTCAGTATCCTTAAAGATGCAAACTATGCTGGCTTGGAAATGCTTCAGGTATATGCATCAGATGGTATTTCTACGAGCATAAAACCTCCTCCTACTGATGATGGAACCCCGAACGAGAGTGTTGCGGACGTGTTTGTTCGTGTCACACAACTCATGTCAATTCTTGAGACCCAGTATTCTGGTGACACTGTAATTATTGTCTCGCCAGACTCTGACAACTTGACAATCCTACAAGCTGGTTTGGTTGGACTTGACCTGCGAAGGTAACTGGATGGTCCTATCTCTTATTGGGGAATGCTAGAGCTTCTTCTAGTATCCTTCTGGAATCCTTCTATACTAATATGACACCATGTATTTTTTTAATAAAAACAAGATAGAGAAGTCGAGCTGTAATTTTTCTTTATTAAAAAAAGGGTGTCATATCAACTTAAAAAAACACTAGAACGAGCTCTAGTATTTCTCATCTCTTCTTATGGATATTGTCAAACTCTATGAAAGTAACAAATATTGAGTAAACCATGATGATTTCTTTTTCTTTTTCAATTTCAGGCATTCTGATCTTTCTTTTGCTCCTGGCGAGGTCCGCTTTGTTGACCCCAGTAGCATTCCTGCTTACAAGCAACCTGCATCTGCTGTATATAAATGTTTTAATCCACCAAATTGTAACTAACTATTTTTTTCCCCTTTGTTGTAATAATTAATGTACTCAGACAGAAGCAATTGATATGGCAGATTGCCTTCCTCTTCTGTATCGAGTGTATATATCATCGTCCCATCACATAGAGACCATCCTCTTGCATTCGTACATCAAGAAATCCATAGTATAAATACTTGGTCTCTAGAAATTTCTATTCACTTCATTGTTGCTGCTTGCGTTCTCAATCATTCCTATCCTATGATCTCTGTTAGGTGCTGCTAAGTTTAGATGTTCTTTCTAGCTTCTCAAACTTTGCAAGTTTTATGAAGGGTTTATCTAATTCATTTTTGCTTATTATATATATATATATATATATATATATATATATATATATATCTTGGGTCAAACCATTTGTGGACAGTTTTACTCGTTCTATTGTGGCAGCTTGTTCTCACAATCACTCCTCCAAGCTTCGTCAGGTAATCCAAATTTGGATGTTGTAAATTGCACCAGCAGAGCTGGAGTAAGCGGATTGGTGTTCAGCAGTGGTTTCTTGAACTTCAGAAGCCTATCAAAGGGTTCATCTCATTCATAGCGGCTTCTTATATTCTTAGAATGCACTTGGCAATGTGATTAAACAGATCTAAAATGTGATTTTAAACCGAATCACAGAAAATATATAATTTGAAAGTAAGTTACGAAAATCATTATTAACCGAAATTATTTATTTCTTGAACATAATTAGTCAGTTTGCCAAAATTTTAAAAAATTACAATTTAAAAATGTAAAAAAAAAAATATTGCATTTTCAAATCGGGGGTAAGGGGATGCATTTTTAAAAACGTACGATTTTAAAAGGTAAATTGTGATTTTAAAAGTCAAACTGTAATTTTACCAAATATTTAACTGTATTTTTAAAATTTACATTTTTTAAATCAAATGTTTTGAAATCGAAAACTTAAACCGATCTTATTGTACTTGTAAATGGCCTCCTATCATGGTAATGATGTGAAAGTTGATGCTGGAAAAAAAAGCATGGTACATGTATATTTGTGAAGTGAAGTGAACTTGTCATAGATGTATCCCCCCAAGTGACTTCTCAACTGAAGTGAATTGTACCTTCCTCAGCTTTAGGGGTTAGCTAGATTCATTATTACTCTAATCAAGGGTTTTCTTAGAAACCTCCTAATTAGGATGCCCTCCTACGTATAATGACATTGAGGCCATGGTTTGGGCAGCTTAAAACTCCGAGTAAGGATACTTTTACACTTATATATTATATTTATTTTATATTGATTTATGTGATGTATTTTAAGTGATTTTTTTTTTTAAAAGAAAAAAAATAGCTAACATAAAAGGTCACTTAAAACACGTTAAATCAACTGATATGAAATAAGTGTGAATAATAACATTACTTTAAAACTGCATTTACTGCAACCTAAGAGCACTAGCAGCAAATACCCTATAGGTGGTTACCTTCCCTAAATATAGGAAAAAAAAATTTTAAAAAAATACCACATACATCAGACTCCTTAGTGATTTCCTAAACTCTTAGGTAGTTGAGTGCTACCTGCCCAATACATCCAATGTATTGGGTGGCTATAGTGCTACCCAATATATTATTGAATTTTAAAAAAATGTACTCTCTCCTCTCACATCTACCCAGACACACAACTCTCATTTTTTTTCTTCGTTCACAAGAAGATATTCTCTTCCCCCTTCTCCTTTGGTTCTCGCAGAGAGAGAGAGAGAGAGAGAGAGAGAGAGAGAAATTGCATGAGGTGGAGTGGACGGGGGAGGAGTCGCCGGAGGAGGCAAGGCGGAGAGCTTAGAGTGATTGAGAGTCAGAGCAATGGGAAAGAGAAGAAGAGATTGGGGTTGGGAGCTGTGTGATCAAGGAGAACCCCCATCTCTCCGGCATGAGAAATGACTTAAAATAAAAATAATCTTATATATCCAGTGTGTCGTGAATCTCTTTTATTGACTCCTTTAAATATGTTGTGGATTGATTCTGGTTTAACAATCCATGTGTCAACACAAATGCAGAGTTTTCTTAAAAATGAATAATACGCGTTTATAACTGGAGATTGTTGGGATCTATAGATTAATTTTAAAATTCAGTTCTATTTTGAAACTCAATAATGTTTTAGAAATTTAATTTCTATTTATATCCCAACTTTGAAATAAAAATTGTTTAGTCCTGTATATTAATGTTAACGTAAAGTGGAGTCTTGTGAATGAAAAATGCTCTTGTTATAGCATAGGAGATTGAAATATATCTCGATAAAGAAAATAAAAGGTAGGTAAATGATAATTTATTGACTTTAGTATTTGCGTGGACTGCATAAGGGAAATCATACTAACAAGACCACTAAAGGTGTCAAAGAGAGTTTTTTGAGATTCTTGAGATCATGCATACTGATAGGTGTTGACCTTTTCATACTCATTGCCTAAATGGTTAGAGATATTTTTATCTCTTTTAGTGATGACCATATAAGATTTATGTATCTTTATCTTCGAAATAATAAGGCTGGGGTATAGAATGATTTCAATACCTATAATGTAGAAGAAGAGAAACAACATAAAAGAAAAATGAAGATCATAAGAGTATTATAGTAGGTACACACAAAAAGAAAATGATTAGTAATACTAATTTGCTATTATCCATACAGATTGAAGCTTTGAAATCCCGTTATATATATGTTAAACAGGATTCCATATAAAGTTGTCCTTAAAACACCTTTTAAATTATGGAATAAATGGAAACCAAGTTTAAATCATTACACATACGTGGTTGTCATGTTGAAGTGGGGATTTACAATCTACACATAAGAAAATCAGATTTAAAGACAACCAACGGATCTTTTATAGACTATGCAGTAAACTCCAAGGGGTTTTAGGTTTTATTATATATCATTCATATAATCCTAGAGTTGTTGATTGCATAATTTCTAGAGGATGTTAAACCTAGTAGGAGTATTATCCTCAAAGGTATTACTTAGAGGAAGCATGAGAGTTGACTGAAGCTCCTTCATATAAAGGATGTTTGATTGTACTTATGGAAAGTCAAATTGATTACCATAAGCTACAATCAATTTTAGAATTGTCAACTCATGAAGAATAGGTTTAGTATAAATCTATTCAGACTTTGCAAAATACAGAGGAAATAGAATTAAGAAGATCATATAGAATAAGTAGATCAGCAATCTCTAATGATTATGTTGTATACCTCAAGAGTCTTATTTTGACGTCAGACCTAAAGATGATCCAAAATTGCTTTCACAAGCCATGAACTAGATCAAATGGATGTGAAAACAACTTTCCTGAATGAGGATCTTAAAAATGAGGTTTATATGAGACAACCTAAATGTTTTATGATAACAGTCAAAATGCTTGCAAAATAAATAATTCTATTTATGGGTTGATTCAGATATCTCTCATCGGTGGTATACTTTTACAAGGTTATTGTTTCATTGTTTATTGAAAACCTTATTAATAAGTATATATACCTTAAAGTTAGTGGGAGTAAAGTAATCTTTCTAATCCTATATGTAGATATTATTTTGCAAGTAGTGATTTAAATTTTGCTACATGAAATTCTTCTCACAAAACTTTGAAATGAAGGATTTGGATGAAACTTCTTATGTCTTTGACCAGGTAAACAATTTTTTGAAGCAAAAGTGTGAGATTCGTAAATGAATTCAGCTAAGTTTTCCTCAGCCATATGTAAGATTAGTTATTTTAGATTCTAAATTCAAAATGGAAGTGCACAAATATGCCAACATAACTATAATTGTAAGGATATGCTTGAATGGACATAATTTTTCTTCAAACCGGGGTGGAGTCTATTAAACTTACATGTGTCCTTAGTACGTACATTTTTAATACTTGAATCCTAAAAGAAAAAGGGTGATTCCTGTAGTCATCTTTATGCTTGGATCGATCCATAAAGACTTTTCAATTTTCTCTTTAGAAGTAATTCATACACTTCCATTATAACTTGGTAAATGGCTAATTAAGAAGATTGAAATGATCTTTGAAAATTTCAACTATACCTTTGAGAATAAAATTAAAATAAAAATAAAAATAAATGATTTTTCAAGTTAGATTAATTCGTAGAGGATTTCGACAACTTTTTTGTGATCAACATATTTTTTTAGGAGATATAGCTGATTAAAATTTATTTTCATCCTTCTTTATTTTTTGGAAGTTAAGGAACACGCAGATTCTTCTCACGTGAACCATCTATTGTTGCCTTCGTAGATATGAAGAATAACACAGTAAGGCAAAGATCCATGAAAGACCATGGACAATGCAGATGCAATGAAAAGTCAGGCAATTAGTCAATAACCAGTTGGCGAGGTTGCAGAGGCATTGATTACAATGGAAGATCTTTTAAAACAATAATTTCATCATATGCAATAATAGTTTGTGTCATTGTCTCCAAGTAAATTTGCTCGCCGAATAAATCTCCTCTCACATTTTCCTACTTGGAGACTCGATTGGGTGTCTGCAGCTTCGTAGAGCTCTTCCAAACAGCATGCAACACTCAAACAAGCTCCAAAAGCAAAAACATTACACTTTCGAAGAAATTGGAGAAAACATCCTTTTAGGGCCTTACATGTTCCCTGATAAACTGTTCCACTTGAGATGTCTCACCAGTCAAACCAGAAGCTTCTGCAACAGTAACTTTGTTATGGCACTGAGAGAAAGAAAATACCTCGTCAGGTACCCCTAGTGTGAAGTCACTTGCAATGTCAGCCGCTGATATTGCACTTCTTGATGACCTTAATCTGTCACTGTAAGTGATAGAAAGCATGCGGGTTAGAATTCATGTGTAAAGAAAATACGACCACAACCTGAGCATATTCAAATTCAACAGCTCGCTCTTAAAGGATAATGAATGTCAATTACAATAATCACACCGTTACCAACATTTTATTGGATACAATTGATGTCATGGCAAAAAACTCTTCCTCATCTACAACTTGTATTGAGTGAAATTTAATCAATAGTAACCACATAAAAATGTCCAATAAAAATGCAACTGATCAAGGATGAAGAATAGTGACCAAGGATGAAAAACCAAGTGAGAAAAAGAACTCGAATCCAGAAGTATCATAAATATTGTGCAATATCATAGAGCACCATCCAGTAATAAAATGGACTGATATCTCTCCCTCATGCATAAAAATTAAACTGCAAATGATTATCAAATGGGCAAAAGCAGCAGTACAATCCCATCCACAGCTTGCAAAAAATGTGCAACAAACGTAATCAACTAGAAACACAGAGATAAAAGATTTAGAAGCCATACATTTCCTTCTCCATCTGTTTCCTGATAAACTCCTTGGTATGTGCTGTCACTTTGTCAGTTTTGTTGCATAGAAGGAGTACTGGAATTTTCTTCTTCACAACACTTGCCTTAGTCAAGATATCATACAGGTACCTTTTGCAAGTAAGTATCAATGTTACAATCTTTTCATGCAAATATTTGTTTGTCAATTTTAACTGTCATTTGCTCACCAACTATGTGTTGCTTTAACTTGCTTACACACAAAGACTCGTTGGGACCCATCAGGGTCCAGGCCGTGGTGCCAGGGTGATACAAAGAAAGTGAGCAAGTGACGGTGGTGGTGGTGGTGTGTGTGTTGGGGGGGGTAAGAATTGATTTTAACCATATATTTCAGCCTTGGCAAAAAGTAAATAAGTAAAATTTACTCTGAAGCAGCACGACAGTAAGGTAAGAATTCCAAAGCATCCACCACAAAAACTATTCCTGCTGCTTGAGGCAAGAACTCATCTAGTTTGGGTCGAAGACGAGAATGACCAGGAACATCAACCAGATGAACAGGTTTTACTTTTCCCTCCTGTCAAATACAAGTGCAGAAAGGTTTCAGTTCATTGATCCAAATAAGCAACAATAAAATGAAGAGAAAAATCACTACAATCAATCTCATGTTCACATGGCAGTTGAAAAAGTTGGCATACTTCCTCGGATTATACAGAAGATAAAGCATGATCAGAGAATATATGTACACGAGCATTTGGACATGCTTCTTTGCTCAATCATTTGAGCAAAAGAAGTTAAAATATATTACCTTTGCTGTTTCGGAGTGAAGCACAAAAGTACCCTCATTTGGTTCCATTGATGTAACAGTACCCTGTTGGGAAGAGCCATCCCGAAGCTGACACAAGCATAAAATCATGCATTTAAGTTAGATTAGCACCCATAAGGCATAAACTATATCTTTGTATATACATTAATTAGTAACTAGTAATATCAGGAGCATGTGGGAAAGTATCTTTTTTTCTGCTAAATAAAATTTTGTTAGAAGAAAAAAGAGAACACCCCAAGTGAAGAGGACGCCAATAAAGGGAAGGTTAGCTCTTTAAAACAGACAACATCAAGAAAATTCAAAAAGATCAGAGAAGAATCACACTCAGAAGGTCCAAGAGCCAATGATGTCAAAAATAAATTCCAAGGAACACCATCTAAATCTTGTGGATAAAAAGTTCAATCCCCTTGAAAGCTCAATCCCTATGCTATTGCAAATGCACCACATCAAGCAAGGCAGAATTGCTTTACAAACAACAAACTGCACCCCCCTACACTCTAAAAGCTTCATAACAGAATAGAACATGACCGAAAACAAAAACTAATGCAAAGACCAAAGAACGGTACTGCTAGGTCGCCGAAAAGTGCAAAATATCGTCCCCTAATATTCTCTTAAGCTTTCCAGCAGCTCCTTTTAATAAAAACAAGCACCAACAACATCATTCATCACCACACCATTACTTCTGATGCTACAGTATTACGCTACGTACACATACGTCTGTAATTTAACAAAATTTTCCCATCCAATTATTTTTTTTAAATGCTTTATTAATGTACTCCAAAAACTAAGTGATTAGAGCGAACTATTAGTTGCAAAGAAGTTGATATAATCACTTTTTTTTTTTTTTAATCCTTTTGGGATAAAAAAAAAAAACTAGTGATTATATCAACTTCTTAAGACAAATAAAGCACCCAATACAACCATAGTAAAAATGTGTGGCTAACTCTCAATGTGGCATCAATTACTTCACTGGTTTAGCCAATTTAGTGTAAAAACAAGTAACAAGACACAATTTTGCTAATTAATTCATACTAGGAGTGCATGTGGTAAGACTAATGTAGAAACATTTTTTTTTTGATAAGTTATTGCAATTTATAAAAAAAGTGCAGAGGGGCGCAACCCTTATACATGGGAAGTATACAAGAAAACCCCTAAAAGGAACGAACAGAGAATAATTTTAAAAAATCTACATAAGTAAAAACATTCAAGCTATGATGGGACGCTATCTAAATATATAACGTATTGAGCAACTGCTTCCGTAACTCCACCATAGATGTCTCTACATCTTCAAAGAGCCGTGCATTCCGCTCCCTCCAAATACACCACAATAAGCACAGAGGAGCTAACCGCCAAGCTTCTTTAGCACGACCACACTCAATCGCCGTCCCCCAACTATTCAACAACTCCAACACCGTTCGTGGCATAACCCACTCTACCCCAAATAAAATAAGAATTTAGCTCCAAAGATCCCGGGCGATTTCGCAGTGAAGCAACAAATGATCAATAGACTCCCCACTCTTCTTACACAAACAACACCACTCAATCACTATAACATTCCTCTTACGCAAGTTATCATGCGTCAATATTTTGCCAAATGCTGCAGACTAATGTAGAAACATAGCTCAAACATATCATATCTCCACAGCTGGATGCACTAAAATTATCAAATTGTTGACAACCAACACATCTCAAGGAATAAAACCAGCAATGCTGACGCTTACTTGATAAAATAGAACAGTTTTTCCACTCCCAGAAAGCCCAGTGAGCACAACAGTATTCGATTTCGCACGTTTGAGCACCCGAACTGCCAAAAATAAAGAAGTAAACACAATCCCATCAACTTTTGGTAGCACAACATAAACTATAAACACGTAGTTAAGAATGTGGGCAGCATAGTACTGAGTAGGAGCAAAAAGGTCGTGAATAACAAGACGGCGACAGCAGCGTAGAGCTGCGTTGGTGGAATCTGATGAATATGTTCGAATCCCTGGTTCAACCATTGCTGCAGTTGAGTCTTCCACAGCTCCAGTTGTTTCTTCCACTGCTCCAATTGAATCTTCCACTGCTCCGCTCCTTCCATGGGCTTTCGCCAACAAAAAGAATAAAACCTTGGAATCTGAATTCAAAAGCACAAGTAAATCGGAGATCTCACCAGAGAAAAGATTAAGAAGTATCGAAGTGCAAGCCCTAGAAATCTAAATTCTCTCTCTCACTCTTCTTTTTAATTTTTTCGCCCGAGTTGCGAAAGTGAAAAACCTGCCAAAGCCCAACAATGGCGTTTTCCCAGGATTACCCTTAGTCTCGTTTATGTTTTAGCCTTGGTTCTTTTAAGGTATACTTAGGGTGTACAATTGGTTGCGATTGTAATTATTAGGTCATAACCGCAGTTGCAATCGGGGTATTCGATTATTCCTATTTCAATAATCACAATCGTAACCGATAGAGACCGGTTGCGATTTTTACCAACCGCTAGTTATCCGGTTTTTTTTTTTTTATATAAGTAAAAAAACTTTATTAAAAAGTGTAAGACGTCCCTAAGTACACGTGAAATATGCGAAGAAACAACCCAGCTAACCCACACAAGAGAACCCAAAAAAAACCCACAAGGAACAAACCCACTAGCCCACAATCAAGAACCCAAAAATAGAACCCACAAGAACCTGATCACCCATAACACACAAAATTCACAACAAAACCAAAACTCAAATACAGATGAAGCCCCATAAACAACCAAACAAAACCAACACAAACCCAAGAAGAAAACCAAAGCTACACCCAGTGGGATCCCACCGAACTGCTAACAAAGGGAAATGCTAAAGATTCTCCCCTCATCCTCCCCTTATCATCATCTTTTCCTTAAAAAAATTGATTTTTATTAAAAAGTTGTCTCTGATGTGACATCAAAGACAACTTTTAAAATTAATTTTTTTTATTATAAAAGGGTGATAAGGGGGATGAGGGGAGGATGTGTAGAAGCTCTCGCTAACAAAAGCTCCACCCCAACAAACAGTGGCGTCACCGAGAAGACGGACCAACCACACCCGTTGAACCAACAAGCACCCGTAGAAGACAACACTGGTCAGAACAAAAACTCATTAGCAATTTAGAGTATTCTCAGTGAATTAGTCAAAGTTTAAGCAAATTTTAGCTAGAAAATTCACTTTTGTTATTTTAGCTAGCTACTTTTCAAAAGCTCTAAATACCAAACTCTCTAAATATTATCTACTTTAAATAAATACTATTTTTTATTAGTTTTAAAGTAACCACTTTCAACTGTCTTCTTTCAACCAAAATTTAATATCATCTGCTGTTTGTCAATCACCCAACAGATATTCTTAAGAATTCCAGAATCTACTACCCAAAATAGGCCAGTAATATGCAGATTTTTTTACACAAGAAATTAGTAACCAAAAGAAAACAAAATTAGTAACCAACAAAAAAAAAGGCAAAATAAATATGTAAAACACCCCAACAATACGGATTTTAAGAACCAATCTACATAAACAGGGGCACAAAACAGAGAAATAGCTAAGATATTTCAAATACTCAAAGTTCTTCTTATAAGAGCTTCAAGTACCGGTGCAGATGTTTGAGAAAGAATCACCAAAACCTCAAAGTCCAATAGGTCTTTCTATCACAAGTCAGTGCACTTCAATCTCAAACAGGCACTCAACATGAATAGAGCACAGAAGGAAGTAACAGCCGAGAAATGTCCAAGTACCCAATTTTGGAAAGAGTCCAATGGTGCAGAATTTTGAAAAAGAATTACCAATACCCAAAATCCAATATACCTCAATATAAACAACCAACCAATAAAAACAGAGCACCAGCAAGAAATTTCCACCTAATCCAATAGTGAAAACGGTCCAATAATTCAAATTTCCAAATGAAAAGGAGAAAGAAAAAAAATAAAAACCAGAAAAAGAACAACCGAAGCCTCAGATATTGAATACTACTCCCTATTGACGACCAAAAAGATGTAAACAGATCAGCCCCCAGGAAAAACAGCAGATCCTTGGAAGACAATGTTTTCATTATCATTAAATTTACTAAGCTCTTTACATGTTTTTTGGCCTTCAGCATAAGAGACCACCAAGTTAGTTACAAGGGCTGCAAGATACACAAGTGGCTATATATTCAGAACTAGGGCAGGACGCAAAATAAAACATCAAGATCCACCTAGGCCACTTAGCAGTCTTTCGTAGATCCATGCCGGTCCATCAACTGGCTGAATCTGACATTTTTGTACACTAATTAGTTCTGAAACTACTTGTCGTAGGAAGCTTAACCAATTCAATTACTTTGATTTATTTGATAATAAGGTTATAATATCACATCAAAATTTCATGCTCTAGCAACCACCTTTGCTCACTGTAACTACTTCTTTGATGGATGCAGTTACTGTTAGTTTCATTAGGTTTTTCTCTCAAACTTGTCTCTAAAGGTAACATGAAAACTGCAATAACCATGGATTCATTTAAATGTGAATGAAATCACATCACAAGATAAAAAGTAAAAATATACCTTCTTATGCAAAAGTTTCTTCCAGTTGAAGTCAATTTTCTCATTCAGTTCCCACCCATAATTCCTCGCGTCCTACAAAACAAAACATTACATTAATCAAACCATTTAAAGTCGAATTATAAATTAAATAAAATTGTGAATAACGATGTACTAAAACAGAAAAACTCAGTATGTCACACTAAACATGGGAATTTTTTTTTTTTAAGTACTAAAACACAAGAAACAACAATGTGCCAAACATACTGCATTTTAGAAAACCCTCAAGTTGTTCTATTTCTCCATGAGTCCAATAACATTGAATTTCACCATAGGAACATCAGATATTCGAGAACCGATTCTGGTGGTCGAATGTTTGCATGTTTTATAATGACCGGTGATAATAAAACGAATTTCAAGAAAAATGTTGAACCTGAGCCATGTCGACGGCAAAAGTGATAAATCAATGGTCTAGATGCAGTAAGATGATGGCAAAGAAGACTCTCACAGAAGAAAAAATTTCACAAAACCTTTTCTTTTTTGCTACTTGTCGGAACTTTGATTGAGTTCTAGTCCGATTAGGCCCATTATCCCAAAAATGGACTTCACGTGTTTTGCACGCAAGGCCCTTCCTAAGGTAATTTATTGTTTATATTTTCTAATAGAGTAATGATAGAATACCACCCAAAGATACAACTTTTCACCACCTTACCTATGTGGTAAGGTGGTCCCCCACTACTTTTTAATTTTTTTTTTATTTTTTAAAAATAAATTAGGGAGATGATTGGAGTACAACCCTTTTGTACAACTTTGACACAACTCACTCACAATGAGGTGGGGCCCATGCACGTGGGCTCCATCGGGATTTGATTCTTGTACAACACCAATACAACAACTGCACAACAACCCTTCACATGAGGATGGACCCCAGTATGTGGGATCCACCCTCATGTGAAGGATTGTTGTACAGTTGTTGTATTGGTGTTGTAAATCTAACATTTTCCGGCTCCATCACATTGTGAGTGGGAGTTGTGCCAAAGTTGTGATGAGGTTGAATATTTATCATTTTTCAATAAATTAAGGTAGGGGACCACCTTACCACATAGGCAAGGTGGTGAAAAATTATATCTTTGGGTGGTATTCAATCATTACTCTTTCTAATAATATAAGTAAAGAGTAATGATTGAATACCACTAAAAGATACAACTTTTCACCATCTTGTCTATGTGACAAGGTGGTTCCTTACTACTTTTTGAATATTTTTATTTTTTAAAAATAAATTAAGGTAGGGGACCACCTTGCCATATAGGTAAGGTGGTGAAAAGTTGTATCTTTAGGTGGTATTCAATCATTACTCTACAAGTAAAAATGAGTTGATAAAACATGTTCTCGTGTCGGATTCTGGTTAACTTGTTTGACCGGTCAATTCATTTATACCAATTTAAGTCCAACGCAATTATTAATTGAGTTGAAACCCGAACACAACTAACGCACAGGGTCACCCCTAAGACACGATTAAATTCATGAATCATCCGACACGACCCGACTGGACTGTTAACATCCGACACTTCTCCTCCTCTGCCCCTCAGTTGTTTTCCAAACCACAAACATAACAAAAAATCCAAATAAAAAGTTAACAACTTCCAACGTTTAACCCTTTCACTATTTCACTTATTCTCTATCCCTCTACGGCTCAGCTCTACCTTATCTTTCCAAGCAACAATCAGAGAAAAAATTAAAGATTTTGAATTTCTTTCCCGCATTCATGATAGAGAGATATACCGAGAGAGTGAGTCGAGTGAGAAGAAGAAGAAGAGAAACGGCGCTGGCCACTGCCGGGCAGTGGGCTTGACGCTGGAGAGTGGAGAGTGGAGAGGGAGACGACGGCTGGAGTAGACTCTGGAGTCTAGAATGTCACGAATGTGTGAAAGTGGAAGTGATTATAGGGTTTTGAGTTTTCTAATATGAATAATGTAAGATGAATAATGCTGGAGGTACTTATGGTTGGTATTGAATTTTTAGAATCAGAATTAAATTTTTATTCTATTTGCGAATTTTGAGGTAAAAAAAATGTGTAAAAAATATTATTTTTTAATGGTAGAAAATAATTAGAAATTTGAAAAGTTGTATATAATGATTGGTATTGGCCACCCCCAGTGGTCGGGGGTGGCGCGCTGCCACCCCCTCTGCTCTTTTTTTAAAAAAAATTTAATGTCATTATTTTATTAATTAAATGTGGGACCCACGTATTTTTTTGGAGACAACTTGTTCTGTGCGTGGGTCCCGGTCATCAAATCACTAAATCAGAAGAATTTCGATGAGATGAAAAGAATATGTATTCTATTCTGAATCCAAACACACCATAATTACAAACTTCAACAAAGATAAGTTTATAAATTGACATGGAATATGAGGTGGCATTTTATTAATTAAAAAACTCATTAATTCTTCCTCAATCACACTGCTCTAGCCACGTCACAGAGATTCGGCAACCATCGGAAACCAACGAGAAAAAGATCCGACAACAGAGAAAGAGAGAGAGGAAAAGAGATCCGGCCGGAAACTCATGCACGCTGGCCGGATCTCTCTTTGTCAACGCATGCACGGCCGGATCTCTCTCTGTCGCCGGTGGTGTCTGGGCTGGGGTCGGGAGCGCCGGATCTCTCTTGATCGCCGGTGGTCGGGGTCGGGAGCACTGAGTCTCTCTTGCCCTCGCTGAATCTCTCTCTTTCGCCGGTGGTCGAGGTTTAGGTAGACGACCAGATCTCTCTGTCGCCAGTGTTTGGGGTCTGGGTCGGGAGTGCCGGATCACCACGTCGCCGACCACCCTGTGAACTTGTCGGATCTCTCTTTCCTTCACCGGTAAATTCTGACGTCAAGTTTATAAATGAGGCTTGTTAAGTTTTTCAATTAAAAATACGTTACATCATATACCACGTCAATTTGTAAGCCTTTTTTGTAAGCTTTGCCTTTGTACCTGTAGCAACTCTCTTCTAAGATCTAGTAAGTTCTATTTTTTTTTTAAATGTTAAATATAATTATGGTCCTTAAGTTTTGAAAACTTTACTTTTTAGTCTCTAAATTTTAATTTGCATCACAGATGGTACCTCAATTTTTTTTAAAAAAAAAAACTGAATTGATACCTCAATTAAGTTTTTCGTCTAAAAACTAACGATCCACCAGAGTTAACACGTGTTGTAGTATAAAAAAATAAAATCTTTAAAAATTAAATTAAAAAATAAAAAATAAAAACTTAAAAAAGTTTGAAAAAGAAAAAGTAAAAAAGAGGGATAGCTGAGCTACTCCTTAGCCTATTTTGGCCAAGGGAGCCACCCTCTTGACCGGTTTGGAGTGGCCAAACCACCCCCCTCGGCCACTCCATGACAAAAAAATAAATAAATAAAAATTCAAAGGTTTTGGCCTTTGGCAGTGGCTGAACCACCCCCAAGGGCCACGGGAGTAGTTCGACTACCTCCAGGCTGGCCAATTTGGGAGTGGTCGAGCCACTCCCGTCGCCCATGGGGGGTGGTTCAGCCACCCCATGGCAGAAAAAATAATAATAATAATAAAATAATAATTAAGGGTTTTGGCCTTTGGGGTGGCCAAACCACCCTCATGGGCCACAAAGGTGGTTCAGCCACCCAGGCCGGCCAGTTTGGGGGTGGTTCGGCCACCCCCAAAGGCCAAAACGCTTTAATTTTATTTATTTATTTTTTTGTCATGAGGTGGCCGGCCACCCAGACCTATCGTGGGGGTGGCTCTTGGCCACCGTATGAAATAGCATATCTCAACAACAAATGTACCTAAACGCAGCTTCGAACATTAGTGCTCAACTTGATTGAAGGTCATTTATTGAAGAAGGAAATTGAGATCCATTATCTACAGCACTAGTCTCAGTACAATTTCAACAATTGAACCTAATACCTTATTAATGTGGCATTTTGATAAAATAATATTTTTGGCCCCCTTTTCAAGATATGAAAGCATATAATTTCCACTACAAATATGGATCTTACTGGAAAGGACCATCTTCAGTTTGATATATCTTCGTGTTACTCATGGGTGGCTCGAGGTTGCTTAGGCTCCAAATTGAATAAGGCTCCCAACTTAGAATAATATAATAAATTTTTTTATTTTTTTTCTAACAAAAAAAAAAATAAGGCTCAAAAAAGTATTTTAAGGCTTTAATTTAGTAAAAAATAATAAAATACTCTTTAATTAAGGTCCACACTTAATAATTATACAATAAAAGTTATTTCGAAAACAAATTTTAAGACTCTAGCTAATATGTTAAAAATTTAATAAATAGTTTCTCACTAAGGCCCTCAATTATGGTAAAAGTAATTTCAAATTGAAAGTCTCGTTATTCACATTGTGAAAAAACATCCATAAATTATTAAAAAGTTCCAATTATTTACTATTTTTAAAAGCTCCATTTTTTACATTCATGAAATTAGTCCAACGTGCATTTTTTTTCCAACATTTATTGAATTGAATGTTTAGAAAAATATAAAAAGTCTTCAAAAGTGCATAAATTATCATTGTTTGCCTTGTGCATAATAGATATAATTACACTATTGGTGAGTCTTCAATGTCTAACAATTGTTTCCACATTATTTTCTATTACACATAAATATTTATATAACTTATTTCCATTTTTCTCTTTATTTTTCTTTAAATCTTATTATTTCATGTATTTGAATCAAGTGATAAGTCATTTTATATACTATAAAAATATTGAAGATTTAGTAACGTGCAAATTTTCATGGGTTACTTACATTAGTAACGTGCTAACAATTCGCACGTTACTAAATATTATGTCAATATAATTTTTTTAAAAATAATAAAATTTTAAATAATTAGTAACCTGACTAATTTTGCACATTACTAAATTTAGTAACACGCAAATTGTTTGCACGTTACTAAAATAGTAACATGCAAAATTATTGCAAGTTACAAAGTTGGTATTTTTTTATTTTTTATTTTTTTAAAAAAACAATTTTAAATTTTAAATTATTAATGATCTATCATGATTGGTCGGAAGATTTATCGATCCTATTGATCTATCAAGATTGATCAGATGATTTATCATGATTAATCGGATGATCTACCATGATTGATCGGATAATCTATCGATCATATTGATCTATCATGATTGATCGGATGATCTATTATGATCGATCGGATGATCTATCGATCCTATTGATCTACCATAATTGATCAGATGATTTATCATGATTGATCGAATCAACCAAACAGAAACAGAAAGATGAAATTCAATGAAATAATTGAACAGATAAAAATATGTACACTACTAAGATCCCATTCAACAATGATTTGAGTTTCTTAAAAACAAAATACCCACAGATTAGAGAAACACAAAGCAGACAGGATTGCAGACGGTCAAACGCAAAAATCGAAACACTTCGATTTGCAATTTGATGCGTTTAATCAAAATATTTAAAATATATATACACACACGATAGCAAATAGTAATATATCAAAATTTAAATCATTTAATTTTTTTTTTTTTTTAAAAAAAGGGAAAAATATTTTTTAGCCCCCCAAACTACCACTCTTTCTCCGGATGGCACCCCAAACTACCAACACTTACACTCGGACCCCCCAAACTACCAACCTCTCATTTTTTGACCCCCTCCGTCAGTTTAAGTCGTCAAATTGGATGGAAACAAGTCACCTGCCGTGCACGTGATATTTTTAGCCCCAAAAGCCCGAAATTGCCCCTCTGTACAAGTCAAATGGTTCTAATGGTTTAAGTCACTCGCAAGTACCTCACTCCCCATGCTCGATCTTGTCTTCAGGTGGAACCGGTTGACCTCGTCGTGTTGGCAGCCCCCGAAGGTCTCCTCTCCACACGCCGACGACGCATTCCAAAGCAGCACCTCGGAGGAAGACACCGGTTGACGCATTCCGGCAGCCCACGAAGGTCGACGCATTCCGGCAGCCCCCGAAGCTCGCCTCTCCACACGCCAACGACGCATTCCAAAGCAGCAGCTCGGAGGAGGACACCGGTCGACGCATTCCAGCAACCCACGAAGGTCGACGCATTCCGACAGCCCCAAAAGGTCGCCGCCGTTTTCATCTCTGTTGACAGAGGCCGACGAGCTCGCCACCCTTGACAACCCGAAACAAGGTCAGGTTTTTAGGTTTTATTTTGTTTCAATTTTAGGGTTTTATTTGATTAATTTGGAACAATTATTAGGGTTTTATTTGATTAATTTGGAACAATTCTTAGGGTTCTATTTGAGTTTGAGTTTGTAGACGAATGGATGTTTGATGGGGTTTGTCTTCGTTGAGATTTTTGTGATGCACAGCGAGTGTTTGATGAAATGCCTAAATGGGTGGGTGTTTGATGAAATGTTTGAATGCATGAGTTCTGTTGTAATATGTCTTTGAACAGCATAAATGTAATATGTCTTATATTGGAGGTTTTTACCCAGTTTTTTCTTCTTCAAAAATCCTTGTTATATATATATAAAGGCAAGTTTTACAAAAAACAGGAGGGGGAAGGGGTCTAGATAGGAGTTTTTGTTTGAATTTTGAAGCTGTCCAGCGAACCCTCTAAACCTAGCAAGCATCAAAAGAATGAATGAATCATAGTTAAAGCATCTTATATATCATACAGAAAGTAAGCAATCTTAGCATTAGGGTAGAACTTCCTAAATATATATATATATATTGACCTTTTTACTAGATATATGATCTAGCTTAACCTGTTTTGGCCAATGCAATCCAGGGAACAAAATATGGGCCCTCCATATTGCTTGTAGTGTAGTTTAAACTTGTACCTTACTTGCAATCAATTAAAAGTCTCATTGGTTCTGTTGCATGCAATATTTTGTGTAGGCATTACCAAATGTCTACAACCAGTGATTTGTCGAGTGGTCCCCCTTTATGCTACTGTGGTGTTCCAGCACGTGTTAGAAACTCTTGGACTGAGACTAATCCCACTAGAAAGTGGTATGGATGTGTTAAGTACAAGGTAAATATTGAAATTAGCTTTGTGTTCTATGTTGTTGTTAGTAGTTTGACATATTTGCCTTCTTTTTTTTTTTTTTCTTTTTTTTATTCATGCAGAGAGCTAGTGACTGTGACTTTTTTAAATGGGCTGATAAGGAGATTTTCGCTTACGAAAAAGGTTTAATGGAATATCTACAACAAATGGAGGAAAGGAGACATGATGATAATGACAAAGTTAAGAAAATGATTGAAAAAAAAATGTAATGAACATTATGCTAAACTACGTCGAGAATTTAGGTTGGGTCAAAATAATGGGAGAATGTTTCGAGCTACGTCGTTAGTAATCATTTTGCTCTTAGTCTTTTTATTTTTGTGATTATAGTGGACCTAGAGGTACTAACTTGATGTTAAACTGAAATTATGGAAACTCTAATCGTGGAATGTTTTGTTGGAATGTAATATTTTGTTGGAATGTTTTGTACCTCTCGTTGTTGTGGTGTTATTTACCAAATGGAGACAGTTCACTTGTACCTACAGCAACATCTAATATTTTGTTGAAATGTTATATATCTCTAACTGTTCTAGTGTTATTTATCAAATGGGTTGTTGAAATGTTATGCACAACCCAATCTTTGAACATTCAAAATTGTCAAAAGCGGCTAACAAACACAACCCCACCTGTGGCCAACCAACATTGTGAAATAAACACAACCCCACCTATGTGCAATCAAATAAAAACAACCTCAAATATCATATCTAGCACTTAATTAAAAGTCTTCAAATAACATATCTATCACTTACTTAAAACCCAACATAGAGCATCAATTAAGTCATTAAACAACAAAAGCAACAACAACATTACAATGTCATCAAATTACAATGTCGTCCAACAAAAGCAACAACAACATTACAACGTCATCAAATTACAATGTCATCCAACAAAAGCAACAACAACAAAAGCAACAATCCAACATTACATTGTCATCAAATTACATAACAATAACAACGCAATCCAACAGATTGTTTAACCAATAATAAACAAAAAACTACGGGAATGACTTCTTCCTCTTTCTTTGCTTAGCTTCAAGAACTTCAATTGCATTCTCAACCGTTAGAACAATATTACGGGCTCTTGTTGCAGGCTTTGATGAAGACCCTACTGGCTGAGAAGAACATACTTCCTGAGAGGACCTTGTTGGTTGAATAGGCCCTACAGGTTGTGAAGACTCTAATCGTCGTGGAGGTGCATACAGTCGTACAGTATTCACAGTACCTTGAATCTGTAATTACAGTGTAAAGCAATGTTGTGAGTAAAAAAGAAAAATAAAATTAAACACATAAATAACAAATGTTGTGAGTTCTTACAAAAGCATTTGACTGATGATGCTGAGGTTGTGACTGAGGATGCTCTACTGTCCAAGGCTGCGACTCAGTAGACTGACTTATTGCTTGCGGTCCTACTTGCGGCCCATACCACTTTACAGTGTTGACAGTACCTTGGGACTATCAAGACACATTAATTAGCAACTGAACATAATTTATCCATAAACTAGCTAAGTTAAAAAGGTAATGAAATATAAAAGATAAATATTTTGGGTGCTCACAATGACATTGGTTTGGGTCCAAGGCTGCGACTGAGTAGACTGACCTACTACTTGCGGTCCTACTTGAGGCCCATACCACCTTACGGTGTTGACAGTACCTTGGGACTGTTAAGACACATTAGTTTGTTTACAGATAAATAAACAACACATAAATTATGGGTGTTTTCAGTGCTAACCCAAGACTTGGTTCGACTCTGAGTCTGAGGCTGAGATTGAGGCTGAATCTGAGGCTGAGATTGACTTCTACCTCTGCTTGAAACCCTTGAAGCTGTAAGTCCTGGTGGGGTTGGTGGACCCATACCCCTGCCCCTACCAATAGCCCTGCTACCAATACCCCTACCCCTACTCATACCCATCCCCCTACCACATACCATTTAGACCCACTCGGCCACTACACAACAAAACCAACCAGACTAAACAATCAACATCCTGTAAAGGCAGACATTAATCTACTAACCTTTTTCCCAAACATTCCTGTAAAGCCAGACAATTCACTCGACATATGGCCCTACCACTAAATCAAACATTAAACAATCAACATCCCAACCAGTAAAAATGCCCTATGACTTTCCCTATTTCTAAATTTTGGCAACAATCATGAAGATTCAGTACCCTATATAAAAATACCCAAAACAAGAATCACGTAGAGATAAAAAATGGCTACACTGTCTATATTACCTCTAGTGTCTGAAAAACCCAACTCCAAAATGCACACCTCTGGCAAGGCAACGCACCTCCAGCAACCCACGTCCGGCAACGCACCTCCAGCAACCCACGTCCGACGACGCAGTGCCACTCCTGTGAACCCCGGACGCCCGTGAGCTTTAGATCCAAGCCTTTGATTTCGGCCCTACCCCAAAACCGAAGCCCGACTGATCGACACCCCCGTGAAGAACTCGGTCGACTGGTTCTACCTTCGCCTGCCCTGATCGACTAACCCTAAAATACGACAAGTCTGTTCAAAATGGACTAACCCTGATTGACTAACCCATATCGACTAACCCATATGGTGAAAAGTGGCAAAATTGTAATATTTTGCCACTTTTCACCTCATACATGTGTTTAAGGCAAGCAGGGCATTTTCGTAAATCCAGATTTGTACAGAAGGGCAATTTCGGGCTAAAAATATCACGTGCACGGCAGGTGACTTGTTTCCATCCAATTTGACGACTTAAACTGACGGATGGGGCCAAAAAATGAGAAGTTGGTAGTTTGGAGGGTCCGAGTGTAAGTGTTGGTAGTTTGGGGTGCCATCCGGAGAAAGGGTAGTAGTTTGGGGGGCTAAAAAATATTTTTCCCAAAAAAAAACTAAGAATTTTAACTTACGTAATTACATAGGGAAAATAAGAAAAAAAATAATGATTACCTCCTGGAACAAGATGATGAGGGAGCGACGCTTGCTGTCTTGGTTGTCAACCACGTGGGCATTAGGCGCTGGGCACTGGGCGTGGCACTGGGCTAGTGGGCGTCGTGGGCGTGGCCGTGGTCGTGGGTGTGGATCAGAGATTCATAAGATAAGAAGAAAGAATAAGGAAAGAATAAGAGAAGAGAAGTGAAGAAGAAGAGGCAACGACGTGGGCGTGGGCGTGGATCGGAGATTCATAAGAGTAGAAGAAGGAAGAAGGAAAGAAGAAGAGGCGACGGCGTGTGTGAAGAGCAAAGAAGAAGAGGCGACGACGTGTGTGCAGGGATCACCTGTTCTTTGAATGCAGTTTCAGTCATTGGATATGGAGAGCTGTAATGGAGGCTTGTTTGATAACTAGTCCGAAATTGGAATGGAAGGAAGTTTCGGCTTGGTGCTCTTCCGAATTGAAGGGTAGAAGTTTCGTTGCTATTTTGTGTAAATTCTAACTTTGCAACTACTGTTTATCATGTATACACAGAAATGATTTGCTGCATGAACATTCTTTTAGATCATAGGAACCTCCCGCTGCATGATAAAAGTATATTGAAAATTTTAATGTACCAAGTTAGGGTTTTAACTCAAAAACGTATATATAAGTCGTAATCGTATTCTTTGTTGATGATAGTAACTGTCCACTGTCGAACTATATAAATTCTCTCTTCTTCTTCATTATTTATTTATTTTTTTTCTTTACTTTTTATTGAATCACATCGTCTTGACAATACCAACAATAATACTGTAATTGTGGAGAATATGATTCCAACAACCAAAAATCTGATACTTAAGAAACTCTGTAATCGTAGATAGAGAAGAACATCTCCTTGATTAATTAATTGAAGATTTCACTTCAAAAAAAAAATTAATTGACGTAAGATATTGCAAATTGGACAATTCCAAAGTACACATTACATAAGTTGTGGGTCCTCTTAATTAAGACAAGATAAACTCCTCTCACAAATCTAATGCTCAATTTGTTCCGACATAAAATGATTTCGGTATTTTATGGTGTTTGGTAGGGGCGAAAACAATGGTCATTGGAAATCATTTTTAGTTTGATCGTAAAAACTTTTTTAATTTTTGAAAAACGATTTACGGTTTTTCCGAATTTAAACTCTTTGTTCTTACATGCACGTTTGTGGGAATTCGCCACCACAGGGCATCGGAGTATGTTGGTAGCTCGAATCTACCGTCGAATGTCTTGAATTTTGGCATCCGGGTGCCGTCGGAATCCAGCTGGAGTTGGTGGAGTCCAGCAACGGCAACCGAACGTTGACAGATTCCGGCAATGGTTGTCGGATTCCATTTTTTGCTGTTCGTACTTTTTTCCTACGAGCCAAACGCCGAAAAATATTTTTGAAAAATTCATTTTTTGAAAAATGATTTCGCCGCAAATATTTTACAACGAAAATCATTTTACGTTGAAACAAACGAAACATAAGAAAAACTACATTTTATTCCCTAAAGTTTCACGTAAATTACAATTTTGTCTCCAAAGTGAAAAAAATTGCAATGAATCCTAACCAAGTTTTTTAATTTTGCAATATAGCTAAATCTTCCAAAAATACCCGAAAAAAATTATTATTTAAAAAAAAATGACTAAAAAAATCCTCAAATGCTCGAAGCCACCCCATTTTTTTTAGTTTTTTTTTTTTAAAAAAAAAATTGATTTTTTAGTTTTAAGATGAATTGGCTACATTGCAAATTTAGATTTTTTTTTTTTTTTTTGTTATACAAAATTAGAAAATTTAGTTGGGATTCATTGCAACTTTTATCCCTTTAAAGGCATAATTACAATTTGGATAAAACTGTGAAGGGTAAAAAGTAATTTTTCCAACTAATTCCAACACGTCAGCATGGATTCCCTCGATCATGGGCTCATGGCTATATATCCACTTGCTTCTACTACAAAATCTCTCTTTATTCGCCCCATATCACCCGGAAAATACAAATTATCACTAAAAGTTCCAATTAAATACGATTTATGACATCACTATGGAGCTCTCCTTTTACCATCGAATAATAATTAGTAGTATTTATAATTTATTTTTCTTTTTTTCCCCTGAGATAACGATATTATACTTTCATCAGGATAAATCTAGAATTTTTTTTTTTTTTGAGCAAAAAAAGAAGAAGAAAATAGAGATTACGGTGCAATTTTGTTTTTGGAGTAGTCCTAATCCAAGGATCAGATCATTTCCTTTTCATTATTTTATGGTACATAATAAATTTAAGGAAAAAATACACACAAATTCTTCAAATTTTCGCTTTATTGTCAATGTTCCTCTCAAATTAAAATATTTTTTTTTTTAAAAAAAAAGTCACTCTCAAACTATTAATTGTTTTCAATATCTCTCCTAAATTATTAAAAAAATACAAATGTCCTCCCTAGTGACAAAAATACCATTCATAAAATTATTAAAAAAAGGTCAAAACTTAAATAACAAAAACAAAAAAATAAAAACTGGTTTTTCTTCTTTCTTTTTTTTTTTTTTTTTTTTTCATTTGTTTGTTTGTTTTTTTATAAATTTCAGTTATTTTTTAATAAAAAATTCGTAAATTTAAGGCCATTTTTATATTTTTGTTGGTCTTAGGAGGCATTGACATTTTTTGATAATTTGAGGGGGAACATTGACACAATTGGACAATTGGTAGTTTGGGGGATATCAATTGAGTGGTAGTTTGAGGAAAATATATATATTTTTTCCTAAATTTAATAAATATAATGATGTATTTGTTATCCTATAATGAATATGTCGTCGTGTCATTTAAAAATTTTCAATGTCATTAAATCACGTACAGTCCATTAAATACAACAAAACAGAATTTAAATCGTGAAATAATTTATCCGCGAAGCCACCCCAAATTTTTTTAGTTTTTTTTTTCTTTAAAAAAAAATAATTTTTAAGAATATTTTCGGATAAATTTGCTACATTATAAAATTAAGAAATTTGGCCGGGTCTATTACAACTTTTTACACTTTAAAGGCAATTTGAGTGAAACTTTAGAAGTCAAAGTATAATTTTCCCCGAATCTAATTCCAACACGTCAGCATCGAATCCCTCTATCATAGCTATATTTCCACTTTTTTCTACTACAAAGTACAAAATCTCTCTTTATTCGCCCCATATCACCCGGAAAATACATATATATTATCACTAAAATTGCAATTAAATACGATTTATGACATCACTATGGAGCTCTCTTTTTTTTTTTTTTTTCTTTTTCTTTTTTTGAAGGGAATGGAGCTCTCTTTTTAGCAACGAATAATATTTAGTAGTATTTATAATTTCTTTTTTTCCCCTGAGATAACGATATTATACTTTCATCAGGATAAATCTAGATTTTTTTTTCTCTTTTTTTCTTTTTGAGCAAAAAGAAAAGAAGAGTATAGAGATCACGGGGTAATTTTGTATTGGAGTAGTCCTAATCCAAGGATCAGATCATTTCCTATTTATTATTTTATGGTATATATTGAATTTAAGAGAAAAATACACACAATTCTTTTAAACTATTATTTTATTGTCAATGTCCATTCCAAACTATCAATTGTATTAATGTCTCTTATAAATTACTAAAAAATACCAATATCCCCCCTAATGACAAAAATACCATTCATAAAATTATTAATCTTTTGAAAAAAAATTATTAAAAAATTTTAATTAACAAAAAGTTATAAAAAAAATAAAAAATGGTTTTTTTTTTTTTTAAAAAAAATTTTTAAACATTTTTTTTATAATTTTCAGTTACTTTTTTTTTTCTTAAAAAAAAACCATTCTTTTACTTTTTTTTTTTTTTTTTAAATTTATAATAATATAAATTTAGGGTCATTTTTGTCTTTTTGTTAGTCTTAGGGGGCATTGACATTTTTTGATAGTTAGAGGGAGATATGTGTATTTTTTCCTAAATTTGACAAATATAATGATGTATATGTTACTGCATGATAAATATGTTGTCGTATCAGTTAAAATTTTAAAATGTCATTAAACTATGTATAGTCTATTAAATACAACAAAATATAATTTGAATCGTAAAATAATTGAAATTGAGATAATATATCCGCAATCAATGGTATGTAAACTTATTCTATTGATTGAATGTTATCCAATTACCACCCATATTTTAAGCTGTCATATAAAGGGCTTAATTAATATATCAGGACATAATTTTCTTCTAAAATGAATTGGAGAAATTTTCTTCAATAATTCAGTTGATAAAACAGATATGTATTTATTAGTATGTGAGGCTTAATTGAGAAAATTAATTCATCAAAAAAAAAATTGAAAAAATTAAGAAAAAAAATAAAAAAAAAATAAGACTTAGGGTCCGTTTGAATTTATAATTTAAAATAACGATTTTAAAATCTGCTATTTAAAAAAAAAAAAATTTTAAAAACGTTGTTAAACGTTTGGCAAAATCGTAGTTTAACCTTTAAAAGCGCAAATTAACCTTTAAAATTATATGTTTTTAAAAAAGTAATTTATTACCTGCGATTGAAAAAAGTAAATTTTCTACATTTTTAAATTACAATTTTTAAAAATAAAATTTTCAAACAATTTATATTCAACTATTTAATTTAAAATCGCATTTATTTTTTTTAAAAAAATATTTCCCTAATTGAAGAGACAAGTCGCAAATTGCCGATCAAAACTCACAACTGCTATAACTGAAAACGGCAGACAAAAAAAAAACAAAAAAAAGCCCCGTCAGTTAACGACGTGAAGCGACGTAGCGGCGTCAAAAACCCGTCAACGTTCCGTCCCCGTATAAGTCCCTCTCGGCTCCCAGTATTACTTCACGTCTTCACGTCTTCACCTCACTCCATCAGCTTTTAGCTTCGTTCGCTCCGAAATCTCATTCTCGCTGATCTTTCTTCGCTGTTGTTTGGGGGTTTGGATGATTGGTCCCGACTTGAACCAGTTCGTGAGAGATCCGATCTGGATTCCGCTCTCGGACTCGAGCATTTCCGTCCTCAGATGAGTGTAGCTGAATCTTGTGCGTCACTCTAGGGTTTCGCTTCTGTTCCCACTCTATGGCCATGAGAGGCGTCGATTTCAAGTGGTTTGTTTCATTCTTGAGCGTGTGTTGTGTGTGTGTGTGTGAGGAATTTGGGGTTTTTAATGTGAAATTGGGGCTTTGCAGGTACGACGGGTTCTTCTTGTCGATGCTGGCGACGAGTGTGTATCCTTTGATGCTCGTAGTTAGGGTTTAATTAGGTTTTGGCGGAGTCTGAATTTGAGTAATTGTTTTTTTTTTTTAACTTTTTATATACTGATGTATTTTTAAGTAATGCATTTATGTTATTTATTTAAGTATGTTAACTGGTTTGAAAACCAAAAGAAGGTAAAAATGTGAAAGACGCCATTTATTGGATAAGTTTTCCTTTGACATTGTTGCTTATAGAGTAATCGTTGCGATCAATTGGAAGCGGTACCATTCTTGTACATCCCCGTTGCACATATGGATTGTGGTGGGTTTTCAGAATTTTAAGCAATTCTGAAAAACTTCTCCAATTTGAGTTTTTAATTCTTCTGAGTTATGTGTTATCTTTGTTGGTTCAGGTTGATTATACTACCGTATTTGTTTTTCGCCTTTTGATGTTCGTAGATAATGGACTTGCCGCTGGAATGGGTTTGTAAGTCCTTCTCTCTTTTATTGTTGAGATGGTTTTTGATTTTGGGATGGAATCTTGTCCCCCTTTGTAAATTAATTAGATGGGGGAGAAATATAGACACTTTTCAGTTAGGAGGGGCGCATCAAAGAAGATTGGTGCTCGTGAAATTTGGCATGTTGGAGGAATGGGAAGACTTTTGTTGTATGATTGGTGTAAGCCTATCAAATTGAAGAAAAAAAAATTAAGAATACAACTAGAAATTAGGTGTGCCTTAAAGGTACATTTTATGCGTTTTTTCTGATAAGAAAAATGTATGGAAATGAGCGGAGCTTAAAACAAATGTTGAAATGGATGATTTCTTTGACTTACGAATATATTTATATACATGGTCTATTGTGGATTGTAGGGGTAATATCAATTAATAATCAGTGATTGAGATGGTCTAGTCATATGCAATGAAGACCTGTCTCTTGTGATGCTTAAGTGAGTGTTACGTTTCAAGTTGAACCTGCTATAAGAATGAGGGAAAGATAAAAAGTACATAGTGGAGGTTGTGGCGGGAAAGGCATGGTGGTCTATGCTGTACCAAAAATGTAACCTTGGATGTGGGCAACTTGGAATAAAATATTGGTGTGGTTTATTTGATATGGTTGACATGGGGCTTTGTTAAGTTAGTTTCAGTTGAGCGTTAATAATTCTAGAAGCAGAAATTGCTCTATTATTGCATAAACATTTTCCTTGCCTGTCAACTCAGATCTCGTCACTCAAATTGTTTTATTTTGTTGTCCCCTTTTCTTTTAGAGTGGCTATATGGTTATTATTCTTGTCTATTTCTTTGTTTTCCAACGGCATTTCGTATAGCTAACATGTTATATAATACCTCTTCCCTAACAAATTTATGTGCTTTTAGGGATTTTGGGTGGCAACAGAGGTATGCTCGTTTCTGTGGAAGAGTAGTGGTGCTTTCGATTCTGTCTTTGTTGCTGTATCCATTCCTTTGGGCTTGGACTGTAATTGGTACTCTCTGGTTCAGACGAGCAAAAGATTGTGTAAGTTATTTTACAATTTCAATGTTCATGCTATTGATATTCTTTTATTATCAGTGGCACTGTCGTCTGTGAATGGCTTGATTATGGAGCTAATGCATTAAATGCTTGCAGTTGCCTGAAGAAGGTCAGAAATGGGGTTTCCTGATTTGGTTGCTTTTTAGCTACTGTGGACTCTTTTGCATTGCTTGCATGTCATTGGGGAAGGTTAGTGGTGCACTTTGTACTTGTGCATTTTTTAGATTTGACTATGATTTCGAACTATATCATTAGTGAGATCTTTCTTCTCTTTTTCATTTTGCATTTCTTATTTGCCATGTTCTGGCTGGCCTGTTTTGCATCCTATTTAGTAATATAGCTCCTTGATGTTTTCTATGATCCTTGTTTATTGAACATCTCTTCTGCAGTGGTTGACACGAAGACAGGCACACTTACTACGTGCTCAACAGGGGATTCCTTTATCCGAATATGGGGTAAGCTCTCAAATTTCTTGCATCTTGAACTCTAAATGGTTACAACAATTTTGTCATCTTCAGTAATTTTCGTAAGGTTTTTCCATCAATAATTATCAATTAACTATATGGCTCGTGGAAACATGGAACCTTTGTTGCCTTTTACTGTTATAATTAGTATCAGAATAGAATGCTATAACTGTTGTCATGGAACAACTTATTAAAGAATGACCAATGTGATTTGAAGAGAAAAAAGAGGAAAAAAAAAAAAAGAAGACTTGAACTTGTTATACCCTGAATGTAAACCGTTTATTTGAGGGATGAAGTATTACCATTATTCTATGCCTGAGGCTAATATTTCCTTAAGCACCTGTATTTGAACTTGTATAAGGACAATGAGTACAGTACAATGTAATGCAACCTATTTACGGCAAATTAATATATTCATAAAAAAAAAATGAAATGCAACCTATTTAACATGCCTGCTTAGTATTGGTATGAACTCATAAGAATGATAGTTCAGTACAATGTGATGTAGCCTATGTAGCATGCCTGCTTAATGTTGGTGGCTGGTATAACATTCAGTGCAAGTTTTATCTGTTTGTATGTTGCTTACATTTGTTTAGCCCTAAATAAGACTAAACAATTATAAGAAGGATTCCCCTCCCTCTTCTAGGTTCTGGTTGACATGATCCGTGTACCAGATTGGGCATTTGAAGCTGCTGGTCAGGAAACAAGAGGCATGGGCCAAGATGCTGCTGCATACCATCCTGGACTTTACTTGACTACTGCTCAGGTAAGTGTTCATTGGGTTGGATTACATATTGCCATTTAGTCTTGATTCTTTTTACTTTGTACCCTTCTATTATTTATTCCCTAGAAATATGATGTTAAAAACTTTTCAAGCCCCTGAAAGCTGTTTAGATGAACTCAAGCCCATTATTGACATTCCAAAAAGGGCTGATCAGAAATGAGGGAGGCATTTAAGGGCATTGCTAAGGCACTGTGTGTATGTGCTCATGTGTATGGTCTACTAGAACTATGCAATAGATTTACAGGGCTGGTATTGATATATTTCAAGAATACATCAGTTACCATTCACTATTAGAATATTTCAAGGCTGTATTATTTATCATGCTCTCATAATACTTCCAATTCTCTCTTCATTGCAAAAACCATTTTGTGTTTATCTACTTTACTCCTAATATTATTGAGTTCTGAATCCTGAAGGTTGTTTTTTTTTTTTTTTTTTTTTGGGGGGGGGGGGGTTTCACAGAGGGAAGCAGTTGAAGCACTCATTCAGGAACTTCCAAAGTTCAGGTTAAAGGCTGTTCCAACAGATTGCAGTGAATGTCCCATATGCTTAGAAGAGTTCCATGTAGGGAATGAGGTAATTCTTTTCTTTTCTGACTAGTGCTAATTGATCATGTTAAACAAACCAGTTACACTACTTTTTAAAGAACCAAGTATCTGTCATGTTAAAGCAAAAGATTAAAATGCTATGTTTACAGGATTTTTTTCACAGTCTATTCACGATGTATCATCTGCAGCCCTCTTGTGACATAGCAGTTATTAAATCTGCACTTGATTTTCAAATTTAATGGTGGAGATGATACATTGTGAAAGAAACCTTGTGAAAAGAGCATTACTCAAACTATATGAGAATATGAGAGTGGTTGGGATTCCTTTCTCATCATCTGGCTGTATGCGGGGCCATATGAAGGGATTGCTTGACATAAATTTTAAAAAAAATTAGGTTAATTTTTGAAGGATCACATGGTATAATTTTGATTGCTGACCTTTACAACTTCTCATCCTTTCTTCGGGCTTTGGTTTCTTTCTATTTAAAATTGGGGTGCCTTAAAAATATGTAATAAAATTTCTAGTGTACTTAGAGGGGCGCCTTACGCCTTTTCTTTTTCTTTTTCTTTTTTTTTTTTTATAAAATTTCATTTACTTATCAAAAAAAAAAAAATATGTAATAAATTTTTAAGTCCTAGAAAACATACAAATTCTTTGAGAAAAGGTTAATGCAGATGCACGACTGTTACCATTAGGAGGTGCAGGCCACCACACCCATGCTCATTCTGTCATTCATACGCAGAAATATCTGTGCCTTTTGGTAGTGTGGATTATTACTAGGGCAGTTGAACACAAGTTTCTTACTAAAACTGGTGCAGGTTCGTGGCCTGCCTTGTGCTCACAATTTCCATGTAGAGTGCATTGACGAGTGGCTTCGGCTGAATGTGAAATGTCCTAGGTGCCGTTGCTCAGTTTTCCCTAATCTTGATCTTAGTGCTTTATCTAATCTTCGCGCTGAGACTGAACGGACATCTGCCAGTGTGGTGACAACCAACAGATATGTAAGAGAACCTTCCAGCCAGAGCTATCTGTTGAGATTGCAGGGTCTGCTCCGTCCAGTGCGTACCGGTAATGCAGGGGCAGCTGATGATGCTGACACTTCGTTGGAAACTGCAGAGAATGGGGGTGTGGCAGTGGTGACTCGGGATCCATCAAGCACAGAGCCGGTTCCCTCAGTTGGAAGCATGTCTGTTGGTCAGGCCACCCAACCGCAACACTAGATTGATCCTACATCTTTTTCCCCCAATTTTTACTAGATTTCCTAACCCTCTGCTAAGACAAGGTAAATGATACCTGTCCATATTTGGCCATCACTTTGTAAGGTGTAGTGATGGTTTCTCATTGTAATGAACAGAGTTTTTTGATTGATCCAAGTATATGGGGGAGTCATGGGCTTGAAAAACTGTAAAAGATACCTTTTTCTTTTTGTTAACCAATGAAGATTAGAATTCCAGTCGTGTATTGCAGTTTACTTTTGGTCTCATTTTCTGTTTGTTTGACAATAAGTGCGGGAATGTCTGTTTGGGAGTGTTTTTGGGGGAATAAAACAGGGGGGGCCATTAGATGATATAGATGTGCACCTTTATTTGCTGGGATGCCTAATTTCAATTTGAATTGAACCCGTTGAGATTGTCGTGTTTCTTGTGTACTGTTATGGGACGTGTTTCAATCGTCATTGGAACTGGACCCAAGCCATATCTCATGACCATCAACGATTCTCCTCATGTGGATATCAACCCAATATTTACTTACGCCCAAAAGAAAGAATGAATCGGGTGAGTGTTGTGTCTTGTGGTAAACTGGTCGGTAAACAGTGCAGAACTTGAACTTTGTATCCGGTACCAGAATTTTAGAAGACTTTTTTGGAATCAAAATCCAAACTGGAATGGTATCCGGTAACCGAATAAGGTGTATTCTTTTTTCTTTTCTTTTTTTTTTCTTTTATTTGTAAAAAAATAAAAAGCCTATACATCGTAGACAATAGTATCTTATGGTCGAAATAATATGATGATAAAGTAGTTGTTTCGGATATTGGAATTTGGAATTTTCTTCAATTGTTGAGACGATGATAGGTGGGACCTACCTGTCGTGGAATCTAAAAGCAGGTTGAGGACGCTGAGATAAGAGTTGAAAAAGACGAAACATAAGCACACGGCTACCATCTCATCCAAATAACACAAAGTTTCTTGTTCTTAATTTCCAACCACTCATTGACAAGTGCAAAAAGAGAGACTATAATGAGTTTTCGTACTTGTTTAATCAATGCTTTCAAGTCAAGTTTCTCCACTTGAAAGTGTAGATAGCCGATACTTCAAAGTTGGGGAGAGCTAAATACGCATTTGATGACCATCATTAGCTTGGAAACTAGTTGCTTTCTTGCTTACTATACCAAGATTTTATTCATTTTTTTATTTTTTTAATGGGTAATATCTTCTTGGCCCAAAGTCTAAGAAAGGGGCGGCCACCAGATCAATAGTTTTTTTAAAAAGGGATGAGCTACAAGGAGCCGCAGCAAGTGAGCTCGAATGCTATAGCAATTAGCAAAGAAGATTGCTTTGGGATATGCTAGAGTGAAACGACGGTTAGTAAATCTGTCAGAGCAATGTGACATGGATAGGTGTGATCCAACAGTACATGGTAAAGATATCTGTCAAGGTCAGTTGGATCCAACTACAATTCGTTCGATCAAATTGGGGACATATGTGAGTACGTGAGATTTGATGTTCATAGAATGGATGCTAACGTGTTTCGATAGAGAGAATGTAAGTTTTATTCGATTGTGTTAAGAGTTTCACATCGTTAAGGTATACTTAAATTGTGAACTTTATAAGCCTTAAGTAAATATCTTTTTTTAAAGTGTCTTGTATGAAAAAATAACGTTCAATGAACTTTATCATATCGAACTTAGTTTTAAAGGATATGTCCGATAGTTAAAATACAAAAAAACTGAAAGAGAAATCATTTTCCCTTCATTCGTTTGAGTTGAGACAAGGGTGGAGACTAGAGAGACGAGAAAGAGAGTCGTGAGAGAGAGGTTTACTCAGGCTTGTGCATAATTTCAGTTTAGTACATAATTTCATCAAAAGGTTTTTAAAAGTAGAATATTCAAGAAAAATATAATAAAATAAATTAAGAGTCTTGACCAAATAGGATTTCCTCCATTTGGTGCACTACCCATGATGTCAACATAGTAATGGTTGGTGTTACCACATTCGTCAGCATAATGCTTGTGCGCGATCTATGACGTTAGCATAGTCATAATTGTACCACACATGGCGTCAACATAGTCACAGATCAAGCAAAGAAGTGTCTCTCCAACTTGGGTTAGTTCATACTTATAAATGTATATGTGCATGATATCAATTTTCAGTAGAATCTTATGATTGTTCAAAGAGGAAGAGTCTTAGGGAAAGTTGTAAAAATGTTTTTATGAGAGGAGTTAGTGGCATGGAAGTCTAGTAGCAGGTTGAGAAATAGAATAGCCAAAAAGACAAAGATATCATTCTTATGTGCACATCCCATAACATCAGCATAGTGATGGTTAGTATTACCACTGACGTCAGTATAGTCAGGCCCATCTGCCACCCCTGACTTCAGTATAGTTTTGGTTGTGTGTCACCTTTAACGTTAGTATAGTCGGGGTCGGATAAAGATGTGTTTTCCTTAATTAGTTCAATGTACTCACAATGTTAGTGTAGTCCTGGTTAAAAGCCACCCTTGGCTAGGCATAGTCGAGGCCGAGTAAGAATGTTTTCCAGTAAATTTAGTGTCACTTATGATGTCAACATAGTCATGATTGTAGTGCAACGAGCAGTTTAAGTCATAAACATTCTTTAACATTTTAATGCATGCAACTATACAAGCATCTAGAAAACTCAGTATTTTATATTAGTACAAATTTCAGTATTTATGGTGCAAACATTTCATAACAGCCAGTTGTTTTATGCTATTATTCATATTATGCAAAGCAATTCAAAATAGGCGGCTTTCAATGGAGGAATAGTGGAATAGGAAGAGAGATGAGAGAGCTTCTGTACAGAATTTGTTTGTGACAAAATTAACACGAATTAGTCCTTAACTACAAAACAATGTCATCTAATAAATGTTAAGAAATTTTATATTTTTTAAGGGGCAAACCTCAAAGGTAAAACCTTAGAGAAAATGTTGTGATTCAATTAATATTTCGAGAAAATTGTGCCATTAGTTTTTGTGGTTGGCCTAAATTACAAATCGCTCGTTTTAGTATAAAAATTAATTCAAAGATTCTTATGGTTGACCTAATTTATAAATCGCTCACTTAAGTCAAATTCCGTTAAAGAATTTAACAGATTCTGTTAGGTGTCACATCAGTGCCAATAAGATAACGACACATGTCGATCTTAGTAAGAAAATAAAAAATATATAAAACTTAAAAAATTCTTTTTTTTTAAAAAAAAAAAATTGAAAAGAGAAAAGGGGTGGCTGCCGATTGGCCAGCCACCCCTACCAGCCTGATCTAGGGGTGGCTCGAGATCCTTTTGGGCGTTGGTGCAGGTAGTACCTAACGGGATCTGTCAAATTTTTTAATGGAATTTAATTCGATGTAGCAATTTGTAAATTAGGTCAATTATAGGGATATGTGGATACCACATGGAACGATTTGTAATTTAGGCCAACCACAGGGACTGATAATGCAATTTTTCCTAATTTTTCACTACTATTGTGGGTTAACAAGCCAAAGAGAAGCATAGCCCACTTCAACCCTCCCCATTAGGGGTGAAAATGTGGACAGATAATAACCGCCTCCATCCTTTGTCCTCACCTAACCACTATCCGCACATGCGGATACGGTTAATAACCGAATCTGCATCTCATATATATATATAATTAAATTCACAAAATAACGTCATTTTGAATTTTGTAAGTTTAGGACATTTAGGTTATTTTAGATTATTTTTTTTTCACAAACATCTCAAAGTCATACATCATTACATTTACATTTTTTTTCTTCTTCTATTTAGTAATCTAAATCTCAATTACTCTATGAGACAATGACCATCTATGACTGATAATCGCAAATTGTGTAACAAGTTAAATCTTAATTTATTTAAACTTGCATATAGTAATAACTACATTATTTATTATTGCATATAAATATAAATAGTAATTCAAAACGCTTATTACCTTATATGCAGATAACGAATAACAATCGTATTTAATAATTATAATAACCGTACGGATATAAATAGTAATTATATAATACGAATATGAATATCTAAAAATAATAACCACATTTCACGAATACAAATATAAAGATAATTAATAATCGCATCCGCATTTTCGACCCGCCGTCCTGATCAATAAAATTGAAGACCACACAAAATAAATTTTAAATGCATCCGACATATCAAAGTGGAACCCACAGATATTATAATTGATCGGACGGGTATGAATATTCGATCTGGGCTCAACTTTATCCCTCGCTCCTATCCGAATTATCAATCAGAGCACCTCCAAATGACAACTTTCAGAGATTGAAGCCCCTCTTTAAAAACAGAGTGACGGAGATAGAGAGAGAGAGAGAGATAGAGATGGTGGTGGCGAATGCATGGGGCGTGGGACAAGCAATCCCAGTGCCCCAGTTGAGGCCCTTCTTCTATTGTTGCTCGGATTTCTCATCTAAGAAAGACAAATCCAATCTGAACGTTTTTCTGGGTTGGGGCTGCTCTGTTCAGACCAAGCACGCCGTTTATTCCAATAAGAGCCGCAAGAACTCCAGCCTCCCTTGCCGTTGCTCCAATAAAATTCACTACAACAACATCAATTCGTCTTTGGAATGGGATTGGAACCGCTGGAACCGCCATTTCTCTGAGATTGAACAGGCCGAGAGCTTTGCCTCTGTTCTCAAGGTACTCATTTTCCTCTCCCTGTCACTGTGTCAGAGATAGAGTTATATTAGTAGTTTCTCTTTTTCTTTCTTTGCTCAGCTATTTGTAAATTTTTTTTTTCTTGGTGGATTGCCGGTGCAGTGCACCCAATTTGCTAATTTACACACAATTCCATACTTAAAATTAGCTACGGGATTGGTGATTTTGAAGTGAATTTGTTTCTTTAAATGTTTCATATTCAGTTCCCTTTTAGAATGCGATATGGGCCCTGATGGTACCCTCAGGAAGGTTCAGTGATCATATACGCAATTAGCAGTTTAGAGTTACGAGTTACAACAACAACAACAACAAAAGATGTGAAGCAGAACCGGGGGGGGGGGGGGGGGGGGGGGGTGGGGGGGTGGTGAGAAAATGTAGTAGCTTTTATATGATGTGACCTTTTGGAGTCCCAAAGGGTGCAAAAGATTTTCTGGACGTGGGAACTAATAACCGGGAAATTATTGGACTAGTATTTTATCCTTTCAGAAACAACTTGGCAACTAGGTTTCCCTCCCAAGCAACAAACTTTTCTGAAAGTATCATTTATTTGTATTAGCATTTTTGTCAAAGGAACTTCAGCCCAGATATAATTTACTTTGGGGGGGGGGGGGGGGGGGGGGGGTGGGGGTTGGAGAAAGCTACATTCCAACATTTTAGAAGCTTAAATCTGAGCTGGAATAGATGGTTTTCTATTTAAGTTGTGCCATATAAGAGCAAGGTTTGAGTCACCACCAATTAATGGCTGGCGACTTGGAATATTTTACTCCATAATGACCTTAAGAATACCTATAGAATGGCCTCAAGATTCATTTTGGATAACCATGTCTACACCGTTGAAAAAATCTCTGAATGCTGATCTGTTATGCAAATCAAAATTTTAGATTTACTTATTGTATCGAAAGATATGCTAAAATGACAAATTATATTTGAGAATTGAGCACAACTCAGATCATGAATCTATACACGATATTAAAGCTTCTTTTTTCTTTGGAAAGTACGATATTCAGGGCTTACACAGTACACACACAGAAGAAAATATGGAAGGGTGTAAATTGAGGATTATCACTCAAAAAGTGCCATTGGGCTTTGGCTTGAGTGATTAAGGGGTGGGTTTGGCTGCATATCTGTAGATCTTAGGTTAAAATCTTGCTGTATAAGTAAAAAAATACTCAATGTCAGACTGGCATATACAAGTTACTGTATTTGTTCACTTCTGATGGGATGCCGTACTTTGCAGTTTCAACTTGAAGATGCAATTGAGAAGGAAGACTTTCAAGAAGCTGCAAAGTTGAAAATGGCTATTGCAGAAGCGACATCAAAGGACACTGTTGCTGAAATCATGTCTCAGCTGAAGGTCAGATCAACATTTGAATCACTAGATGTTGGACCGGCACAAGTTATAATTTTGCCATTGATCTTATCCATTGTTTATTTGCAGCATGCGATTGAAGAAGAGCGTTACCATGATGCTTCAAGGTTTTGTAGGTACACAGGAAGTGGACTGGTAATCTTTATAGCAAGTATTAGCTAATATATTCAATTAGTCACCCTATTCCAGTTCTGGTAACCTGGTCTGCAATTTTGTTTAATCATGTTCTTATCTTACCTGGCATTAATAGGCATCTTCTTATGTCTTTTCTTCTTTCTATTTATTATAATTTCAAGTGACTGGTGAAAAATGTAGAAAAAGGTTGAAAAGAGACTATTATTGGGAAGATTTTTTTCTTATTTAAGTATTAATTGGGACAATGAGCATCTTGTGTTGGTTGAATTCAGTATCTCTACATTTATTATTTTTAGTGGCAGGCAATGTCGTTTTGATGGGACAGTCAACCATTTTAGAACAAGGGGATGACAGTCAGTCGTGATTAGAGAAATCATTTAGAAATGAAGTGCGAAATTAAGGAAATTGATGGGAAAAATAGCCTTGATGATGATAGATACGTGTATGTGCGCATGCGCGCGCTCGTTTCTGGAAATTATAACAAATTGTCACACCATGTGTCATTGTGGGATAGTAAATTTATCTTGAAGTGTTGCAACATGTGTGTTAAAATTTTATTGAACTATCACAAGATTAAATGGAAAAAAATATATTATCTCCTTGGTTAGTGGAGAATTGGATTTTATCATGTGGAGATTATTTTTTAACTTAACGGATTTCTGTGATGCTCCTACTTTCTGCAATAATTACGTGATAAGAGGGGCTGTGACATTGACCATTTTGGACTGATTTCTGTAAAGCTGTCAGTCTACATGAGATATATGGAACTCCAATTACGTGACTTCTTGTTTGTGAAATGGATGCTCTGGCATATGGTAATATCTATCCTTAAAACTGAAACTTTGTTGCTGAGTACATCCTTACATATAAAGATGTTTCCTTTGATGGTTTCAATTGATTTTAATCAGCTGTCTAATAACTAAGTTCTGTTTGATCCGCTAATCATAAATGTCAGCCTTACTGATGAGACATGTTTCTGTGGATAAGTGTTTGTTAGTCTCCTCTAAACCATTATCTCTATATGTATAGGTAGGGTGGTGGGTGGGCTACTCTAAAGATTCAGATGATCCCTTCGGCAGATTAATACGCATAACTCCTGGTGTGGGCAGATTTGTTGGCAGGAGTTACAGTCCGAGGTAAGATTTTTCTTTCTTTGTTTCTTCCTTGCTTCCTTCTTCTTCTTTTTCTCCTTCTCAATTTTTTTTTTCCCTTTTTAAATGTATATATACATTGCTGCAGACAGTTGGTTACTGGAGCTCCTGGAACTCCATTGTTCGAAATATTTGTGGTAAAAGACAATGACAAGACATATGTCATGCAGGTGATTTATTGACGCTCCTATTAGGTTATTGCATAATTTGTCTCCAGTTCTTTGTTTTTGTTTTTTTGAAACAACAAACACACGCATGTAATTCCAACAAGCTCTTAGGCAATGTACCATCATGTTCAGAATTTGATTCTTGTCTTGTAGTTGGAGCTTTTGTAGATCTGTGGTACTACTTTACAACTATCAAGTCTCGACCAGGCCAATTGAAAATAGTCTGTCTTTATGCTTTCTCAATTTGAACACACACATACACAACTCATTAAATTGCAGTTGGTAAGATCGATATTGGCTACTGATTTGGAAGCCCCTTCTGGTACAAAATCCATTCTTTTTAAACCCTGATCATTATGTGCAATTACTTGCTAGTAATGTAATCTCCTTTTCCCCCCCTTTGGTCAACCGCAGCTCTCATATATTGGATATGAGATTTAGGTCTTTCTTTCTCTTTGGTGTAATTGCATGAAAATTTTGGTTAATGGTTCTAAGTTTCTATTGCAGTTTGCGTGAAATGCTTCTGATATCTTATCTGTTGACAGGTGGTATACTTGCAACGAGCCAAAGGAAATTCTACAAATTCTAGTTCACCATCAAAACTCACAAAAGACCCTTCTACCTCCGAAGGTGAGAATGGATCTATAGTGGACATTCAGGAAAATGAAGGAAAGTCAGAGAGAACTGAGGAGAAGGGCACTAACATTGAGGGAGCGACTGAGGAGGGGATTAAAAGTGTGATAAATTTTCTTAAAGAAAAAATTCCAGGATTGAAAGTTAAAGTCATGAATATTGATGTTAGCGAAGAAGTGATAAAGGATAGTGACTCTGTGAAGCAGTTGATGCAAGAAGACAATGAGAAGACAGGATCTACTGAGAATTCTGAAGATGGAGTTGGTAATTTGGATGAGATTCAGCCTGATGAGGTCACTCTAGGAGGAGATAGTGATGCTTCTGAAGATGAAAAGGATTTGGATATGAAGCTTTTTATTGGTGGGGTTGTACATAATAATGAGGATGCTCCTGCCAAGGAAGAGTATGTGCGTCTTCCTGCTGAAATTAAAGATATGGAGAGAGATTCTTTTGTGCTACATATACCTGGGAGAAGCCTAGATCATGATGCTGGAGAAAGTAAAGTGTCCAGGGTCAAAGTGGCAGCTCTAGCAGCTCAAGGTGTCTCTGAGCTTATGCCTCCTGATTTTGCGAAGGCTTTTTGGAGTGCTGACAAAGTTTCTTCAAAGGTGAGATTGAGATTTAGAGTATTGGATGGTAATTGAGATTGGATATTATCTATAGCTAAATACTCTTCTAGTTACCAAGGATACTAGGTTGAAACATTATAAATTATCAATTTGCATATATTTACTACTAATAAATATCGGCAAGACTGTTTTTTGATAAGTAAAGGAAATTCCTTAAAAGCGCAAGGGGCGCGACCCAATAATCAAGAGCAACAAAAAGGAGAACAGAAATCAGCATAGCTAAAGACATAGAGAAAGGCAGTAGCAGAGTTCCACTCAAATAGGGGTTTAAGAAAACAATTCCGTAGATTTGAGCTCGTTCTTCCTAGATCATCAAAGCTTAGAGCGTTCATTTCTCTCTAAATGCACCACATTAAAAAGAAAGGAACTGTGTTCCAAACAATATTGATATCATTCCGGCTGACCCTTTTATTCCAACATGCCAAAAGATCCACCCACCATCTAGGCATAACCCATTCTAGCCCAAACATATGAAATACCATGATTCACAGCTTTCTCGTAACATCACAATGAAGAAGAAGATGATCTGTAGTTTTCTCACTGTTTTTACATATATCACATTAATCTATTACTATAATGTGACGCTTGCGGAGATTATCCAAAGTGAGAATTTTCCCAAGGTAAGCTCTCCAAGTGAACAAAGCCAACCTCAAAGGAATCTTAGTCCTCCAAATGCTCTTCCAAGGGAAAGGAGAGCCAATGTTAGGAAGAACCTTGTAAAGGATATGACCTCAAAAGGTTCTCATTTTTAGGGTGTCCAACAAAGCCTATCATTGCCCTCCCAAACCAGCCTAGTGGAATACAAAACATTGAAGAAAGAGGAGACGGAGTCCACCTCCCAATCATGCACCAACCTAGTGAAGTTAATGTCCCAATGAGCCTTATCATTGCTAACACTCCTAAGGTCAGCCATTATTGCATCCCTATTCCTTGCAAGGCAAAATAACTCCGGAAAAAGATTCCTTCAAAGGACGATCTCCCCACCATAAGTCATGCCAGAACCTGGTACGAGAGCCATCACCCACCTCCACACTAGTAAAACTAGAGATAACATCCCACCCCCTCCTAAGAGCACTCCCAATGGCTTATGCATTTTTATATGCAAAATGGCTAACCAAAATTTACTTTATCTATTTTTACTAATAGGTTTTAAAAGGTACCATACATCTGATTATCTATTATTTCACTATATTATTTTTTTATTCTTTCTTTATTTTAGTTCTTAGATATTTTTTTAACGATAGTTATTTTTTTTTTAAATCGTTATTTTTATTTTTATTTTTTTTATAATATTTGCTATAAAGTCAGCAAAATTTATGGTCTCGTTTGAGGTGGTTTGCGTGAGTGTGACCTTAAAATAGCAAACATAAATTTTGTCATATAGACATACTATGAAATACAATTTCCCAGATTCGGAGATATATTACAATATTGCTATGGCGTAAATGAGTTTTGTTGAGAGAGAGGGAAGGAGAGAGGGAGTGAAAGAAAGAGAAACAAATAAAAAAAATAGATGCATTTGTGAATAGTGCAACTCCACATGTCACAAATGCATCGTAAATGCATTTTGCATTTGATTGGCATAATTGGATGGAGTGACTTTTTAGTGAATTGGTTAGCCATTTTAGCCCAAAGGTAAAAATGGCTAAGCCATTGGGAATGCTCTAATGTGTCCAAAGACTCGCCCTATAAGATCCAGTGACCCCCGCAATACACCATCTACCTGCCAAACTCCCATAATTATTTGCAATTTGACGCCGAAAAGCCTCTTTCTCCATAACCACTTACCTAATAGAGCCGAGTTGAAAGTAGTCAAGCTCTTGATCCCTAGACCTCGAAGCTGAAAAGGAGTACAAGCCTTCTTCCAATTAACAAGAAGGAATTTAGGCTCATTATCCAAACCGCCTAGCTCTGCAATTTTTCTAACTGATTAGCAACACCAACCAGGATAGGGAAGAGGAAAGGGAAATATGTAGAAAGGTTGGAAAAAGTGCTCTTAATCAACGTTACTCGACCACCCTTAGGAAAGTAAAGTATTTTCCATCCAGCTAATTTTCTGTCCATTTTCTCAATAATAAAATCCCAGATAAACTTGGCCTTAAACAGAACACCCAAAGGGAGGCCCAAATATTTCATATGCAAGGATGAGACCGTACGAGCCAAGCTGAATATTTCATAGGCAAGTCTTTAGCCCCTTTCTTGTTTTACTAGTTAAGTATTGTTGTATTTTGAATTAAGAAATTCTCATCATGGGGTAATTGAGGTTTTGACCAGCCATCGCTGCATTTATATGTCCAGATTGAAATCGAATGGAAATAATGAAATTCCATTAAATTATAGAAATAGCAGATTTTTCTTTTTAGAGTTCAAATATTAAAATACGTCAGTAGTTAGTATTTAGAGCTGAATAATTTTGTTTGATGTTAAAAATTTTATAGCATCACCCTCCCTTGTTTTTGCTCTCCATTAGTTTTCGTTGCAATGGTATGATTTTGTTTGGCAAATAAGTATATTAATTCTTAGCGTAATCTTAGGTTTCCAGAAATGTGCGTGAAATTGTCAAGCTTGCTGTTAGACAAGCACAGAAGCGCAGTAGATTATCTGAGTATACAACTTTTAGTCGGATTACCACTTCTAGAGGAGATTTAGATCCCTTCTCAGGTGAGTTTGCTTGTCCATCCATTTTCTTTCTATCTTTGTTACCCCTTAAAATTCAATATAAGCATGTGCTTTTGATGATGAAACCGACTGGTTAAGTGTAGGCCTTTATGTTGGTGCATTTGGCCCTTATGGGACTGAGGTGGTACAATTGCGGCGTAAATTTGGCCACTGGAATGGTGGGAATGACGAAGACAAGCCTTCAGATGTGGAGTTTTTTGAATATGTAGAGGCAGTGAAGCTGACTGGGGATCTTAACGTTCCTGCCGGCCAGGTCTGTGGCTTTAAAATTTCTCGATAGCTATGCTGGTTTACTTCTAGTGTGTAACTGCATGTATAGACATTAAAGGAAATTATGATACTAACCCATGTAGTCTTTTGGAATCCAGGTAACTTTTCGTGCTAAAATTGGGAGAGGAAATCGCACTTCCAGCCGTGGGATGTATCCAGATGAATTAGGAGTGGTAATTGTACTTGCAATTGGATAGCTCTGTGTGCCCGTGTGTGTTTATGTGCATGACATGTATTTTTTTTTTTTTTAATTTTTTAATTTATCGATTCTACAACTAAGCTTATTTAACCAGGTTGCAAGTTACAAAGGTCAAGGAAGAATAGCAGAATTTGGGTTCAGAAATCCACGGTGGGTTGATGGAGAACTTCTCCAACTAAATGGCAAGGTAATGAAACTGCTCACTATTTGTGATATCATTTCTTCTCAGTATAAGCCTGATAACTAATTGTGGCTTGAATTATTCAGCTGTTTTTTCTTTATTATGTTTGTTTTTCTTGTTTTTGCACAGGGCATGGGTCCATATGTCAAAGGCGCAGATCTTGGATTCCTATATGTTGTCCCTGAGCAGAGTTTTCTTGTGCTGTTCAACAGATTAAAGCTACCAGACTGAGCCATTAGATCGAGCACCAACACAGAGAAGAGGATTCCTATCTTTACCATGTTAAGAGCAAAGAAGGAAGCTTCACCTTTCTTTGCTTTCTTTTTGGACGTCTTCTTTCTTTTCAACCCTTCTTTTTTCAACTTTTTCCTCTTATTTTGTGGCTTCTCTTCTGAGCTGTATATCATTTTTGCTGACCAACCAAATAAGTGTGACGAAATCTTAGTAATACAGTCCCCCATGTCTTCCAGAGGAAGCTTTTCCTCTTATTTTGTGGCTTCTCTTCTGAGCTGTATATCATTTTTGCTAGGAGTCCAACAAAAGTCCAATGACATGATCTTTTGGGCTTAAGATTGTCTGGAACATATTTATTTTGTCACAAATCTACAGAGGTGGTCGTTGATACTATATGAAAAAGTAGATTGTGAAATATCACGCGGCTGCTTAAAGCAAAAGAGAGAAACGTGTTGCAGTTTTCTTTTTGTTAATTAAAACTCGAAAGGAAAATACTTAAAAATTACTGAGAATTAAGGGAGAGAGAGATAGAGTGTGTGTGTGTGTGTTTGTGTGTGTGTGATTCTTTTCTTGTTTCGTTTTGGTATATCCTCTGAAATCTGTGGGGGTATTAGTAAAATAATTGTCTTTGGTAGGATGCCTCATATTATTGTTCTTCTATTGACATCAGACGCCAGAGTAGGAGAATCTTTATTTTATGAGAAAGAAGACGAAAAAAGATGGGAAGGAATTTGGTGCTCTTTATGGCTTTAGCTCACAAAGAATAGCCCACCATTAAAGCAACCCTAAAGAACTTTTATTACTTTTCTACCTAATAAAGGCTCCACTGAAAGCATTGCTTGGATTTATTAAGGCCCACTTTGAATTCTCATAGTAAAAAAGTTATTTAAAATATGTTATATTAATTGGTGTAAAATAGGTAAGAAGAGTAGCATTACTCATGTATTACATTTGCACAAGAGTTTGATGACTTGTGCAATTACTACTTTGCTTTTGACACAGTGGATTGGTGAAAGATAGTGTTGAGGTGTAACAATGTCGCTCTGCTCATGTGGACGGCTCTTAAAACATGCATGTGGGGTGTGATTTCAAATGTCTTAAAAGGCTTTGGCTTTCTTCACTGAACAACAATTGGTTTTCAGATGAGATGGTCAAAGGTACGATCTAAGAAATAGAATGCAGAATAATTCTAACATTATCTTTAGGAGTATTATAACTTTTATTTTGAGTTCATTACAAATTGATGCGAAACTCCATGTAACACTTACTACGTCACCAATTAAATAATTAAATTTATGTATAAAATTGTTTTAATTTTCTTTTTCTTTTTTCACACTTGTGTTGTGCCGCGTGACACTCATATGGACTATCATGCCAGTTTGTAAGGGATTGTAGTAAAAGTGTAGCATTTTACATATTTTTTTAATTACAATCTTGTTCTTGAATTTAACGTGGATGTCAATTTGGTTTATAACATTAGAGCATTCTTAGTAGACTTATTAAAATAGCTTTTTGGCTATTTTGATGAGCTAATTTGCTGAAATTGTTTAAAATGAATCCCTAACGGCCTCGCTTATCTGGTGAAAAAATAAAAATGGTGAGTGAACAGTTCTCACCAATAATAGTGAGCATTGTTCCCTCATCAAAACAACAAAAAATTATTAAAATTTTCTCTCTTTATTTTTTTTTAAAAATTTTCTCTCTCGCATATCAAATACATCTCTTTTGAAAAATAGTATTTAAATAGAATAGTAATTGTGGAGAGTTAAAATGGGGAGGTGGCTAAGTTTGCTTTAAAAAAGTAAATGGTTAAAATAGAAAAAAAGTGATTTTTAGATATTTTAGTTAGTAAAATTTGGTAAGGTTACTTGTAAGGATCTGTTTGGGTTTGCGATTTAAGAATAGTGATTTTAAAATAGACGATTTTGAAAAAGTGATTTTTAAAAACACAGTTAAACGTTTGGTAAAATCGCAATTTACCGTTTAAAATCGCTAGTGAACCTTAACAATTATGCATTTTCAAATCGCAATTTAAAAAAAAAAACAATTCCAAACGATTCATTTTTTATGATTTGGTTTAAAATCACATTTTTTGTCTACAAAATCTCAATTACAAACGCACTTTAACAAATCAAAATTGCTAAGTCAATTTAATAAAAATTACATGATTATTATATGAGTAAATTGATAGATTCTAACTTCTAGAAGAAGAAAATTCTGAGATGATAACACATAGGAGATATTTTATTTCTATAAGAAAAATTATTTAAAGGCCACAAGCACATTTAATAGTTGATTTCAAAGTATGTTCCCAAAAAAAAAAAAGTAGTAGATTTCAAAGTGTAACGTCCAACATATATAGCGATGTGGCGGCACTCCATTTGTCAACTTTTGTTTTTACACACCAGAAGTACACAATCCACTATTTCACTCTGTCTTTACTTAAGTAACAAACCGAGATACGTGGCGTGGCCCCACAGAACTTTCTCTTTTTCCGAGTTCCCAAACAGACTTTCTTTTCTCGCTCGATAAAATCCGAGAAAGCGAAAGAAAGTAGAATGGAAGCTCGAATGCAAACCCAAAGCCAGCAACGCCAACACAACAAAGCAACTATGAAGAAATCGTTGTCGAGGAACTCCGAGTCGTCGTCGACTCACATGGACTCGCCGCACTCGCCGCTCGGCTTCCACTCGCCGATGCGATCCGAGCTCGGCGACCTGCCGGAGACCCCGCCCTTCGTGTCGCCGGAGAATTCGCAGGGGAAGCCCGCCGAAAACTCGAAGGCGATCGTCGCCTTCGACAGGTTCACGCAGTACTCGCCGCTTCCGTCGCCGGGGGACCGCCAGAAAAGGCTGGAGAGCACGAAGCCAGTGATGGGGATCAGCCGGGCGAGGAGAGAGGACCTTCCGCCTTCGGTGACGAAGGTGGGGCCGATCGCCGGCGAGGAAGTCCAGAGATCCGAGCCGGTGATGTCGACTCCGTGGGGGCGTAAGACTAAGAGGGAGGAGATGGTGAGGAGGGCTGCGCTAGGGTTTAGGCTGAGCGAGATGGTGCTCTGCTTGGTCTCCTTTTCAGTCATGGCCGCTGACAAAACACAGGGTTGGAGCGGCGACTCCTTTGACCGCTACAAGGAGTACAGGTCTCTCTCTGTCAATGTTATCGTGTGTGCGCACGCGCGCGCGCGCATGATTCTCTCTTAATTGCTGTGAATTTATTATTAATTTATAGTGGATAGGCACAATTTATTAGTTTCTCTTAGTGTTATGTTATATATGAACGCAATTTTTGAGACTGAGAATCATACTGTGATAAATGATGAAACTCGACTTGACATGATCATTGGTTGTATAGTGTTTCTCTTTGGTTGATGAATTTGATAAATTTGATCTTATGGGCTTCGAGACTTTGATCTAGTTGATGTTATCAGCTTCTGTGAGTGTGTGGATGATAGATTTCAACTAGTCAACTTTTTTTTCTTTTTCTTTTTCTTTTTCTTCTTTTTATATATTTGGAGGTCATAGAATAGGCTTTGTAGTCTTAAAGCATTCTTAGAGATCAGTTTGTTTGTTCCTCAGTTTAGACTATCTTCATCTTCCTCTGGACCCTTTCTGTTTATACTTAATATTTGAGTGACTTACTGGGTGACTGACTAGTGAAACATAAGTTCGCAGTATCCTTTTAATCTGCTAAAATATTGCAAAAGTATTTGCTGATTGTTTCCTTCTTCTTCTTTTTGGCAGTCTTTCTTTGTTCTTTTTTCTATCGTTTTCTCTCCTTATTTCCTTTTCTGTTTGCAGGTATTGTTTATCTGTGAATGTTATCGCATTTGTGTATTCGGGGTTTCAAGCGTATGCTCTAACTCACCATCTGATCACGGGGAAGCCTTTGATCCGCCACCGCCACCGCCATCACTTTGATTTCTTCATGGATCAGGCAAGTTGTGCGACTTTGGTGTCCATTTGTCATCTTAAATGTATCATGCTGATGATTTCCATATCAATTCTGTCATGTTTTCTGCATAATGCAACCCCTTGAGTGTTGTGATTTAGTTTAACCTGTGGGATTCAAGTTTTCCAGTTCAGTTCCCTTCATTTTTACAGCATGCCACAATGGGCTATAGGGTGGCATGCTCATTCTAGAAATACTACTCTGCTACTGTAATGCAGTTGGCGTGGATCTTGGACATTATATGGATTAGTCAACTTCCATGATTTGGTGGCGGTTGTTGCTGTTAGCTATGTATTTTATAATGTTTTCCTTGTCTTTCACAAGTTATGATTTGATGAATATAGTTGGTGGGAGTGCAGATGAAGCCAACTGTTGAAGCCATTAGAAAGTATTATAAATGTTCAAACAGATTAGTTGGGTGAATTTGATGGAATATAGGTTACTATTGGCCTTTTCTTTTTGTTAATTTCAAATTTCCCCATCCCTAGGGCTTGCCAATTATGATTGAACCAAGGGGTGGCAGTTTGTGTTCGCGTGTCGGGTTCGAGTCGTGTCAAGACATGAGTATATATAAGACTATATAGGTCAACACTAACCCTACCTATCAACCGTAATCCACAAATTTTGTGTCGGGATTGCAAGTCATGTCAAAAATTGACAACTCTTATGTTCAGTGTCGAGTTTGAGTCGTGTTGAAGCATTGGTATAAGACCATACAAATCAACCCTAACTCGATCCATTTAATTAAACCGGATTAAATCCATCAACCTTAATTCGCTAATTTCGTGTTAAGTTTGCGGGTCGTGTAAAAAATTACCGACCCTAATTGAACCTCTTGACATCTTATTCCTATGTGATTGGACCCCGTTTATGTTTGCATCATGAGCTACATGTTTGTGCAGTCAAAGCTAATACTTGCTTTGTTAATTTGGTTGCAGATACTGGCATATCTTCTCATATCAGCATCCTCATCGGCTGCCACCCGGGTTGATGATTGGCAATCAAACTGGGGGAAAGATCAGTTCACAAAGATGGCTAGTGCATCTGTCGGGATGGCCTTCCTGGCATTTGTTGCCTTCGCCTTTAGTTCCCTCATCTCTGGCTACAACCTCTGTACACCCGAATCTATATGATCTTGGAACCAGGTTTATGGTTTTAAAATTTTTTGTGTTGTGAATGATTAAATAGAATATATTACATATTTATGTGTACAGAGACAGATGCAATAGAATTTCTTTCTTCTTAATAAGATAAATAACAAAATGTAAAGAGTTGGGTTTTGTTGTTCTATTCGCATCACTTCACGAATTTGACAAAGTTTTTCTCCAAACTCGGTTGAAATTGAAAGAAAGAAAACCTTCTGAGTATGGAGGCACAGAATGATTCAGAGAAAATTCTTTCAAGCCAGTTTTGAGGCAAACTTTGTCCTACATGTATTAGTCTCGTTAGGGTTATAGAAGACATTAACAAGACAATGTTTCAGCATACGATGATTTTGATTAAACCATTTCACTTAAAAACATGTCTGATCCCATTTCCTGCAGGAAAATATTAACAAAGGAAACCAAAGACGGGGAAATTTTCGAGGCCTTGTCGTCTGATGTGCTTGTTACCTACAGATTGGGCGAAGCCCACTCTTGTTTGACACGACAGCATGGGCAAGGCCTACTAGACATTGCTGGATTGGTTCAGTTATAAAAACTTGGACAAGGCCCAAATAAGTTTTTAGTTTTAAAACAAAACATTAACAAATGATCTTAAATACAAAACGTTCAAAATTATTTTCACCTTTGTGTCTATGTCGCATCAGAACACTAAAAAGCATTAACAAACAGAGCTTTAAATGATTTTCTTTCTTTGTTTCTAATGATGAGCCGAGGATTTGCTCCGATTACTCCCAAGTGTGTGAAACTGTTGATTTTCACATATATGTTGAATAAGATTAACAGTGCATGTAACATCTGTTGTTGTTAACGCTAAATTATTGGGTCACGTTGGATGCTGGAGATGGCATTAAGGAAATTATTGTGCAAGTAGGGTTTTATTATTGAGACTTGGTTTATCGCTTGAACTCTCTCTCCCTTTGGGGGTTAATTAATGGAAGTGATGCCTTCACTTCAAAAGATTGACATTCTAACCTTCTTCCCTCAAATAGCAAAGAAAAAATTACCATGAGAAGGCTAAGTTCCTCACAATTATAATGGATAGTAGTTCACATTGCTTGATTTTGTTATATATGGGTAGTTAAGCGTACTTGTCATTTCTTGTTAAAAAATGGAGGGTGCAAGAGTAATAACAGGGGTTGTAAGGGGCTCCTTGCTCGGACGAAGAAGCCTCTCTTACAGACTCAGTACAAAGAGGAGGGGACATGGATAAGAGAAGAGGTCTTCAATTGTAAGGAATCTCGGTCTGTTAAGCGTTATAGCTGGCACTGTCAAAGGGAGGGTGCAAGAGTAATAACAGAGGGCTATAAGGGGCTCCCTACTCGTACAGAGAAGCCTCTCTCACAGACTCTGTCCAAAGAAAAGGGGACATGAATAAGAAGAAGGGCGATCTTGAATTGTAAAGAATCTTGGTCGGTTAAGCGTCATGGTTGGCACCGTCTTTTAAACTTTTTTAATGTGTAATGCACGTTAAAAAGTCTGATTAACTATCGCTTAATTAAGCTTAAACCAGCTTTGTTGACATTAGTTTTAAACTGATAATGTGAATCATGTGATCCCAACCCAACAACTATGATATCACAACAGCTAGTGTTTTTATGGTTGGTGATTCTTTGGGCGCATCAACTAGCTAGGCCAATGGTCATGCCACACAATCCACTAGTAGATGCTTATCCAAAACTGGTGAAAATTCAAAAAAGATGTCATTGCAAAATGCAATATGGTTCTACTGTTTAAGTTGCGTAATAAGCTTATATATATATATATATATATATATATAGTGATACAACTATACTAAACGTACCTTCAGATTCTTTTACAATCAAAATCTCCTTTGCTGCCAAGACAAACGACAAAAATATTTGGTTGAGATCTCTTGTAATTCTTTTCTTTATTCGATTGGGACTCTCCGCAATTCTTAAGGATTGAAATTCGCCAATATTTCTCAACCGGTTTTATGGTGGTCGACCACTCCAAAACATGTTGGGAGTGATTGATCCGCCCCACAAGCTTATTTTAAGATGGTTTAGCCACCCTAATTTGTTTTAAGAGTGGCCGCCTATTCTTTTTGAAGCGGTTTAACTATCTTCAATATATTTTGGAGTGATCAATCATCACTTTAGAGTCGACGACTACACTATTTGACGTTAACTTTTTTTTGGCTTTTCTCTTTGCTTCTTCGAGATGACTTTGACGTGGCTCATTTTGAGCCACTTATTACGATTGCAAAGGGATCTTAATCCAAAGATATCTCTAATTTTCGCACTTACGTTGTGTCAATATGAAGTTACATGTTAAGATTGCAATAACATGACAGCATTCATGAATCATGGTAATGGTACAACACCATAAGCCAATATATATTATTTGTGAACTTTTATAAGTCACCTCAAATGTGACACGTGTAAAGATATCATCGAGGAAGTCTTGCACGTACGGTCGTTGATCAAAATTCATGAGAAAAAACTGAAAAAAGGACACTTTAAAAATGTTTTTCTTTCCCATGAAATCACAAAATGGATTCACGTGGTGTCCTCCATCACCCATGTTCATGCGTACAAACGTGGACTACATGACAAATATTCTCAATACCACGCATCTTTTTCTTAACCCAACCACCCTCAATTCTTGGCTCCTTTGCCCACTTCTCCTAGGATTGCTTTTCCCTTTTTAACTCCAAATAAATTAAAAATAAAAATAAAAATAAAAAAAATATAGCAAATGATTCAAAACACAAAACATTCTAAATTACTTTCATAATTATAACACATCGCAACTAAAAAGCATTGTCAAACGAATCCTTATTCACTTATTTCCGATTTGTTGGAGGACGGTTTTTCTCAAAATTTGGTTCTCTGATTTAGTTTACGTCAATCTCATATAAGTTTCACATGCATTTTTAAGGAAGTAATGCTATTTACCACAATACTATTTCACTATACTGACGTTGTTAAAGTATTTATTAAATGATTAAATTTACCTCTTTCTATAAGCTTAAACTTTTAGGACAAATAGTGATTTAACATGTGATCAAAGTCAAAAGTCATGACTCATGAGTTCAAACCTTGCTTGCGTCATTTGCCTCCCATATTGATTAAATTTACCTTATTTTAGGACAAGTGATGATTTCAATAAAATAATGGTGTGGTATATATCATTACTCTTTTTAATTACATATACTTTTAAAAGAGTGATATTATAAATCACACTTTTATCCCACCATTATCACATACGGCTGATCTAGCATTGTCAACCAGTCCTTAATTAATTTATTTTATTTTTAACAATAACTTATTCACATTGTCACACCAACGAAATGAAATAAAAAATTGTAGTTTCTAGCCTTACTCGTTTTAAAAATATCAATTTATTAAATTAAAATTAAAAGAATTTCTTCCTACCAATCTAAAGGTACGGGGTAAACTTGATGCTTTAGAGAAAAGCATATACTTTCAAGTCATTTGATGTTCTTCATGATAGCATACCAAACAAGTAGGTCCATGACACCTAATGAGAAAGCTATATATATATATATATATAGATTAGGCAATTCAATTACCTTTCACCTAAAAATTGTTTAATTCTTTTACAAGATTAAAATTATTCACCAACCCTCATCATGTACGGCTAGGTGAGTTATCGTGCACTAAAAGTTTGATTAATCTAAATTATTGAGCCTTAGGTCACCATATAAGGACACATGCTATTTTATCAAGATTACGTACCCTAGCATGTGCATGTCCCCCCCAAATCATGCCTTCTCTTGTGGGATGTTAAAACTCCCAAACTTATATCAAGTTATTAATTAATGTGGAAGTTTTTATCATGTTTGTTACAATCAAATTTAATTAGGAAAAATTTTATTTATAACTTTTGATCTTCTATCACATTTTCAATTAGGATATCTATCTTTAAAAAGTGTCAATTTAGGGTATTCATTTTTCTATTTTTTTTTTCAATTCAACCATCCGTTAGAATTTTTCGTTAAATCCTGTAAAAATTCATAAAATACGCATCATTTTTTAGAAAAAGAAAAAAAAGAAAAAAATTGCAATAATTTAGATGTTGGTCAAAATTTAACAAAATTTGCAAAAATACCCATGCCTAAATCTTTGAAAATTTTATAGTTTTTTTTTTTTTTTTTTTTTGGAATTTTGATAGAATTTAATGAAAAATTCTAACGGAGTGTAGAAATTGAAAAATAGATACTCTAAATTGGCACTTTTTAAAGATGAATACCTTAATTGCAAAAGTGATGAAAGATCATGGGTTATAAGTGAAGTTATCTCATTTAATTATTTAGTAGTTGATATGGTAAGTGCAATGTCTACGGCCACTGACCACTGTAACCCCCTCCCCTTCCCCAAGGCCAAGTAACGGGATCACTAGCTAAATAATCTCGACATTATCAAGATAATAAGCAATCCTAAACTTTTTAGATTAGGATTCTCTCCATTTTTATGGTCCATATAATTAGATTTAACATATTTACTTGTATATATATTATCACATAATGGATATATTGCCACTTCATTTAATGGTGAATAATGTCATTGGCTATCTTTTTATTATTCTAAAGTCGTTGATGTGACTTTTAAAATCATCATTGGATCAAAATCCAATAGAAATTCATCCAAAATTTAATGATAATTTTAAAAGTACGTTATTTTTGGAGGATAAAAAGATAGTTTCCAACAATACTCTTTAATTATACCATGTATACCGTGAGATGCCGGTCAGATGGAACCAAACAAAATATTGACCGTAAAAATAGTTCATCTAAATTTCCTTTTTAATTACTGTTTATCTCCTATTCAGGCCCATAATGTTGTGGCCCTTGATCTTTATTTTCTTCTTCTTCTTTTTTTGATTTTTTTTTAAAAATTTTCTACATATATGGCAACGTGGCACTTCAATCCTGTTCTTACTCGAGAGAATTAAAGAAAAAAAAAAGCACCCAAATATAATACTCGTCATGTGTATTTTGTAAATTTATCATGCATTGGATGCATCATGCATCATGAACACCTGTACCCGTGGATGGCATGCCATAACAACTAGGTTAAAAGGTGTTTAATAAAGTAGTTTAGATGACGACACTAGTTAATTAAATAGTGACTGATCAGCCTGCATGTACGGACGACACTAAAGAAATGCCAAAATGCTGTACCTTTTGGTCCTTCTCTAGTTCTCTTCGGGGTGCATAAGGGACACTCTACTTTTTGGCACATCTACCATGCTTTTATCGATCCAGGCTGGATTAGGTAGCATGGTTGTGGATGATTCTCGGACAAGCATTATATGCATATAATAAATCATTCAAACAGATATAATGTTCTACTTAATTGGATTCAAACCAATCACTTTTTCATATATATATATATATATTGATTTTCTTCTTTTCTTGTTACAGAGTAATGTTAAACACGTTGGTTTGTTAAAACTTTTTAGAAAGTTTTTTTTAAGTTTTTGGTTGAAGAATTATTCTGATGTGATGTAAAAGCGAAAGTAATTTTAGAAAGTGTTTTATGCTTGGAGTTAGGGTTGTTAATTTTTTACACGACCTATGAATCAGACACGAAATTATAAGGTTAAGATTTATGCCAAACGAGTTGACCCGTTTATGACATGATTAGCTAAATGGTTTGACCTAAATGGGTTGTTGGGTCGACCGAATTGCCCTAAACAAGACACGATAACCCGTTTTGTCAGTCTTATTTGGAGTTGATTGTTATTGCTTTTACTTTTTTATTAAAATGTAAGAAAGCAAATTTGTTAATATGGCTACTAACAGAGACCTTTGCTGTTGTTAGAGGGTGTCTGAGAATGTGCTCACCGAATAAGCTAAGTTGGAGTTTTGGTTTAGAGGTTTTGTTGCTACATATCTGAATTCTTTCTTTGAGTTGGTTTGATTTTGTGAGTTTGTAGTGAAATGTAAGTAGTAGGGAGTTTCTTTGATGTGCCTATGTTTGATGAGAAGTATTTAATTTTGTTTGTTGGTTTTAATGAAAGATTATTCATCCACATAAAATAATAATAATAATATCAAAAAACAGCATCGTCAAACGGGGTTACTGATGTGAAAAAACAATTCTAACTCTATAATAATTAATAAATTTCACAGGTTATAATATGTTTTTTTATTAACATATGTTGCTCTAAATTTGAGTCTTTGCATTTTTGTTAGTGATACCCTAATAATTAAGTTTATCAAACCATTTTAATTAATTAAACAGGACTAATTATAAATCCTCCCTCTTTTCCTTACAAATACTCATTCTAAAATGTGGACAAATGGCAGGAAAAGTAACCGCAATTAACTGCACATAAAGATAAAGGAGGCCTAGATGTGGAAGAAAGGTTATAATAATGGTGAAAGAGTTCATCGAAAGTAGTGTGAAAGAGAAGAAGAGAGAAGGGAATGAGAGTGAGTGACCGTATTACGGAAGAGGACCATACGGCCTGTCCGACACACGCGGATACCACCCCCCCCCCAACCCCCTGTGCCCTCTGCTCATGGGCCCCACGTGTCCTTCCCCTCTTCAATCTTCACACTACCGTTACCAACTTACCATACACCAAAAACCAACCTGCCCTTTCCCTCTTTGACCTAACTACCCTTCCTCCCCTCTTCAGGCTTTGTAAGATGGGTTTTTCAACAACAGACTCAATATAAATTATAACAATATAAAAATAATTACAAAAGGTATGAAATTGATTATACAAGTGAACCGATTCTTTCAAGATGATTAGCAAAATGTGTAGAGATTAAGGCGAAACTATTTGTTTCTTCTTCGAGGCTATGATGGCATCCATGGTTGTAGAAAGGCATAGTTGTTGAACTCAAAGCCTAATAATGATGGCATCCTTCAAGAATTGGGCATGTTTGGCAACGATTAAGTGCATAGTTGATACCTGTTGTTCCATTGTTGTTTTCTTTTTCTAATAAAGAAATGTACTTAAAATTAAAAGTGACAACTAATAGGTGTATTTCCAAGTTTATTAACTTGATATCTTTGTCCATCTACCCTAACTACGGAGAGAAGCCACCTCGTAACTTGTGGCGATGGCCGAACACCCCTTCAAGTGAGATGGTAACCCAATCACTTTCTAGTGGTAGTGAGCTTTCTCTCTTATGGGTCACCTTCTTCTTCTTTTTTTTTCTTTTTTTTTTTGGTCTTTCGTTTGAGTTTTATTTTATCTTTTTCTTTTTTATTAGGCGTTAAGCTTATGAGACATTTTATATCCAAAAATTATGGTCCTTTATAATATAAAGTTATAATTATAATTTTATTTTCTATTTAGACAATTATATTCTTACGTTATAAAGGACCAGCTCGTTGCTATCCTCATGCAAAGAGAATAGGGTACTCACTTATTTGTGAGATGTCGATGTTTTACCAAAAGCCATTTTTTTAATGGTAATAAATACCAGAAAGGAGGAAGGGATATACCAGTCAAATCAGCAGTCACAAAAGGGCAGGTTGGGCAGAGAGGCAGGGGTCATTTTCAAGGAAGACCCGTTTGTCTCCTCAGGAGTGGATCTTCGCACGTTATGAATGTAGAGACTGTGAGGGAAAACCGCCAGTTCTTTGCATATGCTTTCGGTGCATACCAGAAACACCAGCTACAACATCCCAACCCACTCTCTTTCTCTGTCTTCTTTGTTTTCATCCTTAGCCTCAAGCACTAACAAGCTTTAACTTCTATGCGCGTGTGTCTCTGTGCAATTATGATCATGCCATAGCTTTGTGTTTGGAAAAGCAGAAACTTTTTTTTTTTTTTCCAGCTATGTTTCATTCAAAGTGGTGGTTTATCTATCCATTCTGTTTCTCTTTGTTCGCTATAGAGTTTAGACTCCATATCTGAACAAAGTCTTATCCTTTCCTTTATAAAGAAGCTTTTTGTAGTAGTAAATGAAAGTTAAATACTCTTACGTTTTTTGGTAGGTTTTTATTTATTAATATATTTTTTTTAAAGATTTACAAGAAAAAGAGTGTTTTTATTTTTATTTTTTTGCTTGTATATTCGAAAAAATTCAAGTTCTGGATTTCATAGAGGATGTGCGAGCCTGAATCCCGTTTGTCAGTGCTTGGATGTTGGAAATTCCGAAATGTAGTGGAATGAGAAACTGTTTGAGCTAGCTAGCAAGTTCCTTTATTTTATTTTTTCCCTTCTGGAGTTCTGGGTCTTTTTCAAATCAAGTATTTAGAACACATTTGCGTCTTTTTGGAATGTGCATTGGGTTCAACACGCTGGAGGGGGTTCTGATTTGAAGGTTTTGATGAGTTTTGGTTCAGACCCATGAAGAATTTCTACTGGTTTAAACAGATTTCCAACAATGGGAAATCTGGCAGGAGGCTCTCGCTCGGAGAGTATAAGCGGGCGGTGTCGTGGTCCAAGTACTTAGTGTCGTCGGGTGCGGAAATAAAGGGGGAGGGAGAGCAGGAATGGAGCGCAGATATGTCACAGTTATTCATTGGGAGCAAATTTGCCTCAGGGAGGCATAGCAGGATCTATAGGGGGATATATAAGCAGAGGGATGTGGCTATTAAGCTGATAAGCCAGCCGGAGGAGGACGAGAACTTGGCTGCTATGCTTGAGAAGCAGTTCATTTCGGAGGTTGCTTTGCTGTTTTTGTTGCGGCATCCCAATATCATCACTGTAAGCTCTGTTTCTTGAATGGTTTGTTGCATGCTTACCTTTATTTTATGCTCTCTGGTCCTGCATTAATTTAATGTTATGTTATAAACCAGAGAAATTTAGTGCTGTGATTTGTATTTTGTATTCATAGTACTTGATAATCCCACCTTGTAACACCCCCTCCCTAAAACCCAAAATTGAACCCAACATCACTGGGCTTAAACTTCTTGACTTCTTGTTGGGTTGCAAATCCTAATTTTCTACCTAATGGTGTCAAGAATTTTGTTTTCGTTAGAATGTTGGAGATAAAATGCCAACTTTACCTTTCCTTGGCAGCATCAACGTTGAGTTAAATCACAAGAGCTCGTAATGTGAAGTGGCAGCATCCTTTGTACTTTTGAGGCAAATAAGGTGGAACTTTAGCAGTAGTCAAAGGGTTTTCAAATTAAGAAACTACGTTCTTTTTGAGGTTAGGGATTTGGAGGTGGGGTTGGGGCATGTGGAGTCTATCTCTGTGCAGTGAAAGTGGACCATAAATACTGCAGTGATGCAAGGGATTTGAATGCTGTAATTATTTTTTCTGAGCCTTGTTAAAAGTAATTCATCATCTAATGAAATGTTACTAGTGGATCGGGTCTGTCTTATTGACTTTTCGGTTCTGTTTGTTTTAGTAGTCCATTATCTAAGGTTTTGCTTGTTTTATTAATTCATTATCTATTTGTCTTATCATTATCATTATTATTATTATTTAATTCGTTCTTTTGATGCAAAGGGGCAAAGCACCCCCAAGGGGGAAAGGCCCTTCCCTATTTGGCATGTTGTGGGCGAGCAGGGATTCGAACGTCTGACACCGTAGTTCATAGCTACGTGCTCTAATCCTCTGAGCTACAGGCCCCATCCCGTCTCAATTTGTCTCATTGACTTTTTTTTTTGGATGAATGTGTCTCATTGTCTCATTGATTCCTTCTACAAGCCTGAAATCTCGATTCCTTTCTTTCTGAGTCCAGCCATATTTCCATATCATCTCCCCCCTATTTGCTTTGCTAGCTTCCTTTAATAAGCAAGTTGAATGAGCCTTCAAAAATAGGTGCCTATTTTTGGTACTTTTGGCTGCCAATATGCATTAGAGCCGTTAAAGTAATATGTTTAGTCCCATATTTTGGAGACTAAAAATATTAAATGATTTTATGAATTATTATCAACGGATCAAAATTCTTTAAAAACTCTATCTTGTATAGTTTTACAGTATCTAATAAAGTCTAGATGTCATTCAATGAGGCATCTCTTGCCCTGCTCTTCCTGCAGTCGACAACAATGGGTAGCTTTATAGTACCAAGCATCCTTTCTTTCTGATGTTTGAGACAAGTCTTGAAATTTAAATAAACAGCTGAACATTATTAGGATTTGATCACTCTTTCTGACCACTTTGTACCTTTTCTACTTTCTTCATGAAGTTTATTGCAGCTTGCAAGAAACCTCCCGTGTTCTGTATCATCACTGAGTATTTGGCTGGGGGATCATTAAGGAAATACCTCCACCACCAGGAGCCTCATTCTGTTCCACTCAACCTAGTTCTGAAATTAGCCCTTGACATTGCACGTGGGATGCAATATCTTCATTCTCAGGGGGTACTTCACAGGGATCTGAAATCAGAAAATCTACTGCTAGGGGAAGATATGTGTGTGAAGGTAGCAGATTTTGGTATTTCATGCTTGGAGTCTCAGTGTGGTAGTACAAAGGGTTTCACAGGCACTTACCGTTGGATGGCTCCTGAAATGATAAAAGAAAAGCAGCACACAAAGAAAGTTGATGTTTACAGTTTTGGCATTGTTCTGTGGGAGCTTTTAACTGCATTGACACCATTTGACAACATGACTCCAGAACAGGCTGCATTTGCAGTGTCCCAAAAGGTACGCACATGATGAATTCCATTAATTATTATCGTATTTAAAACAGCAGTGGTGTTTGTAAGGCTGTTGTTTTGTTTTCTGGTTTCTGGTATTCAGTGAGTGTAGTCTGAGCTGTAGTTTTGGTTTGGTTGTTAGTTTTGCAGAGTGGTGAGTTTTGCTCCCTTGTTTGTGGGGTGTATCCAGTGTTTACTGGAGTGATGTAATCTGTTGTGTTTGATTTATAAATGCATTGATTCATCCAACAAAAAAAAAAATTATTATCTTATTTATATCAGCATGCCCTATATATCCTATATGGCTTTTAAATATCATAAATGAAAGGCATCCAGACATCTATATGTGTGGCCTTTAAATATCATAAATAAAGGAATTCAAACTTCAATAGGGCTTGTTTGACAACATTTTTTATGACATTTTTTGCTTTTTAGCAAAAAAGTAAAAGCATTAGCAAATAACTCAAAACTACTTTTACCTTTATGTTACATCACAACTAAAAAGCAAAAAACACCCTCTAGTATATATATTTTTTTATTAAGTAATAAATTTTATAAAAAAAAGCATAAGGCGCCCTTACGTACACAGGAAGTATACACTGGAATAAACAAAACTGCCCACAAAAAGAAAAACCCTCTAAATTTTTTTTACCAAATGAACCCCATATCTGTGATTAGAACCTAGGTCCTGAAACTTTCATGGAACTATATGTGGAGGCTATATCTTTTTTCTTTGGTAAGTGAATGGAGAGGTATTGCACACATGCAACCAGTGAAATTTGAAAAATGAGAAAAACAAAGAGGATTGATTAAATACCAGTGAGTAAATCAGCCTGAGCTGCAGTTCTGGAGTAAGTCACACAAAGAAATTTGATAGCCTTTATGCTGAAATCATTTTGGACGTGTCATTTTGGAAAATTTGGTAGAAATATATTTTTGTTTTTCCACTTACATTGCATAAATTAGATAATGATACAAGATATCCCAAATAATCTGCTAAACTTAATGTTTGTAGTAAATTTCTCATAAACAAATGGACTTGGGCATATTTTTGAGATTCCATGTTGTATATTGTGTTTACAATATTGTTCTAGTTGATAAAAACTAGAATGAGGAGAATTTCTATGCTACGAATTATTTAAGTAATGACGTAGATTATGGCCTATTCTGTGATCAATTAACACATATGTAAATAAGAAAGATGTCGGATATAAGAACCAGGTTACTTATGGAGAGTTATGTGTGTGTGTGTGTGTGGGGGGGGGGGGGGGGGGTGGGGGGGGGGGGGGGGGGGGCGGGCTTTAGGTTGTGAAATTTGTCTTTACAGTTGTAATATTTATTTAATTGAAAGTGCTCTACTAAGAAAACGTTATTATTTGATTCTTCTTTCATTCTCATTTTCTCCCATCTCTTGGATTGGTTTGACTGGTAACTGATATTATGAAATTTAATTGTGTACATATTGAAGTTGCTAACCTATATATTGTCGAGGCATTGAAACCCGAAGAAGAATATATAACAAGAAAGCTTGACTGAAAAGCAATTCATATCCTATGCAACACTGAGTTTTAATCCTCTTATGCAAAAGCACGAAAACAAAAAGTAATAGACTTTTCTTCCAGATTGTTCTAGATTACTCAAGGTATCTGCAAAAGGGAACCATATTTTCAAGCTGCAATTTTTTTTTTATGAATAAAAAAAAAAATTGGATAAACTTAAGACACTTATTTAAGAAGGTACCGCATTTTAACCACACATTAATTATTTCTTGTATGCCTGCTATGTGCATGCAGCTTTTTGCTGATCTTGTCTTCATTTCAGTGATAATTCAAATATTATATAAAATATCATTTTCATGAAGTTTTATGTAAACAAACAATATATTAAACAACTTGTAAAACTCAGACTGTATGATGGGTTACATCCTTTATAATTTTTTGTCTCCAATATTCATCCACAAACCAATATATTCCTCACATGCATGGTGGGGTGTCATATGCTTGCCCTTGAGTTTTGTCCAATTCATGTGGGACTAGCTGTTTTGGCCATTCTTATCCATGCAGGACACGCCATCCCCAAATTGTAGTAAGACTTATAATATGATATAATGTTATCCACATTCTAGAAGCATCAATAAGCATGATCCTTGCACTTTAAGGCATTTTGTATCTACTTGCTTTAAATTCAATACATAGCTCTCTCTCTCTCTCTCACACACACACACACACATCTAGCAAGATGGCACAGATAGTTGAATTTAATGTTTATCCGATGCTTAACTTGCAATTAGAGAACCTTCAACATGTTCTAATCATCTTCTGAATCAAAACAGACACAAAATAACATCTTATATGACACCGCATAAAGTTAAGTACCAATGAGTGGATTATTAAGGTGTTGCATGGTAAGTCTCATATTGGTTCCTTAATTGGTGAAATTGAGCTTTATCAGTGATTTCAGGAAGCTCCAATTATAACTTCTCAAGTTCTTTTAGAGTAATAGAGTAGATGAGACTAGCACTTTGTTTTGGTCATGACAAATGGCATTGCTGCGATCTAATAGCACCTTGTGGTGTTGAGGCATTGCATGACATGGGCCTTGACGAACGATAGGGATTTGAATGGAGAAGATTTATAATACCCTAGAAAGTTAAGCCCAATGGATGGATTATAAAGGTGTTGCCTGGTGTTAAGTCTCATATCGGTTCTTTACTAGGTGAGGCTAAGTGTTATAAGTGATTTCAGAGAGCTTCAATTGTAACTTAACTAATCATTTTGAAGTAATGAAGTGGACGTGACTAGCACTTTTCTTGGATCATGATATATAATATTACTAGGTGAGACTGAGTTTTATAAGTGATTTTAGAGAGCTTTTCCCTGTATCTGTTTCGGGTACAAGTACCCTTTTGTTGAAGGTCGTTCGAGCTTTTCTTGGGAGTATGATATGGGTTACTTCAGTGTCATAGCGCCTAATACTCGAACATTGGCTTGAGGTACTTTCTCTACTCCTTAAACTATAACTTGAGTAGTTTTTTTTTAGAGTAATAGCGTAGATGTGGCTAACACTTTTCCTAGATCGTGACAAATAGTATCAAAACAACCTAGTAACATTGTGTGGCATTGAATCACTGCATGACGTGGACCTAACGAGAACATTAGGGATTGTGACATCATAGAAAATTAGTCCCACATTAAGTAAGTGGGTGAATCGCCCACATTGAGTGGGTGGATTATGGTTCATTACTTGGTGAGATTGGACTTTACAAGTGATTCTATGTAGCTCTAATTATAATTTGACTAGTCATTTTAGAGTGATAGTGCAAATGTGACTAACGCTTTCTTGGGTCATGACATCTTATATTTTTGTTTTAGCTTTTGTAGTTCATTTTTTTTATTACAAGCCTCTATGGAGCAAATACAAATTATGGCTCCAACAAGCTGTAGAAAGTAGAAAAATCCATGTTTGGCAACCATTAAATATGGTAATAGTGCTATGATTATAAATAATATCTATTAGAAAGCTACACAGTTTGCAGATCTGTGACTGCTCATTGTTTTGGACCACTGGCCTTGTGGTCCAGTGGTATCTGTGCCATACCCCACTAGAAAATATTAGAGGTTTCACTTATTATGAGGATCTTTTGGGGGTAACTATAGGCAGCCCCCTTCCCCACTGTCTCCATAATAAGAGAAGTAAAAAGAATTCAGACTTTTTAGGTTTTAGTTTATCATAACCATATTAATGTTTTAGTTCATTTGTTTTTTTCTTGGGTCTTTGTGGTTTCATTTCGATATCCAATTCCTGGAGTTTTGGGGAGGGATATGCATAGGATAATTTTAAACTTAAATTTGCAAACATCATCTTCTGACAAGGTTTATTTTTAGTATGCAAACATCATTAGTTTCTTATATATTGAACATGCTTGGTGCTGTGCAGAATGCAAGACCACCATTGCCACCCACCTGCCCTGTGGCATTGAGTCATCTCATCAACAGATGCTGGTCAAGCAATCCAGACAAAAGACCACATTTTGACGAGATCGTTTCTACCTTGGAGAGTTACGGGGAATCACTTGAGCGTGATCCTGAATTTTTCTCATCCTTCAAACCCTCCTCTGATCACACTCTTTCGCGATGCTTACCAAAATGTATTGCCCGCCATGGATCTGCTTCTTTAAAAGCTTAGTCCCTCTTCTTTTACTACCTATGATGCAAAAGTGTGTCATATATTTGTCTAGGCTTTTTTATGTTCATCAGTTATGATTACAAACTGGTCACAAAACATTTTCCATTCTTGTTTCTTGTTTTGTGTGTCTTAATGCAGTTCCTTCCTTTGATATTATAGTGCTCATCTCTCCATGGTTCCTTCTCACTTCTCCCAAAAGGATTACTTTGAAAATTTGAAACTTATTATCCCCATGGTTCCTTCTCACTTCTCCCAAAAGGATTACTTTGAAAATTTGAAACTTATTATCCGTCCGAAACGAATAATGCTATAAAGAAGTCATCTTTGTGTCCTCCCAAATGTCACGGGACTATTAAACTCACTATTGAATTTAAGATAATTAGAGAAAGGCATCCCTTTTCAAACTGAATTGATATCAATGTCTCCAATTGACGGCCGGAGTTCTTTACAATTGAGAATCTCTTGTTACCCTTGTAATTGGGCAGACAATTGTGACAGGCTTTCAATGATGTCTATCTGTTCGAAGAGAAGGATTTTATAAAGAGCCTTTCACAATCGCAAATCTCCTACGATCCTCCGGCAAGAGATTTTGGGGAATCGTGCTCACCCTATCAATTCCCACAGCTGCCAATAAAACTCCATCATTTTTAATTTGAATCCTGTTTCTCCTCCAAGGTGAAGCATGGGCCTAATCCTAAATTACTGGGGCCCATTAATTTTAAGTGTCATGTCAGGGCTTCATCAAGTAATTTAAGCTTCATTCAAAACCGTTGATCCGCATATATACATTATCAACATGTGGATACCTGTATCTGATTAGATATTTCATAATCATGTGGTTTAGTCAAAGGTATCATGTGGTCAATAAGTAATCCATTTTCATATTAAACGGGTGTCAAAATAATGTGGATTGATTTATAGCTATTATTATGTGATATGGGGTCTTGTTGCTGTCCTTTCCATTTTTTAGTGGTTTTACATCATGTGGTTAATCATGTAGACTTTGGGGCTAATCACTCGTTTTATGAATACAAAGGAAATTAGCAAACAAAGCATACAACGAAATTAAGCTCAAGAGAGGGTGTTGAATGGATGCCAAAGCAGCAATTTCTAAAGATTTCTAAGAAAAAGGGTTACAAGGGAGGCTTTTGTTGTATTTGTTCGTGGACAGGTTTTTTTTTTTTTTTTTTTTTTTTTTTTTTTTTTTTTAAAAAAATTAGGTTATATATATATTTATTTATTTTGTTGCATGTGAGAATCACATTGATACAAATGTATGTTGCAATCGACATTCATGGTGTCCCACTCTATCGACACTGATTCGATAAGCATTCAATAAGTTAACACTATACCCATGGCCCTATACATAATACCAATACATTTTAATCAAGCCAATAGGCTATAGCTATAGGTCGCTATGTTCAAGACTTAGCTACAAAACCGCAATCCATTTGATCTCTTACACGACGAGTTGTGACCGACTTCATACTCGATGTGGTGGAAGCTCTTATACCAAATGATACAAGCCCACGATATAATTTACCATTGAAAATTGGTTTGTAATAGGTTTTGTGACGAAAAGCTTATATGTACATGATTAAGATTGCACTTAAGCCATGTGAGACAATTAGGATTGTAGCATATGCTTTAAGGAACTATGTCAGTTTAATAAACTGAATTTAAAGAATTTCTTTCAATCCAATTAGAAGGAAAAAAATTCCTCCAGTCTCCAATTTAAATTTTTAGCAATTCTAATTTAGTAAATGATCTCCAATTGAATCTCGCACTTTTCAAAGGACAATCCAGTAGTTTAACGAAGTAGATTTATATAAAAAGATCAACTTAACCAACTCATAACATTAAGTATTCAATTTCACATATATTAGTCAATAATTAAGATCAGCATGAAATCCTTGAGAATTTGTCTTAAAAAGAGCCTCAAAGTAATCCAACCAGATTCTAACAAGTTACATTTACTTAAAAACTTACTCCCCAAACTGCCAATGGACTTGAGAGACCTCATATTTTTCTTTTTCCCCGACCTTTGGGAACGACAAAGTTTTGTTCCAAAATTTACATTTGTGCTTGAATCACATGCTTTAAAGATAAACGCTAATTTAATAAATTTTTTTTTAGACTCAATTTAGAAAAAAAAACTCTTCCTCTCAAGAATGCAAGATAAATATGATTATCTGCTGTCCTCTACCATTGCATTATCTGGTCATAAGCTACTACAAAGGATGACCAAAATGATAAGATAATAGGAAGGAGGAGATTCGCATACTAGTGGTCCCAATAATTGAATAGTTCTTGCCCCCATGCCCAAAGTTTTGGCTCTTATTTAGTTTAATTATGGATCATATAATTTTCTAAAAGCTGTATCATTGGATGCCCATCAATCCCACCTTGAGCATTGAAACTCACTTACTCCAATAATTATACCTAAAAAAAAAAAACAGTTGGGCATCTTTACTTTTGCCAAATTGGCCCTTTACTTTATTAGCTGGGTCTCCTAAATGGGTGCCCTAATTAATAGCTTAGCTGAGATGCATGTTTACTTTGATTTGAAAAAAATAGTACACTTATCATTGGCTAATTTGCTGCACGAGTTACATGTGCAAAAATTCATGTTCTTCACAATTTGATTTTCTTTTGGGTTAATTAATTGTAGGTTTTTTTGTTTTTGTTTTTCTCTCTCTCAGTCAATGCTCTAATTTAAGATTAATGTAAGATGTATACCTCATCGCCCGAGATAGTGAAGACAATGTGTTGGCTACTCGGAGTTCAACCATTTCTATTATTATTGATCTCACACTGGCAGAAGCGTGGGTAGCTCTTCATGCGATTCTGTTTATCAAGGAAATTAAGATGTTTGACATTATTCTTGAAGACGATGCTTTGCAGATTGTCAACGTGATCAACTTAGAAAGCCAGATTCTTAATAGATTTGAGCATTTCATTGAGGGTATTAGATCTGAATTATATTCTTTGCGATCCTTTCATGTGCTTCATGTGCAAAGAGAGGCAAACTCAACAGCTCACTGTTTAGCTCGAATTGCAGTAAATCATGTCATAGATACTATATGGTTGGAATAAACTCGACCCATCATCTGTGTCATTGTTCATAGGGAATGTATTGTCTCTCGCTTTTGACCTAATGGTCTTTGTTATCAATCATATTTGCATATTGGCTTCAAAAAAAAAAAAAATCCCAAATTGATTTAAGTACTAGACCCTACTAGCCAACTTACTAATTAATTTGTATTAGGGTTGTTAACAAAATTAAATTTTTATAGTAGAACTTTAAATACCCTTATTTGTTAATTAAGTTTGAATTTGGCATCTAAAATTCCCTACAACACCATGATTATCATTTACTGCCATTTAGTTAACAGTTTGTTGATAGTTGAATGTGCACTTAACACTGGGAATTAATACATGCTAACTTTCCTAACTGTCATTTTTTCTTGCCCTTTATTTTTGGGGCCCATCTTTCATTTTCAGGACTTTATGGGACCAAAAGTTTTATCAAACAGCAATCAGGCAATGTACAAAGGCACGGAATTTGCATTGAATATATTTAATGTACAGATGGATAAAGGGAATGCAATCAAGTTATTGCTTCATGTGACTTTTGTTGTGTCTATTAAATGCTCCATTCATGATTTGATGTAAATGGTAAATACCATAAGAACTTAGAAAAGGAAATTTTATCAGACACCTACAACACAAGTTCACAATTCCATTGAGAGAGTTTGTTGGTGCTTTGTTTTTTTTTTGTTTTGTTTTGAGTGAAAGTTTGAATACTTGATTTCATGATGGGTTCGAGTTTTGTTAGGTATAGATATAAGACTATATAGATTAATCACGATTCAATTTATTTAATTAAACGGGACAAACCTCTTAATTTTAATCCGCAAATTTCTTGTTAGGTTCATGTTGGGTTCGCGGTCGTGTCAAAAATTGCTAGCCCTTTTGTTACATTGGGTTCTAGTCGACACGTCGATGTATATGTATAAAGATACATAGGTCAATCTTAATTCGGCGAATTTAATTAAATAGGTCAGACCCCTCAACTCTAACCCGTTACTTTCGTGTAGGGTTCACAAGTCGTATAAAAAATTGTTAGCCCTAATTTTAAGTGGTTTATATAGATTTTGTGCTTTGCATAGAACTTAATAAACGCATATCAATAGCATCATACTTTTATTATTATTATTATTATTATTTATTTTAAAGCTACGCATATCGTGCTTATTCTCAATACAAGCTGTGTTATAATAAGAGCGGCCTTCATGTGTTCAGACAGGAGAGAGAGAGAAAGAAAGTAAAAAAAAAAAAAAAAAACTTGTTAAAATATTTGGAAATGTAAATCAATAATATAAATATTAAAATATATTCAAAAAAAAAAATTCTAACACAACTTAATAATGAAGATTAACAGGAGGTAAGTAACTTCATGACATGGACCTTCTGTCCATAAAACCTAACAATCCCACCAAATGTCGAAATAAAAAAGAAACCCAAAAATGAAAAGGACCCTTAATGTAAAATAAATTTAAAATATTTCTAAACATCATCTACTTCAAAAAATTAGTTTTGTTTTTCATCTGTTTTATTCGAATATAATTGGGTTACTTAAAAGACAAAATTAAGAGCTATATTTAGCTATTATAAACCACTTTATCGCTTCGGTAGATGCTTTGAAATAAAGTATCTACATCCATTTTGTTACAATGAACTTCCATATATGAAAGTTCACATTAACACCTTCAAGTTTTTTTCTATTCTTTTCTCTCCCTCTATCTTTCTCCCTTTTCTCTCATTCTCCTCAACTTTTTCACAATAAAAAAATACATTGAAAAATAATATTTAAAGAAAATAGAGAGTGAGATAGATAGTCTGTTGGAGCATGTATTGAAAAGCTAATAGCTAATATATATATATATATATATATATATATATACTTTGAATAGCTAAAATAACCATTGTTAGAGCATATATCTCCAGTAGTTTGAGTTAAAATAGCTACTCAAAAAGTACTAATCTCTACTTTAACCACTGGCTATCTTAAAAACACTTCAACAATAATCTCTATTCCACTCTTCATTTTCTTAAAATATTATTTTTTAATCATTTTCTTTATTTTTTATTTTTTTTCACTTCTTCCTCTCACTCTCCGGTCTCCCCCAACCCCCAACCCCAACCCATCTCTAGCAGTGACGATGCAGAGATCGAATTCGACAGTGACGGCGTAGTCGACGGAGGCGTGGATTTTGGTGTGGGGGAGGAAGGCAACGGCGTGCTGGAGGTCGTGCATCTCGCCGTGAAGCTTGTCGGGCTTGGTGTTGACGAGGGCGAGCTCATCGATGGCCTCCACGTTTGCTTCTACCTGGCCTTCCTTAAATCCCTCAACTTCTACCTCCACTTGCCCACCCACACCCAAGACTCAGAACCGGTGCGATCGATGGTGGCTTTTCGAGCAGCAGGCGTTGCTTCTTCTGGGCGACGAGAATGGCCCAGCGTACGTGGAGGTCGGTGGGCAGGGGCACGTAGACGGCATCGACATATGGATCGTCAAGGACGACCTCGTTCGGCGCCGGAGCTTTGGGAGGATCGGTCGGATCTCGGCGTCGGCGCAGAGAGAGGAGATCGGTGCCTATTCAGAGGAGCGGCGTCGACGTCGGACCTCGTCTTCTCCGGTGGCCGAGAGATTCTTCGGTGGGCAAGAGAGAGAAGTGAGAGAAAGAGGGAAGAGAAAAAAAAAAAAAAATAGTAGATATATGAACAATGAATAGCCACTCACTGTTCATGAAGTTAGTAAAAAAGTTCGAATAGCTATTCTGCTGGAGGAAGAAAAAGAGACAAAAATAACCAAATTTAACTTATTGGTTAAAGTAGCACTCCTGCTAGATATGCTCTAGAGATGCTGAGACCACAATCACGATTTTTCATTCAAGTCCAATAAACAATGAAAATTTAACACTGAAATTTCTTATTTATTTTACTATTCCTATATTTTATTAAAAAAAATCCATTAAATCACGTTTCATTAAAAAATTAGATACGAGAGAGATTAGGATCCCTTACAATTATAAAATTACATAAATTCAGGATATTTGAAAATTTACTAATTTTAGAATTTAATTTGCTTAAACATATGGGGGAGCTAAATAAAATGAAGAAGACAAATATCAGGGCCCACAAATGTCCTTGAAAAGTACAAGCATGTTAATTTTACAACGCCAGGTGGGCAAGTTACAGCGAAAAACAGGAAGAAAAAAAAATGAAAAGGGAATGGGCAGTTTGCAGGCCGCTCGCGCGGAGAAAGTCAGAAGTCGCCCTCTGACCTCTCGCTTCTCTCTGACATTCCATCTCTGCACAAAACCCACTCTTATTTTCAAGATTTTTGTTAATTTAAATCCATTTTTAATTATTTTATTCAGAAAGTTCCCATTTTGCACCAACCCTTTTGTCAAAATCACTCCTTCCTGTCTCCCTTCATTACCATAGGCTTGTATATATTCCACCACCAAAGGAGAGGTATTTTTCAGCTTATGTATCTCTGTGTTTGTGTGACACCCAGAGAACACGACCCTTTTGGTCTGAATTTCGGTGGGTATTTTCAAAGGTATGGATTTCCATTTCATTTCCCTTTGATTTGTATCTTCATTTATGGTTGAACTCTATTCTGTTTCTTTGTTTTTTATATGATTTTTGTTTTTTTCAAAGGTTTTGTGATGCTGTGTACGGGCTTGAGCTATTATTTCAGTTGATTTATTGGGTTTTGTTATTTCACTTATTTGTATGTTCAATTTTTGTATTGTTCAATTTGTTATGAGTTGACATCTGGGTAAGTTTCTCCTGGTTTTATGAAGATCTGACGAGGAACATACAAGTAAAGCTTGAGTTTCGTTCGACTTGATTTTTGTTCGTTATATGCGTGGGGTAAATATAGAGGGTTTTGCGAGCAGTTTGTTCACGAGTTGAAATCTTTGATGTTATAAGCATTCATGCTTTGTGTTCAATTCACTTTTCTAACATCTATTTAAGTTAGTATTGGTTTGTGCAGTTTCTATGTAATTGGAAATTTATTGAAGTGCGAGTGTATGCAAGTGGAAAGTTTTGTAAAATTATATGCTTTCGTTGGTTGGATCTGCTGTGACTGTTGTTTGATGTAATGAGTTCTGCATGTGTAACTTTTGTTGTAGATAATTTATTGGATAGTGGCGTTCTCATCGATTTGGGCACATAAAGATGCCTGGCATTGTTATGGATGAAATTACTGAAGAAGGGGTTGTGAATGAACCGAATGGAAATTGTGGAGCTCTCAAGGAAAATTCAGTTGCAAATAAGTCTCCAAAGGGTACTTTGAGTCCGCAAAGCGCTCGGGGTGCAGGTAATGATCCCCCTGTTAATGGGGTGGTTGAGACCTCAATTGAGCAGCTTTATGAAAATGTGTGTGACATGCAAAGTTCTGATCAGTCACCCTCTAGGCGAAGCTTTGCATCTGATGGTGGTGAGTCTAGGATTGATTCGGAGTTACGCCATCTCGTGGGAGGGGAGATGAAGGAGGTGGAGATAATGGAAGAAGAAGTCGTTGATAAGCCAGAGTATGATTCTCGTAGTGATTCTTCCTCTAAAAAGGGAAATTCAGCCACTGGTAAGAAGTCAGGGAAGGTGGACGAGTCCCAATCTGCAAGTACAAAGTCTGTTTCTCCAGGGCACCTGAAGAAAGCTTCTCGGCTGCAGTTGGACTGTGAAGCATCATCAAAATCTAGTCCTAAGGGCAAAAGTCCTCCTGAGATACCTCCCACCGATAAGCGGAATGATAAGAGTTTGAAAAAACAAAATACAGGTGTCACTCACGTGAAGAAGCAGAGAAATTTGCCGTTGGGAGGGTCTAAGTTACAGAATGGATCTCAGGGTTTGACGGACTCAGACTTGGCCAATCCAGATCTGGGACCCTTTTTACTTAAGCAAGCAAGGGATTTGGTTTCTTCAGGGGATAATCCCCAGAAAGCACTCGAATTGGCACTCCGAGCAGCAAAATCATTTGAAATATGTGCAAATGGGAAGCCCAGTTTAGAACTGGTCATGTGTTTGCACGTTACAGCGGCTATATACTGCAGCTTAGGCCAGTACAGTGAGGCAATTCCCATTCTTGAGCGTTCGATTGAGACTCCAGCTATTGAGGAAGGTCAAGAGCATGCCCTTGCTAAATTTGCTGGACACATGCAACTGGGTGATACTTATGCAATGGTTGGCCAGCTTGAGAATTCAATAATGTGTTACACAGCAGGGTTTGAAGTCCAGAGACAAGTTCTGGGAGAGACTGATCCAAGAGTTGGAGAGACTTGTAGGTATTTGGCTGAAGCTCATGTTCAAGCACTGCAATTTGATGAGGCTGAGAGACTCTGCAGGATGGCACTAGACATTCATAGAGAGAACGGTTCACCTGTTTCTCTTGAAGAGACAGCAGATAGGAGGCTCATGGGTCTTATATGCGAAACAAAAGGAGATCATGAAGCTGCTCTTGAGCACCTTGTTTTAGCCAGCATGGCAATGGTGGCAAATGGTCAGGAAGTGGAGGTCGCTTCTGTTGATTGCAGCATTGGTGATACATACTTATCTTTGTCCAGGTATGATGAAGCTGTTTTCGCTTATCAGAAAGCACTCACAGTTTTCAAGACCACCAAGGGAGAGAATCATCCAGCCGTTGCTTCAGTCTTTGTCCGTCTGGCTGACGTGTATAACAAGACGGGTAAAATAAAGGAATCAAAATCATACTGCGAAAGTGCCCTCCGGATCTATGAAAAGCCCATTCTTGGGGTCCCTCCTGAGGAGATTGCCAGTGGACTCACTGATGTTTCTGCTATCTATGAATCAATAGATGAGCTTGAGCAGGCTCTCAAATTGCTACAGAAGGCATTAAAGATATATAATGATGCCCCTGGTCAGCAAAGCACAATAGCCAGCATTGAAGCCCAGATGGGGGTCATGTACTACATGTTGGGGAATTATTCAGAGTCTTACAACTCCTTCAAGAATGCCATCTCAAAGCTCCGTGCAAGTGGAGAGAAGAAATCTGCCTTCTTTGGAATTGCGCTTAACCAAATGGGCCTTGCTTGTGTGCAGCGCTATTCTATAAATGAGGCTGTGGAGTTATTTGAAGAGGCCAGGAGTGTTCTGGAAAAAGTGTGCGGACCATATCATCCTGATACACTTGGAGTGTGTAGCAATCTCGCTGGCACTTATGATGCAGTTGGCAGGTATGCAACCCTCTTTCCTCCTTGTATTATTCCATTACATGTTGTATTCGATATGGAAAGGATAGAAGTTTTTTTTTTTTTTTTTTTTGCAAACTGTGCCTGAGTTGTAATTGGGTTTTTATGTTACCTTATTTGACTAGGCCATCTTAGGTAGTACCAAAACCAAAATGAATGAAACGGCTAAGATTTGCTTTACTCTCTTCCTTCGATACTAACATTCGTTGCAATAAAGTATCAAGGCTTCGGTGGCTTGAGATATGCACTTCTGTTTTCCTTTCCTTTACCTGTCGTCCAAAAACAAGCTTGTAATGTATTCAAGAGGTAAATCTTTAAATTTGAATTGTGAGTTATGCTTATCAGAAAAAGATGAAATTGAGAAGTGAATTGTCTGATGAAATACATTCTAGTTATTTACTGCATTTTTTGGAACAAGAATTATTTATTAGGATCTTAACATTGTTGCGAGCTGTGAATGTTAAGCAATACATTATCTCTGTTTACCAGTTGTGCTGTTTGCCATATTACACGCAGGTTGGATGATGCGATTGAAATTTTGGAACATGTTGTTGGAACGAGGGAGGAAAAGCTTGGGACAGCAAATCCTGATGTAGATGATGAGAAGGGGAGATTGGCTGAGTTATTAAAAGAAGCAGGCAGAGCTCGGAGCAGAAAGGCCAGATCACTAGAGAACCTCCTTGATGCCAACTCTCACAGTGTAAACAATGGTGGCGTCAAGGTATGATGAGAATGTTTATAGATTCAGGAATGAATATCATGTATTATAGGTCTTATTTATGTGTAAAAAGAAAGAAAGAGAAAGCAGATGAAAGCGCGGGGTTTGGGGGGGTGTTGATCAGATTCGGTTGAATGAAATAATTGCAGGGTGGGGAGTTCAGTTGTACTATTGTTTCACAGATTTTATCGGTTAAAGGTTATATTATTTTGTAATCCACTATTGAAGTAATTATGGTATTTTGTAACCATCATTTCTTTTGCATTATATAAGAATTCTAATTTTGTTTACACTGCTAGAACATGAAGACTCTTCTAATATAGCTTTACTGTACTTTTTAAAACATCAATTACTGCCTTGGGAAGTTTAAATTATATTTCATACTTTTTATCAGTTGTTTTAAGTTAATGAGACGATAGTTATGATATGAGGATAATGCATCCCTTTATGTTGAATGGTGAATCATAATACCTACCAAGAGTATAGGTTAGGATTATTCTTGCAGCGTTTTTGGGTATGATGAAATAGTCTTGGTTTCTTTGTTACTATTTATGATGTAGGAATAAATTTTGCTGGTTCAAGTTGCATAACATTAATACAACAATTATTGATTTGAGATCGGGGCTGGTGGTTGGTTTCTTGGAACGGGATCCTCTCCATTTCACAGTGAAATGAAGAGGAACCATTAGACGTTTTAAATTTTATTTTGTTGCGTTTAACTGTGTATATAGTGACGCTTTGTACCTGTGGAACATCCAAATTTAATTTTGACTTTACGCCTATCTTGTATTGAAGTGGAGAGGAATCATTATAGACGTTCTATATTTTATTTTATTGCATCTAACTTTGTATAGTGTTACTTTGTACTTGCAGAACATTGAAATCTAATTTTGAACATTGAAATCTAATTTTGACTTAATAATGCCTATCTTGTACCGACAAACTGGCCTTTGAGCCACTTCCACTTTTTACTAGGTAGGTTTGGATGGTTTCAGTTTGGTAGACAACCTGATGTTAAAATTCAGAGACTCTTCATGATTGTGGGTTTTAGGTATTACGTAAAGATCATTGACCCAATGCAATTGTGGGGTCAATTATTTATTGACAATTTTAGGTAGAACCGTAGAAGTAGGCATAATAGTTCAATCTTTACACAACCATTTATTAATATATGAATAAAGCTACTTTTCACACTTATTTATCACGCTCAAGTCAAATCGGTTAACGTAATGTGTTTTGAATGGCTTGCAATGTCAACCAATACCACTTAAAAAAAAATAAAAAAAATAAAAAAAATTGTTTAGTCACTTAAATAACGCAATATCAGTCGGTGTGACATGAATGTGCTAAATAGATGTGAAATGTAGCATTATTTTACTAATTTTTGAAGGAAGAACTTTCTGCTTTTGACATGTCCGCTTTTGTTTCTCTTAAATTTTCCAATCTGGCTTATACATCATTGCACTTGAAGTAACAGAAGAGGTAGTGTGTGGGTGTCACCGATTGTGGTGTGGTATATTAGATCAGAACACAACTGGGAATGACAAAGAAACCATTCAACCACCTAATGCTTTAAGAACGCAGCAGGGTCCCAGAGTAGCTCAAATGTCTTAAAATCATTGTACTCATGTCTGGCAGTACCCAACAATATCAACAGTGTCTCTGCCCCACCTCAAGTAGCAGTAAAATTTTGGAAAGTAATGCACTTCATCTTTACAAGGACATAGCCAGCCATCTAAGAGGTTGTCCTGAAGTATTCATTACCTACCTTCTCAATTGAGCAAGTATCATGAACCAACGCAGATGTGATTAGGTGCTGAAACAACCATCATTCAACAGCAGAAAAACCTGAAATAGTACTTCCCTGATTCCCCATTGTGTTGGGAACGCATTTCTACTAATTATAAAACTTGATAGCGATAAGTGCCACTACTTTAATTCCTTTAATGCAATTATGGACTCCACGGACCAAAGTACTTACAGTAAACAGGTTTGGTATAGTCCTAAGTCTAAACATCGTAAGATACACATCAATTATGGACTCGAAATCTTCTGCTTTCTATAGATGAGCTTGTATTCACTCTGGTTTATACATAATGCCGACCTGAAATAAGAAAAGGGCGTCTGTGTGTCACCAAATACATGGCAGCAAGCTCTGTGCCTCGGTGGTGCTGCTTGTACATCCTTTCACTTTATTTCTGCTTAAGCTGCAGGGAACCTGCATCATAGACAGCCTTCCCTACACTGCCCTTGAACTACAACTGTAACCAGGAGCCCCAAAGCATTCTCAATTTTCTTAAGCTGTGATAATTTGCACCGTGCTAAGTAATCTAAGCGCATTTCAAACGACTGAAATACCAGAAAGATAATCACAAGGCGTCACGGACCATCAAAGAGGTTAGTGATGAAGCATCACTTACCATCTGAATTGAGAAAACATCATGAACCAGCCCAGACGTGATTAGATAATGATATCACCATCATGAAAAAGCAGAAAATCTGAAAGACTCCCCCTGATTTCCTGTTCTGTTTACGAATCTGTTGTTTTAGCTATTCTCAAACCTTTTTTTTTTTTTTTTTTACAAGTAAGAATTCATTAAAAAGCCCAGAGGGGCGCAACCCTAGTACACAGGAAGTATACAAAGAGCCCCTAAACAGAGGAAAGAAACGAACAAGAAAGTAAAAAATCAGCGAACAGCATACTACCCGAGCTATGAGCCGACACCCAAAGATATAACATTTTAAGAACATTTCTACAAAGAACCCCAACCGATACCTCCCTATCCTAAAAAAGCCTAGAATTTCTCTCACGCCACAAGCCGCACAAAACACATAAAGGAACCTGCTTCCAAATACGGAGAACAAGACCACGATCCAACAAAGTGCTCAAACCACTCAATAAATCCAAGATACTACTAGGCATAACCCACTCCACCCCGAACAAGTTATAAAAAGAACTCCAAACAACCCGAGCCACATCACAATGAAGAAGAAGGTGATCAACGGATTCCCCATGCTTTTTACACATAACACACCACTTTACCACCACAATATCACGCCTACGTAAATTGTCATGAGTTAAAATATTTCCTAAAGCCGCTATCCAAACAAAGAACGCCACCCGCTTCGGAGCTTTAACACGCCATATACCCTTCCAAGGAAAAGAAGCCGTCTCGTGACAAACTAAAGCTTTGTAGAAAGTTTTCACTTCAAAATTCTTCCTCTTGGAAAGATTCCACACCATCCTATCAACCTCCCCATGCCGAATCCGAGTAGAGTATAACTGTTCATAGAAGGACATCACCATCTCCACCTCCCAATCCTGAGCATAGCGCGTAAAGAGAACATTCCAATAAACCATAACTCCTGCCACAGACAAATTATCCACCACCCAAGCATCATGAGAACGAGCAATAGAGTACAAAACTGGATAACAGAGCTTGAGAGGTTTGTCCCCACACCATAAATCATGCCAAAAGCGAATATGAGACCCATCATCCACCTCAAAACGCAAATACTTGGCAACATTATTCCACCCCCTTCGAATAAACTTCCAAACACTGACACCATAAGGCCCCGTAATTGGTAAAGAACACCAACCTCCCCTCACACTCCCATACTTTACCTCAATCACCGATCTCCACAAAGCATCGCGCTCCTGAGAGAACCTCCAAATCCACTTCCCCAATAAGGATTGATTAAAATTAATAGCATTAGGAACTCCCAGTCCATCCGCCTTGATTGGAGTACAAACTCAATGCCGATTGACTAAATGAAATTTAGTCTCATCACCCAAACCACTCCACAAAAACTCCATTTGAAGCCGCTCCAGTTTCTTAGCTACACTCACAGGAATAGGGAACAAAGATAAATAATAAGTAGGAATGCTAGAAAGAGTACTGTGAATCAATGTCACCCTACCACCCTTGGATAAATATAGTTTCTTCCAACTAGCCAACCTTCGTTCCACCCTCTCAATAACCCCATTTCAAATAGAAACAGATTTGAACGGCGCCCCCAACGGCATACCCAAATAAGTCATCGGCAGAGACCAAATTCTACAACCCAAAATATGTGCCAAAGACTCTACATCTTCCACCTCGCCAATAGGGACCAATTCGGATTTGCCTAAATTGATCCTCAACCCTGACACCGCTTTGAAACATAAGAAGGTACACCTCAAATTTCGAACATGCTCGGCCTATGCTCCACAAAAAATTAAGGTATCATCCGCAAACAGTAAATGATTCACCACTAAAGTTTCATTACCCATGAAGCCCACTGAGAAACCTGACAGCAAGCCTTGGAGCATAGACGCATTCAACATTTTGCTAAGCGCTTCCATAACCACCACAAACAGCAAAGGAGAAAGAGGATCACCTTGCCTAATCCCCCGTGAGCTCTGAAAGAAACCAGAAGGGACGCCATTAACCAAAATGGAAAATTTTATTGTAGAAACGCAAAATTTAATCCATTCCTTCTACCTCTCCCCAAACCCACACCTCTGAAGCATGTAAAGGAGGAAATCCCAATTCAATTGATCATAAGCTTTCTCCAAATCCAGTTTGCACAATAATCCAGCCTCCCCTGACCGCCTTTGGCTATCTAGGCATTCATTGGCTATAAGAACAAAATCCAAGATTTGCCTTCCACCAACGAAAGCATTCTGAGAGCTCGAAATAATTTTCCCCAATACTGATTTGAGCCTGTTAGCAAAGACCTTAGAAATAATTTTACAGAACCTTCCCACCAAACTGATAGGCCTAAAGTCCTTAACCTCCATCGCATCAGCCTTCTTAGGAATTAGGGAAACAAAAGTTGCATTCAAACTCCTCTCAAATTGGCAACTATTATGAAATTCTGAAAATACCACCATAATATCTTTTTTGAGAACCCCCCAACATTTCTGAAAGAAAGCTATAGAAAAACCATCTGGACCCGGTGCCTAATCCCCGTTCATCTCCCGCACCACCTCCCACACCTTCTGCTCCTCAAAGTCTCGTTCTAACCAACGACACTCATCCGCATCAATGGAGGAGAAATAAATTCCATCCACCTTAGGCCGCCACGAACTCTGCTCGGTGTACAGAGAGTCATAATAATTTACAATATGATCCTTAATTTCCACCGGATCAAAAGACAAAGCCTCATTGATCCTCAAAACTCCCACATGATTGTACCTCCGATGCAAATTGGCCACCCTTTGAAAGAACTTAGTGTTATTATCCCCTTCCTTCAGCCATATAGCCCGAGATTTTTGCCTCCAATTAACCTCCTCAAACAGAAGTGTTTTTTCCAGCTCCCTGATCATGTCTGACTTTTGAACCCACTCCTCCTCCACTAGCCCCCGAGCTTCTTCAAAACACTAAAACTCTTTAATACCTTCCAATAATTCCTTCTTCTTCTTCCCCACATCACCAAAGACCTCCGCATTCCAAATCTTCAAGTCCACTTTTAAAGCTTTCAACTTGTTAGCCAGCACATAACTCGGCAAACCTTGAAAATCATAAGACTCCCACCAACGTTGCACTTGTTCTACAAAGCCATCGGATTTGAGCTACATGTTTTCAAATTTGAAGTATCTTTTCCCTTCTCTTTGCGATCCACAATCCAACATTAAAGAAAAATGGTCTGATAAAAGTCTAGGCAAACTTAGTTTAAGCTTTCAGCTAAGAAAATCTTCTTCGACTCCTCTGTAAACTTGAGGTACATTTTTACAAAAACATCACCGAGCATCAAGGAGGTTGTGATGAAGCATCACCTACCTGCTGAATTGGGAAAACTCCATGAAACATTCCGGTGGTGATTAGTCGATGACATAACCATCACATAACAGCAGTAAATCTGGAAGACTCCCCCTGATTTCCTGTTCCATTTATGAATCTTGATAGAAATAAATGTCAGCAAGTCATACTAAAATTTACTCCGAAAATTCTTGAAGAAGGAAAGCGAGGTTTGTTAACAAGAGCAACTAAAGCATTGGAAATAATCTCCCACATGCATCCATATGTTGACTGAGTATCATCTTTCTCTCAATCACTAAAGACATGGTGCCTACGTCGCCCTACTGATAGCAGCAGCGACAGCCTTGCCATTAAGGATCATTTGTTACCATGAACAGACTTCGGTTATATATTATAGCAAATCACTTTTTTTACTAGAATTTATACTGTCAGTATTAGACTCATCAGGTCCAACAACTTATAGTGTTTGAGGGTTATATCCTGCCCTTTTCATCTCTGTAGTTAAATTTTCTATTGCACCATATATTTCTTTTGACTGATGGTGCGAATGATCCTCTGCAATAAATATATGAATTTTGTTATCAACTTCAATCCAACTGCATCCAGGCTGCTTTTTGAGTCCCATAGATTTTATTTCTGATCTAACTCTGGTCACTTCATTCCTTTTCCCAAAACCTTCATATATGTTTGAAAGGAGGACACGGTAACCAACACATGTAGGATCAAGTTTGAAAATGTGGTTAGCCACAAGTTCTGCCAGCATTTCACTGCCGTGAGCTTTGCATGATGCAAGCAACGAACCCCATATGCGATCATCTGGGACCCAAGGCATCGCCACAATCAGATCATATGCCTGCTTTAGATGACCAGCTCGACCCAGAAGATCAACCATACAAGTATAGTGTTCGAGTTGAGGATCAAAATTGTGATCTTCAGCCATGCTTTTGAAGTATTTCCATCCCATATCAACCCTCCCTGCATGGCTGCATGCCGAAAGAAGAGCTGTAAAAGTTGCAAGGTCAGGCTTCATGCCTGTTTCTTTCATCTTTTCAAATAAAATGAACATTTCACCTGTATGTCCATGCATTCCAAACCCTAAAATAATTGAATTCCATGATACTTCATTTCTCTCAAGCATTTGATCAAATATAGTTCTTGAGCTAAATATGTCTCCACACTTGGCATAGGCAGATATTAGAGAATTGCTCACAAGAACATTGGACTCAAACCCTTGCCGTAATAGATAACAATGTACCTCCTTACACAGGATCATGACTGACAAATGAGCACATACAGAGAGAATACAAGCAGCTGTTACACTGTTGGGTGCAACTCGTTCAGACTGCATATCATGAAAAGCATTCAAAGCTTCATCCGCACTCTCACTCTGGGCATAACCAGATATTAAGGAATTCCACGAGACAATATCCCTTGTTGGTAATCTATGGAAAACTTTTTGAGCAGATTCCATATCTCTGCATTTTGCATACAAATCAACAAGGGCACTGCCAACAAAAACATCCTCGCTAAACCCTGTTTTTATTGCCAATCCATGGATTTCCATGCCTCTTAGCTTAACAGTCAATGACGAACATGCCCGCAGCACAGCCAGAAGTATTACAGAATCAGCAAAGCCAGGCTCTGATATGAAGGTATAGAATAATTCCAACGCCTCAGCAGGACAACCACTCTGAGCACAATTTGAGATTACTGCACCCCACATGACGAAGTTACGATTTTGAGACCTTCTGAAGATTTTCAAACCAGTTTCAGGATCACCACATTTAAAGTACATGTCTATAAGAGCTGTTTCAACTCTTACATCGTTATCCAGTCCAAAGCTGACAATGAATCCATGGGTTTGCTTTGCTACTTCTAAATCTGACAACTGGGAGCACAAAACTAAAACAGGCACCATAGTAGAAGAATCTGGTATAATCCCCCATCCCAGCATCCCAAGGAAAAAATCCAATGCCTGCAACAAACACCCATTAGAGACATAGCCCAAGATCATCACATTCCATATTACCGTATTTCCTCTGCTCGACTCCTTATCAAGAATTCCCTTGAAAACATATTCTGCAGTCCTTATATCCCCACATTTCATGTACATGTCAATCAATCCACTGACTAAAAACTCATCAACACTCAACCCACTTTTTACAACAAACCCATGAATCTCTCTCCCGTGAAACAAAGACTCAAGTGAAGAACACGCAGAGAGAGCCGAAAGGCAAGCTACCCGATTTGGGTATACACCATACTCCCAAACCATCCTGCTAAAAGTTGACAACGAACCCATGTAATCCCCTGATTGGCCAAACCCAGATATCATCGCATTCCACGAAACTGAGTCCCTCTCGCACATTTTCTCAAACATTTGGACTGCATCTTCGACCGCATGGCATTTCCAATACACACTCAAAAGCGAGTTCCCAACATAAACATCATCTAAAATTCCTAACTTCAACACATGCCCATGAACTTGTTTAACCATGTCTAAATCAGAAAGCCCACCGAACGCCTTAATCAAACACGGAAAGAATCTAAATTGCTCAGGTGGGAAACCACATTCAATTATTCTAAGATAAACCCTTATTGCATTTTCAAATAACCCATCATCTACATACTCCCTAATCAACTTATTAGCCGATGAAACACTATTCAAAGTCTGATTTTCCAAAGACCCAGATTTAACAACTGATTTCTTAGAAGAATTTTCTTGGAACTGTACCGAAGTGCTACAATTTTGAAACTTAATAGCGTAACATACCGAAGAAGCTCTTGCCCCATTAAGGGCATGACCGAGAAAGTAGTGGGACACCTTAGAAGGTCTTTGCAAGTAGCTTTGGTCCGTACAGTGACCGTCAGGTGATCCTAGCGGTCTCACAATCGCCATTCTTGCTGAGCTTCCTCAGAGAACACTTAAGAAACGACGACGTGTCGATCAAGGCTTGGGTTGGAACTTGGAACTCTGATTAATTACCAAAATGCCCCTGAGCCCCACTTTGAATGTAAACCTAAAAACGGTGTCGTTGCCGGGTCTTTCTCTTTCCCGCTGCATTCCTTCTTCGTCCCGATTCGCTACCACGCAGCGCCGAGAGGTCCCAAATTCCAACCGCCGTTTTTCCGTCAAAAACTCGCAGCATAAGCGATGGAAAACAAACCTTCCGGTTCTTCGCCGACAAGCTTCCTCGATCAGTTAGTCGTGAGTATATACACATATAGTCTAATTCTCTCTCACTGTGTCTCCAGTTCGGTTCCCTACAGTGGTTACGATAATCGCCGATTTAAGCAATATTACATTCCTGATTGGTTGGTTTAGGTACCAGGGGACGTGGTTCTGGATCTCTCAAACATGACCAACCAAACCATTAAGCTCGGCGGTGGTCTCCGTCAGGTCTCTCTGCCTAGGGTTTCTTTTTCTTTTCCACTCTCTAATTCTTCTTTCTCAAAAAGTTAAAAAAATTAAATTTTCTCTAATAATTGTAAATATCGTAGACTTAAAGCTTGAATGTATTTTATTTGCAATTTAGCATAAAGCAAAGACTGTATATTTCTTGGCATTGTTTCTATGGGTTAGAGGTTCATTGGCATTGGTTGATTTTCCAGGACTGTGATTCTATTGTCGTCATGAAGGCTGGGAAGCTTAGGTTCACAAAGCCAAACAAATATTGGGTCGAGGGCTCCCACAAAAGGGTGAGTATGGGTACTATGATGTAAGCTGGGTGTTGACGATGAATGAATTTCGGCAAGCTGTTAGTTTTACTTGTTCAAGTGTGTTTGTACCATTAAAGTATTAATTAAATGATTAAATTCATAAGTTTAAGTTTTGAGACAAGTGGAGATTTAATATAGCCACAGCAAAGATCCTTTTTTCAAACATGATTCTTCAGTGATCCTCATTTTCAATTAAACATGTTGTCTTGTCCCACATGTGACGTATTGTTAAAATATTAATTAAATTATTGAATTCATCGTTTTCTATCGGCTTAAGCTTTTGAAATTAATGTCATTTATTATGTATATTATTGTGATCGTCTGTCTTTTTCTAGTTCTTGAGGCATTTTAGGTATGCCTATTTGTGCACTGCAGAAGGCAGAGAAAATTAACCTATAGTGCTTGTCGTTCTAGATTTTCTTCTCATAGTGAAGTGAATTGCAATTTACAATGGTAGGCGATGGTGTTAAAACCAACAAATGGGGATTAGTACATTTAGGTCACATCGCCCTCTTGATTACTTTATTATAATTTTTAGGGTGGGGGAAGGGGGGGTTATTACTTTGTAGATGTGTTTTGTGTGATGTGCTGGTTAGTGATTATTACAAATGTGTAGTGAAAATTGATCAATCTTTGTATTGAAAATGGACATTTTCCTTTTATAACGTTGTTTACTTCATTGTTTGTAACTTTTTGTTCTTTCACATGCTTTAAACAGGTTTCAATTGTTCTTATTTTTGTCTCTTCTTTTGATGTCTTAATTTTGTTCTTTTGTACAGTATGAGCCTCATGCAGGGGATTCTGTTCTTGGAATTGTGGTAGACTCTAAAGCAGATGTAAGAAATTTTACTTTATCAGATAATTGAATTTGGTCTTGTTAATCCTCTAATGCTATTAGTAACCTTCATCCTACTTTTGCTTAGTTTATTTTTTAATTCAGACCAGTCGTGTCTTTCGTTGTTACCAATCTATAAGCTATGTATTTAGGTCTAATTTATCTCTGAATTGCATGAAATCATAGTGATTGTTCTTTTCTATAGAGGCTGAAATTCCCTATCTAACTATCTAAGGGTTAACTTATAAAAAAATAAAAAATAATAAAAAAGCCTATCTAAGGGTTAAGAAGAGATTACTTTTTAATACTTGTGGGTTTGTGTGACTGATTGTTTGTGTTTTTATACACATGCATGTTTGTAACTCTTTTTTGGATAAATTGTATTTTTCCGCCTGACACTATGAGGTCAGGTGCAATTTTCCCCTAAACTTTAAATTTAAGCAGTCAACCCCTTAATATCATGGGTCCAATGCTATCAAAGTTTCTCCAATTTCCATTATACTTGACCTTGGAATTAACGTGCTTATCACATTATAACATGATCTTGTGCTTATTTTTATGTAATCACATCATAAGCATGAAGGTTAAATTTGACGGAAATTAAGGAATTCTAATAGTCGAAGAGAGGGGCAGATCATTGCTTATTTTTATTTTTCTGTAATCACATCATAAGCATGTGAATACTAAGGTTAAATTTGGCAGAAATTAAGGAAATTTTAATGGTAGGAGAAAGGGGGGGGGGGGGGGGGGGGGGCAGGACCTTGCAACTAGTCTCATAGCTAAGGGAGTTGATTGCTCATAAATTTTATGGTTACAGATAATAGTTTAGGGTGTGAAAATGCAATTTACCCTTTTTTTCTTTCTTTCTTTATTTGTTTGTGTGTGTGTGTGTGTACTGCATGTTGAACAGCCCAACCTTTTGGGTGAGATGATATATATCACATTCATTTTAGGAAGGGGTGCTACTGTTGACAGGAAATTTGAATGAATTTTGGAATATATATATAATTAGAAAGAAGTCATTTGATATAGACAGGAAGAATGTATGATCAATCAGGAAATATATTGATTTGTGTGTCCTCTGTTGTTCTCTTTGATAGTTAGACTGTTTGGCCACTTGAATGGTGAAACTAAAGTTGTAACAAACAAAAGATAGTTTTATTCTGTTATCTTGTTCTGAGGAAGGTGCATGTATATATGTAAGGTACTGCTCGGCCCTACATGCTGGGTCTTGTGGGAGTTGTGGAGACTTATTTTCACCGTTTTTGGAATGCAATGGGCGCTTCCAAGGTTTGTGCCAGGTCTATTAGTTGATTGGCATGGAGACTTGGAGAGGAAAATATTGTCATGGGGGGAGGGCAATACCTCTGTGTTTAATTTGGACCATTTAGACTAAAAGAAATGGTCATGCTTCTGATGGGATCGTGTCTCCTTGCCAGATATATGCATTTTACAAGTAGGCATCAAAAGGATATATTTTTCTCCGAATTGCTTTGCCAGGGAAGAAGACAAGGGTTAGGAGCAAAGCAATAGTGCTGTTGTGTTTAGTTGCTGCTTAGTGACCAAAATAAAAAATGATAAGAGCCATGGGTACGGCTGCTGTCAAATGGGGTAGTTGTTTTTCAGCAATTATAACACATATGTTAGTCATTTATCAAAAAGAAGAAAGGGATATGTTAGGATCAACTTGAATCTTGAAACTTGTTGGGTCCTTTAGTGATGAATAGGAAAGAGGGCAGAAAAAAGAGGGTGGGGTTAATGATGCATAGGCTGGAGAGAAGATCATGGGAGGAAGAAGAGTGATACAATCTTTAACTTGAAATGACCAAGTTGGAAGAAACGTTATTGCTTGGGAGGTGATGCTGCCTGTAATTATCCATTTTTTTTAATGTAATTTGTTATGGAAATATTTTGTCATGATGATCCGGATCTTATTCCTTAGGTGTGCTTATTCTGCCATGTCCTCATCCCATTGTGACATACTTTTATGTAAATTACTGGTTTTGTGTTCAAACTCTTTGAATTACATAATGTCAAAAAAAATTCTGTGCTTTTATGAACTTTAAGATACCTTTCTGTGATCTTTTTGTTCCTCATTTGCAGAACTTCCTTGTTGACATAAAAGGACCTGCATTGGCATTTTTGCCCGTGCTAGCGTTTGAAGGAGGAACAAGGAGAAACATACCAAAGTTTGAGGTGTGTACAAGTTAAAAGTCATGCTTATGTGTCAATTGAGAAGCCAAAGTTGTACATTCTTTAGTTTAGCCATGGAGTGCACCATGAACCCAAGCAGCATTTTACACATATTGTCTGGGAAATCAATTTGCTTGTCTTTTCCGACATTTTTTTTTTTTTTTTTTGTTTTTTTTATATAAGTTGTAACCATTAGGGAGAGCAGGGTATAAACTCAAAGCTGATTTCTCCCTGTTGAACTTGTTCCAGTGAAGGTTACTTGAATAGATGGTCTTGATTTTGCTGTTGGTGCCAAAATTCTTGCTACCTGCGATTTATGGATGATGTCAAGGATCTTCTTGGACTAATTGAAAACATTAATACCAAGTCCCTGCAGGGGATTGTTCCGAAATAGTTTTTGATATGCCTTCTAAAAACTGGAAACAGGGTTCAACTTGTGGTGTGGTCGTTTTAATTTCAGAGGGTACTTTTTCACACAGATAAGAGAACAAAGTTGTAAACTAGATCACTAATTCTATATCTGTTATTTGCTTGATGCATTTCTTTCCACAACACTTTGGTTCCTTAAAGAAAGAAGTGATTCTTATTAATGTAGAAGTTAAAACCTTTAAATAACTTGGAGCTGATAAATTTCCTTGAGTTAATAGTATCAACCTTCTCTTTTCTTGTTTGACTGCACTGAGAGCCAGCCATACCCCATGGTCAGCTCTTTGTTATGAATTAAGATATAGTCTTTCAAAAATTTGTACTTTTAAGAAAGTTGATTGCAGCATTGAAGAAGTCACTGACAGTTAGAAACTGAGACTGGTTAACATAATTATTTATTTGATGTGTATTATCTTTCTGCAATATTTTCTTTTTGTTAATGCATTGTGCTGCAGGTAGGTACTTTGCTCTACGTTCGGGTTGTGAAGGCAAACCCTGGCATGAATCCAGAGCTCTCATGCACTGATGGTACGTTTTTTTTTAATCTATTTCTTGATTTTTGTTGGTGTGCCCCTTAAATATGTCATGTTTCTGAATTTTTGTTAGTTTCTCAAGGTTTATTGTTGATTTGATTTTTCGCTCTCTCTTGACCTTTTCATTATCTTGTTTTGGCATTTCAAAGCCAGTGGAAAAGCAGCAGACTTTGGCCAGCTTAAAGATGGCTACATGTTTGAATCTTCAACTGGTCTATCAAGAACGTGAGAATTGTGCTTCCCCTTTAATTCAGATTTGATGTTTGATATATCTTTTAAGTACAAAAGGCTCCTGTATCTGAACACGCGTCACTGTATAGCATAATTATAAGCTATGCAGCCCAGAATATATCATAATTATGAAACTTGAGATTTTCTTTCTGCTATGATGATATAACTTGTCTCGTCTCTAGGCTCCTGAGCTCACCGACATGTCCAGTTCTCGAGGCTCTAGGGAAGAAGCTTTCCTTTGAGATAGCAGTCGGATTAAATGGCCGTGTTTGGGTATACTTCTTGAGGCTCTACTTTATTGTGGTTGGGTTAGACCGTCTGCTGTTTCAAATTCTTTTATTCTATAACCTTCTCTTGATATGGGCTTGAAGCCCCTTTGTAGGTCTGGACTTAAAAAACCAGGGTCATGTTTAATGCTACAACCTTATCTTCAGACACTTCTTGATACTATCTTACAATATCTGATTGAATTGTAGGTCAATGCCACCACTCCATCCACAATCATTGTTGTTGCTAATGCAATTATGAACTCAGAATCTTTGAGTGGGGTGCAGCAGAGAATTATGGTGGAGAAATTGCTTCAGAATTTAAAGTTATCAAGTCAGTCCTATACATTATTATGATCCCAACCTCCACATTTATTCTCTAAACTTCTTATGTATATGAAACAAAGTTCTTCACTGCCTTTTTTGCAGAATGATAAAAAGAAATACATGCTTCCTGGCTGTCAAATTTACTGACTGTATTTTTCTACGTGAGGAGCATGGTCACGTGGGGTTACAAATACAACAAATTCTCACACAAGGTGATGCTCACTTAAGCTTAGGCACGGGCCTTTCTGTTCATTCTGCCCTCGTCGCAGAATCCCCATATGACATGTGTTTGTCAATTCCAATGCGGTTGTATTTTTTGTTTGCTATTTTTACAACTTATTAAATTTTCGATTCTGCTTTTTTGGGGTTGATCTGTGCCTCTCCTAAGGGCAGTCTCCATCAAAAAGTTGGCTGCATTTTTTAAGCGTTTTGGACCTTTGGTACTTGGATTCAGTTCTGCCCTAATTTTTGTAACAGCAGTCTTCCTCTTCTCTGCTATTGTGTTCCTTTTATATATATATATAAACTGGGGGTACTTTTGGGTATACGTAATTACGTACCTGTATGTATCTCATCGGAATGGCCATTAAATGATCATCATAACTCTGGTTGACAATTATGAGACAGTCCCCCGACTCCCCCCCCCCCCCCCCCTCCTTTTTCTAGTCAACATAATGGGACAGTACTTTTTTTAAAAATAAAAAAAAATAAAAAATTTTCTACGCAATACAGGGAAAGGGTAGGGGCCAGGGGGGCCATTATGATTTATGGGACAGTACTTGGTGACAGATTGAAATGTGATAGAAAAACTGGCATAAATAAGTGATAGGGAAAAGCGTGACCGTTGGACAAGGATCCTCATATTATTTAATTATTTAATTTTGTTGCATGGGTGTAAATAATGTTACATCATTTATTTAATGATATGCTAATATATTTATTATCATGGTGTGTTATCTTCAGTGTTAGGAAATAAGATCCTCTACTCGGTTCATTTGAAAGGGAGAAGAGTCGGTTAGGCAAAAACAATGTTAAAATTAGAACAAAATTGTCCTCATTTTTTAAGGTTGAGACAATTATGTCTCACTTTTTTGCCTAACCAAACTCCTTTTCATATTCTTAAATCTTAATGTCAGATATATACAATAATATTAGATTTTGACGATGAAATAAATTCTCTTTCATTTCAATTGAAATAAAAAAGACCATATTCCACTACAAGAATAGATTAATCGGCACCTAAGATTGTAAGGAAGCATCCACGTGTTAATTGAAGCACTCGACTTTGTTTACTATTGTTAGGCAATGAGGTATCTTACAAATTTTCCGTGAACATTAACTGCCTTATAGTTGAAGGCTTGAAGCCCTGATAACTAAACCCCCCACATATACAGTATCGCTGGTGTCTTGTGTCCACGTGACGTAAGTCGAAGGTGCCACGTTAATAATTCAAGACACGTGTCACCTCCTGCATGTGTTCCTGTGTGTATAGCAGTACAGGAATATGTAACTTTGATCGCCGACTCTTGTGGTGTAATTGTAGTTCTGTGAGATACTTATTATGTAGGATAATCCGAAGGGTAAGAGCTAGTACTTGTTTGAGTACATTTACAAACCATGTAGGAGCCTTTAATTTCATAAATCAGATAGCCACCGGCCGGAGGTTGAAAATACTTTATATGGCTTAAACCCATTTTTTCCATACGTGCATAATATTGTTCCCTAATTTTTTCATTGTAGAATCATATAAAGTCTCCCAGTTAACTTGGATGCAACGAACTCCACTCCCACAGTCCCACTTGTTCCTTCAAATTGATTTTCTCAGCTACACAATTTAGTCAATGACAAATTGGCGATGAATTCAACTCACCAATCAACATAATCTTATGATTGATCACCAGATTCACTGTTCGCATAAGCATATGAGTAAAGGGTCATCTCGGAGGAACCTCAATAACTGATACGTCAGCTTTACAATATTCTAATTCAGTACTCCTATGTGAGAGTTTGGATGGACTCCATTTGCTCAGGCAAGTGTTTAGACAACCCCAACAAGTAGGACTCGAGATGTTTGAACACCTAACCGAACAGGTGGGACTCGCCCATACTCTCACATGCCCTATCCTATATTGCACTGTATTAAGGTAGAAGTATCCCACCCGGTCATCATCCGAATATTACACCGTGAGAGCAAGCTCAACGACCACCTATTAATCGCATGCCTAGTATTTAAATATGAGAAGTGCTCCGCTAACCAAATTTTCTTTCTAAAAAGTTGGGATTCATATTGTGTTTGTCTTTTGGAGAAAGAAAAACCTTTTTTATTGGTTAAAGATGAGATGAGATGAGATGAGATGAGATGGTTAAAAGGGATGGGATTCACCACGCCCTGTTACACTGAATGAGGCAATTCCTTCATCCTTAATTGACCTCAGACCCCACCCGACACAAGCTGCCAGAGACTCTCAGAGAACTGGCCGGAATGGTCATATCAGAAACATATATTTTACATAAAATTATAAACATGTCTACCCAGATTTTTCTTCCAATATCCAATGTCGCTGAAAGACAAGAATTAATGGTCTAAGGAAAAACAAGAAAAGGTTGATTTGAAAACCCAAGAAAATAGTAATGGAGTCAGGGCCCGGCCGGGAATGGTGTTGTCATCATGCTTCTTCTATGAGTTTTCCAAAAACTATTATAGACTGATAGTCCAACAACTACTCCTCTTCTCTCTGTTCTCTGTTCTACTCCGATCTCTTCGACTTTTCCTGCTTCTTCGGGAAAAACGGGTGGTCTTAGCAGAAGCTTGCTGCTATGGCACATGCACGAATTAAATGGTTACAGGATCTTCCAGTTTCCTATGCTTATGCAACATGGGTGCATTAAATGTTTCTGTTTCTGCATGTCTGGCTTTCATTCATTGAGATCCGATCCTTTTCCTTTCCTCTGTTCCGATATCTCACTCACTCTCAGGGCCTCCGACGTCTTAATTAATGGCCTTTCTCAGAGTACCTTTGCCCCCCATCTCTTTCTTTTTTGTCTTTTTCCCAAAACGTAATTTAAAATTTTTCATTCTATTTTTTAAAAAGATATATGAACTGTTTAGTTGAATCATGCATGCATGCATGTATGTTTGTGGATTGTTTTCATTTTGTGATGTGGCCTGTGAGAGTGAGATATGCTAAGGTACGTACGGACTCACGGGGGCCACGAGGTTTTCACTATATTGCATGTGAAACCTAAGGGTTTGGCAAAAGTAGGGAAGCAAGTGGAGAGCCTACTCTCTCTCTTGTTATTTTATTTTTATTAGAGTCGTTTATAATTATTTGTTTGAATTTGAGAAAATTCAGACATATGATCGTGAGAGACTACTTATAAGACTCATTTGACTACTTACGATCCTGATCCTATTTTTTTACCCTTCTCGTCAATGCTCCAAAGTTCTGGATAAAGTAACGTTACTATTTACGTTTATTTATTACACTCATTTTATATCGATAAATATTGTATGTTTTAACTGACTTTTTATGTTAGTTATTTAAAAAAAACAAAAAAAAAACAAAAAAAATGCCACTTAAACACATTTCATGTCAACTGTTGCAAAAGTGGGTATGATAAATGAATGTAAAGAATAGTATTACTTCAAATAATTTAGGGAAAATAAACATGTAGAGTGTACTTGAAAATAAAAGGCAAAGATTTTGCCATGAAGCAAAAATAAGGGATAATTGCACCGTTGGTCTCTGTGGTATGCCATAATTATTTTTCACTCCCTATGGTTTAAAAAGTGCATGGGAGGTCCCTGTGATATGCAATAATTACAAATCGATCCCTACAGTCAAATTCCGTTAAAAATTTTAACAGATTCCGTCAAATGCCACGTCAGCGCCACGTGTCACCATCTTATTGGCAACATGTGGCGCTGACATGTCCATCTTAATAAAATAATATAAATTTATTAAAAAATAAATAAAAATACTTATTTTTTTGAAAAAATTAAAATTAAAATTAAAAAAAAAAAACAAAAACAAGAAAAGGAAAAAGGTGGCAAGGGGGTCGCTAGGCCACCCCAGAGGCCGCCGGGGGTGGCGCGCGGCCACCCCTAGTAGATATAGGGGTGGCCTAGCCACCCCTTGCCTGCCAGTTTTCTTTTTCTTCTTCTTCTTTTTTTTTTCTTTTTTTTTTTTTTTTTTTTAAAATAAATTTATTTATTAATAAATTTATATTTTTTATGAAGATGGACACGTGTTGCCATCTTATTGGTGACACGTGGCGCTGACGTGTAGGCTAACAGATTCCGTCAAAATAGTAGACGGAAAATCTACCCAGGGAGTAAAACGTAATTATTGCATTTCACAGGGACCTCTCATGTACTTTTTAAACTATAGGGAGTGAAAAATAATTATGACATGCCACAGGGATCAACGGTGCAATTATCCCCAAAAATAAAGACAATTGTATTCAGAAGCAATTATCTTGGTCTAACAGTTCTAATTGGCCAACCACCTAAAACTATTTAGTAGCCCTTCCGTGAACCATTGAATAATTAATCAGTTTATTTGTTCATTTTCCCTTTTCTACTTTGATTAATTAGAGACAACCTAGACTCGAAAATGGGAAATGATACTTACACATCACCCTCACAACAACTACACTTACACAAAACATATTGGGGTGGAGCCCAGTGTGTGGGCCTCACCCCAATGTGTCTTATGTGAGTGTAGTTATTGTGCACAATAAATATAAATATCATTTTTCCCTCGAAAATTGAGGAGATTGCACGTAGGGAGAGGGATTTGAGGCACACCATGTGCCAAAAAAACAAATGAAACAATAATAAAGGGTGACACAGATTTGTCCTCATGTATACACTCAAAATGTCAGGGTAGAATCAGAATCACAAATAATAAAGGGATCTTCCGATTCCTACAACTGCTCTCAGCAATTGGACACGTAATCACGAGAGACTCAATAAAACTTATCTGTTCAAACTGGTGTTCAAAAATATAAGCCTCGTCAAAGGTCTCTCTCAATTCAAACACCGCGGGATCGGAAAGCCAATTACAAAAGATCTCTACATCCATTCGACTCATGTCACATTACTCAAAAGTAAAATGAGAAATGTTTAGTTTCATTCTTTTGCGTGTATCTCTTATCCATCTTCGTATAAAAAATGTACAAATCTACCATTAAATCCGTGAGACTCACACGTGACATCGATCGAATAATGCGAGCTCTGTTTTTCTTTCGTACATGCACCCGTAGGTTTAAAAAAAATCACATCTAATAATGCAAGTGGTCACCTGCAGACGTGAAAAGTAGTCACAAACTAACAAATGAGAATAGTACGAAACCTCAGCAAGAATCTAAGGCCACCCATTCGTGATCCCTTGCCTAACTTTGAGATTTGCGCCCAACATCGATCCACACCCTAAAAATCAACAAGAAACTTCTTTCATGCAAGAAAACGAAGGAAAAACTCGTTCCCCTTTCTTTCTGCTGGGAAAGGAAGGCCTAGCCTCTCGCATCGTTTTCAAGACAGCCACACTAGATAGTACTGCTCACATTCACACACACTCCAACAGATATGAGGAATGTTATTTTACCCATGTGCAACTGCAGCCAATGTTCTTAATCTTTTGTTTTCAAATTTTTGTCATTGATTTCGATCTTCATCAGATCGATGATTCTAACGGTAACCTACAGGTTGTATATGCTAATATATTTATCCTTGTGACATTCTAAACAATGGTTAAATTATCATTCTCTTATTTTTTTATTTTTTAAAATTATCATTAAATATGCGAAGTTTATATTGGAAATCTATTTGAACCCCACATATTTGACAGTATTTTTTAAAATTGAGGATGAAAAGAAAAAAAAAAAGAAAAAAAAGGTCATTAGATCACCCATTTTCTGACAATGAACATGCATGTTCTTTTGTTAGTTGGTGGATATATATATATATATATATAACTATCAAGTAAATGTTAATTGTCAGAAAGTTGGTGGAATACTGGATCTAATACGTCCAGCAAAACGTGAGTAAGAGTCCTTTAAGGGTATAAAATTTAATACGCTTGGAAGCTATATATATAGACGAAACATATTTTTGGATTTGACTGAGATCGATGCTGTAACACTTTTTTTTTTTTTTTTTTGTAGTTTTTTTATTGTGATTTAAGACATAGTTGGATTTTTATAATTTCTTAGGGGTAAAAAAGAATGATTAAAAGGGGCGGAAATATTAGAACCTCACATTATATTGCAAATTTATAAAATTTAAGAAAACATTTTTTAAAAATTATTTGGTTGTATATATAGGGAATACATTAAGCTTGAGTTTTTTTTTTTTTTTTTTTTTTTATGAGTTCATTATTACATTATGACTTGGTTTTTTTGTCCGTAGAGACAGAAAGACACGCATAGAGGCGGTGCCTGACGAATGGCGATGATGATAGGGCCCGATCCTTAATGACATGTGTCCGTCAATGTAACAAACAAACAAAGAAAAGCTCATTTTGCTTTACCCGAGACACAAACAACTTTACAATTCATACAACAATGACTTCCAGTTTATCATTAATGTCTTCTTTCTCTTGCATTCTTGCCGACGGCGATGAGCATCGTTGGGAGGGGCGACCGTACGTGGCCCCCGAAGCCCCCGTTGTTCCTTTCTTCAATCATTGGTAATTTGGTAGGAATTTAATCAAAATTTTACTTAAAATAAAACCCATGTTATGGGAAGTTTTCAAGTGAGATCACACACACATATATATATATATATATATAATCGAGATGGCGTGATAGTAAAAATCAGTAATTATTTTTATAACTCTTGATCTAATAATTATATGAGAATAATATATCAGTCTACTAAGTGTCATTACGTTAGAAGTTATAAATTAAGCATGTGCATTTAATTCCTGGTGAAATTCTAACTGCAAGTTTTTAATTATTTCTATTAATCAATCAATTCTCAGCTTTTATCCATTAATAAATGATAAATAAAGTCCATAATCCAAGAGATGTGATATAATAGATAGCATATTAGAATTAAAAGTTTGTTGAATGAGTTTTAATTAATAGTAATGGACGCGCGGACGAATGTTGCTAGGCAAGTGCAATATTTTATCAAAGGAACAATTAGGCATACTTTTTTCTTTCTTTTGTTTTTTTCGAACAAATTTATCATCTTATTCATAATGTCAATAAAAAAAAGATCAAGGAGGGACAACATGATCCCCACTGACAATGTCAGAAAGAATAGGTATATATATTGTATCATGGCATGGGTTACCACCACTGCGGAGCCGGCCCTCCACGTTGGGGGCTTAAATTAGAAAAAAAAGTTTTGGAGGGTCAAAATTAGAAAAAATAATAAAATTTGGAATAAAATTTTAAATTTTTTTGGAGAGAACTTTGGGGCTCAGGCCCCTTTAAGCCTTTTAGTGGCTCCGCCACTGATTACCACTGCTTTAGACGGATAGTGAACCGCTAAATTGACTTTTCTCCGTACATGAATAACACTAAAGGATTGAAAGAACTTTAATTTTACCTTGATACCATCTATGAAATGCCCAAATTAACCTGTTCAAAGTTAGATAGATCGAATTAATGGTGTTTGACGACTTGTAAAGCATCTCTTTCAAGGACAAAAAAAAAAAGAAAAGTTGATTTCAATAATGATGAAGTCCGTAAATGGATCATCTCTATTTTATATATTAAAAAGCACTTCTCTTTTTATTGTTTTTTTTTGTTTTTAAATGAATGCCCTTATTGTAATACTATTCAGTAGAATATTACAATGTAAAGACGTGGCCTTTTTATTTATTTTTTTTAGTCACAAGTAATGATAGTAGATTATAGATAGCATTAATCCTTATAAATGATTATATTATTTCACAATCTCAAAAAGAAAAGAATATCTGACTCCTCAAATTGTAGTACCACCAACCATTGCAGATAAAATTTAGCGACCATCGTGGTTCTTCCAACGCTAGGAGTACCTTTATATATACGTATGCACAACAACAGGGGAGTGGACTTCCAAAATACCCAAGGCCGCCACCCATCTCTCTCTCTCTCTCTCTCTCTCTCACTGTGTCAAAAATCTTCTCGATCTGCTGCAACAAGAATGGAAGGTGGGGGTGAATACAGAAGAGGGTTGTGGACAGCGGAGGAGGATAGAATCCTACTGGATTACATAAGGGTGCATGGAAAAGGGAAGTGGAATCGCATCGCTAAAATGTCAGGTTTGTACTTTTGTTAATCTCTATAATAAGAACAAAAGGGTTATACAATGAACTTTGAAGATGTGTACCAGTGTATATTTTTTCTTGATCAGCTAAATCTGGTGCTGCAGGTTTGAAGAGGTGTGGCAAGAGTTGCAGATTAAGGTGGATAAATTATTTAAGTCCCAGTGTGAAGCGGGGTGATTTCTCAGAGGAAGAAGAGGACCTCATAATTCGCCTCCATAAGCTCCTGGGAAACAGGTGATCTTTATATCATAATATCAACAAAATGTTAGGACCCAAGTTTGAATGATTGTGTTTTTCTTTTTTCCTTTTGTTGTAAAGATATATGCTGTTACTAAAATGGGTTTCATCTTTAGGTGGTCTTTGATCGCTGGGCGGGTACCTGGGAGAACTGACAATCAAGTTAAGAACCACTGGAACTCTCATTTGAGCAAGAAGCTCGGGATCAAGAAGGGAAAAATCAAAGGTGGTGCTTCTTTGCAGTCAATCTCTGGAAAAATGTTGCCGAAAAGTTATAATAATATTCCATTAGATTCAAATTCTGAGCTACCTTCTGATTACACTGGGGAAGCTGCAAGCGAGACCGTGATTGAAGATGGGTCTCAAAGTGTCATTGGAGATGGGTCTCAAAGCTTGTTGAGGCTTACTAGCACAGAAGAAGCCATCGTAGACGAAAACTATGGGTTTTCTTTTTGGTTCTCTCATGATGATCTGAATTTACATACTACTCCTTATTTAGCCGAGCCTCTAGATGGATATTGTCTTGATTTTGTTTGGGATGGTTTGTAGATCGACTTCCCTTCATGTAGTGTAGTGTCAATAACTATTTAATAAATTATTTTTGTCATTTTTTCATTCTTTCTTTCTTTCTTTCTTTTTATTATTGCGTTTGTAGTAAAATTTGTATATACACTTAAAGGGGGTTGGCTCAAGTACTGGTGAAGCCTTAGACTCTGTGGCATTCTCATCAGGTTTAAAGTTTGAACCTTTTTTCAAGTGTAAATAATTCTTTGAAGCCCTACACCCGCGGCAAGGCCGATTGAGTCTTACCTGATCATGTGGGGAGGAAGAGGCTTTTGCAAGGGTCCAGCCGGGTCTGCCAAAAAAAAGAAAATACATGTTCATTTTGTAATATATTATTCCTTTTTGGTTGTGGCCTTTATATCACATTTACGGTATTTACTATGTTTATTATTTTTTCAATAAACATATACGGCATTATGGATATTTCCATTAATTTAGATTACCGTAAATATGGAATCGGTATTATGGTTATTTCTATTAATTTAGATTACCGTAAATATGGAATCGGTTAATTGATTTTAAAATCAATTAACGATATTGTTTCCTTGATGGAAGGAAACAAATACGGTGTTTACCATTTTGAGGGTCCCTAACCTAGCCTATAAATAGAGTACCTGTGTACACCATCAGTACAGCCATCAAGCAATAGGCATAGGTTAGAAGATCCCTCAAATAATCTTTCTTGTTCTTCAGATGGATCGTGGAGACGCTTGAGCAAACATGGCTAGAGGTAAGCCTGAATCCTGTTTATTCGTTTTCCGCTGCGCATGTTAGATTAAATAATTTCATGTATAAATTATTTCTAACATGTGGTATCAGAGCCAGCCTCTGTGCTATTTTGCTCAGCATATAATTTTACTATGCGTTATCAATATTGAATCAAGTATTTTTTATTGGTTATCAATATTGAATCAAGTATATTCTATTTGGTATTGTTCACTGCTGTTTGTCAATATTGTTTGAGCAATATTTCGTCTTTTGTGACATGATAGAAACGCATTAGCGATTATTTTGTGAATATTTGTTGTTCACGTACTGTTTGTGAAAACCCATAAATTTGATATAACTATTTTTTGTTTTATCACTATTCTGTGTATTGTGATATACTGCCTAATTTTGAGTTGTTGTAATCTTGATATGGGTATTTTCATAAAGGGGTGGCGGCTAGGGTTCCATTTTTAGGGTTTTCAACCCATCTGGAACATTACGGGTCGGGTTGGTTGGTGACTGGGTAGGGTTTCGACCCATTAAAGTTTTTGGGTTTGATATATTTTCGGATAGGGTTTTTTTTTTAAAAACCCATGCAGTTTTGGGCCATTTAAGTGTGCTGACCTAGTTTGGGCCAGCACTATACATAGACCCAGAGGCCTGACCCGATTAAGTGGGTTGACCTAATTGCCAAATACAGTAGCCCATTTGGAGTCTTGTGACCCAAAAGCCCAACCCAATATAGTAGCCCAATACAGATACCCAACCCAAATTAAGTGGGTTAACCCAATTGGGTCAGCCCAATACAGCAACCATTTTCAGTAACCCATCAAGTTCTTTTTAAAAGGGGAATTTAGGCCTTATGGTGTTTAGAACCTGGGTTCACCAGGTGTAAAGAGCCTTGGCCACTTACTAAACCATTAGGCCATGCGTTTTATTATGTCCTCATATTAAAGTTTTATTCCCTTTATTATTTACAGTACTGTGTATTAAAATTATTGTTTATTTAATACATAAATTGAGGGATATATATATTTTAAATTTATATTGTTTAAATATAAATTGTTTGATGCCTAGACCTAAGAATAATTAAAAATACCATATATACTGGTGTGTTTACAGTAATATCTAAGAATGCAATGTCGGGGAAAGTTCTGGCAAGGAAAGTCTTGGGATTTAAGTGTGTCCGGTGTGACCCCCCTCACTTTCCTGGGAGCTCATCTGCTTGCACCTTGGAAAATGCTGTTTACCCCATTTAAGTATTGGTTTGTTATATTCCTAAGGCCATTAAGGGGGCATCTATAAAGTTGTTAGATGTTAATGAAGTAGCAATTATCATGATAATTTTGGGAGAGCCACAGCATCCCAATTTTGAATGACAATTGCATCAAGATTACACACACGTAATTATCATAATAATTATGGGAGAGCCAAAGCATCCCATTTTTGTATGATAATTACATCAGGATCACACGCATGAACCTCATAAAGATTTATTAGATGTTCATGAATTACAGCGTGATTATTATGATTTTGGGAGAGCCAAAGCATCCTAATTTTGTAATAATTGCATAAGGATCGTACACATGAACTTCATATAGAAAAATTAACATCGTATTGTAATTAACTCATAAATTTAATTACCTATCCCCAAAGGGAAGTTTTTATTTTTATGACTTAATTAGAATGAGATAACAAATTTAGTATTAAAAGTAAAATTTCTTTCGGTTGCCCAAAGGTACGAAGAATTTTATTTATTAATATTTAAATTTATTAGTCTTATCAATAAAGAGTAAATTTCATGCGTGATGCAACCTTTGCCCAAAGGTAGGTTGAAATTTACTATTTAAATTGGCATTGGCTAATTTAAAATAAAGTTACTTCATAGCATTAAAGTATTTATTTTAATTTTGGGTTATTGCAGCTATTCCTGCTACTCTACCTTTTGGTGGTTTTATATTCCAATACATTATGATAATATTTTTCTGACTGGAAAAATGATTGATATGCTTTTTCATTTGGGGTGTTAAAAATTTTGGTACTCCGTGTGGACAAACCACCTACTCCCGCGGAATTAAGTACGCCACGTGAGATTATTAAGCATGAACGGTGGGAGTGATTTAATCACTTAAGTTAGATGTTCATGAAATCTCATGTCACTAAAGTCATCAGGGATTTATTCCTGAATGTTTTAGAGCCAAAGTTTTATAAAGGTTGTTTATGAACATTTAGTAAGTTCAAACAAAACTTGGCCAGCACCCCAATAGAAAAAGCTTTAAAGACAAACTTTTTATAGTTTCTAAAGTGTTTATAATCCCATTATGGGAATGAAGGATATTATAGATTAGCTTAAGTCCCTAAAGATTGAGATTTTTGAGTCATTGTTGGTCTATTTCAATTTTTTGAATTCTCTCTTCTAAGTGTAGAATTTTATCTTGTAACACACGTAAGGATAAATGGTTAGTAAATAAACTTCTAACCATGTGTGTTCAAGGATATGAGAGAATTTATAAAGTGTTCACATGATTATTCATGTCAAAGGAAGGACCAATAAATGCAATCATGTCCAACACTTAAAGCATGAGAATAAGGTGCCAATAAAGTATTATGGCAATCAAGATACATATTTCTCGTGAAATAAGGAAAATTAAGGGCATATAAAGAAAGATTGCATGAAGTATAAGAAATGACTTAAAATAAAGATAATCTCCATATCTAGTATGTCGTGAATCTCTTTTAGTGACTCAATCAAATATATTGTGGATTGATTATGGTTTAACAATCCACATTGTCAACACAAATGCAGAGTCCTTTTTAAAATGGATAACACGTGTTTATAATTTGAGCTTGTTGGGATCTATAGGTTAATTTTAAAATTCAGTTATAATTTTGACCTCAAAAAATGATTTATATTCCATAATCTTTTTGAAATCTATTTTCTAGTTTGGCTTATTAAAAATTTCAATTTTATTTTAAACTTGAAATTTTTCTTATTTTTTGGTGGAATATTGGTTGGGGTTTATTTAAAGTCTATTTAAAATTGACCTACGTCCCAATTTTTGAAACAAAATTATTTGTTTATTTCTGCATAGTGATGTTGACGTAAAGTAGAGTCTTTAAGAATTTAAAAATGCTCTTGTTATGGCTTTGGAGATTGAAATATATCTCCATACAGAAAATAAAAGTCGGTGATTTACTGACTTTGGTACTTGTGTGGATTGCATAAGGGAAAGCATACCAACAAGACCATTAGAGGTGCCAAAGAGAGCCTTTTAAAATTCTTGAGATCATGTACATTGAAATATGTTAACCTTTCCATACTCATTGCCTAAATGGTCAGAGATATTTTTATCTCTTTCAGTGATGACCATATAAAGTTTATGTATGTCTATCTTCTAAATATTAAAGCTGGGGTATTGAATGCTTTCAATATCTATAAGGAAGAAGAAGAGAAACAATATGAAGATTATAAGATCTAATATAGGCATAGAGTATTAAGGTAGGTACACACAAAGGGAAATGATTAGTAATACTAATCTGCTATTACCCTTATAGAGTAAAGCTTTGAAGACCATTGTGTATATGTTAAACAGTATTCCATCTAAGGTTGTCCATAAGACACCTTTTAAAGTATGAAATAGATGGAAGCTTAGTTTAAATTATTTACACATATGGGGTTGCCTTGCTAAAGAGAGGATTTATAATCCTCGCCTAAGGAAATTAGATTCAAGGACAATCAGCGGATCTTTTATAAGCTATCTAGTAAACTTTAAAGGGTTTTAATGTTTTATTATCCTTCATATAAGCCTATAGTTGTTGATTGTAAAATTTCTAGAGGATACGGAACCTAGTGGGAGTGCTCATTCACATAAATTGGAATTTGAGGAAGCACTAGAGTTGGCCAAATCTCCTCCTCATAGAGGATGATTGATTGTATTCAGGAAAATCAGATTGATTATCCTGAGCCACAATCACTTCTAGAACAACCAACTCATACAGAACAGGTTCAAAATCTATTCTCCCATTGCAAAATGCAGAGGAAGTAGAATTAAGAAAATCCTATAGAATAAGTAGATTAACAATTCTTAGTGATTATGTTGTATATCTCCCAGAGTCTGATGTTGACGTTGGACATAAAGATGATCCAAATTTGTTTTCACATGCTATGAATGGAGAAAACTCCTCATTGAGATTCAGTGCCATGAAGTGAGAGTTAAGTCCATGGCTGAAGGGTTGAGCTAGACTCGTAGCCAATGGTTTTACTCATAAGGAAGGCATTGATTATCGTGAAACATTCTCTCCAGTGTCTAAGGATGGTTCATCAAGATGATCATAGCATTAGTAGCTTATTTTTGATCCAGAGCTACATCAAGTGGATGCGAAAACAACTTTTCTGAATAGGGATCTTAAGGACGAGGTTTACATGAAACAATCAAAAGGTTTTATAAATAACAGTCAGAAAGCTTGCAAATTAAAGAATTCTATTTATGGGCTGTGATAGATCTCTCAATGGTAAGATACTTTTTACAAGGTTATTGTTTATAGAAAACCTTGTTGATTAGTATATATACCTTAAGGTCAGTGGGAGTACAGTAATCTTTCTAGTCCTATATTTGCAAGTGGTGATTTAGGTTTGCTACATAAAGTTCACAAAACTTTGAAATGAAGGATTTGGGTGAAACCTCTTATGTCTTTTGACATAGAGATTCACAGAGACATAAAGAATATTAACATTGTCTCGGAAGGCCTACATTGAAAAAAGTTTTGGAAAAAAAAAAAAAAAAAAAAAAAAATTAGAATGAAGGATTTGCACCTTCAGTAGCAATTAAGAGGGACTAATTAAATACAGATTAATGTCCCAAAAGGTATTGGAATAAGGGCAGATGAAAAGTTTTAAGTGTCTGCATTATACATAACCATATGACTGACAATAAGTATATTGAGTCAATAAAGTTCTGCAAATAAAGCCTTGCGGTATATGCAAGGAACCAAGAAGAACAACTTAACCTAAGGATACACTTTCCATTTGAAGGTGGTTAGTTGTTTAGATTTGAGTTTGCTGATTGTGTAGATAGTAGAAAGTCTACTCTAAGGTATATATCTTTTTATTGAAGGATAGATCCTAGAGATGCAGTTTGCAGACTATAGTTGCTACGTCTACCAAGAAGCTAAAAGTCTAGCGTGCTATGAATTTGGTACACAGGCATGATGGTTGAGACATTTGTTGAAAGTCTCAATCTTGTCGATTTTACAGTTAGACCATAAAGATACTCTGCGGTAATTCTACTATAATCTTCTTTTATAAGAATAAAGAGTAGAAGCAGAAGTAAATCGACATTAAGTATCTCAGTACGAGAGATAACATTAAGAGACATAAAGGGTCTATTGAGCATATAAGTACTGAATTAATGATTGCGGATCCCATGACTTAAAGTTTACCGGTAAAGAAAGAATAAAGTCATGCGGAATATATGAGACTCATTAATTCATTTTCGCTTGGTTTGTCTCTTTTTGGTCTATAGACATAAAGTTATTGTAATAAAGATTTTTTGTGCACATTTGTTATTTTATCCATGAGGATAAATAAAGTTGGACCCGAATGACTTATAGGAAGTTCATTCATAAAGCTTGATTATCCATAAGGTACTCATGTAAGAAGTGTTTTACATCGTGATACATGGAAGGGACGACCTAATTTTATAATGGTTTTACCGCCATGATTCGTGTAAAACGTTTCTTAACTGAGTTGGAGGATTCCATAAAAGATTGGCCAAAACTAAAGAACCTAATACCATATGGTCATGTGTTATAAAGTCCAAGTGGGAGAATGTAATATATTATTCCTTTTTGGTTGTGGCCTTTATATCACATTTACGGTATTTACTATGTTTATTATTTTTTCAATAAACATATACGGCATTATGGATATTTCCATTAATTTAGATTACCGTAAATATGGAATCGGTATTATGGTTATTTCTATTAATTTAGATTACCGTAAATATGGAATCGGTTAATTGATTTTAAAATCAATTAACGATATTGTTTCCTTGATGGAAGGAAACAAATACGGTGTTTACCATTTTGAGGGTCCCTAACCTAGCCTATAAATAGAGTACCTGTGTACACCATCAGTACAGCCATCAAGCAATAGGCATAGGTTAGAAGATCCCTCAAATAATCTTTCTTGTTCTTCAGATGGATCGTGGAGACGCTTGAGCAAACATGGCTAGAGGTAAGCCTGAATCCTGTTTATTCGTTTTCCGCTGCGCATGTTAGATTAAATAATTTCATGTATAAATTATTTCTAACACATTTTGTATGTGCAAAGATCTCCGTGTGTAATCTGGCAACTATTGGGACCCCATTTGCTTGTATTGTCCGAATAGCTAGGTAGAGTCTAGGCAGATTGTCTATCTTATTGTATGAGTAGGGTTTAGGCAAATTCCAATTAATAGAACAACTTTATCGTAGGTGATGAAAATTATTAGCCTTTACAGCGAATGTCCAAGAAATGTATTAAGTTTTATAAAAAAAAAAAAAAAAAAAGGTTAAGAGCAAATAAATTCAAGAAATGAGAAATTAACAAGGTCGCGTATTTGTCTACATGCATGTTGTATACGACGAGGTCATAACTTAGGCTGTAGTAGCTAATAATTGGTAGATGATATATGGAGACTGTTGAGCTACCTATATTAATATATATTACAACTTAGAAGAACATGAATATATATGAACGAAAACATGCATCGATCACCAGATCGATGGTCCAGATCAATCCAACAATGAGACAAACATATAAGGGCCGGATCGATCTGTAGACAAAAGGAATGCCAAGAGCCATCTTAGCCACGTGAATATTTGACGGTACTGCATGTCTATGTTTTACTCCTTGAGGCCAAAAGTAAAACCTTATTTACCCCAAAGAAAAAGCTTTAGTCGTCGATCACTTTGTTTTCTAAGGTACCTTGGCCTAAGGAAAACCAAAGGGGATCTATATATATATATATATATATATATATATATATATATATATATATATGCATCATTATGTATGCATCATGAGTGTCAAATGAAATTATATGATCGATCTGATGGTATTCTCGTCGTGCAATATATATAGTGGCCGGAAGGCTAGAGAATCAATATATCAAGTTTCATCATCAAGAATGAAGTAGGACAAGGAAATATATACGGAGGTTAATTTGTTAATTAATTTACGTGTTTTGGAGAGTATTTTTTTTATTATAATTTGAAGAAATATTTTAATGTAACAGATAAAAATAAAGATTATTTTTATAGTTTTAAAAATGTTTAACCATCGGTTCTAGCTTTCTTTAAAAAAAATTAAAAAATTAATAATTTCTAACACATCAGTCCAGTGTAATTAATGAAATAGTTTTTAAAATCACAATTCGATCAAAATTATCATTTAATTAATTACACATACACTTAACAATAATTTTAAAAAAAATTTAATTTTTTTATCGATACTTGATGAACATTTAACGTACGCTATAATGGCGTAGAGTAAGGTGTTAGTGTAATAAAGAGCACTTATTAAGTTGAAAAGGACAATGAGAAAGCTGAAAGTTTCAGAAAATAATTAAAGCTGAAAGTTTACTTTGTCTGGTCGGGTTGGGAATTGCGAATAGTTGATCGATCGATCGAGCAATACATATCATTTCAGCCGTAGCAGCGTGAGAGTGCCTAAAAAGCTGGAAAACTACAGTGTCTTATATATTACTCGAACGATTTCAACGAAGGTTGCTGTTCTCACGTGAATTCTATTTCCTTCTTTATGTTTTTGGGAAACATAGTACACAACTTGGAAATTTGGTATGAAATTAACAATAAAAGATGAGACATCATGGAAAATATTTGTGTGCATGCCATAAAGGGAAAGTTGAAGTAATATGAACACAATGGCCTTAGTGTGCATCACATTGGCATTGGAATTTATTTATATTAAATGATTAAATTTATCATTTTTTTTTATCAATTTTAGAGATAAATAATACTGATTTAACATGATATTAAAACAAATATTTCAAATTTGAACCTTATTTCAGTCAAATGATGTTTAAAGTTTTAAGATAATTAAATGGTGATTTGACAATCATTATTGAATTTGACAATCATGGCCAGCTGGTGTGTAAACGTTTGTCAATTACATTTATATTGTTTTTCATGTTGTGTTTATAGTCAATATTGGGTACTGAAGTCATAGGGTTCTCAGTGAAGAAAGTGATCATCATTGAATTTTAATTTTAATTTTTCAAAACATTCATCATTCATGTGATCATGATGACTCTAGTCTCTAGTTGTTGCCATTCAGAAAAAGGAGGTGGTGGGGGGTAATGATCAATATTCAATGGATAGAAAATCTAGGGGGTGAATCTTTGGGATATAATTTGAATGCTGGTTGCCATGATCACAGCAATATGTCTAGGGCCATCAGGCATTGAGGCCATGTTACAAAAGGCAAGGCCTCTCTGATGAGTACCAAAAAGCAAGGTTGAGCTTTGACCTTTCCATTCATTCCCATCAAAATGGGAAAACCCAATATATATCTGGAAATTAGTCCTTGGATTATAGTGAATGTTCCCTACATATAATTACCTTTTTGAAACCTAGAAAGGGGCTTTTCCCCATTCTCTCACATATGTTTTCACGAATCTGGTTTCCTTTCAATAACAAACTCAATTCACTTTGAGAAATCAAGGATTTTTTTTAAGAAAAAAAGGTGTTTTGTTTCTTGCCGCATATATACTTTTCTGTTCACATGTCGGATTGGCCCATCTCCCTGCAGAACAATTTATTTCCATTATACTTGTTTGTTTGTCTCTTTCACTAGTTGATAAAAAATAAAAATAAATTTTTAATTTTTAAATTTCATAAATTATTTTTCGTGTTTTAATTTCTCATTCTCAAACCGCTGGACATCGTCGGACCACTATCGAGACAACCCAAACAGCCACCAAACCACTCCCGAGCCACCGCCGACCCAGCACTAGGGCAACACTAGAACCACCACCGACCCACTGTCGGAAAACTCTCGGGCAATGGCGACCCACCACCAAGCCACCGCAGACCACCATCTAACCACCACTGAGCTACCTTTAATTATACCAGTGTTAAAACTTAAATTATTAGGTTAATTTTTAAATTATTTTCTTGAAAATATTTTTCGACGAAAAATATTTTACGTCAAAACAAACGGAACCCTAGCCTAGTCACCTTCAATCACTCTTAAATCCATCATATAAAATTACTATCAATGCACCCTTAATATATACCGTAATATATTATAGGAGGGTAGTAAAAAATCTTGCACACTCGAGTTTCAATCCAAATTGAACTCGATCGGATCAGCTTCCGACATGGGCGGATCGGTTATTGGAATTTATTTTTTGGATTTCAACAAAAGAAGGGGTTTAATTAAGTTGGTTTAAGGTTAGGATGTCCAACTAATTTTCGACCCAACTCAACTTTCAAAAACAATACTTTAAAAATGTAAGTTAAAACAACATCGTTTTGAGAAAATATTACTTTAGATTATTATTATTATATTCTGCATGGAACGAAGTCATTTTGAGGAAAGTATATATAATTCACTAATTAAACCCTAAAGTCTCTTTATGCCGTATGTTGATGGCCAATTTTTCGCTACCAGCCCGCAAAGTGCAAGCCCTTCGATCAAGTCAAGCGGGCTGATCCGAAGGGTATTACATTCTTGGCCCAGAATGCCAACAAGTGAAAAAAGCCATGCTACAGTCGAAGGAGGAAGAGAAGTTTGGGAGTTGAAAGACGAGAAGAAAACTTGTTTTATTCTGAACTGAGACTAATAAGAGTTTATTTGGAATTACTTTAGAAAATAGGGTTTTTGTTTATATAAAAGAAAAAGTATCAGAAAGCCTTTTAGCAAAAACCTATTTTCAAGCTTTTCCAAAATACAATTTTGGTGCTTTTTGACAGAAAAAAAAAAGTTGGAAAGTGTTGCTTTTTATGCACTGTATGCAATAAAAGCATCTCTATAAGCTTATTAACGCAATTCTCAACATATTCATTTTTGTTTAGAATAACTTTTTATGTACTAAAAACATTTTTAAGCTAATTAATGCAATTCCAAACATGCTCTAACACTTCATAAGTCTACATTTCGACATTCAAGCGTCGACTTTTGACATAAAAAGCCCATGAAATCCCAACCCGCTTTCCAAATCCCGCGCATATTTGTCCAAAAGCCCATTAGCGCCGCCCTTGGCTTGTATTTAGACTACCGTTAAAATATGGGAAAAATCATATTTAACCCCTAGGTTTTCATCTTATTTGAATTTAGTCTTTAATTTTAATAATAAGGTCCTTAAGTTTTACTTAAATTTTAAATTGGTCCCTCTATCACTTTACAATCAAAGTTAACGATTTTCTATTTGTCACGTGTGTCTCATTTGACACTCTAGCGTCTATCGATCTAAGCGTCAAAATTAATGGTTATTTTTCTTCCAACGCTACAAATTTAAAAGATTAAAATAATAAAGAAGATCAATTTTTTTTTTTTTTAATGGATTATTTGTTGCTTACCGATATGACATCGATATAAACGCTCCCTACCTTCTCTAAGAGTGTGGTGGTGATTGCAATCATTTTGGAGACTTGTGATGTGCCCGCTCTAAGATCGAGAAAACGGACAATGCCACTTGCCCTTTTTATGTATTTTCGCAATCGCTTTGGGCGGCATGTGCTTAGTGCTTCACCGAATCACCGTTTAGTGCACTACTAGCTAGCCGTATAATGGGGTAAAGCTGGGTCTACAAGATAGCGAAAATACACGATAATGGAGTAAAGGGTCTACAAATTAAGGCAATGATTTCACTGCTAAAAGGAAAAGAAGTTGATCAAACAGCTACAAGACTTCCATCAACTTTTTCTTTTTTAAACGCACGATTTAAAATCTTTAGCATATAGGAAAGATAATAATTATTATTATTATTTGTGTCCACAAATGTTACATACTTATTACTTAATATTTGATCAGACGTACATGTAGAGGAATGCTACTTTTTACAATTATTTTATGCTGGTTGACGTAACATGTTTTAAGTGATTTTTTTTTTTTTTTTTTTTTTTTTTTTTTTTTTTTTTTTTTTTTTTTTTTTTAAGTAGCTAAGATGGATTAGCTATTTAAAACATGACATGTCAACCGGTGCAAATAGTATAATTACTCGAACATTTAATGTAACTTGAACAAGAATTTTAAATAATGTTACTCTTCACATCGGCGGTTGTGACGTATTTTAGATAATTTCTCATATTAGTCAATTAAAAAAAAAGAAAAAGAAAAGCTACTTAAAACACGTCATGTTAACCTATGTGAAATGGGTGTAAAGACCATCATTACTTCAAGAAATGCCATGTTGGATTTATGCTCCGTTTGTTTCGGCGTAAAATGATTTCGGCATTTTCTGGTGTTTGGTAGGGGCGAAAATAATGGTTAATGAAAATCATTTTCGATTTGACCGTAAAAACTTCTTTAATTTTCGGAAAACGATTTACAATTTTTAAAACCGTAAATCGTTTTCCAAAATTAAGTTTTTCGTCCTTACACGCATGTTTGATATCCGATTGTCAGAATTTAGCAATTGTCGGTCGTCGGAATCTAGTCAACGCCGGAGTCCGACAACATCCGGTCGCCGGAATACTGCCGGCGCCGGAATCAGGCCATCGAAATTCTGCCTATGCCAGCATCCGGTCACCAGCGGACAAAATTCCGGCCGAAATATTGCCGGATTCCAGCCAAGCCGGCCGGATCTGGCCAAAACGGTCGGGATCCTGGCAGATCTGGGCGGATCCGGCTATTGATCCAGCCGGATATGACAAAAAAATCAATTCCTTCAACTTTTGATAGAAAAACCATTCTGTCAGCATCACATGTTAAAATGGATGAAAAAGTAGTATTTTCTGTCTTTCTTCCTAAAATATCACTTTTTTCTTAAAAACCAAATTAAAAAAAAAAAAAAAAAACTAATATATATATATATATATATATATATATATATATATATATATATATTTTAAAAGAACTAATATATATTTTTTTAAAAAAATAAAAAATAAATTAAAGGGTGTCCGACCCCCTAAAACGGAGAAAGAGTGACCAAACCTCTCCTACAATTTGTGAGAGCATCTTCATTGGCCTCTTCAAAATTTCACTAAATTTTAGTAAAAAAATCTACTTTTTTGAGTTTAACTATCACTTTTAAAAAAGTTTCCTACATCAAATCTCTAAAAAGTTATCTATTTCAACTAAATATTATTTTTTTAATAGTTTTGAAAGCAACTACTTTAACAACCACTCAACAATGTTTAAAGTTTTGCAAGACTGCTGCCATGGCCCCCAATTTCATGGAAAAAAAAATAAAATTGTTGTCATGATACAGCAAATTCTTCAATTCGTGGGTCTTGATTGATCTTCCCAGTGAGCTATTACTAGAAACGGATTGATAAGGATCCTCTGCCATGGCGTGACTGTAAAAGCCCCATTTATCAAGAGCCTCTTTGGACATCCATTTTTGGGGTTTTAGAGTTTTTCCGTAAACGATCTCTCTCTCTTGCACACACAGTCCCCACTTTCTCTCTTTTTCTGCAAATTTCAGCCATGATTGCTCAAACCCAGGAAAAGCTCCTTGCTGCCCATCTCGAACAGCAAAAGATCGATGTATCTCTCTCTGCTTATATATGTATGTATTCAAGTACTTGATTACTTTTAGAAAAAAGTTATTGATTACCCCGTTTTAATTGGTTTGCTTGGGTCACTGGGTGCTTTGGATTCTGCCTTTTTGACCTTGAAATTGCTCTCCGTTTTCTTCTTCTTCTTGTTTGGGTCCTTGGGGGGTGTTGACTCTAATTTAGGGAACAGGAAGATTGATGAAGGTTGAAGCGGCAAAATGTAATTTACGTTATTCCTCTTGTTGGATTGTTGATAGGATTGCAAAATATCAATATTTTTTTTGTTGGGTTTTTGGAGAAGGTAGCAGAGGTGAACGTCTTCACCGACGAAGAAGGAGAGACAGAGGCAGAGAGAGAAACAGGCGGGAAGTGAAAAGAAAACAATATTATAATGAATAGCGTGAGAAAAATGAGTGTTAAATTTGGTGAGAGTTTCTGACAATAATTAGTTTAGGGAAACTTTGAAGAGCTTGATGCATGAGTGTTTTTGAGAACTTTCACCAAAATTTGGTGAAATTTTTGAACTGAAGAGGCCAATGAGGATGCTCTGAGGTGGCCGAACGACCATGCACCTTTCAAAACCAAAAAGGAGGGGTGTGGCTGAATCATCACCATCTAATCATCACCATGCACAGATGGTGAAGGTGGCTGATCAGCAGCCACCCCTCAAAAGCAGAAAAGGGAGAAAAAGGGGTAGCCGAAGGCAATAGTACTATTTACAGAGATTTTTTTGAGGCTGCTAAAAAAAATAACAATAATTCCCATAGTCGATCTTCTTTTCTTTACTCAATATTGAATTCAATTCCTTTATGTGAATTGATTAAGTATTTCGAAATGTTTGCATTGTGTACTAAGGGATAGAAGAGAAGAGTGGCGCTTGTGGAGAAGGTGATCAGAAGTCAGATAGGATCAAGGCCACCATAGTGTGAGAGAATTAAGGTGCAGAGCTTGTGGACACTAGTTCAGGTGCATGTCTTAGGGCATTTTTTTCGGACGTTGCTGTCCACGTGTCCGAAATAGAGTGAATAACCGGCCTCCTTTGGGTTCGGGTTCATTATAAAGGGGGTTAAGCCCGGAACTCAAGCTAACTAGGGTAATTGGCAACTACTGGGGCACTGTAAGCCTGCGAAAGACTAAAGCTCAAAAACTCACGAGACAAAAATCACATGTGAATGCAATCAATATTAGTCATTAGTTTTTCCGTGAATGAATAATGAAACAAGATTTGCCATGACACGAAAGAAAACGTAAAGTTTGTTGTCGTAATATTAGAATGATCATGCTAGCTAGTCTAGATCGAGTGCCGGCCTCATATTAATAGGAATCGATCGAGTTTCTTTTTCTTTTCGTGATTTGCATGGCCGGCAGTTGTGTCGACGTTAGTCAATGCATTTTAATTGTTTTGTACGTGGCGTACGTCGTTTTTAACTTTTTTTATAGTCAATATTGGATACTGAATACTTAATTAGGTTTGAACCCCAACTGATTATTGAATTAATTTTATTTTTTTTTCTTCAAACCCACATCATTCACGTGATGATGTCTCAATAGTTGGATCATTTAAAAAATAAAAGATAGGAAATCCAAGACGGTGAATCTTTGGTCTCAAATCCGAAAGAGAAATGTTATAATTAAAGACTAGTACTACTTTCACATTTTTAAACGCATGCACTTTTTAATGCGACAGTAAAAAGAAGAGGGTAAAAGTAAGATTTATATAGCATTTTCCATCGATCCTGAAATGATTCCTTGGTAGTTGGTATATAGCATCACATGCAACAATTTGTCTTGGGAGGCCCATCATGATCGATCACGTTAAAAAAGACAAGGCCTCTAATCTGTATGTATATACCAAAAAGTAATTAGGATGAGCTTTGACCTTTGGAAATTAATTAGTCCCTTTTTTTCTTTGATTTTAAAATGATCGAGTCCTTGGATGGTTGTGAATATTCCCCGAATATATAATTACCTTTCTGAATTCTATAAAGGAGATTTTTCCCAATTTCACACATGCATCTATCTTCTTGAATTTGGTTTCCTTTCAAAAACAAACTTAATTCACTTTGAGAAATCCTGGATTAAAAAACAAACGGTGTTTTGTTTCTTGGGCCATAATTTTCTGTTCACACCTATGTTTGGCTTATCTCCAAGAAGAATTCACTTCATTTTACTTTTCTTCTAACTAAAAAGACATGTGGAGTAGACCAACTATAGCTCTTTTATCTGGACATAACCATAGTAACACTTGCATACTGGGAGCCACACATGAGGGGTTTAGACGAAGGGAACCACATACCTTTCCTCAAATTCGACTAAGCCATAGCTTAACCCAACTCTATCGATCAGAGCATTAGTGAGACTTTAAACGGTTAATACTAATAGAATTGATGATTCCCATTTTGAGAGTCGAACTCTCACCTTAATACGTGTCCAACCACATAGAGATTTCTTTAAAATCACTAAACTACCACCATTGATGGTAATTTACTTTATTGTACTTATTTACATATAACTTACATTAGTTGATTAAAATAAAAAAAAATACCATTGTAGGGAAGTTGCAGTCACAAAATCATTAAAAGACTTAGGTTACGTTTGACACAAACAATGAACCGGTCATGAGATTGGTAGTTTTTATGTTCTTTTTCAATGTAATTTTTGAGCTACGTACTAAAGCAGCACTCTTCAAAGATAAGGATGTTTGCTTTTGTATTGTTTAACACAGTAACGTACACTAGTTTCTTTCATATATACCAGCGCTGTAATTAACCTTATTAATTAAGCACATGCAAAGAGCTGCTCTGCTTTATTTAGTGGATAATACTGTCCACGAAGCCAAATACAGTAGTACATATATATGAAGTAAAACAGCAAGGGAAATAACAATTTGACATAATTAATACAATTGAGACTCATGCGGGGAGGCTAGGTGAAAAGCTACACTCAAACTCCCAACGGTCAAAAGTTCCTTCAACAAAATTATAGTAGCCACCCATCAACCTAAGCTTCCTGTGTGCCAGCGCCTTCTGGACATACGGATAACTCAGTAAATTAAACAGTGACAGATTCACTGCCTCCTGCATAATAGACATACACAAATACGTACGATAAGCTTCAAATTAATATTTCTCTTTGTTAAATTACTTGATTTTTTGAGTCATGCATGATCAGTAGGTTTAAAAAGCAAGATGGAAAGCCAACCTTTTCACAGTGTTTACATTGTTCTGCAAATGGCAAATCGCCAAACTCTGCTATGACCTTGGCCTTGGCAGGTTTACCTATTTTGACCCACTCATCGATGAAGTCACTGCACATCACAGTTGGATGCATGGATGAAGTAATTAGATGAGCAATTTTTTTTTTTTTTTTTAGCAGATTAATCTCTTCATAGCCCACCTATCTTTGATCGATGTTTTCAAATTAATGTAAAAAGCCTTACTAGGGAGCGGAACCATCCTCAGGATGAGACATAAGCCTCTGTATCCCCCCGCAACGACTATGTCCAATGACCAGGATATTTGGTACCTACGTACGGGATTTTATTTAATTTCTTGTAACACTTGCATATCATAGTAAAAACAAAAAATAGAAAAGAAAAGAAACACAAGAAGAAAAAATTTGGAAAATGAATGAAGCTCTTCACCTTAAGAGCTTCGATGGCATATTCAATGGCTGCGCCAGAGCCAGAGTATCTGAGCTGTGCATGCAGTAGGACTATATTAGCAATCTAAATGGATTAGATACGTAACATTTGACCAAACATTTATGAGTCTATTTATTTCGACGTAAACCGTTAAAATTGTTGTCAAATCGAAAACATTTTAGTTGATTATGAATTTTTTTTTTAAAAAAAAATTTTGTAAAATGATTTTTTTTTTTTAATCCGTAAATTGTTTTTCAAGTTTAAGCTTCTCATTCTCAAATATCTGAAAATCGCCGGACCACAGTTGGAGGTTGCCGGAAGTCAACTGCCGTTTTTTTGCGTTTGCTCATTTTTCGTACGAGTCAAACACCAAAAAATATTTTCAAAGAAATCGATCATTTAACATTTTAGGGAGCCATATGTGTAAGTTGGACAAGAATTTATATGAGAAACCTGGTCGAATGGTGGAACCATGTTAGCAATGTTGCGGACCATAAAGGCATCCCCAGGTTGGAAGTTGAGGATATGAGAGGGGCAAACTCTGGAGTCTGAGCACGCGAATACCAGAAACTACACCATAAATTAATTGATCAGACCATTATTAATCTTGCTTAAATCTTAGACATAATTTAAATTTGATCATGGTTTTAATCGAATAAATACGTATTAATTAAGATCGATGTAGGGTCTAACCAGAGGCTGCAGGAAATTATAGTTGTAACAGTAATGTATAGATGCCTAAAAAGTACTACCTGAGGCCACTGGCCCTGGGCAAGACAATTGTACAATTCTGGATTCTTGCTGCAAAAATCAAGCCAAAGAAAATTAAATAAAGATTAAAAGAAAAACAGTGGGTTTAAATTACAAGTTGGTCGATCTTGCAACTGCATCTCCAGTGCAATAAGAATTCGTACAGAAAAACCATCTGGTTTTTGAAATTTTGGACAAAAAAAGGTAAGCAAAGTTTGGTTTTGGAAGAAAGCTAAGCTAGAAAATTAAAGCAGTTTGAAAATAGCGGACAATATTAATCTAGTAGAGCATATATATAACAAGTAGTGGCCGTGTCGTACTCAAATTTGTTGGTCTTGAAGTATCTAAACCCTTCTGTAATCATTTGAACAGGGTCTTTTTGAACCTTCAGGCCATCATAGCCATTGAGATCTGTCCCTTGCAGCTCGGCTGCCAGTTTCGCAATTTTTGCAGCCGTCGCGTCATCGAGGCCATGGCCATTCTGCTCACTGCATGCAGCCAAGTAATACAGCCAGATCGAGTCATTTGCCTGCTTCAATTCATGAATGACAAATTCATTGCTTCTCTTTAATTGTAAGGGATTAATTATTGGAACGAGAGTAACATCACCTGAGAAACCTCTTCAGTCCTTCAACCGCCACCTCCAATGACTGCCTCGCCATGTGTGAATTAATTAATTAATTAAGCTTCTTCTGTAAATTCAAAAAATGTAAATTAAACGATGAAAATAAACAAAATCTGGTAGTTAATGTTTTAAATAAAAAGGATCCAGTGTGAAAAAATTATAATTATAATTTTTATTTAAGTTTCAGATTTTATCATCTAAGCATAAAAATTAATGAAATACAATAAATAAATAAAAGTAAGACTCCTCTAAAAGAGGTATATGCAATAATGAAAATTAAGATGATAAAATCTGAACAATTCAATTTAAAAATAATTGGTAGAAATTTAGAAACTCCAAGGTAATTTTAATTAATCGAAATTAAAACTTATATATATATATATATATATATATATATATATATATATATATATATATATATATATATATATATATATATATAGAATAAGTTTATAAGAAGAATATAATTAAATTAGTATAAAATGGCAATCGAAATTAGAATTTTAATGAAAATGTAACATATATATATATATATATATATATATATATATATATATATATATATATATATATATATATATATATATATATATATATATATATATATATATAGAACAATATAATTAAAACTTATATATATAGAATAAGTTTATAAGAAGAATACAATTAAATTAGTATAAAATGGCAATCGAAATTAGAATTTTAATGAAAATGTAACATATATATATATATATATAGAACAATATAATTAATTAATAGGACGAAAAATTGCTCTTCTTTGTAGCTAGAACATAAATGGGGAAGCACATGTGCTAGCTACTCAAAAAACATGTGAACACACCGTGTGCAAGTGATCAAGTCTTCTATGCTTCAAATGTTTGGTAGAATTAGGTTGCCTGAGTGTCTCTATTTATAAGCCAATTAAGTCTGTGCTTCTAACAAGCTTAGCTTCCCCAGAAATTCAAAACACCAAATATACCACGTTTAACTTGCCTCGTAAAAACAAAATTCCTATCCCTTTCATTTTTGTTCCATGGCAATTACAAAAAAACAAACACGTCTTCTTCTTGTACACGTTGCTGTGGTACCACACTGATTGATCACCACCACGTTTAAGACATTAACAATATTGTCCAATCGATTATCTTGTACGTGCATGCATGGACAAGTACGTTTTGTTTTTTTTTCAAAAAAAATTATATAAAATCCATATTTAATTTGATTAGATGCCCGACCCATGAAAAAGATAATGAATAATATTCCTTAAACAAATGATTCAAGTCGATCGGAGATAATGAATAATATTCCTTAAACAAATGATTCAAGTCGATCGGAGGAATCTTCAATCTTCAACCATTTTTTTTTGTTTTTTTTAGGCGGGGTGTGTGTGTACAATTTAAAATTTATTTGAATAGATAGGTTCCATCTTAACTCTCTTACTCATAGGCAGATGATTGTTGTAGATCCCAATCTCAAATAAGCTATATATTGGTAAAACCTTCAAGAAAAAATGATGAGTAATGCTACATAATACATTTTTATATCATAATTAATATTTAACAAAGCCGAAGTGATAGTCCTAGCCAATTATTGATCAGTTATTATTAAAAAAACATCCGCATCATTATCGTAAGATAGTTGTGAAATATAAATGTAATATATAACATTGCTAAAAAATAATATACATAAAGTTTGATGTACTTTATTTCCTGCTTTTTGTTTGGAGAAGTAAACACATGAATGTCAAGAATTGGGAAGGATCTACATTTTTGTGGAAGACAGCCTCCATTGATATTCAGCAACCGTGCTTCACCTCATTTTGGTGCAAGTATATTTTTTTACAAAAAAAAAAAGAAAAAAAAAAAAAAAGAGAAGTTATTTCACTTGGGTTAATTTTGGCCTACAAAAATAGTTATTAATTTCTTCTCGTTTCTCAAACACAGGATCAAATTTATATTTTGAGCCGTAGTTTCTAGAAGGCCAATGGTGTGAAAGGCTTCGCTACAACTTAATAGGCAGAGGTGAGTTAGCTGCGTGGCCTATGCTTCCTGTCTAATATGACTTTAAAATATGTACTTGTTGTCACATGGTCTATCTCCTTAGATTCTTTTTCTTTTTTCTTTTTTAAGTAAATGAAAAAAAATTACACCTAAAAACAACAAATTAGGACTGGTTAACCAAACATAAGCACTAGAGAAAGTAAACATTAAGAGAAAATGCATTAAATGAATGACACGGCTCTATTGATTCTTGCCACGAATCAATGCCGCCAGTAAGGTCTTGACGAACCCTACCCAAACACATGTCGGGTAACAATTATAGGGAATACTGAGAAGATACAAAAAACAAAGAGCCCAAAAATACAAAAATAGTAAAACAAGAGCATCACAGCATCGGAAGGGAGGAGCTGGGGCCACAAGCGTACGTTGCTGGACATCGCCAGCACTTAAAGACCTCTCTCCAGTAGAGGACGCCGAGGGCTACTACAAACAGCTGATAGCAGAAGCAAAGGAAGGCTAGGAGGGGGAACGTAACCACCATGTGTCGGCGAGTGAGATTCACTCGCTGGAGCGTGCAAGTCAAGCTTCGGTGTGTGGATGTCCAAAGAAGTCGCCGTTGGTGTCAATGGAAGCGGAAGACGATGGTGAACACGATGGAGATGCATGTGTTGTGTTGAATCTGGCGGAGGAACATAGATTTGGCTTCGAAAAATTAGACCTGAGATCTTATCCAAATTCGGCGGCAGACATGGTGGAGGATGGAGATGGGCGATGAAAGCTGTGTTAATGATAAGAGAAGCAGATAAAGGGCCTCTAAGAAGGCAGATAAGGCTAGAGAGAACTTCAGCAAGATAAGGGCCTCAAAAGAGGCATAAGCAGAGGGGGAAAGGAGGATGAGGGGAGAAGAAATGAGTGAGGAGGGAAGCTCGTCAATTTTTTTTCTATTGTCCTATCTGAACTCGTATGAGTAGACACATTTGGATTCAGACTACGGGCAATTTATGAAAGAGTTTGTGTTTGGCTTGTTTTGACAGGTACTTGGACAGCTTGAATTTCACTTATTTAGACTGTTCAAACATTTGTTAGAGTAGGTAGAGCCCTATTAGAATATATTCTGTATATAATATTATTGATTTATATTTTATAGTTTAGGTCGATTTGTATTTTCTTATATAAGTTGATTTAGGTTTACTTGTATAGGTCGAATTATATATTCAACTATAAATAGGGACCTATATAAGTTATTTAGTATAATGTAATCTTTTGGGCTCTACCCTTTGAATGTAGGTCATAGACTGAATTACGTAAATTTTCTGTCTTTTTTATCTCTTGCTTCCACTATTATTCCGTTTTTATTCTATTTTAAATTTATACATAAATTTCAGCATGAACAAACTCTCACTTAGAGTTGTTATATTGCACAGAATCTCATATAAAAGTTGTCTGTTTCCCGCTCCGACACTTTCCTACTTCCATTGCCGATTGTTTCTTGGATCTGCAGATGGTCACAAATATGGCTTTATTAAGGCTAGATTTGTAAACGTTAGTTAGCCCCGCCCACAGACTCACCCCACCACTGTGCTTTTCGGCCTCCCTGCTTCCTGTCACTCTCCTCTGTGTCGCTAGCTGTCCCGCCACCACATGTCACGCGCCTGGACATGGATCTCACATCCTGAAATGATTCCTTGGTAGCATCACAACAATTTGTCTTGGGAGGCCCATCATGATCACGTTAAAAAAGACAAGGCCTCTAATCTGTATGTATATACCTTAATTTGGAAATTAGTCCTTTTTTTTCTTTGATTTTAAAACGATTCCTTGGATGGTTGTGAATGTTCCCCGAATATATAATTACCTTTTTGAATTCTATAAAGGAGACTTTTCCCAATTTCACACATGCATCTATCTTCTTGAATTTGGTTTCCTTCCAAAAACAAACTTAATTCACTTTGAGAAATCCTGGATTAAAAAACAAGGGTGTTTTGTTTCTTGGGCCATAATTTTCTGTTCACACGTAGGTTTGGCTTATCTACCAGAACAATTCACTTCATTTTACTTTTCTTCTAACCAAAAGGACATACGGAAGAGACCAAATGTAGTTATTTTATCGCCTGCACTTGCCTGCTGGGAGCCCATAAGGGGCTCAGATGAAGGGAACCGCTTGCGCATCCTCAAATTTAGCTAAACCATAGCTTGACGCCTTGACCCAACTTGATGCAGGGGGATCCAAGTCTAGGGATGTAAATAAACTAGTCCGTTCGATAGCCCGCTAGATTTAGCCTGATCTAAACTCGAGCTTGATACTGTAAAAACTCGATCGTTACTGTAAAAACCCGCTCAATTAGTAAGTGATACATACCCGACTCACTCGAGAAAACTCGATAGGGTAGGGGTGTAAATCCGGACCCGTTATGACCAGTCCGGAACCAGATCCGGGCACTAACCGGATCCGAAAAACAGGTTGGTACCCGGGGTACCCGGACCCGGTTTCAGGTAGTGATTTTGAAAAACCCGGTTATACCCGGGTACCCGGGACCGGGTCTGTTAATTATTAAAAAAAAAATTAAAAAAAGTACCCCCTACCCTTTTACGGTTTCACCCTAAGATACACATCACACGGCTTGCCTCTATTACTCTTCTTGTCTACCACTGTCACTCTTCTTTGTTGGAAATAATTTTGGATGGTGCACAAAATTCTTATTGAAATAAAATAATATCAATCTGAAAATTAACAATTAAATAAATAATTGTTAAAAAAATAATTGGTTGAAAAATTATTGTTGATACTAGACCATATTGATCCGAAATAATAATAACAATAAAATAAATACTGTACAAGATATTAAAATTAAATTAAGGAAAGATCTTACAATGCTATAGAATCACGCAAGAAGAGCGTTGTCCTTAAAGGTTAATTCGTGCCTCCCGGAGTGTATAATTCGGTGTGATCGGATATCTTGACACGCAACCTCCCAGGATTAGACTATAGCGTCTATCTTCGTTAAGGACACACTTCCAAGAACGAAGATCAAATAAAACAACCCTTTGATCAAAGTGGATGGGGGACTTCAAAATATTTTTTCTTGTAGAAAAAATATTAATATAACAAATAGCTTCTTGGCTTAAAATAAATTCACTCCGGAATAAACTACACGCGCGCTGGAAAATATGTTGGAAGCCAAAGAAGAAGTAAGTTCTCAAATACTCATTGGGAACTTAATATATATATGAAAAAATGAGCATAAGTTTTTTTTTTTCTCTTTAATGACCAAGACAAGAGTTTTAATCACCAACGGTAAAAAACGTTTAAAATATTAATAGTCAAAACCGTTTAAAATGTTAATGCATCTTAATGACCAAACGGTTAAAAGAAGATTTAATGATTTGTAAACACCTAACGGTTATATTTTGAGATTTTATGACTAACCGTCATAATTCTTTAAGAAAAAATAAACGGTCACTTTAAGACCAAATTATAAAACTGATTTTTCTTCCTCATAAAAACTCATAAACATTTTGAGAAACGGTAATATGTTTTAAATACTTCAAAAAAAAAATAATGTTTGTAACAAATACAACATTCTTGACTTCTTGTCTTCATTTCTTCTTTTCATTTGTTCTTCTTCTTCAAGGTGGGTTTTCATTTTCTTAAGAACAAAACTTACTGACTTAGTGATTTCGTCTTTGTTTCTCTACAGATCTGGTGATTTCTGAAGCAGACGGAGCAAAGGAAGCACCGAAGCAAGCGGAGCAAAGGTTAGATCTGGATCTTTTTTTTAGATCTGTTTTAATTTTGCATTTGAACTTCTGATCTGCACTGGATTTTGGGGATTTTATAGATTTTGAACTTCTGAAGTTATGTTCCTATTGGTTTTGGTTAAATGGGTTTGTTTTCTTTTTATATGTATGCAGAAAATTGCTTATCTGATCTTTGGGTGATTTCTTTGCAGAAAATTGATCATTACTGTCATACACAGTTTGCCGGAAGCTCTGTTTTTTGATCAGTTTGATCTCGGTTTAGCTGCCTCTGTTTTTTTTAATCAGGTATCTTGTGACTTGTATTTCTGATGGTAGCAGATCTGCAGATGTAAATTTTTGTGATTATTTTCTTTAGAGCACTAGTAGCAGATGCCTTATAAGTAGTTCTATTCTCTAAAATAGGAAAAATTTGAAAAAAGTCACAAAAAATCAAGCCACACCAATTACCCTATTTTAGATGATCACCCTTGGGAAGCTACATTGGGAAGCACTGTAGGTTCCCAACAAGTTATTATAATCCGAAAAAAAGACGGTCTCTCTCCTCTCTCCTCCCACGATTCCCAATCGCCTCCCTTCTTCTTCCTCCTCGCGCATCTCTCTCTCTCTCATGTTCTCTACTCTCTCATTCTCCGGTAGAACCATTGGAGAACAGCCAAAAATCAAACAAAATCACTACAACCCAAACAAACAAACTCAGAGCAGATATCCAAGACTCTTTTTTCTTCTTCCCTTCGCTTCTCTCTCTCTCTCTCACGGATACTCGTGCGACTCCTCCCGCCACCACGTGACGGCCCTGGACCTCTCTGGGTTCAATCTCTCAGGCACGCTTTCGCCGGATCTCGGCCACCTGCCGCCCTGCGCTTCCTCACCAACCTCTCTGTCGCTGCCAACTAGCTCTCCGGGCCATCCCAGGCAAGCTCTCGTCCCTCTCTGTCCTCCGATTCCTCTATTTAATCTCTCGACGCTCCCCGAGCTCTGGATCGATTTGGGAGGTGGGCTGTGCGTGGGGGGAGAGAGATTAGGTGGAGAAGAGAGGGGGTGAGTTGGGGGATCATTAAATGAGGAAATCTGAGAGAGAACCGGAAGAGGGAAAGAAAAAAAAAAAAAGTCTCAGAGAGAAAAAGAAAGAAGAAGAAGAAGAAGAGGAAAGTGGAATCTGGAATGAGCGGATGCTTCTGAATCTACAATGAAATTAAAAAGAAAAAAAAAAAGAAAAGTAAAAGATAAAAAAAATATATTATTTTAATATATATGGAAAGATAAAGGAAAATTGCTGTGGTGTGTTTTTGTATAAGGAAAAAAAAAGTGGTTTAGTTCCCTAAATTTTTCCTAAAGTAGGAAAAATGATTGAGAATCTACTGTTAGTACTCTTAGAATCTAGACTCTACTAGTGCTCTTAGAATCTAGATTCTACGTAACGAAGTCAGCTGCTCACAGAATCTGTCCCCAAGCTTTTGGTTCTCCTTCAAATGAAAGTGAACAGGCTAATTGTAAAATGGAATATGATATTTCTTTATGCTGGCTTGAATCCCTTGCCAATGGTCTTCCAGAGAAGAGATGACAAATGTTATCTCACCGGCCCAGGGTGGCGTGATTTTGTTAAGGAGAAGAAAGGAGATCATATTATCGCAATTCATGAGTACAAGTGCAAAAGTGGAACCGGAGAGAGATTCTTCATGAGTGGTTCTAAGCTACTTTTCCAACGATTAATTGGGTAGATTTTATTATGTATGTTTTAATTTGGTGCAATGTGTTTGTGCTATTTTCGTTTCCCAGTCAAAATAATAAAATATAATTTATTTATTTATTTTATATATATATATTTTTTATAAAAAAAAAAAACCCCGGTCCAGTTACCCGGGGTACCCGGATCCGGTCCAGGTTATTGAAAATCCAATAACCGGGACCTCGGTTCCGATTCTCGGTTTTGGCCAATAACCAGGAACCGGAATCGGATTTACACTCCTACGATAAGGGCTTGCGAGCTCAGCTTGTTTAAAGCTCAACAGGATCGCTCGCTCAACTCGTTAGCTCGTTCATATCTTACATATATATTAGTAAATATAGTATAATATATATATATATATATAGTATTACATATTAATTATAATACTTTGATAATAATATTTAGTATGTTAAATTAACATATTAAGTTATTAATAGTTAGTATATAAAATATAACAATATTAAATAGTTAGCATATAAGTATATATATCACATCACACATGGTTAACAATAGTTATATATTATACTTATATTATAGTTACTTAGTTTTATAAAATATATTAAACTTACTATTTGTTCACATTATACATATACCATAGTTTATACTCTCTAGTTATATATAATAACATATTGTTAATTTGTTACTTATAAACTATAGTTATGTACTATATTTTATAATATGCCGTATATAGTTACATATTATATATTTATGTTATTAATAAATACATAGAGGTTGTTCATAAACTTGGGCTTGATTTCTGCTTTGATCACTCATTAAAAAATTTAATAGTCTACCTCGAGCTCTAGTTGAGCTGAGCTTGTTTAGTAACCTGATTCGGCTCGAATGTCATTTTCAACGAACTCGAGCTTGAGCTTGAGCTTGAGCTCGAGCTCGCCCGAATTTTAAATGAGCCGAGCTTGAACATGCAATTTATAGCTCGGCTCGAATTCGAGCTCGACTATTTAGGCTCAACTCATAAATGAACAAATCTTGAAATCTTCAAAGTCGACTTGGCTCAACTCGATTACATCCCTATCCGATTCAGATGATGTTGAGCTGTCAGATTACCCATTGATGGCGCTGAATTAGCTGGAGCAGGCAGATTAGCGCAAAATTGTCAAGAAATCGTGATGTAGTCTAGTTTGGGTAATTTTCGAGTGCGTTGCAGTATTTTGGCTATAACTTTGGCTACGAGTATCTGATTCGCGCATATGACCCCAATTCGAAAAGCTCTCTTCGGCGGGCATGTCATGGCCACCCAACTACGTTCAGTGTGCCTCGCTTCGAGCCCCAAATCCGCTGTTTTCCTTTCCAAAACCCTAATTTTAGATTTTTTTTTTTCCTTTTATGGTAACTTTTCGTTTATCGTTTAGGATGTGATTCTGAGTTTGATTTGGGCCAGATTTTTGGCAGCAGACTTATTTTATTCTATATTTCGTTTTATTAAGGTTATTAGGGTTTTGCTATTTTTTGTAACTTTCAGCTATTTTATCCCGGCTTGTGGGCGTTTTTCGATATTCTTGATTATTGATATTTTCATTGAAATTATGAGATTGTCTCTATATTTTGGGATAATTTTTCTGTTTTCTTCCTTGCAAACTGCCTGTTGAATAGCCTGCAGAATAATCATTATTTTGTCCGGTGTTACAACTCCATCAGAGCATTAATGAGACTTAATACTAATAGAATTGAGAATTCTTATTTCGAGAATCAAACTCTTACCCTAATACGTGTCCAACCACTACGAAATTTCTTTGAAATCACTAAACCAACCTCACTGATGATAATTTACTTTATTGTACTCAATTATTTACATGTAACAACTTACATTAGTTGATAGAAAATATGTCATAGTAGGGAAGTTGCAGTCACAAAATCATCAAAAGACTTGGGTTATGTTTGATACGCGAAATAACTATTATATAGGAAAATTAATCGTTTCTATTAAAAATAGAAGAATGTGGAATGAATTAGCTTTGGAATAGTTATTCTCATTGCCCATGAGAATTAATGACTATTTCAAGTGTTAGACGTTTATCATATATTCTAACACCAAAGCTATTATATTTCACATTTTTTCATTTTTAATAAAAACTACTTATTGTTTCTAATGGAATAGTTATTCTGCGTACTGAACGTAACCTTAGGATTTTGGTACAAAGAAATTTGTTTAATACCAAAATGACGTCATTTTGAATTTGAAATATATATATATATATATATATTATGTTTGTTGGTTTATTTTATTAGCTACATTATGTTGACAAAAACACTGCTATATCAGGGACACCGTAATTCAAGAAGACTTTCAAAATATTATATTGCAGAATAATTGATCAAAAATGGAAAGGGTTAAATAAGGAAAGATCTGCATTGTATCTTTCAGAGAAGGAAAGAAAATATTCTGAAGACTTTTCAGAATCAACAAAGTCGGTTTCTTTGCAGACAGTCCGGACGCAAGTCACAGAAAGTCAGTGTTCGATACCTGTCTGGACCGCCCATTGGACGTGAACCACCTAGAGATCCTGTTCGCTACCTGTTCGGACGGCTCAGGGGATGTGAACCATCGAGAGCATCTGTTTGCGAGGATGTCCGGACGCAAAAGTGAAGATTGCGGATGGATAAGCTTTTCCCTGCAACTGTCTAGACTCTAGGTCAAGCCGTCCAGACGCCCTTCAGCAAAACATGAAGTTGTTGTTGCCTGTCCGGCCACCGCCACCTAAAAATCCGTTCCTGTCTTGTTTTAGGACTTCTAAAGCCTATTTAAAGAGGCTTCTATGCATTGTTTTTTTAAGAATTCCCGAGTAAAATTCCATTGTGCTAAAAGAATGTTTATTAGGCATAAACGTTTTATGTATCTTTCTTAGAGTCTTTGTTTATTGTGTTGTAACTGTTCAACAATTTGAATTCTAACTAGAGAGGAGCTCTAGTTAAGGGATCAATTGAAGAACTCTTCAAACGTGTCTGGGAGAGAGGTGTTCAAGTATAGGTATTTGTTAGAGTTCAATGTATGACTACTGTAAAGGTATTGTGAGTACGAATGTTTTGTAATTAGCTATTTCTTCTGGTAGTTGATTTTCTGGATTTGGTTGCCCCGTTTTTTTCTTTGGTGCAAAGAGTTTTCATTTCGTAATCAAAATCTATGTTATTTCTCTTTACTGCTTTTATATTTGGTTATCTGTTTGGTTGCAATAATTTAGAAGTCTAAATTTATTTTCAATGTTTATGTTTATGTTTGCTTGATTTGTAATATTGTTGAATTTACATTTGAACAACCACACTTATAATTTGTATGTTTGTATTTTTTATTTTTTATTTTTTAAACCTATCATGGGATGTTTGTATTGTCTTTGTCATTTCTAAGTTGAATGTGAACTTAAAATATGGCTTTCATCTAAAATACTATGACTTTAAAAATTTGAATTTAAATGCCATAGGCATTATTTAAATACCATTTTAATGTTCCATTGAATTTCCATGTCCTTCTTGAAACTATGGCTCAAAATATGAATTTGATCGTGTGTTTGAGAAACGAGAAGAAATAACTATTTTTGTAGGCCAAAATTAACCCAAGTGAAATAACTTCACTCTTGCACCAAAGTGAGGTGAAGCACAGTTGCTGAATATCAATGGTGGCTGTCTTCCACAAAAATTTAGATCCTTCCCAATTCTTGACATTCATGTGTTCACTTCTCCAACTTCACTAAAAGCAGGAAATAAAGTATATCAAACTTTATGTATATCATTTTTTAGTAATGTTATATGCTATATTTTTATTTCATAACTATTCCACAATATTGATGTAGATATTTTTTTTAACAATAACTGATCAATGATTGGTTGAGACTGTCACGTCGGCATTGTTAAATAATTGTGAGATAAAAATGTATTAAGTAGCATTACTCATCATTTTTCCCTAAAGGTTTTACCAATATATATATTATACATATAGCTTATTTGAGACTGTGATCTGCAGTAATTTTCTGCCCATGAGTAAGAGAGTCCAGATGGGACCTACCTATTCAAATAAATTTTGGATTCTCCACTCACCTAGCTATTTGGACAGGTGGATCTTATATACGTGACTCTTTCACATTTATATTATGCCCAAATTGTTAGTAATTTAGACAAAATAAAAATAAAAATATTGAAGATATATCCCTCCGATTTGAATCATTTATTTAAGGAATGATATTCCTTATCTTTTTCATGGCTCGGGCATTTTATCAAAATATGGATTTTATTTTTTAGAAAAAAAAACAAAACGTGCCTTACAGATACATTGTCCATGCATGCACAAGATAATCGATTGGACAATATTGTTAATGTCTTAAACGTGGTGGCCGGTGATCAATATATTAGTGTGGTACCACAGCAACGTGTACAAGAAGAAGACGTGTTTGTTTTTTTGTAATTGCCATGGAACAAAAATGAAAGGGATAGGAATTTTATTTTTACGAGGCAAGTTAAACGTGGTATATTTGGGGTTTTGAATTTCTGAGGAAGCTAAGCTTGTTAGAAGCACAGACTTAATTGGCTTATAAATAGAGACACTCAGGCAACCTAATTCTACCAAACATTTTAAGCATAGACTTGACTTACAAACGGTGTGTTCACATGTTTTTCGAGTAGCACATGCATGTGCTTCACGTACCATTTATGTTCTAGCTACAAAGAAGAGCAATTTTTCGTCCTATTAATTATATTGTTCTATACGTGTTACATTTTCATTAAAATTCTAATTTCGATTGCCATTTTATATTAATTTATACACTTTTTATAAACTTATTCTAAGTTTTAATTTCGATCCATTACCTTGGAGTTTCTAAAATTCTACCCATTATTTTTTAATTAAATGGTTCAGATTTTATCGTCTTAATTTGCATTATTGCATAATGCATATACATCTTTTAGAGGAGTCTTAATTTTATTTATTTATTGTATTTCATTAATTTTTATGCTAAAGATGATAAAATCTGAAACTTAAATAAAAATAATAATTAGAAGTTTTCACAGTACTGGAGCCTTTTTATTTAAAACATAAACTATACGTACGTACGTACCAGATTTTGTTTATTTTCATCATTTAATTTACATTTTTTGAATTTGCAGAAGAAGGTTCACATATGGCGAGGCAGTCATTGGAGGTTGCGGTTGAAGGACTGAAGAGGTTTCTCAGGTGATATATATTACTCGATCGTTCCAATAATCCCTTACGTCTACTAGCTAACACAAGAAATTAAATTAGGTTTTATATATTTACAGAAAATATGGCCGGGAGAACGTTTCTTATATTTATTCTAGCTAGCTAATAAGTTAAGCTGTTTTTTTTTTTTTCTTCTTCTTTTCTAACCAAAAAATGGGTATGGGGGAGGGGGAACCAAAGCTTCATCAGAACTCTCTGCTTGGGCGTAATCATATTAATAATTTATCTACTGCGGTAGTACTAGTTGGGAGAGACCAAAACGGGCCTGCAACTTGATAATTCTATAGGCTCAAGACGAATCAAGCCATAGCTTGAATCAGTCCCACAAAAAACACAGTGATAAGAAGTCCGTGAACTATAATTAATGAGCATGAGTCTCGTCTCTCCCTCGCTAAACCACATATAAGAGTAAGGGGCTTATTTACCACTAATTAAGCCAATCCCTTCCATGGTTATTTAATAAATTTGTAATGGGTCATGTGAATGACAATAGAAACACAACCGTACGTTGGCATTGACTTTTTAAACACAGTAATTACAAATTACAAAGAGAAGCAATATTGCATTTGTCATTCATGAATTGAAGCAGGCAAATGACTCGATCTGGCTGTATTACTTGGCTGCATGCAGTGAGCAGAATGGCCATGGCCTCGATGACGTGACGGCTGAAAAAATTGAGAAACTGGCAGCCGAGCTGCAAGGGACAGATCTCAGTGGCTTTGATGACCTGCAGGTTCAAAAAGACCCTGTTCAAATGATTACAGAAGGGTTTAGATACTTCAAGACCAACAAATTTGAGTACGACACGGCCACTACTTGTTATGCTCTAGTACTGCATTATTGTCTGCCATTTTCAAACTGCTTTTCTTTCTTCTAAAACCAAACTCTGCTTACTTTTTGTCCAAAATTACAAAAGCCAGATGGTTTTTCTGTACGAATTCGCTTGCACTGAGATGCAGTTGCAAGACCAACTTGTAAACCTACCGTTTTTCTTTTAATCTTTATTTTCTTTGGCTTGATTTTTGCAGCAAGAATCCAGAATTGTACAATTGTCTTGCCCACGGCCAGTGGCCTCAGGTACTTTCTAGGCATCTATATATTACTTGTTACTACTTTTCCTGCAGCCTCTGGTTATACCCTACATCGATCATAATGCGTATTTATTCAATTAAAACCATGATCAAATTTAAATTATGTCTAATATTTAAGCAAGATTAATGGTCTGATCAATTATTTATGGTGTAGTTTCTGGTATTCGCGTGCTCAGACTCCAGAGTTTGCCCCTCTCATATCCTCAACTTCCAACCTGGGGATGCCTTCATGGTCCGCAACATTGCTAACATGGTTCCACCATTTGACCAGGTTTCTCATATAAATTCTTGTCCAACTTACATATATGGCTCCCTAAAATGTTTTATTTATTTATTTATTTATTTATTTTATGTTCGTACAAACGGAATGATTTTTTTGGAAATATTTTTTGCCGTTGGACTCGTACGGAAAATGAGTGACCGCGAAAAACGGTGTCGACTCCCTGCAACCTTCAACGGTGGTCCGGCGATTTCTAGATATTTGAGAATAGAAGCTCAAGGTCAAAAAATAGTTTATGGTTTTTAAAGAAAGAAAAGAAAAAAGAAAACCATTTTACGAATATTAAATAAGTTTTTCATGATCAAATAAAAAGTTTTTTGTTAGGACAACAATATTTTTTGTTGGAAATAAAAAATAAAAAATAAAAAAATATTTTACTTTAAAACAAATAGAGCATAAATGTTTGATCAAATGTTACCTATCTAATCCATTTAGATTGCTAATATAGTCGTACTGCATGCACAGCTAAGATACTCTGGCGTCGGTGCAGCCATTGAATATGCCATCGAAGCTCTTAAGGTGAAGAGCTTCATTCATTTTCCAAATTTTTTATTCTTGTGTTTCTTTTTCTTTTTCTTTTTGTTTTAACTATGATATGCAAGTGTTACAAGAAATAAAATCCCGTACGTAGGTACCAAATATCCTGGTCATTGGACATAGTCGTTGCGGTGGGATAGAGAGGCTTATGTCTCATCCTGAGGATGGTTCTGCTCCCTAGTAAGGCTTTTTACATTAATTTAAAATCCTTTCTTAATTTGAAAACATCGATCAAATGAAGATAGGTGGGCTATGAAGAGATTAATTCTGCTAAAAAAAAAATGCTCATCTTACTTCATCCATGCATCCAACTGTGATGTGCAGTGACTTCATCGATGAGTGGGTCAAAATAGGTAAACCTGCCAAGGCCAAGGTCATAGCAGAGTTTGGCGATTTGCCATTTGCAGCACAATGTAAACACTGTGAAAAGGTTGGCTTTCCATCTTGCTTTTTAAACCTACTGATCATGCATGACTCAAAAAATCAAGTAATTTAACAAAGAGAAATATTAATTTGAAGCTTATCGTACGTATTTGTGTATGTCTATTATGCAGGAGGCAGTGAATCTGTCACTGTTTAATTTACTGAGTTATCCGTATGTCCAGAAGGCGCTGGCACACAGGAAGCTTAGGTTGATGGGTGGCTACTATAATTTTGTTGAAGGAACTTTTGACCGTTGGGAGTTTGAGTGTAGCTTTTCACCTAGCCTCCCCGCATGAGTCTCACCCATGCTCTTTTACTTCATATATGTACTACTGTATTTGGCTTCGTGGACAGTATTATCCACCAAATAAAGCAGAGCAGCTCTTTGCATGTGCTTGATTAATAAGGTTACAGCGCTGGCAGCCTGGCATGAAAGAAACTAGTGTTACTGCATGTGTTAAACAATACAAAAGCAAACATCCTTTATCTTTGAAGAGTGCTGCTTTAGTACGTAGCTCAAAAATTACATTGAAAAATAATATAAAAACCACCAATCTCATGACCGGTTCAAGTTTGAGAGGCTATTATGAGAGGATCTGGATCCCTCTTATCATGACTGCCCAAAAGAGGAAGTAACAAGCTTAGGGTAAGAAGAGGGGGATTATTAAAAGGGCTGCCTTGTTTGAGCAGGGGAGCCCCTGCCCAAAACAAAGGCTCCATGTATGGGCCCTTGTTTGAGTGAGGATCTGGTTGTATTTGTTATCTCAAAAAGTGAGGTTTAAAAAAAGATTTTTAAAAACACAGTTAAACATTTGACAAAATCGTAGATTAGCATTTAAAATTTCGTGTTTTCAAAAAAGCGCTTTGCGGTTTGAAAATATAGTTTTTTGCGTTTTCAAATCGCAATTTTTTAAAAACGCAATTCGTAAACGATTTATTTTTTACGATTTGGTTTAAAATCAAATTTTTTGTTTACGAAATCGCAATTCCAAAAACACCCTAAATGAGCCTCTCTCACATTCTCCTATCTAAAGAAAAGGAGACGAAAATAAGAGGAGGAATTATGAGAATCCAACTTATTTAATTGTCTTAGAGCATTCATAGTTGTCTATATAAATTTTTATTTAAAATGGCTAATTAAAATCTATTTTTTTTTAACCTTAACGTACTAATTACTTTTCAAAACGTGCATCCAAGAGCTTATCTATATTTCTTGTCCATTTTATTAGTATAATCATTTTAAGTTTTTTTATTCATTTTGGTTAAAAACCCTTTTCTACCGAAAAACACCAAATGAAACACCCATCTGCCAACATCATAACCACCACACTGCTCCCACCATCACCAACCTAGCACCACTACTGAATTCAACTGCTGTAAGAGAGAAATGCAGGAGATCGAGAAAAATGAAACACCCATCGCATAAATTGATTCCACCAAAAACACTCATATCATCCTTCCATCTCTCAATCGATCTCTCGATCGATAATCTGAACACTCATATCACCCTTCCATCACTCGATCCTACAAAAAACACCCACTACAAAAAAAATAGTTTTTCGCCACTTGCAGTTCACCACGTGTATGATCACTGTACACGTGGCGAACGGTTGGCCACGTGTAAGTGGCCACGTAAATACACGTGGTGGATCCGGTTGACACTAACTGCACAGTTGACCACGTGTATTTTAATACACGTGTCCAAGTGGCCACGTGTACTAAAATACGCGCGGCCAATTGTTCGCCACGTCTAAAATACACGTAGCGAACAATTGGCCGCGTGTATTTTAGACGTGGCGAACATGGCCGCGTGTATTATACACGTGTTCAATTAGACACATGTATTATACACGTGTCGAATTAGACACGTGTATTTTAATACACGTGGCCAATGTTAAATTTATTTTTTAATATTTAATTCTGTTTTTTAATTTTTTTTATTTAATATATATATATATATATATATATATATATATATATATATATATATATATATATATATATATTGGTAGAATTCTCCAAATTTATTTTATCCAAAAATATCACAAAATCAAATTACACAAATTAATCAAAACAACAATATTTAACAATTTGAATACCATGTACTAATAAATGTATTCGTTCTTATACAACAATATCAACAAATTTGAAAATCTTGATCTAATAAAATTATTCGTTACTAACAAAAAAAAAAAAAAATACACAAAATATCTACAAATTTGGAGGACGTCGCTGCAGATCACGAGGTGCAGTCCCGGGCATGAACTCGCCAACAGGCGATTGTCCCGCAAGAGATGGTGTAACGGGCGATGGAGTCCCGAGAGGGAATTGTTGGCTCAGCAATTGTCCAACAGGTGACAACGGACCAACCGTTGTCGCATTACTTGCAAGTAATAAAAACAATTAACCTATATAATATTATATGCAAATTTAAACAAGTAATGAGAACAAATTAAAATAAACCTAAGTGTATACATAATATGAACCATACCTGCAGGCGCACTACTAACAGACGACGTACTACCTACGTATGTAGGTGAAGACTGTTGAGCACCAGGGCATACGAACGATAATCATGTAGAGGACATGAAGGCCTCAAACTGTCGCATGCGCTGCTCCATAGCATCAAACTGTCGTATGCGCTGCTCCATGATGTCAGCCCGCTCTCTCTCGGCCCGCACTATGCCCTCCAACCCGTCATTCCTCTCTCTCTCGGCCCGTAACATGATATCCATCTCCGCAATTTTCTGGGCAGCCCAATCCTGAGACGTGCCCTCGGTCGGTCCCCCTCGTGTGCGGGCCCTATACTAGAAACAAGTCCCGCGAATAGGAGTAACGTTCGGCCCAACCTGTCGAACCCGCATACTCGGGTCACCCAACCGCCTGCTCGTACGCGTCGCCAGGTGCCCAACGCACCGTATCTGATGAGACGGGATCCGTGGCAGCAGGATCAGTGGACAAACTCTGTGTCATCCGCTCCTCTATGTCGTCAACATACAATACACCGGTAATTAATAAATACTTTATCACACGCATAATTAATAAATATTAATAACATAGACCAGTAGCATACGCATAGGTCCCGTGTCTGCTCGTTCAGATAAGTGCCGTCCTTCCTTGTGTGCGTCTTCACAAACGACTCGGCGCGAGTGGAGGGCGTGCCAGATGTAGATGCCTGTCACCATACAGTTTAAATATATAACAAACATTGGATATTCATTTAATGTTAAGAAAGAACAATTACGCACAAATATGAATTAATTTGTTTACATATTATTTCATACCTCATCGTGATTAAATCTGGCATAACTTTTGGACCCCAGACTATGGGGGATGTCATTCTGCTCCCGCAGCCGCTTCATTTGTTCAGACCTCGCCTTTGCATTGAACATTCCGAAAAAAAAAAATGTAAGAATTGACACACTTAATTACTTATTTGCTAAGATTAAATGAACTGTTTTTTAAAAAAACACAACATTATAGTAATACAATCAAAGACCTACATACCCGATTTCGATCAGTGCACCACTCGTGCAGTACGTCCTCCACATCTGTTTGGTCATACTTATTAAAAAACCTATATGGCATTCTCGCACGTATTGTCAATGGCGTGTCACCGTCTCGAATATATAGCTGGGTTCTCAACTTCGACTTCCACGAACGGTGCTTACGGCCCATATCACCCCAGAATTCGTTCTGTGCCAGGCGCAGGTCGACGGATACGGGTACATAAAATTCTTGCTGCACATTCAATTTAAGGATTAATTTTACCAGTTTAACAAAAACTTAATCTTAACTTTAATTTCACTAAATACATATATTAGTTTCATAAACATACCATTATGGCATCCCACATAGCCCGCTTAATCTGCTTATCTACCTTGGCCATTCGTCCAGTAAGTGAATGTGGGACCCGCTCCGTAAAAGCTTGCCCACAGCCCGTCTATAACGATTGCATGCTCGTCTCACTGGTTGTGTTGCAGCATTGTACTGCAACACAACTTTCTTCCCCCTCGGGAGCACCCAATTTCTCTTTGGGTCCCTAATCACCTCAAAATAGATGCTCCCGTCTAGGTTATACCCTAGTCAAAAAATACAAAACGTTAATATGTTAACACTAAATAACTTAATTACATTAATAAATTAAAAATTCAGTTTAAATATTATACGAACTTACTAAATAAAATTTGGTAACATAATATAATATATAATGATGTATAAAAATGTACTTACCCATCAACCGAATCTGGTCGATCCCTATGCGCTCGGTCGCTAGGTCGCCCGCATGCTCTTCGCCTACCTCATATGCCGGGTGAGGCTCATCATCATGATCGTCATCCGAAGGCATATCCTGAGGACATCAGGGGCCAACTGATCAGGACCCAACATCACATCGTCCCCCTCATGGGGCATCTGGGTCTCCCCCATATCTGGGTCCTGACTCTCCCCAGAAAGCGGCAACTGGCTCTGCCCATAAACAGGCACCTGGCTCTCCCCAGGTGCCGGGCCCTGGCCCCCTGCCGGTGCCGACATCTGTCCCGGCCGCATAGCCGGCATAGGCATCTCCCCAGGCTGTGACAACGGGAATCTGTCATCCTGAGCCTCACTATCGGAGTTGACTGACATAGGTGGTGTAAGGGGGTATGAATAGTACAACGGGAATTTGCTCGGATCATGACACTCTCGCGCCCACCATTGATCAATATGACCCGGTGAGGTGATCCCCAACTACGAGAACGTCGGGTATGGAGAAGGAGAATATCCAGCTGCGCTCGTCTGGCCGGGATCTGTCCTGCTCATCCCCGCCGTACCCGGGGGCAATGGTCTATAAACGGCGTCCGGGTGGTGTGGCCACGGTGTAGTATGTAGTGCCGCTAACATCGCCGGTGTGGACGTAGTCGAGTATGGAGAAGGAGAATATCTAGCTGCGCTCGTTTGCCCGGGATCTGACGAGCTCATCCCCGCCGTACCCGGGGGCATGGTCTATAAACGGCGTCCGGGTGGTGTGGCCACGGTGTGGTATGTAGTGCCGCTGACATCGCCGGTGTGGATGTAGTCGTGCAAGGCACGGGTAGGCGTGGTGCGCAAGCAGGGGGTCTATGGTCCATCGAAACCTGCGAACAAATGTAGACAAATTAATTAAAATTCGTATTAGGGATATTAAAAAATAAGGGGTAATTACATTTTCCTCCCATGAACTACCAAAAAATGCGCAATGCCCCCATGAACTACCAACTCGACCAAAATAGAGCATTCAACTACAAAAGATAACCATTTTCCCCCATTCCGTTAGTCACACGCCGTTTTACCCTCATTTTCTTCCTCTTTTCCCCCTATGAACTACCACCATCTTCCTCTTTTCCCCCATGAACTACCATCATCTTCCAACATGCCCCCATATAAAACGGCACATGACCCGTTGACCGTTTGTTTTAACCCCTTTGACTGACGGAAGGGGGGAAAATGGTTGTCTTTGGTAGTTGAATGCTCTATTTTAGTCGAGTTGGTAGTTCATGGGGGCATTGCGCATTTTTTGGTAGTTCATGGGGAAAAAAGGTAATTACCCCAAAAAAGAATATGCATATTATACAATGAGCTCTATGCAAAATAAGAAAGTATTTTGAGTTTAAGCGAATTGTACCAACAATAAATATAGCAATCATTGTATAACAGGAGCTTCAATAGGATAATGTCGGGCCTGTCGTGATCAAATTCATCATTCATATCATGCAGGTCATCAGTGGGTAGTACGAGCGGTACGCACTCGTGATATGCATTATCTGCATCACTACTCCCTTCCCCCTGACCAACATCGTACACGTTGCGTGGTTTAGTCCTTACGGCACAAACCCAGTTTGGGTTCCTTCCATCCTCGACATAAAACACTTGGTCTACCTGAGAAATGCTGACATCTCAACGAGAGGTCTAACCACTTTGTCTAGTAGTGACTGACGCAATGCAATTGGTAGAAGCTGCTGCATCAGTATGTGGCTATCATGACTTTTTAACCCTGAAATTGTACGGTCCTTCATCCGAACACACCGTGAAATGTTCGAGGCATATCCGTCTGGAACTCTCACATTTCGAAGAACCTTTAAAAAGCTTTCTTTATCCTCCCTGGACATCGTGTGACAAGCCGCGGGTATATATGTTTTACCATTTGCGGCTGTGAACGGATGCAATTTAGGTCTCAACCCCATTTCCTGCAAATCCAGCTGAGTTGCCAGGTTGTCCTTCGTTTTCCCTTTGATGTCCAAAATAGTGCCAAGTATATTATCCATGACATTTTTCTCTATGTGCATGACATCAAGATTGTGCCGAAGCAAATTGTCCTTCCAGTACGGCAATCTGAAGAAAATACTTTTCTTCTTTCACACAACATCATCAGTACCCCGTGCACCTGTCTTCCGCTTCTTCCGTCTCGTCTTACCTGTGTTCTCATCCCCAAACGCAACTCTGTCCAACTGTTGGAGGATCTCGTCCCCGCAAGGCACATCAGGAGCACATTCTAAGTCCTCAATCCCATCAAATGTTCTTCTGTTCAGCCGCCACAGATGTTCAGTTGGCAAGTACCTCATGTGTCCCATGTAACAAAATTTACAACCGTTCTTCAAATGTTTAGAACGTGTCGAATGCATGCAACAAGGACATGCCTTCACACCTTTGTTAGGCCAACCGGATAAATCTGCATACGCCGGGAAGTCGTTTATTGTCCACATCAACTGAGCTCGCATATTGAAATTCTCCATCTTCGCAGCATCTAGTGTTCGTACCCCTACATCCCACAGCTCCAACAGCTCATCAATCAGTGGCTGAAGGTAGACATCGATATCCATACCAGGTGAGCTCGGTCCGGGGATAACCAGTGACAGGATGAACGACGTTTGTTTCATGCACATCCAAGGAGACAAATTGTACGGTACAAGCAATACGGGCCATGTGCTGTGGGATGTGCTCATGTTCCCAAATGGATTGAATCCATCTGCTGTCAGTCCAAGCCGCACGTTCCTATTGTCTGCCATAAAATCCGGATGTAGATTGTCGAACGATCTCCATGCCTCACCGTCGGCGGGGTGCCTCAATACACCGTCCCTAGTGCGGCCTTCTGCATGCCATCTCATATTGTGCGTAGTGTGCTCCGACATGAATAACCTCTGTAGCCGTGGGATGAGTGGAAACCATCTCAACACCTTCACTGGACGTTTTTTCCTCGACGATATTACCTCACCATCCCGATCTAAATGTATATCAGCCATCCACTTAGATTCTCCACATACGGTGCAGGTATCTAGGTCTTTATTGTCTTTTCAGAATAACATACACATGACGGCACGCCAGAATCTTCTCATACCCGAGACCCATGGAACTGAGGAATTTCTTCGCCTCGTACGTATTAACCGGCAATGCCTCATCGCAAGGAGGCAATAACTGACTGACAAGCTCCAGAATATCAGAAAAAATCTTGTTACTAATACCTCCAATGTACTTCAAGTTGTAGAAATGTACAGTAGCACTCAATTTACTGTGCTTTGTACCGGGGTGAAGTGGCTTGTCGGCAGTCTTCAACAACTCATGGTACTTCAATGTGTCCCTTGCAGAGGTTCCTTCATTTACTTCTCCTGACTGGCCAACATGATCGGCTTCACCTACTTCGTGCACGCCGAAGGCGTCACGCAACATGGCGTGCATGTCACCACCTTGTTCCAGGTCTCCGCCTTGTTCTGTGACTTCTACATGTTCAATGCCACGGGCAGCCGTATCTGTGACACTGGGATGGTCGTGACCCCGAACAGGAGCAGCAGGGTTTAGGGTAGTCTCACTGTGCATATACCAGAAACCGTATCCCATGGACATTCCCTTCCCCCCTGTCAGGTGGGCAAGAACGTAATCTGGGGTGTGCCGCTGGTTATTCCGGCAGTACTTACATGGGCAGTAAATTTTGCCATCAGCAACCCTACAGTTACGAACGGCGAATGCCACGAACGCTCTACACCCGTCGTTATACTGTGTCGTACCCCTAGGTGCTGACATCCACGACTTGTCCATATTCCTCTGTACGTGAGTTAACAGTCTAAAACGAAATATGTTATTTGATTACAGCAAATAAAGTGCTTGTTTGTTTAATGTTTGTTTTAAACAGTTAACTCAAAGTATCGTTTTTTTTCTATTTTTTTTAGGGTTTAGGGTTTTTTTTTTTAGGGTTTATGGTTTTGGTTTTAAGGTTAGGGTTTAGGGTTTTATGGTTTAGGGTTTAGGGTTAGGGTTTTAGGGTTTAACTAAAATAAAAAAATAATTAAAAAAAAAAATCTCTTTTTTTTTTTTTTCTTATATTATTCTTTCTTGTTTTAGGGTTTAGGGTTTGGGTTTTTGTTTTTCTTTAGGGTTTAGGATTTAGGTTTTAATGTTTGTAGGGTTTAGGGTTTTTAGGATGTACAGTTTTAGGGTTAGGGTTTAGGGTTTATAGTTTTTGCTTGTTTTTTAGAGTTTAAAGTTTAGGGGTTTGGTTTTGAGATTAGAGTATAAGGATTTTTGTTTTAGTTTTGATTTAGGGTTTAGGGTTTATTGTTTAGACCTTTGTTATAAATTGAATAATAAAATATATTATTGTAAATGGTAGACGGTGGCCAAATTTATTTTTCTGTATCTATCCAATAATTGTTGGATACGATCATTTTATTATAAAATGATGGTGAGTTTGCTTTGAAATGTTTTTTTTTTTTTTTTTTTTTTTTTTTTTGTAAAAAAATTACCTGAAAATGAACAATTAAACTTTTTTTTTTTGTTCTTAAAAAAAAAAATTGTTGAAATAGTACCGCATACTTATTTATATTTTATTGGTTTGCGTCATTGATTTTATGATAAAGTTAATAAAATAATGGCGAGATTGTTTTTTCTGTTAAAATGTTTTAGCATAAATTGCCAAAAATAATAATCGCAACACAAATTCGTAGTACAGTAAAACATATCACAAAAAAGAAAAATAACACAACTGTACGAATATTTTCCATGCATAACGACCAACCACATCAAAACACATAAAATTACACAATAATAGATATACAAACCCAACAAAATCAACAGCATTGCATGAACCATTATTAATTGCTAAATCCACAATTATTATATGAAACTATTAAAACAATTAGGAACAGATTTTAAACAAATTAATTTAAATGCACCAAGTTTATTATAGCCAAAAATAAAGAAAAAAAAAATAGGGTTAAATACTTCTAAAGTCCCTGAGTTTTGACAACTTTATTTTTTAGTCCCTGAGTTTCAATTCGCATCACAGATGATACATCAATTTTGGAAAATGACCAAATTAATACCTCGGTTAACTTCTCCATCCAAAAACTAACGGTCTGCCACGTGTCAACCTCAGAAGTTGACACGTGGCACTATATAAAAAAATAAAAAATAAAAAATCTTTAAAAATTAAAAAAACTAAAAAAAAAAAAAAAAGAGCCACCCCTTTTTTTTTTTAGTTTTTTCAATTTTTTTAATTAATTTTTAAAGATTTTTTATTTTTTATTTTTTTATATAGTGCCACGTGTCAACTTATGAGGTTGACACGTGGCAGACCGTTAGTTTTTGGATGGAAAAGTTAACCGAGGTACTAATTTGGTCATTTTCCAAAATTGATGTATCATCTGTGATACGAATTGAAACTCAAGGACTAAAAAATAAAGTTGTCAAAACTCAGGGACTAAAAAGGTATTTAACCCAAAAAAATATGTCAAAATTACTCACAATTTATGCACAAATATTTTTTGGGGGGTATTTTATGCTCCTTAGCCAAATTGTATCCGCATTAAAACAATACATAAATATTAGTCCCAAAACAATATCCCCCACTGTCGCTACTGTGGCTACTGCACAGTAGCGACCCGTAACGTACAAGGCAGAGAGAGAGAGACACAGACCGGGAGAGGGGTGGTCACCGGTTTAGGGTTCCGGCCGGCGAGGTTTCAGATGTAGAGAGAGAGAGAGAGAGAGAGAGAGAGAGAGAGAGCTAGAGAGAGACAGAGAGATAAAGAGAGAGACAGAGAGGGAGATAGGTTGGTGCACGTGTGGTGTTGTGACGGCCGGAGAGGGAGCTGGCCGGAGAAGACAGCGGAGGGGCGGTGGTCGGTGCGGACGTGCGTGACGGAGAGGGAGAGAGAGAGAGAGTGAGAGTGAGAGAGAGAGAGGGTCTTTGAGAGTGAGAGAGTGATCGAGAGTGAGCTGAGGGAGATAAATGGGTAGCTTCCCATTTATTTATTTATTTATTTTGTACTTTTTATTTAAAAAATTGGCCAGGTGGCGCGCGGGAATCATCCCGCGCAGGTCACCTGGCCAAATTTTGGCTGCGTGGCATTATTAGAGACGTGTATCAGTATACACGTCTCTAAATTGGCGACGTGTATACTAATACACGTCGCCATTTGTTTTTTTTTTTTTTGAAAAACGAAAAATTATATATATATATATATATATATATATATTTGTAAACACAAACACAAACACAAACCCTAACCCGACCCTAAGTGTATGTAATATATATAGTTTTAAACCCTGAGCCCTAAAACAAATATGTTTTAAGGTTTATGTAAACTCTAACCCATAAAACTAAACCCTAAACGATAACCCTAAAACTAAATCTTAAACCCTAAGTCTAGGTATATATATATATACTGTGTATATAAATTTCTTGACGTGAATACTGTATAATATTCTATATAAATGATATATTTCATATATATATATAGGGTTAGGGTTTTATTAGATTAGTATTCTATTAACGCAAAGCCTAATTAGAGTTAGGGTTTACTTATAAGTATGCCATATATATGTAAAATACTCAACACGTAAAACGTAAATATACTATAAACATATTGCACATAGCCCATAAACCCTAACCCTATGTCTATATACCATATATAGCCATAAACCCTAACCCTAAGTGTATGTACTTTGTTATGTTGCATATTTTTTTTTGTTCCTCTTCGTATAATTATGCATATATATATATAGCACAAATTTGGTTTAATTATGCATTTAGTACTATATATAGACATAAACCTTAACACTAAGTATATATACCTATTATATATATCTATAAACCCTAACTCTAAGTGTATATACTATATATAGCTATAAACCCTAACCCTAAGTGTATATACTGTATATAGCTATATAAGTATACTATATATATATATAGCCATAAACCCCAATGTTAAAGTATATACAAGTCGTTATAAATGTATATAGTTTCGGCACGCCGTTTACATGCATGCGTGCATATATATTATATATGTATATAGTATTATGGATAGGATTTTTAACTTTGTTATGTTGCATTTTATTTTTTTTCTTAACGTAGATGGTTTACAAAACCAAACCTTAATTTGATGTTATAATATATATACCAAACCTTTTTTTTTTTATGCTTACAATTTGATAAAATTCATAAATCAACATTATGGGACTTGAGCTGGTGACAAATACTGTTTTCACCCCCGTGGAGTGAGTTAGTCACAGTTCGACCAACTTTTGAACATTGAACTGGATCAAATGATAGAGGCATGCAAAATTATATTTGTATAATGTATGCTATAATGATCGGGACCACAAGGCCAACACATTGAGATGGATGTTCTATTTGACAAGTTTGGCTTCTCTGCAGGTGTAAATGAAGTACACATCATGGTAACTAACTTCGGGGAAAAAAATGAGAGGTATATCATTAAAAAATGATATATTAAAAAAATAAATTATAATTCAATATAATTTAAATTTTATATATATATATATATATATATATATATATATATATATATATATATATATATATATATATATATATATATAATTAATTGATGTAAATACAAATACAAACCCATGCAACCCTAAGTGTATGTACTGTACACATTGCTAAACCCTAAGCCATAAAACTAAACCGTAAACTATAAATTAAAACTAAATCCTAACCCTAAATTTAAACCCTACCACTAAGTATATATATATATACTATACTAAACCCTGACCATAAAATTGAACCCTAAAACCCATAACCTTAAGTGTATAAACTATATGTAAGCCGTAAACCCTAACCTTAACCCTAATCTTAAGTGTATGTACTATATATAGCTATAAACCCTAACCCTAAATATATATACTATATATATAGTTATAAACCCTAACTCTAGGATTAAATGATAGTTCGACCAAGTTTTGAACATTGAACTGGATCAAATGATAGAGGCATGCAAATTTATACTTGTGTAAGGTATGCTATAATGATCGGGACCACAAGGCCAACACATTCAAATGGATGTTCTATTTGACAAGTTTGGCTTCTCTGCAGGTGTTATTTGTAATACGCAAATACGAACCCTAACCCTGAGAGTATGTACTACACATACAATAAATTAAGTCCTAACGCATAAACCATATTTAAGAAACTCAACCTGCATGTAAACCCTAAAACATAACCATAAGTACAATACATATTATATATAATTATAAACCATAACTAAATATAGCACAAATCTAAGGTTGGGGTATATAATAAGAATTTTTTATAAAAATAAATTCAAAAAAATTTAAATACAAGTATTTATTTGAATACTGTATAAACTAATTAGTTTATAAACTCTAATTTGGTATAGTGTACATAGTAATATTATCATGTGTAGTACATACTATTTGTTTGTTTTTTTTTTTTTTTTTTTTTTTTTTTTTTTTTTTTAAAAAGAATTCCAAATTTTTTTTTTTAAAAAAATACCAGTTGGCCACGTGGTGTACTTACACGTGGCCAACAGAAGGCCACGTGTCCAATTCGTACACGTGGCCAGATGGCCACGTGGCCAAATTCAGCCACGTGGATTTTTACATGGCCACGTTGATAAAATACACGTGGCCAGATGGTCACGTGTATTCATACACGCGGCCAGATGGTCACGTGTATTCATACACGCGGCCAATTGTTTTTACGCCACAGATGGCCACGTGGCCAGTAAGACACGTGGCCATCTGGCCACGTGTCTACAGTAACTGGTACTGTAAACACGTGGCGATTTGCTGGGTTTTTTGTAGTGACCGAATGAAATACCCATTGCACAAATTGTTGAGAAATGTAGGAGAGAGAAATCACAAACTACGGAAATGGGAGAGAAATCGCAAAAAAAAAAAAAACACAAATAAGATGGAGGTGGTAGAGCATGTGAGAGTTGCCACTATACTCTCTCTTCGGTCGCTCCAAGCCACGATAGTGAGGGAAATGTTGAGAGAAATGGGTGCGCACAAGGGGCAACAGGCCAAGCAAGGAGAGAAACAAACAATATTCATGAACGCATTTTGCATTTGGTTTGACATAATCAATGCAAGTGTTTTTTTTTTTTTTTTTTTTTTTTTTGGCATTTTTGTTAACTATTTTAGCTACGAATGCATAATGGCTAAGCAATTGAGATATTCTTACTAGTTAAATGGTTGAAGGCCATTACCTTAATTTGTAGGCCCTTTACTTCATTATCAGGATAAGGATGTTATGCAATTTGGACAATACATGTGAAATAGTTTATAATTTTATTAAAGGTTTCCATGGAAAAAATGACTCGAATTTGTAGGGAGGGACGCTTTTATTTAACAAATGCTAAATGTATTAAATCTTTTATTAAGAGATGGGTATTAAGATGATGTAGAACTTATTCATTGGAGATTATCGAAACAATTAATAAAAAAAAATGCTACATGTATCAATGAATAAGGTCTACATTATCTTAATACTCATCTCTTGGTAAAAGATTTAGTACTTCTAACATTTCTCCTTTTATTTTATAATTACTTATGCCTGTATGTTAGATTCGACCTCTTGTAACTCTATGTTTTTGTTGGTTTTTTTCTCGTTTCTTTTAAAAAAACAAAAAATCAAGCACAAAGGTCGTCTTATGGGCCAAAGGTTTTTTTTATAGCGACGAAACGCATACAAGTTGTGTCATAAACGGATCCGGAAATACCACGGCCTTTTATGTGGGTGACAAACTCGAGGAGAGCCCATGAAATGTTAAAATAGGCCCATGATATATCCTCTCACAACAACAAATTGGGCCCAAGAAAACACGAGTGGAAAGCAATGGATATAAATAGGAGTGGCCATTTGGGGTTCATCGGTCGGGTTGGTGCAATTTTAACTAGGGTTGACAAAACGGGTAATCGTATCAGATTCGGGTCAATTTGGTTGACTCGCCAACCCGTTTAAGCCAGCCCGAACTTGACACAATTAACTCGTTTAGTCAATGGGTCGTGTCAACCCAACCTGACCCGATTGGTTTTTAAAGATTTTTTAAATGGGTTTTGAATTTTGATTAGGAATATATGAGCCAATAATGGGGCATTTCACTTAAACTTAAATTCCGTAGCACCAAGCCACCAACAACCTGCTTTAACATACTATCATTCTAACACCAAGCCACGAGAACAGTGTCTCATTCTAAAATTTTGATTTTTTTTTTAATAAATAAACGGGTTGACGAGTTGACCTATTTATAAACATGTCATAAACAGGTCAACCCGTTAACCCGTTTATCCTAAACCCAAACCCTATAATTTTGTGTCGGATTTGCGGGTCATGTCAAAAATTACCAACCTTAATTTTAACCTATTTAATTTAATTAAATGAGTCAAATTCAACAATCATAATACGACCTATTTAAATAAAATGGTGATACGACACAACCCGCATAATCCGTTTAATAAATAGATTATTTTAGATATTGAACATGACTCATTTCAATCAATTTCGATCTGTTTAATATCAATGAGTTAAATTGACCCAAGTAATTGGTATGACCTAATTAACTCAATTTCATATTTTATAAGCATACATTAGATCAATTATACATATTCCCAACTATATTCATAAAAATCAATTTGATAATTGATATCACCGTAAAAAAATAAAAATAAAAATCAATATTCAATTATTGTAACCATAAGTAATAAATATAACTCAACTTTTTAGCCCAATATATAATCAAAATAATATTTCAATTCAATAAAGTTTATTTACATAAACAAATACATAGTAATAATAATAATAAAAAGATTACATTCTAACAAATAACACGATAAAGCCTTCTCGCTACGCATTACCATTAATTATTACTCGAAGGAGACAAAGATGGAGTTGAAATATAATTTAAATTTGTACGAATTATGTGGATCAATTGTAGGTTAACACATTGATTTGAGATTGACTTGCTTATTAATAGTATCTAATCGGGTTGACCCAATTTAATCTAAATATTGTCACACTAAATTTTAATTTGCCAATTTCATATCATGTTCATATTAAAATTGTTGATTGCGTTAAAAATTACAAAGCCGTAAATATTAGACAGTTAGATAGAGCAATTAGCACCGGCCATAGAGCGTTATACTATTTATATTATATAGAAAATGTTACGCATCTCAAAATTTTTCTTCAAAATTTAATTTTCAAATAACGTATTACATAATCTATTTTTTTTAGAAAATGTTTTACAATCTCGCAAGAATGTAACACAAAATTTAGTGAAAGAAAATTTAAAAAATCTAGCATTTCTCATATTATCTAAACGGTTTTTGTCGTCCGTAGGAGCTGCCAATGCCAATGCCAATGCTATCAATAAAAATACGCTTTGGGATGAGCAAAGTCCACCTCCGGCTCTGAGCCCTCAGCTTCTCTTTCCTCTGACCTGACCTCACCTCCCTGTAAGCACTTTTATCATGGACTCTGCTTTTTGCTATGTTGTTATTATTATTTTTAGAGTATTCTATTTGAAGCTTCGACAATATTTCGTCTCATTTCCTTCAGTGGTTGCTTCTGTAATTGGCTATGGCGACTCAATCCGCCGCTTCCCCCAACCCAACGGACGGGAATCCACCGAAACCAGGTCTGATTTTGCTTCTTTTTTTTTTTTTTTTCCTCTTTTCTCTCTCTAATATTACATATTTTTGTCAATTTGTTTGGGCCCTTCTTCTTCTTTTTTTTTTTTTTTTTTTTTTTTTTTTTTCATATTGCTTTATTTATTGTTCTTTGTTTTTGGGCTGTTGGCTCATTAGAGCCACTCTTTTGTTTTGGTTTCTGAATTTTAATTTCACAATTTCTGCAAAAGGTGGCTAGAGAAAATTGTTAATTGGGAAAAAGATATGCTATGTATAAGATGGGAAGTCCGTGCTAGAATCTTGGCCAAAGGGCATTTCAAGAATCTCAACCGAAGCATGTCCATTGTACAGTGTTGGAACCGGCATGTGTTGGTGTAGCTCTCTGTTGCAGAGGATTGAGTAGTAGAGTTGCTGTTTGATTTGTTTGTTCTGTTTCTGCAGATTTTGGGCAGTCCTGCTGCCTTGCTGTAGTTCTCTGTTGCAGTGGGTTGAGTAGTAGAGTTGCTGTTGTTAGTGTGTTGTGTGTTTGATTTGTATGTTCTGGATTTCTGCAGAATTTGGGCAGTTTGTTGATGTTTTTGGTCTGCTGCCTTGCTGTTTGTGGTGAGGAAGCAGGGGTTGTTGGTGGTTGTGTAGGCTTGATTTAGCCTTTGTTAGTTGTAATCCGTTTGGGATTGTGTTCCAGTCTTTACTGGAGTGTTGTAGTGTTTGTTGTTCAATGAAAGCTTTTATTCATAAAAAGAAAAAAGAAAAAAAAGATATGCTATGTATATCAGACAAGTCGTCTGTGTTGAAGTCCTTGTCGAGCTTAAAAGCATCATATTTTGATGTTCTTGATCGATTTTATGACCATGAGCCTGTTTTTTTTTCTAGTGTTTTGTAGTACTTGCACTTATGCTGTTTTGGGCTTGTTTTAAGATTTCGTAAATTTAGAAAAGCTATATGCTCAAGTTTAAAAAATTGGTCTTTCTAAACTTGAGCAACAGAACTTGCACAACCAACGAATCAGGATCAGCAAGAGTCTGGGGCCGAGGCTCCCAATCCAATATCTACGCCATCGGTGTTTGTGAACTCTGAGCCTATGCGAGAGGAACAAGTGGAGAATGCGGTGAAGTTTCTTTCGCACCCGAAAGTTAGGGGCTCACCAGTTATCTTCAGAAGGTCGTTTCTTGAGAAGAAGGGCCTTACAAAGGAGGAGATAGATGAGTCCTTTAGACGTGTGCCTGTATGTGGGTTATTTAATCTTTTCTTTACTTTAGTTTTTGCTATAATACACGATTGAATTGTCATCTAGAGCATTCGTTTATATGCAATTTACCAATGTCTGTTCGTTTTTTCATGCCTGACTTTCTCTGGAAACTACAGGATCCACAACCAAGTGCGCAGTCAGCCAGCTTTAATCAAGGTAATTAGTATTACTGTGGATGTGGGATTTGGGTTCGACCAGAGTTGACTAACCCTTATATCACTAATGTTAATGTATAATTTTTCGTAATGCTAACAGATGGGCAGGTGAAGTCATCATCAAGCATTCAGCCACAGGCCCCAATACAAAATCTGCAACCAGCAGCAGCTGCTCCTACCGCTGCCGTTTCCTCAGTGGGTACTGCAACGCTATTCAGATTTCACTGGTCTCATGCTATTCTTGCTGTAGGATTACTGGCGGTTTCAGGTGCTGGAACAGCTGTAGTAGTTAAGGTATCAACATTAACCTCTCTCCCTCCTATCATGCCTTCCAGTAGTCAGACATGCTAATAGCTATCCTTTTATTTTTATTTTCTAGTGCTGTATACTGCATGCTTTTGTATGGTTCTTGCACCCAATGTCACTTGTGGCCAACTGGTTGTGTGTAGCTGATTTTCACTATTTGATATCTCAAGCTTGCTCACATTAATTGATTAAATATTTCCCTATTCTAGAATGCTATTTTACCCAGGCTGAAGTCTTGGATACGCAAGGTTGCATTGGGGGAAGAAAATGACCTTGTGGAAAAAACAGATTCAAAACCAAGTGTGGCAGAAGAAGCAGCAGCCGCTGCAAAAGCAGCTGCAGCTGCAGCTGCTGATGTTGCAAAAGCAAGCCAAGAAATGTTGCGTTCAAGAAACGAAGGTGGGTTTATGCTGGGTTTTTAGCTGATTTTGTTTGAAGAGATTCCTGTATTTCTTGCTTTAATGTTTTTTTCTCTTTACTATTTAGTTTTCATTGTTCACTGATCAGTAATATCTCTTTTGATCACTACATCTTGTTCTATACATTATCAGAGAGGAGATTCTTTGAAGAGTTTACAAATCTCTTAGATGTACAAGTACGTGAAATGAAGTCAATGACTAATGCCATAAGTAAATTGGAAGGTACTGAGAAGTTTCTTTCTGATTAAACAAGCATATTTATGGGACCGTTGTGCTTGAAGAACATGTAGCATCATTTTTATCTGCAATTCTACAAAGAGTTTAGTTTTTGATTTGATGCCTTTAGCGCTTCATACTATAATGTCTATGTCTTAAGGTTGAGTTTACACATCTTATTGGGACTTGATGGCTAAGCAACTTAATCTTTTACTACTCTCCACCATAAGCTTCTAAGTTGCTAATGTATACACATCTAGCCATTAAACACCGAAAGCTTTAGCATTGGATAGGCATAATTGGGGATTGTGGCCCATTTTGGTGGGTGGTTTTACTGAGAACGAAGGATTTACACTTTTTTTTTTGATAAGTAACAACGAAGGATTTACACTTGCCAAAGGGAGGGAGGGAGGGAGGGGGGAGACAATGAAGGAGGGCTTTCTTTTTGTTCAAGGGAAGGTGACTATGGAACCTAAATCCTCGGTGCTTATACCAACTTTAGGATATTTGTAGAGTTGGATTCTTTTAGAAATTTCCCTTTATGAAGTGGTGTACTGTAGCCCTCACTTTTCTAGTTTTGCGGACTTTCTAGACTTGTGTTCTTCTTTTTCTCCCTAATTGGAGGTATTTCTTGTATCCTTTTTGTGTATTTGGGTTACGTCCTCTGTACTTTCTAATGAAATTGATTGACTTATCAAAAAAAGAAAAAATAAAATAGTTTTCCTTTTTAATTCCAAATTTTAGCTTGTCATTGGGGCATTTTCAGACTTCTAAAAAAATATTGGCAAAGTTGAGACTAATAAATTATCAACTATCTCAAAAGCTTAAGTTAATGGGAAGTACTAAATTTAATCATTTAATCAAAATCTTAACACCATTTTCATATGTGGGCTTTAACTCCCCTTGATAAGTGGAGTCTAACATGTGAAATATTTATCTGAAATAGGAGATAAAGTGTAGAGTCAAGTTTAATCTCAAGACGACCGCTTTGATACCATGTAAAACCAATGATTGTTCCAAAATTTTAAACTGATGGCAGATAATAAATTTGATAATTTAATTAATATTTCTAACGGAAATATTTTGTGAATAAGTTAGTGATGTCTTAATGTGTCATTACTTATTCTAAGAGTTATGTTTTAGAAGACATAAAGATGATGTGGCCCCGCATGCCTGGTTGAAAGGGGGAAGAAAAAAGAAAGAACTTTAAAAATTTCTATATTTGACCAAATCTTGTGATTGGCTAGACTTTAGAATGGAGAGAATACTAAGGGTGTGTTTGGTAAATGGTTTTGGTTGGGGAAAAGAGGAAGGAATTGATTGATGTGATATAAAGTAGAATGAAGTTTTGAATTTTTTGTGAGAGAAAAGTGAAGAATGTTGTTTGGTAAATATGTTGAAAGAAAGTTAACTTTTTTAAAAAAAAAAAAAAAATGCAAAAGTCATTTGCTAAACATAGCCAAAATTTCTAAGAAATAATGGAACAGATTATAGTTACTTTATACTATTTGCTTAGATTACCGCTTTTTTATACCTCTTTTATTTTATTTTATTTTATTTTTTTACTAGAGAATTGTTAGAGGTGTCTGATTCCTGACCATCTTGCAGCAATGTCACACGTATCATGAATGCATGTTATATGTAAGGTATACACTAAGACTGTGGAAGTGCATGGGTACCTAGTTTAGTGCCTGAACAATCTGTCAAGTTATTATCTTGGTTCTTAGATTTGTTTCTTGGCTATCAATGCTATTGTATACCTTTGGTTAGGTAGTCTAATACAATGCTGAATAGTGTCCTTGATTCATTGTTGGTGGTGCGGTTGGTCCTGGAATCCTCTTGCTCATTGAGAAAATATCTAACATTCTTAGTACCAATTTTCTTTGTTAGAAGTTGAAGGACATAACAGGAAATTATCCTCTTGCTCATTGAGAAAATATCTAACATTCTTAGTTCCAATTTTCTTTGTTAGAAGTTTAAGGACATAACAGAAAATTATGTCTAACCAGTTACTAATCTGGTAAACTTATTATTAATATTCTTTCTTTATGCCTAATCATCAGGACAAACGAACACCCAAGTGAGAGCCTCTTTTGTTGATCCAGAAGATCACCGAGTCACTATATCAAGTTCAAAGGTGAGTTGAATGTAGGCATAAATTGAGAATGTTTCATGCTCTCTAAAGAAGATTTCGAGTGCACATTCTCTCATCCACATTTGACTTGTCTAAATTTTAAGGACGTACTAATTTAAAATGTGTTGCAGCAATCATATCTGCATGACAAGGCGGACTATGACTCACGCTCAGGTTGTTTATTTAGGGATCAAGTGCCAGTTCTCTATTGTGTAATTCCCATTTGTTTACATTTTATTGTTTCATAATTATAAAATAATTTTCTGTACAGTGAGATCATCCTCGCCTCCCACATCTGCAGAACCATCAATTGCACCTCACCCCAAGTCATATATGGAGGTAAGTAGTTAACCTAACCACTCCAGTGTTGAGAAATCCTCCTGAAGATGTACTGTTTAGTGCATGATTATATTCTTGAGGGCAGTACCTGTTTGCATGTAATTTTTAATCATTCTTATGGGAAAAGACGTGGATTGGTCACTTAAAACTATATGGAAATTAATGCAATTTAATACCTAGGTATGAAGCGTTAGATTATCTTTTGTGAGTGGGCCACGTCTTTTGGAACTACTCCACCAAAGTCAGTGGTAGAGATTGTATATGGGAGGGAATGACTACATAATGCAACTGGGAGCATGAAACTACCATTTAGTGATGTACAAGCTTTTGTTCTCTCGTCTCTGGCCACACTATTAGACTTACCTCTAATCTGAGTAGTAATTTATGCAGTCTAACTATATTTAAACCATTTTTTTATTTGCTATCAAAAATTTCAGAACAAATGTTCATGCATATAAAAAACAGAAAAGAAGGGTAAAACATGTGGTTGGCATGACTGTCAAATTATCATTCATGTGAATATTACTCAATTTCGTTCAGGTCCATAACATATCTGTATAAAATATCTGCTTTAATATCTGTTATCAGTTAACTACCATTTTCTGAAAAAAAAATGTGTGAATTTGTATGACTGGATGTTGAATTTAGATCCACGGGTAGAGTGTTGAAATATAATGGTGCACATCATATGATTATATGAACGTGGATCTTTATTATTCCAACTCGGAACCAGTTACTGCCTATAAATGGTTCTGATTTTCTTCATGTTTGATTAATTGTAAAGCCAGAGACATTTTACCACTGATATCAAATTTTAGTGTCTAGAGAGCTCTCATCTCTCTTTTCCCTCTCCAGAATCTTCCCCTTTGAGCCTCTGTTTCTTCCTTCTCAGCGCTGCCGGAGAGGAGGCTCCTCCTCCCTCCTCCTTCCCTTCCCTTTCCTTTCTTTTTTCTCTTTTTGGTCTGCAACTTGAAAGCCAGATGCACTGTGTACCCGCTCCCTCCACCCCCAACGCCCCTCCTCCTCGCTTTCCCCAGCCCTTGATCCACCTGCCAATCACCCCCTCTGATGCTTGTGCACTACACACGCCGCCCCCTGTTTGGTTCACTCAGCAGATTTCTGGCTCCCCTATTCCCTCACACTTGGATCTCCATAGTTGGTACCCCTGTTTAGTCTATGGAGGCCTCTACGATCCAATTGCAGATCCAGTTTCAATGTCCCCTATGCCTTCATCGCTGGGTACCTCTCCCATAGGGCATCGCGGTGGGGTCCCGCTCTAGCATCTCCGATCCAGCTGCTACTAGTGCCCTCTCCCCTATTTTGGTTCCCAAGCTTGCATGTTGCAGGAGGTGTTGCTACAGGCAGTTCCAACTTTGGACTGCCCCTTCAAATGCCGTTTATTGAGGCCCTTTTCTTGGCCAGTGTGCCAAGATTTGGCTGGGCTGGGCCAATCTTTTTGCCCATTCTCAATAGTCTTCAGGTTTATGTTGCACTATTCTAGTTGTATTGGGGTCTTTGTTGGGCTGCTCCACCCATTTCCTTGTTTTTCTTTTGATTTATTTCGCTTGCTTCCCTTGTATTGCTTAGAAAGAGACCAAAGAAAAAAGAAAAGTAATGTTAGTGTCTTGCTTAGGGTTTTGAATGAGCTCTGCTTATTGATTTTTATAATTGTGCTGCAGATTATGGCCATGGTCCAAAGAGGGGAGAGACCTCCTAATATCAAAGTAAACTATTTGTAATTTTTATGTTGAGATCAGCTTGTTTGCGAGGTCAATGCTAATACTTCTTTATTCTAAATTCATATACAGGATATAAATGATCTACCACCAAACCCTAATCAGCAACCATCAAATCCTCGTTTAGCACCAAGACCTAAGGTTTGATTTTGAGCACTTTTCCTTCAAATATAGGTCCTTTGTTTTTGCAGAAATAGATTTTATTGGCTAATGGAAACTGACTGAATTAGAACAGAATCTTAAAGCTGGATTCTGTTGGTCTAATTGTCTGTGAAGAGTTTGTGGCTATTCCTCAGGCTGAGGGCCAGTTATTGACATTTCCAATTTTTGAATTCCAGCATTACAATAGGTGACTGCATGAATAACATTTAACATACTTAATGGTTGGGCCATTTGAAAGAAAAAAAAGAAATGATCTAATGGCTATTTCTTTTTGATAATTGAGAAAGTTCCTAGACGTGATGCAAGCTATATAAAATTTAAAATCATAGAAATATAATCCTTATCACTTCGTTACTTTTATCTCTGTTAAAAATGTGGAAAAAAAAATTCCTAATGGATTTCTTGTACTGACCACATAAAACTGATTATTGATTTTCTCCTTTGGAAAATAAACTGATTATTACCTTATGTCCTCCTGATTAGCCGTGGGAAGTTAGTCAGGCCCAAAACAGCTCCAGCCAAGCATTTCAGTCTCAAGTAAATGGTGAAGGCTTGAATTCCAATGTACAAGACAATGGGTTAATGTATCAGTCAAATGGTGACAGTTCAGTACCTTGGTGGCAACGGAAAAATGTTAAACTAACAGAGATTGAAAATGAAGATGAACTCAAGGTGGGATCTTTTGGTGTGCGAACTAATGAGCAACCAGTTCAGCGTAGATGGGTCCCTCCTCAGCCACCCCCAGTTGCAATGCCAGAAGCAGCTGAAGCCATCCGACGACCGAAACCATCTGTTCCAATAGAACAGCTGGCTGATGATCAGTCAGTAGCACATCCTTCAGATGTAACTGATGAGTTGCAGAGGATCACAAAAATATCTGAATCTGGAGGAGCAGTGGAGATTAATGGTGGGAGCTCAAGTGAGATAAAAGAAGATGACCACAGTTTTGAACAGAACTAAAGCGGGATTGAATATGTTTAAACAACTTGATCAAAGGTACCTACATACATAATACTAGGTTTCTAGTAGTAGCCTCCCATGGTATATTTTCGATCTACTTGAACGAATATTGTGATCCGACTGCTATTCTGTACTTGTAACAGAATTTGAATGCAAGATATGTTGACTTGTTTTTATGAGAAAATAAAGTTTCAGTAGATGATGAGAGAGCCACTTGGAACCATTTATGCATGAATAATATTATTTTCATTCATTGTCTGCAAGCATTTCTAGCCATTTCTTTTGTTATGCTTATGGCCTTTTTCTAAATGTTCGATGTTAACTGCCTAGCTTATTCAACTGTGAAAAGATTCTCTGGTAGAAAGGTGTACCCCTTGGTTTTATTTAGCTGATAGGAGTTGCACATTAGTTTCTACATCTACCACGACGTGTCTCTGTTTGGTTTCGAGTTAGTTAAGTTTAGCTAAACATTAGCTCAAATCTGGAGTTTATCCATGTCATTCCTAAACCATTCCACCTTGTGACAGCTAGCCTGTGTTTACCTTGGACCTCTCAGCAGTTGAATATGAATCTGTTAGGGATGGGATAACCTCCAAGCTAAAAGTGATTGGTCAGTTACCATATAATTTAAGAGCAGGGGAGGATTGATTGGGTCTGTCTCATGTTTGATGTTAGTTTTTATTCCTCGTTTTAGTGCATAATGCCTTTTTGCCTTGAAGAACCCTACACATAGCATGCCCTAATCCAGGTCAACAAAAACAACTGTCTTTTTCAATTCAGGTTCATGGCAATGCACACTAGTCCTCTGTATGTATTTTTCTTTTGAGTTAAATTAATCCTTCAAAGGGCTTGGTTTCTCTGCATGAGATGTTTTAAAGTCCTGTATGTTTTTTTCTTTCTTTCTAGAATTTGAATTGCAAACATTCCAGTAGGCTGTTTGTGTATTCTATCCATCGGTATTAAGATGTTGGTGCATGCTGCATCACCTTCATATGAAAGTTTGTTATGATGTAATCATGGTTTTATGTTCTTTTTCTCTCCCATACAACTTTTTTAAAAATCAGCCATTAAATTTGTAGGATCCACACCTTCATTCATATGGATCCTATAGATCCAATGACTAAATTTTAAAAAATTTATATGGGAGAAGGACCAGAAGAAAGGACAAATAGAAGTTCTCAAATAAAAAATGGTCCTTAGGTTTTAACGTAAAAAGCTATAATTGAAATTTCAAACAGGTTGTGGGTATGATCTCTCATTTTAAATACATTTAAATAGGTGAGTTGGCCACTAGGTGATGTGGTGGAAACTTGATCAACAATTTGGTAATGGAGGGAGAGAGTTTTAATTGAAGTTGGATTTTAGATGACGATTTTTCAACTTGATTCGGTAATGGATAAGGAAAGGATACATAGAAAATTATAAAGAAAAGTTGACCTTTTGAAAATTTGAAATAAAAGCTCTTAGACTACTCCGTTGGCGTACATTTTCTGTTACTGGATTTTAGATAATGATTTTTCAACTTCATTCGGTGAAGGGGAATAAAAAACTCTTAACTATTTAGTAGGAAAATGTTTTTCTATTGTTGGATTTTTAGATTATGATTTTTCAACACGACTCGATAAAAGTGGGTAGGGTTGACCTGCCTATATATATACTAATTAGTTTAGTAATTGTGATATTTGCAAGTCTCTTCCACAATATTGCAACATGAGGTACTTTGAGGTCAAGAGACGCTTCCTCTTTGGTTTTCTGTTGCTTAACATCATGTTCCTTCCATGCAGCTTGTTCGTCACCGGTAAGAGAAGCACCCTTCTCGATCGCTAAATTTTAATTTGTATATATTGATTTAGCCGATCCGCTCCATCTATTAGAATATATTTTCTTAAAATCCTTGTAATTGATTATTAGCTTTGAGTGATAATCACACCTTATTTCTATTGTATTTACCTTTCACATTTTCCCTATAAGTAAGGAATTGTTAGTATTGTAAAAATAATTAAGAAACAAGAGCAAAATGTAGTCATTTAGACTCTTTCCTACGTGTTTAACACCAAACTACCCGTAAAATCCTTTATTTCTATTTTTCTTATCATGCTATTTTCTTTGTATTTCCTTAACCTTATATATTTTTTTATGGTATTAAAGCCATCGACTAATGCCGGTCTTTGATCACATATTTTTTTTTTTTTCCTTTCTCTCATCGTTATATCTCCAATTTTCACATGTATCAGATAATAGAAGTCAGCCGTGAGGGGTTTTTTTTTTTTTTTTTTTTTTCACCAATAGATATGTTTCTTCGGCAATTGAAGACAGAACGAGTTTCATCTAGCATTGTTGACGCTTTATCCTTCGATAAGTACTGTACACCAATCCAACAATTTTTCATATCATAGGGATTTGATAATCAATCACAAGGATATATTTGATTACAATCACAATTATATGGAAATATATTCTGACACCATCAATATTCATAAATAATTCTTCTTGATATAAATATAAGTCTAACCTCCATAATTAACTTGATTGAATGTTTGGTCAAATTTGTGGCATGGAAGGGTTTAATTTTTTTCCTCTTATTCATAATTAAAAAAAAAAAAAAACTCTTATTCATAAAAAAAAAAATGAAAAAAAAAATTGTAGCACAGAAGGCAGAATAGCCTTACAACCATAAAATATAGTGGAAAAATATGCTACTAGAATTTGATGAACTTGACACGTACCTGCGTTTATGTCAGATCTACTTTTAATTACACTGTATTTATGATCTTTTAATACGAGTTAGTACCATCTTTGTTTTATTTTTTCCTTGTCTGAAACTATCGATGTAATTACTTTGATCAGGTGAAAAAATGGAGAAACTAGTTCATGCAAAAGATATAGAAGAATTGTCTGTAGCCGTTACCATAAAACAAAGGAAAGGCCAACCTTTACTCTTGGCAAAACTAATTTCGGGAGCGCAGCCACGGGAACCTGCACCGCCGCCACCACTCCCTACAGCGCCCTCAGGGCCTCATCCCTAATGGACATTCCTTGTACTTCATGTGTTAGACATCTCCTGATGTGGCGTAAATGTCATAAATAGATTCTACTCAAATTTCATTTCAGAAGCAACCATGCATTGAATAAATGTATTAACAGAAGACACATGACACTTCCGGCCAGTTAACTTGTTCCTTCAATTGATTTTTTAGCTACAAAATTTGGTCAATGACAAATTTGTGACGAATTCAACTCACTAATCAATAAAATCTAAATGATTGATCACCAGATCAATTAACTGTGTGCATAAGCATATGAGTGAATGGTTATCTTGGGGGAACCTCAATAATTGATGTTTCTGCTTCACAAACTTGTGTAGCCTTATTGAAACTTAATATTCTAAATTCGTTTGGCTTCCAATTTTGGAATTATTGTGAAAAAAAATAAATGATTTAGGTAATTTTCAATGAAATCATGGTCAAATTAATTTACAACAGACACAAAAAGTTATGTTTTTAATTTAATCCTTAGTTGTAATTATAATTTAACTTCTTCAAAATAAATTGAAAATTATTTTCAAAGATCAAAATATTAGGTTATAATTTTCAAAATATATTGAAATATTTTTTTGATACATATATATTCCTGTATTCCTGTGAATAATTGCTCTATTTTCATCAAACAAAACAAAACAAAATAAAAAAAAAAATCCTTTAATTTCCTCCATACCTTTTCTTTTCTTATCCATTTTTCTTCAACTGAAACAGACTTTTATGTTTTTTTATGACAAAGACAGTATAGTATGTATGATATATATTCATCAAAAACGAAAAAAAAAAAAAAAAAAAAAAATTCTTTTTTATCCTATATTTTTTAACACACACTCACATGCTTATTATTGAAGGATATATTGCTCATTTCTAACATAAAGAGGCTGCTCACACGCAAGATGTACGTGCACAATACTACCATCAAGTTATTTATGTGACCATTTAGAAAAGAAAAAAAAAGAAGAAGTTATTTATGTGACCATATATCTATCATGATAGTCCATCAAAGGTACTTTTCAAATTCTAACGTCAATATTTTGTTGCAAAAACACTAGAAATAAAATTTTAGTATATTTCTCTGCAAATCTAAATACTTTAGTATTATAAAACTTCAACAATTACACTTTATTATATCAATCTTTATTAAAACATCAATATAACATTTTAATCAATTATTTGATTAGTGTTTAATATATTTCATCAACTATTGTTTCAAAATAATAATTAAAATATTAATGATTGATAAAAATAAGAGAATATATATAAACAAATTTAATTATTTTAATTAATAAAAACTACGTAGTGGTAATGCTATATATTTCATCACCATATTTTTTAGTTATTTCATATTTTCACACCAATAAAAAGATTAAAGAGGTAATTCAATATTATTACGAAGGTCATCTTCAATGGACAGGCTTTGGGGTGGTTTGCCACCTCCTATTTGGCCAAAATGGTGACTCGACCACTCTCCTCCGTTTGTTTTTTTATATGTATGCATTTTTTATTTGGTTTTTAATTTTTTTTAATAATTTTTTTATTATAAGTAACATATGTCACAATATAATTGGTACTAGCGTGACATATTAACGGATTTTATCAACTTTTATAATGGTAGAAACCTATTTATTTTTTGAAATGGCCGGACCATGCTCTAAAGCTTTTCAAGACCACCCCCCCTTAAGGTTTGAGATCAAGAGACGCTTCCTCTTTGGTTTTCTTTTGCTTACCATCATGTTCCTTGCATGCAGCTTGTACGGGTGTACAAGTAGGGCGATTATTAACTGCTATTAACCGCCAATAACCGCTAACTGGATATCAAGGAAACCAAAAATAACCGCAACCGAATAATCGGGTACCCCGGTTAGGGTTACCGGTTTATAGGATTTTAGGAAACCGGTTTATATATATATATATATATATATATATATATTGTAGATGGGCCTCAAACTCAATGCTTGATAAGCTACCACTTCTTGTGGGACAGCCCAAAGTACTATCTGTGTGACGACCTTTTTTTTTTTTTTTTTTTATTATTATTTTTATTTTATACAAAACGTTAAACGAATAATCGTAGTGGCATGTGCTCAACCAACATATGGCACATGCCCCATAACATGTACCTAATATGCATAATTATATCTACAGCGGAATATATCATGATACCATCAAACATAGCGAAAAAACATAACTATAAATAAACCTGTTGTCTATACAAAAGTGAGCCATAACACAAGTCTAGCTGTTTAAGGCTTAATAACATATAACTATTACAAAAGAATGACTTATACAAAAGAATACGTGACACATACGTCACAAACCATAAACAAAAGTACTCAAAATAAGGATACCACAATTCGATCCCACTATGACTGTCGCTACGGCCTTCAATCGTAGTAACCCAAATAGAATGTTACCAGATCATCATCCGCATCAGGAGTACCTGCAATCATAAGAATATCATCTACACAATTGTGGTGGTATTCCCATCCGCATAGGTGAAAGAATGAGTCTACCTTCTCACTATAAAACATACTAAGACCTCAATGATATTAAACTAATTGAATTTTCACAAAGAACCAACTTTTATTTTATTTTTAGTCATGCGAGCACTATATCAGTTACAATTTACCAATAGCTAATACAGTAAACATTGACTATCCAGAAAACATTTAAAACATACTATATAGCTGTGAACATATGTATAAGTTTCAGTCTACCACTTAAAAGTTTCTACATATAGACCCCTCTATAATAATACTTTTCAATGGTGGCTCGGACATGTGCACACAATCACTTCGTTATAGATATCACGCCTACACATAGGTCTTAAGCAATAAAACATGGCATCTTACTCTTCCATACTAGGATATCATCCTTCAACATAATACTTGCAACACCATCTCTAATCGTATTTTAGCTTCATGCCTTGAACGCCAGTAGATCATGCGAGAATTAGAGTTAAACTCAATTATGCTAACACATATTTCCTGAAGAACAATAATAGTCAACCTTCCTACTCATAGACATGTCATTACTCGCACTTGAGCAGTCATGAATCCATGTACATTCAAGTTCAATGTTTCTTTAACACATACGACTATCCGATATAAATATACATAAACTCTTTTCATTTAAGACGCTTATGCATATCAACACGTCTAATAAAAACTACTCATAACATAAAAACATCACTAATTAAACAATGCTATACATGATATGCATGAAATTGGGGAAATTGGGGCTTAGGTTCCCCACGATGTTGATAATTGCTGTTTAATTGTGTTTATTGCTGTTTTACTGTGTTCTGTTGCTGTTGTACTGCTGTTGTATGTATGTTCTATACTACATGCTCTATGCTCTGTGCTTGACTAGTATATGTTTCACTACTGTATCATGCTATAAAATCATGCAGTTGCTAAATCATGTTTACTTAAAACTAAACGAATCCAACATTTCATCAAATACTTTGAAATCATTCAAATCATAGTTTCTTCATAAAACATAAACAGTTTCAACATGACATGTTCTCAAACAATTTGCATAATTTAAATCCCAACTGCAGCACACACTTAAACACTTTAAATCAATTCAACATACTTCGCTCATGCATCAAATCTTAAACATCATTGATATAATTGAACATAATCAAACTATTCAAATTATCAAAAACACATATTTCATCATATGGTCGGTTCAGTTTCATAAACAATATATATATATATATATATATATTTATCAATCTATTACATATAAAAATATATATTTTCTCAGTGAGTAGAATACTCACCTCAGATCGCTTGTACTCCCAATTTCCAAACAACTCTAAGCTCAATCATAAAGTGCCGTTAAAAACACAATACATTGCACTATTTAGTATTCTAATCAATAATCAAACTAGGTAGCATTTTGAATCGCTCAAAAGCTACATTACTAATTTACCCTTAAAACCTTAAAATTCATAAACATTTATCAATAATTTCTAATTACTTTAATAAACCCAATATTGCTAACCCATAAGCACTACTTAGGGTTAATCACAATAAAATAGCATTTAACAAAATACTCAAAAACTAAGGTCTATGAAAAACTTACCAAAAATTCGAAAAGCAAAGACCAAATGCTCGGGAAGCTCCTAACAACTCCAAACAACACAAAATCTAGAGAAAATGCCAAGTTAGACTCATTTATAAAAGATTTATAAAAAATCTCCAAAAATGCAAGTTTAGCTAATTACCTTAAAACGTTTAGTCAAAACGTAGATCGAGCTTTAATGATTACGTTATCGAAGTCGGATCTAAGATTGGACGGCTGGATTTCAAGATATCATAGTTTTTAGGTGAAAAACCGTATAGAAATGAGGAAGAAAAACCGAGTTGCCGAAAAGAAAAGGGTGTTATGCCCTCCTTAAAACGGACCCCGTTCGGACGGGCATCATAAACCGTCCGAATGCGCGTGAAATGAGGCATCTGCCTCACGCAGAACAGGTACTGTCCAGATGGGCATTGTCTTCCGTCCGGGCGCACGTTCACTTGCGAACGTGTGCCCAAAAAGGGCCGTCCGGACGCCCACAACATAGCGTCCGGAAGCGCCATATACATATATCCTATTTTGCATTATTTTCTTCATTTATTCCTTTCTAATTCTTTTTCTCTTATTTTTCTTTTATAAAACTTATTTCTTTGGACTATAGAATATTCTTTACGCGTCCTATTGTATTTTTTAGGCGTCAAATTAATTTTAGTCATTTATCCCATTAAATTTATTCTTAAAATGACAAATAATATTCGGGACATCACAACCTGACCCCTTTCTTACCCTGAAAAAGCAGGGGCACCTTGTGTCCTTAAACCGACAACCATCTTTCGGCTAACCTAGCCTCCTCCATCCCTTGATACCAATAAGGGGCAGTATAGGAATATTAACCTATTGTCCATTGACTATGCCTTTCGGCCTAATCTTAGGATCTAACTCACCCTCCGTGGACAAACCTTGCAGAGGAACCCTTAGGTTTTTAGGGCATTGGATTCTCACCAATGTTTGCGTTACTCAAGTTGACATTCTCACTTTCGCTTCGTCTACCATTGCTCGTGCAGGTGCTTCCCCCTAAGGCGAAACGCTCCTCTACCGATGCCTTTTTTCATCCCACAGCTTTTGCAGATCGCTTAGACCTGTTCATTTTCGGCGTAAGAGCGCTTGATTAGTGAGCTATTATGCACTCTTTCAAAGATGGCTGCTTCTAGGCAAACCTCCTGGATGTCTCTGCACCCCTACCTCCTTTATCACTGAGCGGTCATTTAGGGGCCTTAGTTGGTGATCGGGGTTGTTTCCCTCTCAACGATGAAGCTTATCCCCGATCGTCTCACTAGCCTATTATTTTGAGGTCATATCTAGTATTCAGAGTTTGCCTCGATTTGGTACCACTCTCACGGCCCGCACTAAAACAGTGCTTTACCCGTAGATGTCCAGTCAACTGCTGCGCTTCAATGCATTTCGGAAAGAACCAGCTAGCTCTGGGTTCGAGTGACATTTCACCCCTAACCACAACTCATTTGCCGATTCTTCAACATCAGTCGGTTTGGAACTTCACTTAGTTTCACCTAAGCTTCATCCAGATAATTTTAATGCTGAAGATTGACTCTAAATATTTGATTGGTTAACACTAATGGCTATTGATAATTCGGAAAGTTCCTAGACGTGATAATATAAAATTTAAAATCATAGAAATATCTATTAATTGTTTCCAAATCAACACTTGGTTTTTTTTTTTTTAAAAAACATTTCTGGTCTTTCAACGCCATTGGCTTTTGGAAGAAAAATCCCGTCGTCATAGCAGAAGAACTTGGAATAGAAGTGGTAAGGTAGTCGATCAGGTCCAAATTAAACAGCTCAAGCCAAGCATTTGAGTCTCAATTAAATGGTGATCACGAAGGCTGGAATTCGAATTTTTCATTCAAATAGTACTGACGCTTCAGTTACCATATGATTTAAGAGTAGGGGGAGATTGATTGGGTCTGTCTCATGTTTGGTGTTAGTTTTAATTCCTCGTTTTAGTGCATAATGCCTATTTGCCTTGAAGAATCCTACATAGCTGCCCTAATCCAGCTCAATAAAATCAACTGCCTTTTTCAATTAATCCTCTGTATGTATTTTTCTTTTGAGTTAAATTAATCCTTCAAAGGGCTAAATTTGTTTCTCTGCATGAGATGGTTTAAATTTCTGTATGTTTTTTTTTTTTTTTTTTTTTTTTTTTTTTTTTTTCTACAATTTGAATGCCACATTCAAGTAGGCAATTTGTTTATTCGATCTATATATAATATATGGACCTTTTTGTGCATGCCTTGACTAAAACGAGATCGATGTTCATATTCCATTATTTATGTTTTGAAGTGCCTTAGCGATTAAGGAGGACGCACATGCCAGCCGACGCTTGATGTTGGTCCATGCTGGCTGCTGCATCACCTTCAACTTGATTCGGTGAAGGAAAAGGAAAGAATAAGAAAGGAATAAGGGGGTACACCGTACATATAAAGAAAATTTGAAATAAAAGCTCTTAGTCTATCCCCTTAATTGACGTACATTTTCTGTACGTTATTGGATTTTAGAAAATGATTTTTCAACTTGACTCGATCAGTGCATGAATGAGAATAAAAAAAGTCCTAAAATTTGAAAATATATACTAAACTCTTACTATATATTTTAGATTATGATTTTTCAACACGACTCGGTAAAAGAAAAGGAAAAGAAGGAAACGAGGGTTGTTGCCTCTATTATTCTCCATCTTTGACCCATGTATAGGAACAGGACTAAAGTGGGGTTTAAACCGGCTATATAATAATTGTGATATTTGCGAGTCTCTTCCACAATGCAACATGAGTTTGAGGTCAAGAGACGCTTCCTCTTTGCTTTTCTTTTGCTTACCATCATGTTCCTTTCATGCAGCTTCTTCGTCAACGGTAAGAGAAGCACCCATCTCTCTAAATTTTGTATGTATTGTTTTACACACACACATATATGTTTAGTGTTTCACATTGTCAATGTATGCATGAGTTATGGGCTTGATAAAGTCTATTGAACAAACATCTTCCTTTAAAATGCCTTTTGTAGAAGAATAAGGCTCAATAGACTTTATATATATGATTGTTGTATAACCGTAGACACAATTTCTGTCTAATTTTGCCTACGTGGCATACTGATAATTTATTTATTTTTTTGTTTTTCAAAAAATAATAAAACCACTGCAAGCGAAAATGCTAGGTCATTTTTTTTTGAAAATGATAAATTTTCTCATATATATGTGTGTAGGCTATTGCTTCACATTTTGTGTTTGTTTACTTGTGGGTGTGTGTGAACAGTAGATAGAGGAAGGGAGAGAGTCAAGGGATGATTGAATTAGGTATCTAATTGAAGTTAATTTAGAGGGCCTGTTTTACTCCACAATCAAAATTGAGATGAACTTAACACCTTCATTTATGTTGAACTTAACACTCGCATTTATGTCATGTCTGATTCCAATTGCACTAGATTTATGATCTTTTAATATCAGTTAGCGCTATCTTTTCTTTATTTTTTTCTTATCTGAAACTATCCGTACTAATTACTCTGATCAGGTGATAAAATGGAGGAGTTGGTTTATACAAGGAATGCGAAAAAATTATCTGGAGTTGTTATTGTAAAACAAAGAAAAGGCCGACCTTTGCTCTTAACAAAACTAATGCAACGACCACCTCAATCACCGCCACCATCTCCTGGAGGGTCCGATAGGCCAAGATATTAATAGGCATTCCCTACATATATTGATTTAGCCACACCGCTCCATCTATTAGAATATATTTTCATAAAATCCTTGTGATTGATTATTAGTTGCGAGTGATAGTCAAATCTTTGTGATTTGATTACCTTATTTATATTGTATTCACCGTTCTCATTTCCCAGCCCTATAAGTAGACATCATTGGTATTGTAAAAATCATTAAGAAACAAGAGTAAAATGTAGCTCTTTGGACTCTTCCATAGTGATGAGTGTAGGTGTTTAACACCGAATTACCCGTAAAATCCTTTATTTCTATTTTTTCTTATTATGCTATTTTCTTTATATTTTCTCAACCTTATATATTTCTTCGTAGTATCAGAGCCATCGACTAATGTTAGTCTTTGATCCCCAATGGCAGGTGGAATTCAATTTTTTTTTTTTTTTTTTTTTCTCTCATCGTTCTATCTCCAATTTTTACATCTATAAGAGAATAGAAGTCGGTCATGAGGTTTTTTTTTTTGTTTTTTTTTTTTCACCAATATGTTTCTTCGACAATTGAAGACGGAACAAGTTTCAAATTGAATGAGTGGTTAAATTTGTGACATGGAAGGCAGAATAACCTTACAATTAACCATAAAATATAGTGAAAAATTATGCAGCAGAATACAAGGAGGCTACTAGAATTTGATGAACTTGACATCCGCGTTTATATCATATTTGCTTTTAATTACATTATATTTATGATCTTTTAATACAAGTTAGTATCATCTTTGCTTTATTTTTTCCTTATTTGAAACTATCGATGGTAATTACTCTGATCATGTGAGAAAATGGAGAAACTAGTTCATGCAAAAGATATAAAAGAATTGTCTGGAGCCGTTACTGTAAAACAAAAGAAACACTACCAAAAAGAAGAAGAAGGTTTTAGTGACGTGTCATTAGTGAATAGACTCCAATGTTACTAATTACTACATGGGATTTGATTCTTGTACAACACCAATACAACAACTGTACAATAACCCCACACATAAGGGTGGACCCCAGTATGTGGGACCCACCCTCATGTGAGGGATTGTTGTATAGTTGTTGTATTGATGTTGTAAATCTAACATTTTCCTTACTACATCACTAATGGGGATTTAGTGACACGTCAAAAAATGGCAGGTCACTAAATCATGTTTTTTTATATATATATATATATAAAACAAATCCCAAAAATATAAAAATATAAAAAACAGTTTCACGTTCATATTACAACATTATTACTCAATGCAAGACTTGAGGATTCACTTAACAAAATCAAGCATCATTTGCTGTAAATAACTCGAACTAAACACAAGGAAATAAAGAAAAAATTGACACACGAAATCATTTGCCTTTCAAATTCAAAATTACACCAATCTCAAAAAAATAAATAAATTCAAGCTTCTGGTTCCCTGCAGAAAGAAAAGATGAGAAAGATACAGAAAGGAACAAGTACAAAAGCTGCAAGCTTTTAGCAAGTCCTCAGTCTCCTTTGATATCACTCCACTGTACAAATGCTTGACCAGTCTCCACTGTACCTGAACATTGAAATCCTTTTACACGAGAAAGATAGATATAATGAAAAAAGAAAATATCAAAGAAAATAGACGAAAGCATACCCAGCATCAATGAATCCCAGCCCAAGCACGGCCACAACAGAACGAGCAAGAATTGGGGTTGAAGATTTTCAGTGGGAAAATGTTTTCTTGCTGGGTCCTCGATTCATCAGACAAATCTCTCTTCTTAGCCATTGAGATACCAAATTGACAAATCTTCTTAACCTAGCTTGATCCATCAAACAAGAAGACAGAGAGAAAAGTCTATTCAAAACGGTCAATAACCAGCAAAAAAAATCTCAATCTAAGAACAAAATGTTATGAGCCTAATTGTTATGGGCTCTAGCAAGGAGAGCCGACCAAAAGAAGACGTGGGAAGCTGGGCTTTGTGCGGAAGACGTGTGTGGAAGGGGAAAACTAGAAGTAAACGTGGCTGAAGCTAGCAGTACAAGGCAGTAGTGAATACGTGTACTGTGGAATTGCATATAGTTAGGGTCTGTTTGGGTTTGCGATTTCAAAAAGTGCGATTTAAAATAACGATTTTAAAATGTGCGATTTGAAAAAAGTGATTTTTAAAAATGCAGTTAAGCGTTTGGCAAAATCGCAGTTTAGCCTTTAAAATCGTGAATTTACCTTTAAAATTCTGCGTTTTCAAAAAAGCACCATCTTATCTGCGATTTGAAAAAGCAGATTTTCTGCCTTTTCAAATCGCAATTTTTAAAAACGCAGTTCCCAAACGATCTATGTTCTGCGATTTGGTTTAAAATCGTACTTATTGTCTACAAAATCGCAATCCCAAACGCACCCTATATCCAAGCTAGGAAAAGAAAAGAAAAGATGGAGCGATCTCCACCACCACCTCCTCTATGATCAGGAAACGTTTTGGACTATCTTGGACAATAATTTGTATATTACATTTATATGTTTTAAAAAATAATTAAATTTTGTTGAAGTATTTATGTAATTTTTTTAATCAATTTTTGTTCAATTTTAGTTTTTTAAGTTTTTTTTTTTTTTTTTCATTTATAATTTTTCTTAAAAAAAATTCTTGACCTCCCTAAACTAAAGTCTTGGCTTCGCCATTGCCTATACGTGAGCGCTTCCCAACCAGATCGCCTGTATGAAGGGTTCTTCAATGGACTCCTTTAACTTAGGGCTCTTCCAAAAGTTAGATTTTAATGGTTGATCAAATCACACAATATTCTAAGAGAGTTGGCAAATCTAACAATTTCTGCCTAAACACCCTCTCTTAGCACACTTGAATTCAATACTGAATTCTTACAATATAACAGCCTAGGAGCTCATTTAAATATGCTATGGAAAACCTAATTTGACACAAACTCGGATTTCCCTAGGCGGCGTTCGGATAGGACATTGGGCGTCCGGACGGTAAGCAGCAATTCTTCATAAGTTGATGAAGCGCGTACGGATAGCTTTGCCCTAGCGTCCAGACAGTTGTGTAGAACATCTCCCCTATTCGCAACTACCGCATTTGTGTCCTGACACTTGTGTGAACATGTGCTCTCTGTGGGTTGCGTCCGTTGGGTCGTCCGGACGACTGTGCAAACACCAAGTCCCTGTGGTTTGTGTCTGCTACGCTGTTCGGACTGGATGTAACACTGGCTGGCGTCCGGACGCTTCCTCTGGGTCGTCCGGACGGTCACAATGGAAAACTGCCTTTAACATCTGTAAAGTTGCCAAAATCTTCATTGTCTCAGAATCTTTCATTTATTGAGTAGTATATTGCAGATTTTGCCTTGTATAATTCTTTCCATGCTGGAATAAATATTCTGCAATAATATTTAATTTTGACTTTGAATTACAGTGTCCTTAAAAAGTCAATGTCCAGAATAGAAAGTGTTTTTATCTACCAAAATGTAGCCAATAAAACTAACACAGCCGAATCTTCCCCAACCAATAATTGCTCCTCCGAAGCATTCTTGCTAAGGAACACAAGAAAGAAAAAAGAAAAAAGCAAGGGAGCAGGGAAGAAGAGAAGAAGAAAATGGGCGTACATGGGAGGAGTTAGAAAAGAAAAGAAAAGAAAAGGTTGGGGGGGGGGGGGGGGGGGGGGGGGCGGGGGAGGCAGCTGGCTTGCGCTTTCACGATGGACGTCACGTGCCAATTTAACACGTCACTAATCATTTAAATTTTAATATATTTTTAAAAAATTAAATTGGCAAAATTTAACAACGTGTTAATCTTTGACACATTACTAATTATTTTAGTGATGTGCCACTTTTTGAAATGTCACTAATTAGTAACGTGTCAAAAAAAATTGATTACTGTAGACACGTGCCACTTTTTGGTAGCGAAAGGCCAACCTTTGCTCTTGGCAAACTGCAGCAACGATGGCCACCAACACCACTGTTGCCACTTCTTACGGCGCCCTCAGGGCCTAATCCCTAACAGACGTTCCTTGTAATTTATGTGTTAGACATCTCTTGATGTGGCGTAAATGTCATAAATAGATTCTACTCTAAATGTCAGCTCAGCAGCAACCATTGAATAAATGTGTTAACGAAAGACACATGACACTTCCAGTTAACTTGTTCCTTCAATTGAATTTTTAGCTACAAAATTTTGTCAATGACAAATTGGTGATGAATTCAACTCACTAATCAATGAAATCTTAATGATTGATCACCAGATCAATTAACTGTGTGCATAAGCATATATATATGAGTGAGTGGTTATCTTGGAGGAACCTCAAAAATTGATCTTTTTGCTTCACGAACTTGTGTAGCCCTATTGAAACTCAATATTCTAAATAAGTTTCGCTTCCAATTTTGGAATTATGGTGGAAAAAGTAAATGATTTAGGTACTTTTCAATGAAATCATGGTCAAATTTACAACAGACTCAAAAAATTATGTTTTTAATTTTATACTTAGTTGTAATTATAATTTAACTTCTCCAAAAAAATTGAAAATTATTTTCAAAGATCAAGGTATTTGGTTATAATTTTCTTTTTTGATACATATTCCTGTATTCCTATGAATAATTGCTCTATTTCCATCAAAAAAAAAAAAAAATCCTTTAATTTCCTTCGTACCTTTTCTTTTCTTATCCATTTTTCTTAAAATGAAACAGAATTTTATGTTTTATGACAAAGACAGTATAGTATGTATGATAGTCATCAAAAACGAATTTTTTTTATTTTTTTTATTTTTTTTTATTTTTTTATTTTTTATTTTTTATCCTATATTTTTAACACACATACACATGTACACATGCTTATTATTGAAGGATATATTGCTCATTTCTAACATAAAGAGGCTACTCACATGCAAGATGTGCACAATACTACCATCAAGTTTTTTATGTGACCATATATCTATCATGATAGTCCATCAAAATTAAAGGCAGTACTTTTCAAATTCTAACGTCAATATATATTTTGTTGCAAAAACACTAGAAATAAAATTTTAGTATATTTATCTGCAAATCTAAATACTTTAGTATTATAAAACTTCATACTTTATTATATCAATCTTTATTAAACCATCAATATAAAATTTTAATCAAGTATTTGATAAGTTTTTAATATATTTCATCAACTATTGTTTCTTAAAAAATAATTTAAATATTACTGATTAATAAAAATGAGATAGTATAAACCAATTTAATTAATTATTTTAATTAATAAAAACTACACAGGGGCAATGCTATATATTTCATCACCATATTTTTTAGTTTATTTAATATTTTCACACAACTAAAAGTTTAAAGAGGTAATTTGCTACTATTAGTATGGTCGTCTTCAATGGATAGGCTTTGGGGTGGTTTTTCACCCACTATTTGACCAAAGGGGTGACTCGACCACTCTCATATATATATATATAGTTTCTAATAATTTTTTAATATAAATAACACATGTCATAATATGATTAGTGTTGATGTGACATATTAACAGATTCTATCAACTTTTATAACAGTAGAAACCTATTTATTTTTTTGAGTGGTTGGATTATCCTCTAAAGCTTTTCAAGACCACCCTTTGGCTTTTTAGGATTGAGAAGGTGGCTGAACCATCTCTTAAGCCGTTTAGAAGGTAGTCCAATACCTTTTTTTGAAAATATTTTTTGTTCAAAAGTTGATGAGGTGGCAAAATTGTGATTGTTCGTTTTCAATGAATTGTCACGACTTTAAGAATTTCATGACCTTGCACTTCTTAAAACGAATGGTCACGAATCACGATTTTAAGAATGACAAAGAAATCTTGATCTCTACCCATCAAGCCCATGTGAGACCTGTAAAACATTGTCGACCTGTAAAACATTGTCAATTTGTCATGGGTACATTGTTACCATATCAACATATCCTTTTTTTTTTTTTTAAAAAAAAAAAAAAAAAAAAAACAGGGGAAGCAATGGAGGAGATAGAGGGAAAATCCCACCATCAGGAGTTGCAGGATTTTCACTCGGCCCACACCCTTGTTGAGGTGGTTTATGGGGACTTCCACCTCATAATTAAGGTGGTCATAGGGTTGGGAAAGCCCCCAACCCGCCCTCTCTCGCTTCTGGTGGGTCTCAGGGTAGGGGTCCCTTCGGACCACCTCTGCTTAAAGAAAGGATAAGAAGCGCATGTTACGTTTTACATAATATATGGAGGGACAAAATATATGCCGTTGGACCCATAGGCTAGGAGAGTTCAATTCGTTGCTTCAAAATTCAATTAACCAGGAGAAACTATGTCACAATTAATTAATGCAAAGAAAATTCATGGGTCTTCTGCTAACAACTTTATTAAATATTAGTCGGTGTTGAAATGGCATTTACAGTCGTTGAATGGAATTTTGGTTTTTGTATTTGCCTATATATATATCCATGTTCAGGAGACCCTATTCCTTGGATGGAGCTTGTTCGTCACCGGTAAGATCGAGAAGCACTTGTCTCTCTAAATTTTGTATGTATTGTTTGATCACATGTATATATATATCTATAATCTATAGGCTATTGCTTCACATTTTAAAGACTTTACTTTTTAAATTGGAAACTTAATGATTAAATCCAAATGAGATGAAAACTGTTGGCTAATGCTTTTTTTTTTTTTCTTCCTAAATATATTGTTATGGGTGACTTGGCAACTAGGTGATGTGGCAGAAACATCGTCGACCAACAATTTGGACAGAAAAGCTAATTAATGGAGCGAGTATTTTTTTTTTTTTTAAAAAAACCTAGGTAGCAATTTTTAATTTAAAGAGTTTAAAACCTAGGGACTAATTTTTTATTTTCCCAAAAAATGAACCTTTTGAAAATTTGAAAAAATAAACCGTCTTGTTTGGATGAGTTTTCTATAGTGGGATTTTAGATGATTTTTCAATGTGATCTGATTGAGGGTTGGGGGGTGGGACCTTGGGAGTTAGGGTCGTGTTTACATGTGCTCTTGGACTATCTTGTCAGCTAGGGTATATTAATTGTATTTGGATTTTAGATGATGATTTTTCAACGTGATTCGGTAAAGGAAAAGAAAAGAATAAGAAATTAATGATCGAAGAAGATTGACCTTTTGAAAATTTGAAATGAAATTAAAGCTCTTAGACTATCACCTCCACGTAAATTTTCTGTTGTTGGATTTTAATTAGATGATGGCTTTTCAACTTGACTCAGTTAACGATAATTAAAAAAAAAATCTGAAAATTTGAAACAACAATTGGAAAATGTTTTTCTATATATAGTTGGATTTTATTTATTTATTTTATATAGATGTAGTTGGATTTTAGATTATAAAGGAAAAGGAAAGGAAGGAAATGAGGGATATTGGTCTGAAAATGCCTTGGTTGTTTTTTTAGGACAAGGATTTCAAGTTGATTTGTAATTGTACGTAGGTAATTTCCTAGGAAAAGAAAAGGAAGGAAAATAGGGATATATGGTCTGAAAATGCCTTGGTTGTTTTTCTAGGACATAAATTTCTTGCAAGTTGATTTGTAGGTAATTTCTAGGAAAAGGAAAGGAAGGAAACGAGGGATATATGGCCTGAAAATGCCTCGGTTGTTTTTCTAGGACAAATTTCTTATGGATGGGTAGGTTTGAAACTGGCTATATATATATATCTATATATATTAATTGTGATATTCGCAAGTCTCTTCCACAAGCCAACATGGGGTTTGAGGTCAAGAGACGCTTCCTCCTTAGGTTTCTCGTGGTTGTTGCCCTCTTCCTTGCATGCAGCTTGTTCGTCAGCGGTAAGAGGATCGGAGCACCTTTTCCTCTCTAAGTTTTGTATATATATATATATATATATATATATGCTATTGCTTTACATCTTGTGTTGTTTACTTATGGGTGTGTGTACATGTGTGAACTGTGAATAATAGAGAAAGAGGGTAATGCAGAGCCTTTTCTTTGAACTGCTCTGTTATTGTTAAACCTCCATACTAGCTAGACGCAAATGGTAAGAATTAAACATAAATATAAAAAAGGGAATCAAATATTTTCTCCTATTTTTATTCTGCGAATACTAAATGATGTGGCTTCAAAGTAACTTTGAATTCTTAGGTCTCGATCAATATAGATAGATAGATTTTGTAATGATTTAGCCACACCAGTACTATATACATCAATATTCATCAATAATTTCTCTTCTTAATACATTATTCTGTCCTACATAACTTGATTGAATGTGTGGTCAAAATTGTGGCACCGAGGGCGGAATAGCCTTACAACCAAAACGTATAGTGAAAACTTATGCATTAGAATACAAGGCTACTGTAATTGAAGTTAATTTTTATCGTGCCTGTTTTATTTCACACTCAACAGTAATGAACTTGATGCCCGCATTTATGCCATTTCTGATTCTAATTGCACTGTATTTATGATCTTTTGACACAAGTTAACACTCTCTTTTCTTTTCTTTTTTTGTTTGAAACTGTTGATACTAATTACTCTGATCAGGTAAAAAACTGGAGGAGTTAGTTTATGCAAAGGATGCGAAAGATTTATCTGAAGCTGTTACTGTAAAACAAAAGAAAGGCCGACCTTTGCTAATGGCAAACTTGAGGGCGAGCGTAGTACCTGAATCGCCTCCACCACCTCCATTATCGTCCACAGGGCCGGGCCAGAAACACTAGAACTTCAAACTAGTATTTCATGTATTAGACATCTCTTGATTTGGCGTAAATGTCATCAATAGCATAATGTCGAAATTCAAAATAGCATGTCCTCTATTTTAAATGTCAATTCAGCATCAATAACTGAATAAATGTGTTAGCAGAAGACTCATGATTAAAGCATATGTTCTCCCAGTTGGCGCGCACTTCCAGTTAACTTGGATGCCAGATTCCACTCCACCAGGCACCAGTAATGCCAATAGCCTTATTTATTTTGTTGAACAATATCAATTCTTATTAAAAACCCACGAAGGGCCGAGATCAACACATAGAGACAACAATTTCCTTAACAATATATACTATAGATGCATAGTGGAACATCTTCCAACCAATTAATTTTATCTATGACATGAGTGACTGCCTCTTTAATTAGGTCGTGTACTGATGAATTTGCATGTCACTTAACATGTGCAACACGTGATGACTGGAAAAAGCTCAAGCCATGTTTGATACTTTCCACAAAGTGGCCGAAACTGCTCATATTTGGGGCCTCTAAATTAATCTCATTTACAATCTGCAAAGCATCCCTTTCAAGATAATGTCAAACAAACCCACTTCCCTATTAAAGCCCACAGCAGCATGGAGGCCTGTCCAATGGCATTATTGTACGTATATTCATGTATTAGACATTTCATCCTATAGAAGACCCAGAGGGCATCGCCCCTAATAGACATTCTCTGTATTTCATTTATTATTAGAAATCTCTTGATGTGAATATGTTAGCAGAAAAATACTTTATTCAAATATTTATGAAGTAGCTGCGTCGATCACATGAGTTCGTGTTCTATAATACAACCGAAAGGAATTTTAAATTAAGTCTATCTACACTTGGTCAACTAAGTTTGAGAGAATTACAATTACAACATATACAAAATATTTAAATTGAAAAAGATAAAGACTTTGTCAAGTCTTCTCAGTCTTTGTTATACTCCTGATGAGCTATAAATTTATTATTCACTGCTTTTAATGATTTCATAGCATTATATATTTCGGTGCATATTTATACGTGAACCTTTCCATAACAAGCATGCATGAAATTTATATGAAATTTCAACTATATCCAAGCTAGGAAAAGAAAAGGAAAGATGGAGCGATCTCCACCACCACCTCCTCTATGATCAGGAAACGTCTTGGACTATCTTGTTAAGGTATATTATATTGATTGCAATTGGATTTTAGAGGATGATTTTTCAACTTGATGATTCGGTAAAGGAAAGAATAAAGAAACGAAGAAGGGGTACATATAAAGAATACGTGGCCTTATGAAAAATTGCTATTTTTAGATCGTACTTATTAAAATTATAAATCCAAACAGATCCTAAATGAATTGTAAATGGGAAATTCTCCTTCTTTGACCGAGTGAAGGAAAACGACTAAAGTGGCTAGGTTTGAAATTGCATGGAATAATCAAACAGGAGTGGCTATATATAATATAATTGTGATATTGGCAACTATCTTCCACAGTGCAACATGAGGTTTGAGGTCAAGAGACGCTTCCTCCTTGGTTTTCTTGTGCTTGCTACCCTCTTCCTGGCATGCAGCTTGTTCGTCACCGGTAAGAGAAGCACCCTTTTCTCTCTAAATTTTGTATATATTTTCTCACTAACTTTATATCATTATTTTTCTCTTTGCTCAGGTGAGAATATAGAAAAATTAATCCATGCAATAGATGCCGAAGAATTGTCTGAATTTGTTACCATAAAACAAAGGAAAGGCTCCTCAAGCGTCCTCAGGCCGAACCCGTAATTAGCATTCCCTGTATTTCATGTATTAGACATTTCTTGATCCCGCAGAAATTAATGTCATCAACACTACAAAAATTGGTGCAATTGGCCACGTGGCTACAATAACCGTTACTATAGCCACGTGGCCACGTCGCTGAATTATTCAGCAACGTGGTCATAGTACCACGTGGCAATGTTGCGATGTGCTGATGTGGGCACGTCGCCACATGACCACATGTCATAGAGCCATGTGGCCACGTGTCCTCATTCCACGTGGCCACATTGCCACGAGTCATAGAGCCACGTGGACACGTGTCCTTTGACCACGTCGCCAGATGGCCACGTGTCTTATATCCACGTGGCTAAATGGTGAAGTGGCTACACTAGCATGTGGCTAAATGTTGTAATTTATTTTAACAAAACAAAAATGTAATTTTTTAGTGACATGGGAGAAAATGCCACGTGGCAAACCAACGACATGCCATAATCCAACACGTGGCGCTTTTGGTGACCGGCCTGTTGCATGCGGCACGTCGCTAATATATTAAACATATAATATATTTATTTATTGATGCATAATTATTTAAATAATATATATTTGACATATTAAAAATATAAAAAATGATATACTTCCTAATGTCTATTTTTTTTACCAAAAGTTAGTTACCAAATAATATGTACTTTACATATAAAATAAATACTTTAACAAATAAATACAACTTTTAATTAATACTACGTACATATTTTGGTATATTCTATGGTTTGAACCCAAACTCTAGTTTAGTATTTATATAGCATATATATGTATGGTTAGGGTTTACATTTGTGTACTATATATATATATACACACACATTAAAAAAGATACTTGTTTTAACTCATACTATATACATAATTAATAGTATATATATGTAATGTATATATACTATTAATTATTAAAGCACTAACCCTAGTTTAGTGCTATATATAGTATATATGCGTACGTAGGGTTAAGGTTTAGGGTTGTGTACTACACATAAAATATATACTTTAAAAAATAAAACAATTTCCAATATATTAATACTATATACATAAACCGCAGTTGTGCTTGTTTGGTACGCATAAGAAAGTGAATGCACAAGTTCTTGGGGATCATCTGCAGAAAAGCCAACCTCGTCAAATAGAACATTGTAATGTGTTGGCCTTGTGGTCTCGATCATTCCAGCGTACTTTACAAAGTTAGAAATTTGCATGTCTCTATCATTTGATCCAGTTCAATGTTCAAAACTTGGTCGAATTGTGACTCGCTCACTCCAACCCCTTAAGCGTTATTTGTCATAACTTCAAACCCCATTGACCGATTTTGCAATTTTGTCAAATTGTAAGCACATAAATTGGCACATATGTAAATTTTTATTGCTTTACAAATTGAGGACAATCTCTCAATCCATTGTGTGATCCATATGATTGAGAGTTAATTTCACGATAACGTAAACAAACTTCACCGAATCACCTTATAATAAACACACTGGGAGTACCCCCACATTTAAGAACAAAAGTGTCCACTTGAAGGACTCAAAGTGGACCAAGTGGTAGGCTGCATGACTACTCATTCAACCAACCTACTGAACTATGGTGTGAATAGGCATGGTGAGGACCAGGAGCAAAACCCATTGGGCTTCCTTGAAACTTAGGTTGGGGTGCTACACGATTGTTGAAGCCGTATTGGTTCATCATAGGCGACTCGGATCCGTAAGTATACATCGGTCTTGTGTGGTTCAACTCGTCCAATTGGGGTGCATACCGCTGCATTGTTGATGTATTCATTCTGTAAGACAGGTCAGCTGCCGGACCTGGATGGCCGTAAGTAGATGGCATTGATCCCATCCGCCCATAACGAGGATCATGACCTACTAGATAATTATTTCTTGGCAGATCAGGATCATGTTGCTCATAAAGTCGAACATGTGACCTTATTTCTATGTTCCTCGTGAGCGCCTCTTCTCCTTCGGTGATATATGGTCTGTAACTGAGACTATCAGAGTTGTCTCTCATGCTACTTGTAAGCCGTTCCTTCAGGTCCCTAGCCCTATAGTCAGAATTCGGGCTAACACAAGTTAACTGTCTATTGATCCCACTTGAGTAAGGCTCCTCGCTACGCTCATTGTACTTTCTGCCCATCTCATTGTACAGGCCGGCCTTGCTCCCACCATAAGCGGCTACAAAATGCTGATGGCCATCCTCACTAGCTAATCTCAGCTTGTGAGTGCATCTCACAAAATTTGGTAATGTGTTGGCCTTGTGGTCTCGATCATTCTAGCGTGAGCACAAAGATAGAAATTTTCATGCCTCTATCATTTGATCCAGTTCAATGTTCAAAACTTGGTTGAATTGTGACTCGCTGACTCGATCCCTGAATATAATGATCTGATTAGGGCCGGTGTTTCCTAATCAGGTCTGAACTCTTATAGAAGTTAATCAAAAGCTCCCTAATTAATAAGGGCTTTCATCTCCAGTTTTAGACACACTCTTAAATAATGAATCTATCATTTCAACCCTTGGAGACTATGTCCGAATGGATGCCCTATCCTTATATTTCAATAGCCACTACCTCGAGCTGACCACAACAACAATTGATGGTGTAGAATGACTGTCCCGAAGAGTCATGTGACCCATCCAACCCAAGTATGAATATGAGAGCCTTAGAAACTACAGGAGTAGAGGGAGAGTGTTCAACTGCTGGTAACGAATTCAAACCATAGGTGGTTTTCTCATTTATCTTCAAACACACAGAATGGAGGCTCAACAAGAATTCCCTTCAACTCTCCACTTTTTGTCAAATCTCGTATAAGTCCTTGTATAGTAATGATTGTAGGGTTATGATATATTTTATTTAACGAACTCTAACCCTAGTTTAATGATATATATAGCATATATACGTATGATGTGGGTTTACATTTGTGTACTACACATATAAAATAAATACTTTAAAAAATATATGCCAACTTCCAATTAATACTATATATATATATACATATAATATTGTACATATACTATTTATATACGCTAACCCTAGATTTGTGTTATATATAGTATACGTACGTATATAGGGTTAGGGTTTAATTTGTGTACTATATATACATTTTTAAATTTTTCACTTTAAAAAATTAATACTACTTTATTTCAACATATATTCTTTTTTGGGTATATTTTATTTATTGAACTCTAACGTACCCTAGTTTAGTGCTATATATGATATATATACTTAAGGTTAGGGTTTACATTTGTGTACTATATATATACTTTAAAAAATATAGGCCAATATCCAATTAGCTTCCAATTAATACTCTATATATACATAATATTGTACATATATTACTTATACACCCTAACCCTAGATTTGTACTATATATAGTATACGTACGTATATAGGGTAAGGGTTTACATTTGTGTACTATATATACATTTTAAAATTTTTCACTTTAAAAAATTAATAGTACTTTATTTCAACATATATACTTTTTTGGGTATATTTTATTTATTGAACTCTAACGTATCCTAGTTTAGTACTATATATAGTATATATACTTAGGGTTATGGTTTACATTTGTGTACTATTTATATATATATATATATATATATATATATATATATATATACTTTAAAAAATATAGGTCAATATCCAATTAACTTTCAATTAATACTATATATATATATACATAATATTGTACATATACTATTTATATACCCTAACCTTCGATTTGTGCTATATATAGTTTACGTAGGGTTAGGATTTACGTTTGAGTAATTTAATATACATATAATATATGCGCTTGAAAATATAAATACAAATTTATAACAAACACTAAGTGCTTTTTTGGGTATAAAAAATTTATTGAACCTTAACACAAGTTTAGTGCTATATATAATATACTAAGTGCTATATATAAAATACTAAGTGCATTTGTGTTCTTTCCTAGTGATGAACATAAGTGTTTAACACCGAATTACGTACCCGTAAAATCTTTTATTTCTATTTTTTCTTATTATGCTATTTACTTTATATTTCCTTAACCTTATGTATTTTTTGGTGGTATCAGAGCCTTTGACTAATGCCAGTCTTTGATAACCAATGGCGAGTGCCAAGTGGAATTCAATTTTTTTTTTTTCCCTTTCTACATCTCATTGTTCTATATATCTCCGATTTTCACATGTATCAGAGAATAGAAGTCGATCGCAAGGTTTTTTTTTTTTTTTTTTTTTTTAACCAATATGTTTCTTCAACAATTGAAAATAGAACGAGTTTCATCTAGCCTTGTCAACGCTCTGTTCTTCGATAAGTACTGTACACCAATCCAACAATTTTTCAAATCACAGGGATTTGATAATCAATCACAAGGATTTGATTACAATCAAAATTGTATGGAAATATATTCTAACACCATCAATATTCATAAAGAATTTCTCTTCTAACCTCCATAACTTGATTGAATGTGTGGTCAAATTTGTGGCATGGAAGGCGGAATAGCCTTATAACCATAAATATAGTGGAAAATTATGCAGCAGAATACAAGGCTACTACAATTTGATGAACTTGACAACCGCTTTTATGTCAAATCTACTTTTAATTACACTGTATTTATGATCTTTTAATATGAGTTAGTACCATCTTTTATTTATTTTTTCCTTGTCTGAAACTATCGGTGGTAATTACTCTGATCAGGTGAGAAAATGGAGAAACTAGTTCGTGCAAAAGATATAGAAGAATTGTCTGGAGCTGTTATTGTAAAATTAAGAAAATGTCAACCTTTGCTCTTGGCAAAACTAATTGCGCAGCCACGAACACCTGAAACGCTGCCACCACTTCCTAAAGCGGCTCCACGGCCTCGTCCCTAACAGACATTAGTTGTACTTCATGTGTTAGACATCTCTTGATGTGGCGTAAATGTCATAAATATTCTAAATGTCAGTTCAGCAGCAACCATTGAATAAATGTGTTAACAGAAGACACATGACACTTCCAGTTAACTTGTTCCTTCAATTGATTTTTTAGCAACAAAATTTGGTCAATCACAAATTGGTGATGAATTCAACTCACTAATCAATAAAATCTTAATGATTGATCACCAGATCGATTAACTGTGTGCATAATCATATGAGTGAATGGTTATCTTGGAGGAACCTTAATAATTGATCTTTCTGCTTCACCAACTTATGTAGCCTTATTGAAACTCAATATTCTAAATTCGTTTGGCTTCCAATTTTGGAATTATGGTGAAAAAAATAAATGATGTATGATATGATATTCATCAAAAACGATTTTTTTCTTCTTTTTTCTTTTATCCTATATTTTTTAACGCGCACACACATGCTTATTATTGAAGGATATATTGCTCATTTCGAACATAAAGAGGCTACTCACATGCAAGATGTGCACAATACTACCATCAAGTTATATTTATGTGACCATGTATCTATCATGATAGTCCATCAAAGGCACTTTTCAAATTCTAACGTCAATATTTTGTTGCAAAAACACTAGAAATAAAATTTTAGTATATTTATCTGCAAATCTAAATACTTTAGTATTATAAAACTTCAACAATTACACTTTATTATATCAATCTTTATCAACATCAATATAAAATTTTAATCAATTATTTTATTAGTGTTTAATATATTTCAACAACTATTGTTTCAAAACAATAATTAAAATATTAATGATTAATAAAAATAAGATAATATAAACCAATTTAATTATTTTAATTAATAAAAACTACATAGTGGTAATGCTATATATTTCATCACCATATTTTTTTAGTTTGTTTCATATTTTCACACAAATAAAAAGATTAAAGAGGTAATTCGCTACTATTACTAAGTTCGTCTTCAATGGATAGACTTTGGGGTGGTTTGCCCACCCCTCTTTGGCCAAAATGGTGACTTGACCACTCTCCATTTGTTTATATATATTATATTTAATTTTGGTATTTGCTTATCCATGTTACACGGTAAAGTAACATAATGATCTATTTGGGGAGATGATACATGCACTATAAGTGCACGTGCACTTGTTGTAATTTGAGTATTTTCCATGGGTAAATATGATTTTTTCCTAAATATATTGTTATGGGTGACTTTTGGCAACTAGCTATAGCCAGGTGATGCGGCAAAAACTTTGTCAACAATTTGGATAGAAAAGCTAATGGAGCGAGTTATTTTTAAAATGATTAAAATTAACTTTTATAGTATTTTTTTTTATTTAAAAAAAAAAAATCTTAGGTAGAAATTTTTAAAGTGTTTAAAACCTAGGGACTAATTTTTTTATTTTCCCAAGAAATGAATTAAAACCTTTTGAAAATTTGAAAAAATAAACTGTATTTTTTGGATGAGTTTTCTATAGTTGGATTTTAGATGATTTTTCAATGTGACCCGATTGAGGGTTCGGGGGTGGAACCGTGGAAGTTAGAGTTGTGTTTACATTAATTGTAGTTCGATTTTAGATGATGATTTTTCTCCGTGATTCGGTAAAGGAAAAGCAAAGAATAAGAAATTAATGATCGAAGAAGTTGACCTTTTGAAAATTTGAAATGAAATTAAAGCTCTTAGACTATCACCTCCACGTAAATTTTCTGTTGTTGGATTTTAATTAGATGATGGTTTTTCAACTTGACTCAGTGAACGATAATTAAAAAAAAAAAAAAAAAAAAAAACTCTGAAAATTTGAAACAATAATTGGAAAATGTTTTTCTATAGTTGGATTTTATTTATTTATTTATTTTATATAGATGTAGTTGGATTTTAGATTATAAAGGAAAAGGAAAGGAAGGAAGGAAATGAGGGATATTGGTCTGAAAATGCCTTGGTTGTTTTTTTAGGACAAAAATTTCAAGTTGATTTGTAGGTAATTTCCTAGGAAAAGAAAAGGAAGGAAATGAGGGATATATGGTCTGAAAATGCCTTGGTTGTTCTTTTAGGACATAAATTTCTTGCAAGTTGATTTGTGAGAAATTTCTATGAAAAGGAAAGGAAGGAAATGAGGGATATTGGTCTGAAAATGCCTTGGTTGTTTTTTTAGGACTAGGATTTCAAGTTGATTTGTAATTGTAGGTAATTTCCTAGGAAAAGAAAAGGAAGGAAAATAGGGATATATGGTCTGAAAATGCCTTGGTTGTTTTTCTAGGACATAAATTTCTTGCAAGTTGATTTGTGGGAAATTTCTAGGAAAAGGAAAGGAAGGAAATGAGGGATATATGGTCTGAAAATGCATCGGTTGTTTTTCTAGGACAAATTTCTTATGGATGGGTAGGTTTGAAACTGGCTATATATATATATTAACTGTGATATTCGCAAGTCTCTTCCACAAGCCAACATGGGGTTTGAGGTCAAGAGACGCTTCCTCCTTAGGTTTCTCGTGGTTGTTGCCCTCTTCCTTGCATGCAGCTTGTTCGTCACCGGTAAGAGGATCGGAGCACCTTTTCCTCTCTAAGTTTTGTATATATATATGCTATTGCTTTACATTTTGTGGTGTTTACTTATAGTTGTGTACATGTGTGAACTGTGAATAATAGAGAAAGAGGGTAATGCAGAGCCTTTTCTTTGAAGTAGAACTGCTCTATTACTGTTAAACCTCCATACTAGCTAGACGCAAATGGTAAGAATTAAACATAAATATAAAAAACGGAATCAAATATTTTCTCCTATTTTTATTCTGCGAATACTAAATGATGTGGCTTCAAAGTAACTTTGAATTCTTAGGTCTCGATCAACATAGATAGATAGATAGATTTTGTAATGATTTAGCCACACTAGTACTATATACATCAATATTCATCAATAATTTCTCTTCTTAATACATCAGTCTGTCCTACATAACTTGATTGAATGTGTGGTCAAATTTGTGACACCGAAGGCGGAATAGCCTTACAACCAAAACGTATAGTGGAAAATTATGCATTAGAATACAAGGCTACTATAATTGAAGTTAATTTATCGTGCCTGTTTTATTTCACACTCAACAGTAATGACCTTCACGCCCGCATTTATGTCATTTCTGATTCTAATTGCACTGTATTTATGATCTTTTGACACAAGTTAACACTCTCTTTTCTTTTCTTTTTTGTTTGAAACTATTGATACTAATTACTCTGATCAGGTAAAAAACTGGAAGAGTTAGTTTATGCAAAGAATGCAGAAGATTTATCTGAAACTGTTACTGTAAAACAAAAGAAAGGCCGACCTTTGCTAATGGCAAAATTGATGGCGAACGTAGTACCTAAATCGCCTCCACCACCTCCATTATTGTCCACAGGGCCGGGCCAGAATCACTAGAACTTCAAACTAGTATTTCATGTATTAGACATCTCTTGATGTGGCGTAAATGTCATCAATAGCATATATATATATATATATATATATATATATATATATATATATATATATATATATATATATATATATATATATATATATGTATATATTAACTGTGATATTCGCAAGTCTCTTCCACAAGCCAACATGGGGTTTGAGGTCAAGAGACGCTTCCTCCTTAGGTTTCTCGTGGTTGTTACCCTCTTCCTTGCATGCAGCTTGTTCGTCACCGGTAAGAGGATCGGAGCACCTTTTCCTCTCTAAGTTTTGTGTATATATATATATATATATATATATATATATGCTATTGCTTTACATTTTGTGTTGTTTACTTATGGGTGCGTCAGTGCGTGTACATGTGTGAACTGTGAATAATAGAGGAGGGTAATGCAGAGCCTTTTCTTTGAACTGCTCTGTTATTGTTAAACGTTTAATTTAAACGGAGCAATTTCTGGACCGTTTAAAACCGTCCAGAAATATTGAAAAACCGTTTAAAATTGATTTCAGACGATTTTTTTTTGACGATTTAAAACCGTCTGGTATATATTAATATCATTAATTAATATTTCTTAATTATCGTCCAGAATTTTTCTCGTTGCTTTTTTTTTTTTTCCATCGCCGGCGATGCTCTGTTTCTGGTCCTCGCCGGCAACTTCTTTTTTTTTTTTTTGCCCTCGCCGGGAACTTCTTCAAGGGCCGTCAAAATCTTCCCCTTCCTGCCCCCATGAAATCCAACCCAAAATTAAAATCCGACTCCCTGGGAGACCTCAACCCTTCATCTCCGTCACCGACAAAAAGAACCAAAAACCACCAACTCCGGCGACCAACAAAAAGGACCAAAAAGGAGCAAAAATCACCATAAAAAAGGACCAGAAATCACCAAAAAGGAGGCCTCCTCCGTCGCCGGATCTCCTCCCTCTCTCTATCTCGATCTCTACTTCTTTGAGTCCCCCGATCTCCCCGGGTGGTGGCGATGAGTCGTGTGGCCGGGCCGGTGGGGATGAGGGTCGATCGTCTTGTGGAAAAAATAAATAAATAAAGCAAACAACAAAATAAGATCAAAAGATAATGAGAAGGATCAGAGAGACGAGAGAGAGAAGAGAGTTTTGGGGGAAGAAGAAGAACGAGAGAGAGAGAGAGAGAGAGAGAGAGACAGCTGGTTTTCAACGCACACCGGTTTTAAAAAATTGATGGTTTTTGAATTGATGAAAGAAACGCATATTACGAGGATATTTGATGTCTTTCTGGATACGGTAAAAAGCAAATTGTAATTTCAAGAGGGGACCATGCCACTCAAATAAAAATCTTCTTTCATTTTTCATTTTTTATTTTTTATTTTTTATTTTTTTTAAAATTGGGTCAAAATTTTCAGAGGCTAGGTAAAAATCGTTTATAAAATATCAGACGGTTTTAATTAAATCATCTGGAAATAATATTTACAGACAGTTTTAAAAAAATCTGTTTATAAATTTATAGACGATTTTTATAAAACCGTCTGAAAATGAAAATTTCCAAACAGTTTAATTAAAACCGTCTGAAATTTTATGGACTAAATTTTTTATGGACGGCTTCAAAAAAACCGTCTGCAAATTTTGTTTTCTAAGCAGTTTTAAAAACCATCTAAAAAAAAACTGTCCATAAATGCCCTTTTTAGAAACCGTCCCAAATTTTGTTTGGGTAAGTTTTATCAAACTTTTTTTAATTTTGTATCGAGTTCTTTAAACTATCAAAACATAATTTTTTTTAAAAAAGAATTCCTTGGAATTCGCAAAATGATGAGGCTACTGGGGGTACATTAAAAAAGTAGCTCACAGAATAGAGAAAAGTAATTTTTTTTTATCTATTTTGGCTAGTAAAATATGGTAAGGCTACTAGAAATGCTCTTAACTAATCAGCCTAACCTCCATAACCTGATTGAATGTGCAGTCAAATTTGTGGCACCAAAGGTGGAATAGCCTTACAAACAAAAAAGAATAGTGGAAAATTATGCAATAGAATACAAGGCTGCTCTAATTGAAGTTAATTTACCATGCTTGTTTTATTCCACAATCAACAGTAATGAACTTGGCACATGCATTTATGCCATTTTTTATTTTAATTGCAGTGTATTTACGATCTTTTAACACCAATTAATGCTATATTTTCTTTTTCTTTTTTTCATGTTTAAAATTGTCGGTACTAATTACTCTCATCAGCTAAGAAAATGGAAGAGTTAATTCATGCAAAGAATGCAGAAGAATTATCTGGAGTTGTTACTGTAAAACAGAAGAAAGGCCGACCTTTGCTAATGGCAAAATTAATGGTGCGGGTGGACGCAGTACCTCAATCGCCTCCACCAGCTCCTACAAAGTCCACAGCGCCAGGCCAGATACCCTAGAACTTCAAACTAGTATTTCGTGTAGGGTTTTGATTCCTACACAACAACACCACAATAACTCCACAACACCTCCTTATATGGGGTGAAGCTCAGTATGTGGAGCCCATCCCATGAGAGAGGGTATTGTACAATTGTTATGGTGTTGTTGTAAATTTATAATTTTCCTTTCATGTATTGAACATCTCTTGATGTGGCGTAAATGTCATCAATAACATAATATCGGAATTCAAAATATACTCTATTTTAAATGTCAATTCAACATCAATCATTGAAAAAATGTGTTAGCAGAAGACTCATGATTAAGGCATATTTTCTCCCGGTTGGCACTTCCAGTTAACTTGGATGCAAGATTCCACTCCAGGAGTAATGCCAATGGCCTTATTTTTTTTTTTTTTTTTTGGGTTGTTGAACAATATCAATTCTTTTTAAAAAACCCCAAAATGGCTGACATCAATACATAGAGACAACAATTTTCCTAGTAACAATACCATAGATGCATGGTGGAACATCTTCCAACCAATTAATTTTATCTATGACATAAGTGACTGTCTCTCTAGCTAGGGCATGTGTTGCTGCATTTGCATCCCGCTTAATATGTGCAAAACATGCGGTGACCGGAAAAAGCTCAAGCCATGTTTGATACCTTCCACAAAGTGGCCGAAAACTGCTCATATTTGGGGCTTCTGAATTAATCTTATTTACAATCTACAAAGCATTGCTTTCAAAGATAATATATCGCTCCAAATTTTAAGATATAAAATATAATATTTTAAAATAGAATTTAAGACCTAAAAACATAAATAAAATAAATAAATAAATAAATAAATAAATATATATATATATATATATATATATATATATATATATATATTTGATATTAAAAATCGGATATATGTGTATAAGGGAAAGAATCCTTGTAAGATCGATGTCGATCGATCGACCAGGCCCTCTTCAGCAGGAATAGGTTGCAGACGCACACCTGTCCGTTTTTTGAGAAAAATCTTATCCTCAGTCGATTTTAGCCATTAGATGCGATTAATTTTGGGTAATTTGGGTCGTCTATAATCCTATAAATAAAAACCCACTCTTTCCCCTTCACGCTCATCCCTCTTCTCAATTCTCTCCCAAATCTCTCTCGGTTTCTCTCCTCTCTCTACATAACCATTCTCTCTTCTCTCAATTCCCTCTAGTTTGATCAGTAGCATAAAAGAATAGAAGAAGATCAGCTAGGAAGAGATTAATCTCTCTCCCTTTTGTAAGTTTCTCTCTGTCTCTCTCGCTCGTGTTACCTGCTCTTATGGAAGAAAAAGAAAGACAAAAGAAGAACATAAAGAAAAAGAAAAGAGGAAGAAAGAGAGAGAAAAGATATTCATCTAAGTTTTTAAATAAAGTTTTGTTTTAATATTTGTGATTTTATGAGTTATTTGTTAAGTTATATAATGTTTATAAGTACGTGGTGTTTTAAATAAGATTTTCAAAGCGGAGTGATTAAATTCTAAAATACGCTGTTGTAATGCTCGAGTAAAAAAACATTATTTTATAAAAGCGTAATTACGTTGCCCAAATGCTTTTAAGTATTTTTAAGCATTATTAATATTAAGGCCGTTATTCTGCTCAATTTTTATTAAAATAAAAAATAAATACAAAGTTATTTTTATTTCACTTATGATTAAAGTATAAAACTCGTTAATTATATTAACGTATTTTATTAAGTTTATTTGATATAAAAATAAGTCAAATATTGACAAAAATGCATTTTGGTATCTCACTGTTTCAGTTAAAGTAAGTAAAACAGTACCTGCCTTAATATTATTTAATTGGTTCAGTTATTTTGAGTTGTAAAACTTCATTGTAAAGCCATGACTTTTAGCAATTATACATATTTTTATATATATATAAAAAAATAGGTATTTTGGTCATTATTTATAAATGCTATTAAAATGCCCATATAAAATATGTGGCATTATAATTAATCCATTTTATATGCCGTTATAATGTCCAAACGACATTATATTATTTAAAGATAAAAAACGATATAAAGAATATTATGTTATTATGAGAATTATTTTAATAATAAAAAGATGTTTACATGCTTCAATAAATGCATATACTCGAAAGCATTACAATTCTAAATGGTTGTACTTGGGCCTTTATTGGGCTACCCTACCCATACGTTGTGTCTATATATATAATCTACATGCGGGGAACGTCTTGAAATTTCTGCCTTCACTCTATGTTTTCCCAATTTTCAGAAAAAATAAAAATAAAATAAAGTGTTAGAAACATTATTTCCAACTTCCTGAAAAATAAAATTAATTTGTTCATTCTAATATTTCTTTCAATAACTGTAATTGGGCTGAGCTAGTTCCATAAATAAATAAATGGAGCAAAGCCTCAAAATGTGCTTGATAATGCTAAGCAATTAAAAATTTAAACCACTCAAACTGTTCTGTAGAGTCCTCTTTGCTGCAGGAACAATATCCCCAACCTGTACCATACACAATGAGAATCGTTAGTATTATGTTATGGGCTCGTATTGCAGTGGATGCGGAATGTGTTTGAGAACGGGTGTTGGGTCTGGAAACAGGCAAAGCTGCTGGATCAATTTTCTTGAGTTTACTTATAGTTACAGATAAATTGGGTATTCGAAGTACCCGGCCTCTCAATCAAACTACAGGAGCTGAATTTAAGTAATAAGCTTCTGATACTTTTATTAAAGAACGTTCCTCCTTATATAGATGGATACATGGACAAATTGTAGACGAGCTTGGATTACATGACCAGAATGGAGAGGTAGTTCTAAATTCTAATCCTACTTTTATTATCACACGTTGGAATCTAACTTTAAGAGCTAATAGACCAAGTCCTACGGGGAGTCTGCTTTAGGAGCTAAGAGTCCAAGTCCTACTAAACAACAAAACTGTTGAGAGAAATGATATATATTGAATCACACAAATACTGTACATAAGAGGCCTATATATATAGGCTAGTACATGAAAGACATATACACAACATAGCCCATGTGGGACAATACAATATATAAGAATATAATCTAACACCCCCCCTCAAACTCAAGGTGGAGTGCAAGAGACCATCTTGAGGTTGGACACAAGATCGCGGAATCGCCCTGGAGGATGAGACTTTGTGAAGAGGTCCGCGAACTGATCATGAAATGTGACAGAATGAAGTTGTAGAGAGCCCTGAAGAAGATGATGACGAACAAAGTGACAATCAATCTCAATATGTTTGGTCCGTTCATGAAAAACATCATTATGGGCAATCTGAATAGCACTTCTATTGTCACAGTAGACAGGAGTAGCTGAAGAAAAAGTGACACCCATATCTTGTAATAGCCATCGCAACCAAAGAAGCTCCGAGGTGGTGTGGAGTAGCCAAGACCAGAGACAGTGGCGCTAAATTTAGCAAACCATGCCCGTGGAGCTTGCTTTAGACCATAGAGAGCCCGACGAAGACGACAGACCTTGTTCGGAGAAGAAGTGAGGCCAGGAGGTGGCTGCATATAGACTTCCTCACTGAGATCGCCATTAAGGAAGACATTTTTTACATCCATTTGAGAAAGTGACCAATGTCGAGAGGCGGCAACAGCCAATAGAGCACGCACAGAAGATAGGCGAGCAACAGGAGCAAAGGTCTCCTCATAATCCACACCATACTCCTGAGTAAAACCTCTGGCCACAAGACGAGCCTTGTATCTGTCAACAGTACCATCAGAACAAGTCTTGATTTTGTAGACCCACTTACACCCAACAACAGACTTCCCTCGAGGCAAGTCAACCAGATCCCATGTATGGTTCTTGTGTAATACATCAAGTTTCTCTTTCATCGCGTCCTGCCAAAGAGGGTTAGTGGAAGCCTCACGATAGGAGTGAGGTTCATGTAAGGCAGCTAAGGCATGAAAACAATGAAAGTCCTGGAGATTAGATGGAAGAGACTTTACCCAAGTGGATCGGCGAAGAGTAGGTGGGGAGGCAGGAGCCGGAGCCTCGGATGGAACAGAATCTGGGGACTCAAGCGTAGCGACATCATGAGCATTTGAAGACTGCAACTCAAGCGAGGAAGACTCGGGACAAATATAATCAGAGGTAGAGTGAGAGAGAGGCGTCTCTAGAAGTGTGGTAAAGGGAGGGAAAGAGGGCATGCAAAATTTCCCTACTTTCATGAAATAACTTATGCTCCCAGAAGACCACATGACGGGAGATGCGAAGGCGGTGTGACACGGGATCATAACACCGATAACCCTTTTGTTCTACCCCATACCCAAGAAAGCAACATAATCGAGAATGAGGCTCGAGTTTGGTACGTTCATGAGGTTGGAGCAAAACAAAACAGGCAGAACCAAAAACACGAAGTTGATGGTAAGTGGGAGAAGAGCCAAACAACCGCTCGTGAGGGGTACAATGTGCAATAAGAGGTGTAGGCAACCTGTTGATAGTGTAGACAGCTGTGAGAGTGGCTTCACCCCAAAAAGGAGTAGGAACCAAAGAGGAAAGAAGAAGAGCACGAAAAGTGTCTAGAATGTGCCAAAGTTTACGTTCAGCTCTTTCGTTTTGCTGTGAGGTGCCTGGACAAGACAAGTGAGGAACAGTGCCATAGTATTTTAAGATATTTTGAAAAGCCTGTTGAGTATATTCTAAGGCATTATCAGAACGAAAAGCTTTAATGAGTTTAGAAAACTGGGTCTCAACCCAATATTGCGATAAATATCCAATAATTCAGAACATGGTTTCATTAAAAACACCCAGGTGTAACGGGAAAAATCATCAACAAAAATCACAAAATAGCGTGAGTCACTCATACTAGGAATAGGGGAAGGCCCCCAAACATCAGAATGAATTAAATCAAAAGAAGCAGATGAAATAGACTCACTATTATTAAAAGGCAAAGCTGGTTGTTTCCCAAGTTGACAAGAAATACAATCAAAAGACTTATTGGACACTGAACCTAATAAACCCTTAGAAGCTAAAACCTGTACCTGAGACACAGATGCATGACCAAGACGCGAATGCCAAAGAGCAAGAGATGGCGGCGATGAAGCGGCAGCAGCAAAGACACCAGGGATGGAAAGGTGTAAGGAGGAAAGCTCAAACAGTCGCCCAATTCTACGCCTGGTCCCAAGTGTCTGGCCCGTCCGAGGATCCTGCACATACACACCAGAGGAGTCAAAAACAAGTCTATAACCCAATTCACACAATTGCCCAACAGATAAGAGATTAAAGGATAATTTTGGCACATGAAAGATATCAGGAACAAAAAGGAAAGGTGTATGAACAGTGCCTAAGGATTGAACCGTCATAGAAGAGCCATCAGCTGTGTGAATTAAAGATGTATGTGGTGGAGGGACAGAAGTGGTAAATGAAGAGGCATATGGCGTCATATGGTTGCAGCAGGCGAAGTCAAAAAGCCAAGAGGAAGATTTACCTGGCAAAACGGAGAGGACATAGGAAGATGCATTACTAGAACGAGCGAGGACCTGGTTGATAATTGCCTCAAAGTCAGCTGGAGATAAGGTGAGAGTATATCCGATAGAGTCACCAGAGGGAGCAGCTGGGGCAGCCGAAGAAGCACTCTCAGTAGTGGTAACAGCTGCAGCAGGTGTAGAAGATTTGGCCTTGCGCCAACATTTGTCAATGGTATGCCCACAACGGCGACAATAGCGACAAAAAGGATTGTCACGATTCTTGGAGGGTCCACGAACAGACCTGTCAGAGTGCTCGGTCTGAGGAGATGGAGCAGCTAATACTAGATGAGTATGCGGAGTGTGCTGAGAGCGCAAAGTAGACAATCTGGTCTCCTCTCGAACAAGCTCACAGACAGCCTGGTCCAAAGTGGGAAGAGGAGAGCGATGCAAAAGTTGCCCACGAACAGGCTCAAAATCATCCCGCAGAGCCATCAGAAACTGATAGAGACGATGCTGGTCCCTGCGGGCAGCATACATCTGAGTATCAGTATGGTCCCTCCAAGCAGGATCAGAAAGAGCCAACTGATCCCATAAGAACTGCATGTGAGCAAAAAAATCCGTAATAGTCTGATCTGATTTTTGCTTCAGACGATAGAGATCAAGAATAATCTGGTACTTGCGAGAACCATCAATCGATGAGTAGCGAAAAGCAAGCATATTCCAAGCACCCTGAGCATCATCAAAACTGCCAAATAAAGCCGCAATAGAGGGAATGGTGGTGTTACGAAACCACATAAGAATCTGATGATGTTTGCTGTCCCAATCAATAAGACGAGTGTGGAAAGCATCATTAGTTTCGGCATCGACTTTAGTAGGCTTTGGGATATCCCCAGTCACATAAAGCCAGAGCTTGCGGCCTTTAAGAAAGCTCCTCATAGATTGGGACCAAATAATGTAGTTGGTGCCATCCAATGTAGCATGAATATGAGTAAGAATCTCGTTTTGTGCCATTTGGAGATGCCAAATGCAGAAATAGACCAGAAAAATGAAATCAGAACGAGAAAATAAGGAGAAAACACCTGGTCAGCCGATGCAGTGGTCAACGGTCAAAGAAATGCTGACGTGACGTGGCAGTAGCTGACGTGGCACTAGGCTGACGTGGCTCTAAGGCTGATGTGACACTAGGGCTGACGTGTCACTGCAGAAGGTTGGCGCGTGGATGACACGCGCAAGGTGTGGCGGCACGTGGGCGCGTGAACCAGCAGGCTACAACCTTCTAGCGGCGCGTGTCGGTGCGTCCACCATCGGATTTTGACAAACTTGGTGTCTCTGAGCAGCTAGGTGGCTGATCTATGGATCTGTGCTGAAATTGGAGCGATCGAACGGCTGGATCGTCTGGCGGCGGCAGAATCTTCAGGCGGCTCGTGGAGGAGCGTGAATGCTCTGATCGGGCTGTTCTTTACGGCTCTGGCACGGTGGTCTCCCAAGGTTTCGATTGGTATATAAACTAGGTCGAAACAAGGACTGGAAGACGGGGAACCGAGGAAGACAGAGCGATGAGATACGGCGGAAGCAACGGCGGCACCGGAAAATTGCTGGGAAGAGGCCGGAAGAAAAAAAAATTAAATAAATTGGTGATTCAGAACCTGTGCTCTGATACCATGTTGAAAGAAATGATATATATTGAATCACACAAATACTGTACATGAGAGGCCTATATATATAGGCTAGTACATAAAAGACATATATATAACATAGCCCATGTGGGACAATACAATATATAAGAATATAATCTAACAAAAACATAATAAAAGAATAAAACATAATGAGTAATCATTCATTGTCATATTTTTATACAATTTTTCATCACCTTTTGAATTAAAGTGTTGATTATAAATGATTCCAAGTATATATACAGTTACAATTAATCCCTTGGTTTAAGTCTACAAATTAAATTTGACAATCAATTATGATTGTAGTATCTTATACATTGCTAATAGTCTCTAAATATTCAAATTGGTGTGCGGATAGCAATTCGAGTAGCAAATGTGAAAGAGTTTATGGTTCAGTTGCCCTACTCTGATCTCGAACAGGGGATCCGTACGGAAAGGGAACCATTTCTAAACAAACTGGGATGAACTCTAAAGTATTTATCTAATGTATTTCGTAAGAAATGAGAGATTTACAGGTGATTTGGCTAGTAATAGTGCCTGTCAAAGCATTAAGGAATGGAATACCTTTCCTTCCGAGGATCAAATTAGTATATTCAATAGACTAGATTACTTCAAACGAAACCTTCCTTTCAAGCCTTAATTTTTTTTTATTTTTTTGTGTAAAAAAGTTGCAATGAATCATTATTCAAAACATAATGAAACTAATAAGACATTGAGTAATAATTCACCACCACCTAAAGATACAACTTTTCATCACCTTACCTATGTGGCAAGATGGTCCCCCATTACTTTTTGAGTTTTTTTTTTTTTTTTTTTTTTTTTTTTTAAAAAAAAAAATTAAGGTGAGAGACTACCTTACCATATAAGCAAAGTGATAAAAAGTTATATGTTTGGGTGGTGAGGAGTGATTGTTACACTCATGCTGCACAACTCCTGTACTCATACCAGACACAAGGAAGTGGATCCCAAGACACAAAGAAGTGGGACCCAAGACACATTTTTTTAACTTTAAATGTTCTATTATTGAAAATAAAAAAGAGAATGAAAACAATAATAATATTCAATTATGTTGTGGGTAGAGATTTTTTGGGCTTTGTAATGAGCATTGAGCAGCAAAATTCTAATCAAAATTTAAAGAGACAACAATTTTACATTCCAAAAAGTGTAAAAATTAATTTTTAAATAAAAACATAATATTAATATTATAGCTAATATATATATATATATATATATATATATATATATATATATATATATATATATATATTCAAAAAATGCCTCACTTAAGTCCTAAACTAGTTATCTTAAGCCTTAAAATATATAGAGCTGCTTTGTTATACGTACACAGAACAATTGAATTGCATGTAAATTAAAAATTCTCCATCTTTGACCGAGTAAAGGAAAAAGACTTAAGAGCGGGTAGGTTGGAAACTACATGGATGGTACAATCAGACAAGAGTGTCTATATATTAATTGTCATATTCACAAGTTTCTTCTAAAAAAATGCCTCACTTAAGTCTTAAACTAGTCGCCTTAGCTTTAAAATATATCGAACTGCCCTGTTATATGTACACATAATAATTGAATTGCATGTAAATTAAAAATTCTCCATCTTTGACCGAGTAAAGGAAAAAGACTTAAGTACGGGTAGGTTGGAAACTACAAGAATTGATAGAGAGGGAACGTTTAACTGTCATTTCTTTTCTTTTTAATATAAAAAAATCAATTTTATTTTAAAAAAATACTCTTTTCTGTTTTTATTTATTTTTATTTTTATTGAAATTGATTTTTTTATATTAAAATGGGGAGAGGGGACGTTCTATCAATTCTCTGGATGGAACAATCAGACAGGAGTGTCTATATATTAGTTGTCATATTCACAAGTTTCTTCCACAAGGCAACGTGATGTTTGAGGTCAAGAGACGCTTCCTCCTTGGGTTTCTTGTGCTTGCTTATACCCTGTTCCTTGGACGCAGTTTGTTTGTCACCGGTAAGATCGACAAGCACCCTTTTCTCTCTAAATTTTGTATACATTGTTTGACATGTATACATATGTGTGGTGTATAGGCTATTGCTTCACATTATGATCTTTAACAGCCATTAGTCCCCCCCTTTTTTTTTTTTATTTTTTTTTTTTATTTTTTACATACGTTCTGTTCAGGTGAGAAAATGGAGAAATTCGTTCATGCAAGAGATGCGGAAGAATTGTCCGGAGATCAACCACCTCCATTCACTGTTAAATTAAGCCAAGAACCCGAACCGCCGCCGCCACCTCCTAGTGGGTCCAAAGGGCCGCACCCCTAATAGACATTCCCTGTATTTCATGTATTAGACATATGTTGTGTTAGAGAATATATTCTCCATATAATTGTGATCAATTATGGTAAAAGAATATATGAAATTGTACAATTTGATTATAATCAAATCAGAATTGAATACATTCAATCCTGATTTAATTGATTTGATCGTTTTTCATACTTTTTTGTATGCTCCCCACATATCTATAAATAAGAATTACTTGTATTGTAAATTCATCAAAAGAAATAAGAACTTATGTTCTGTTTGTTTCGACGTAAAATGGTTTCCGTTGTAAAATGATTTCAGGGAAGCCGTTTTTCTAGAAAATATTTTTCGGTAAAAGCATTTTTCGGTGTTTGGCACATATGAAAAATCACAAATATTTTTTATATTTTCATTCAATCATATTAACCTATAAAAATTAATATTTATTCAAAATATATAAATATTAATGTAAAATAAATATAAAAATCACTGGTGACGAGATTCCGTCACTGACCGACAGGATTCTAGCCACTTTTACCGGATTTCGACTACTATAGCCAGAATCCGAAATAAAGGCTGAAATCCGGACAGTTTCGTCGAAATATGGGTTGGCCGGATTACGGCGAAAGTGGCCGGATTCCGGCAAAAGTGACAGGATTCCGGCCAAAACTGTCGGAATCTGGCATAGAACGACCGGATTCCGGCCTATTGGCCGGAATACTGCCAGAACGGTTGGAATCCGGCAATTATGGCCAGATCTCGGCCAGTCGATAGGGATTTGATCGGGATTTTTTGGCCAGATCTGTCCGGCCGGAATTCGGCCGTTCTGGCAAGATCTATCGGGCCAGCCGGCCAGGATCTGGCCAGATGGCCGAAATACGACCAGTTTGGTCTCTGGAATCTGGGCTGACCGGATTCCAGCGAAATTGACCTGATGTTGTCAGATTCCGGTACCGACAAGATTTCGGCGGTGGTCGACTGCTTAAACGTGAAGGTCGACTGCGTCGTTTAAAAGGAGTCGAATACGTCTGGCGTTTTCGGTAAAAAGCGTAAATCATTTTTAAAAAACGTAAATCATTTTCTGAAATTTATTAAGCATTTCTGTCAAACAAAAATCATTTTTCAATTGACTATTATTTTCGCCCCTACCAAACACCGAAAAATGCCGAAATCATTTTCTAGAAATCATTTTACGCCGAAACAAACGGAGCATTAATATAGTAATTTGAGCTTTATCCTGTTGACAAAAGTTATATGCCAAACCACGTAAAATTTTTGTCCTTATTTTCTTTTATTTTGGCTATTGCTTCATATTTTTATATCATTATAATGACTTCTTTCATGTTGATCGATGTGGCGCCGTAAATGTCATAATTAAATAGCGTAACATCGAAATCAAAATAGTATGTACTCTACTCTAAATGCCAGTTCAGCATCAACCATTGAATAAATGTGTTAGCAGAAGACCCTTGATTATTCCTTATACATTGTACGAGCATATGTGAAAGAAATGATTGTGTAGTGTTTTGGTTAACTTACCAAAACAACACTTGTATTCAAATATTTATACAGCATCTGCATCACATGAATTTGTGTTCAAATACAACTTGGCAATTGATAAAATTAGAAGGATGGGTGTGGGCGTAATTGTTAGTGATCACGAGGGATAGGTTTTGGCAGCTATGTGTTAGTCTAAAACGTACATAACTGGCCTAATTGTATGGAGGCTTTTGGAGGACGGAAGGCTATGAATTTTAGTAGAGATATGGGAATACCTAATAATATTATATTGGAGGGAGATGTTCTAAAATTATGCATGCATTACCGAATGAGGATAATCTTGGAGTTGATATACTAATCTAATTGATCATTCAAAGATGTTACTGAATAATTTTCAATCATGGCATGTGAAGTATTTCAAAATAAAAGCAAATATGATAGCCCATTATTTGGCGAAGGCCGCTCACAACCATCTTAATTTGAAGCAAATTTGGACAGAAGAATATCCTAGTTTTATTTTTGATATTGCACTACAAATATTACTACAATTGGACGCGTGTCTACAGTAACCGGTACTGTAGACACGCGTCCAATTAGACACGTGTCTTCTGAAAAACGTGTCTATTTGTACCATCTTCACAATTGGACGCGTGTATTTAATACGCGTGTCCAATTGGACACGTGTATTTAATACACGTGTCAAACTGTTATTTTTTTTCAAATATAATTTTTTTTAATTAAATAGAATTTCAACAATTGGACACGCGTATTTAATACGCGTGTCCAATTGGACACGTGTATTAAATACACGTGTCAAACTGTTATTTTTTCCCAAATATAATTTTTTTTTAATTAAATAGAATTTTAACAATTGGACACGCGTATTTAATACGCGTGTCCAATTGGACGCGTGTATTTAATACGTGTGTCCAATTGGACACGTGTATTAAATACACGTGTCAGATTGTTATTTTTTCCCAAATATAATTTTTTTTAATTAAATAGAATTTCAACAATTAGACACGCGTATTAAATACGCGTGTCAAATTGTTATTTTTTTCCAAATATAATTTTTTTTAATTAAATAGAATTTTAACAATTGGGGACGTGTATTTAAATACACGTCCCGGATTGGGACAGTTGCGCAGGAGAAATGCTGGCTTTTATATATATATATATATATATATATCGGAAATGGGTAGCAGGAAGCTACCCATTTTCGATCTGGATTCTCTCTCTCTCTCTCTCTCTCTCTCTCTCTCTCTCTCTCTCTCTCTCACTCACTCACTCTCCGTCACAGCCGCACCGGCTAGCTTCCGGCCACCGCACATCAGCCCTTCTCGCCGGTGAGACGCCCTCTCTCCACTTCTCTCTGCTCGGTTCTCGGTCTCTCTCTCTCTCTCTCTCTCCGTCACAGCCGCACCGGACAGCTTCCGGCCACCGCGCATCCGCCCTTCCCGACGGTGAGACGCCCTCTCTCCACCTCTCTCTGCTCGGTTCTCGGTCTCTCTCTCTCTCTCTACCTTTCTCTCTCTATCTCTCTCTTCCTCTCTATCTTTCTCTCTCTCTCTCTCTCTCTCTCTCTCTCTCTCTCTTTCCCTCTCTGTGTATCCCTCTCTGTATCTCTCTCTCTCTCTCTCTCTCTCTCTCTCTCTCTCTCTCTCTCTCTCTCGCTCTCTCCCTATCTCTCTCTGCCGCTCTCTGTATCTCTATGTCTCTCTCTCTACTCTCTCTACAGTCTGAAGCCAAATCCGTTTGGCTAGTACTGCCAACAATTCAAGGTCCTCCTTGCTCATTTTCCCCAGGCAATGCTCGACTAAGACTCGAAATAAACAATAACAATAAATTTAAATAAACAATAAATTTAAATAAACAATAACAGAATTAAATTGGAAAAAAAATTCTAAATTGAAGTTTTTATTTAATAAATTTTTTATTTATTAACCCAAATAAATTTAAATAAACAATAACAGAATTAAATTGAAAAAAAATTCTAAATTGAAGTTTTTATTTAATTAAATTTTTTATTTAATTATTTAATTGTATTTTTAAATTAATTTAAAAATACAATTAAATAATTAAATAAAAAAATTATTTAAATGAAAATTTCAATTTGAAATTTGAAATTTTTTTAAAAAAAATCGGTTTGGCACGTGTATTTTAATACACGTGTCAAACTGTGCAGTTAGTGACTTGCACATCTGACACGCGTGAGACGCGTGTCAAAATGCACGTGTCAAACTGTTTGACACGTGTACACTGTACACGTGTCAAAATGCACGTGGCAATTTGTAATTTTTTTTGTAGTATCTTCATAGAATATTTTGGTTTGATACATTTAATGAAAGCATGAAATTTTCACTAAAAAAAAATGATTTTCTTAGCTACAAAACTGAGCCAATGACAAATTTATCTAAGCTAAAAAATTAAAAAAATTAAAAAGAAAAAAGAAAAGGAAAAAAGAAGAAGAAGAAGAAGCTGAAAGATCAAATTATTGAGGTTCCTCGGAGATAATCATTCACTCATATGCTTGACCCAAACTTGTATAGCCTTATTAAAACTCAGTATTCTAAATTTGTTCTTGGAAATTAACGGTAAAACATATAAAAATGGGAAAAGTACATATAAACTCTTCAAACTACCGCTCAATTGTCAATGTACCCCATAAACTACCAATTGTGTCAATGTCCCCCCCCTAAACTACCAAAAAATGTCAATGCACTCCTAAGACCAACAAAAAGACAAAAATGACCCTAATTTTTTTTGAATAAGACAAAAATGTCCTCATAAATTCAAAAAAATTAAAACTAAAACTGAAAAACTTAAAAAAAAAAATAAATTAAATTAAATAAAAAAAACGAATTTTTTTTTTTAAAAAAAAAAAGAACAAATTTTTTAATTTTTTTTTTTAAAAAGTAAACAAAAAATAACTGAATTTTTTTTAAAATAAAATAAAACAAATGAAAAAAAGAAAAAAGAAAAACCTGTTTTTATTAAATTAAAAAAAGAAAAAGAACAATTTTTTTTTAAATAAAAAAAACGAAAAATCAAAAAATAACTGAAATTTATTTATGTAAAAAAAAAAAAACAAATGAAAAAAAAAAGTTTTTATTAAATTAAAAAACGAAAAAGAACATTTTTTTAAAGAAAACAAAAAAAAAACTGAAATTTATTTATTTATTTTTTTTAAAAAATAAAACAAATGAAAAAAAACCAGTTTTTATTAAATTAAAAAAACGAAAAAGAACAATTTTTTTTTTTTGAAAAAAAAAAAACTGAAAATTATTATTTTTTTAAAAAAAGAAACAGTTTTAATTTTAAATTTAAATTTTGGAATAATTTTTTGTTATTTTATATTTTTTTAATAATTTTTTTTAGTTCTTATTTTATTTTAATAATTTTATGAAGGGCATTTTTGTCATTAGGGGGACATTGACATTTTCTGGTAGTTTAAGGAGGAAGATTGACACAATTGGTAGTTTGGGGGGTACATTGACAATGATGTGGTAGTTTGAGGGGGTTATGTGTACTTTTCCCTATAAAAATTTAGGTACTTTTCAATGAAATCATGGTTAAATTTACAACAGAGATTAAAAAAATTATCTTCTCATTTTGTAACTTAGTTGTAATTAGAATTTTACAACTTTAAAATAAATTGAAAATTATTTCCAACGATTAAGATATTACTATATTAGGTTAGAATTTTCAAAGTATACTGATTTTTTTTATTTTTTTTTTTATTTTTTTTTAATACATATTCCTAGCTATGATTCTATGAATGATTGCCCTACTTTCTTCCAAAAAAAAAAAAAATCCTTTAATTTCCTTCATATCTTTCTTTTCTTATCCATTTTCTTCAATGAAATGGACTTTTATGTTTGATGACGAAAACAGTAGATTAGGAGATTCATAATACACGAAAAAACACTTTCATTTTTTATCCAATAGTTTTTTTAATACACACATATAAATGGTTATTATTGAATCAATAAAAAGGATATATTAATTGCTCATTCCTAGCATAAAGAGGCCAGCAACTCACATGCAAGATTGTGCATAATATTACAATTACAAGAACAAGGAAAAAGGGCGTGGAAATTACATCAAATCCCACCGACTTACTCCGAGGATGTATAAAATAGTCTCTCTCCTCTTCGCGTTTTTTATCTGCTGACAGCTCGCGTTCGAGACCTCATCCCTTGAGGTCTCTAGTTCGAGACCTCAAGGGATATCATCCCTTGAGGTCTCTAGTTCGAGACCTCAAGGGATATCATCCCTTGAGGTCTCTAGTTCGAGACCTCTTAGGTGCTATGTACCTTCCTTTTGGGGCAAACTATTTAGGTGAAACTCACGACTCAATGGTTAGGCCTCGTTTGGTTCGCCGAATAAGTTATTGGAATGAAATGTCTATTCCGTTGGAATAGCTATTCCTTTATTTGGTAGGAACATATTCCTTCGAATAACTATTTCATGGGAATAACTATTCCCTTATGAAGAGGAATAGCTAATATTCCTCTAATTTTTTTAGAGGAATAGACAACATTTTCCAAAAAAAAAAAAAATCATATTTTTCTTTAATTTTTCAAAACTAAACTTTAAAAATAAAATAAAAAAATTCAAAATTCAAAAATTAAAAAAATAAAAAACAAACAAAAAAAAAGAATTTAGATCAGATACCCACATATCTAAGGTCCAACATTTATTATTTATTTTTTAAAAATTTGAGTTTTTTTGAAAAATAAAAAATTATGTAGATTTTTTTAGTAATTTTGGGTCAAATCCAAATGTGATATACGTGTTATCATCAAACTAATGTTGAAGATTGACTCTAAATATTTGATTGGTTAACACTAATGACTATTGATCATTCAGAAAGTTCCTAGACGTGATATCACAAGCTATATATATAAAATCATAGAAATATCTTTTGTTTCCATATCAACATTCTCTTTTTTTTCTTTTTTTTCTTTTTTTTAAAAAAAAAAAAAAAAAAACATTTCTGGTCTTTCAACGGCATTGGCTTTTGGAAGAAAAATCCGGTCGTTGTAGCGGAAGAACTTGGAATAGAAGTGGTAAGGTAATAGGAGCTACTAGGGCTAATGTTGTGTACTCCTCCCTCCCCCTCGCTTTGCGGTAGCTCAGGTGGGAACCACTCAATTCCTCTGCATGAGATGTTGTAAATTTCTGTATGTTTTTTTGGCTTTCTACAATTTGAATGCAACAATATTCCAGTAGGCAATTTGTTTATTCCATCTATATATGGACCTTTTTGTGCATGCATGCCTTGACTAAAACGAGATGTTCATATTCCATTATTTATGTTTTGAAGTGCCTTAGTAGTAAAGGAGGACGCACATGCCAGCCGACGCTTGACGTTGGTCCATGCTGGCTGCTGCATTACCTTCAACTTGATTCGGTGAAGGAAAAGGAAAGACAAGAAAGGAAGAAGAGGGTACATATAAAGAAAATTTGAAATAAAAGCTCTTAGACTATCCCCCTTGACGTACATTTTCTGCTATTGGATTTAGAAAATGATTTTTCAACTTGACTCAGTGAATGAGAATGCAAAAACTCCTAAAATTTGAATATATATGGTAAACTCTTAACCATCTCGTTGGGAAATGTTTTTCTATGGTGGGATTTTAGATTATGATTTTTCAACACGACTCGTTGCCTTTATTATATATTCTCCATCTTTGACCCAGTACTATAGGAACGTACAGGACTAAAGTGGGTAGGTTGGAATTGGCTATATAATAATTGTGATATTTGCAAGTCTCTTCGACAATGCATCCACTACAAAAAAAAAAAATAAAAAAATAAAAAAAAAATTGCATTTCGCCACTTACAGGTCGCCACGTGTACGGACGCCATACACGTGGCAAACAAGTTGCCACGTGTAAATGGCCACATGTGCGAGGCGTGGTAGATCCGGTTGTTACGAATTGTACAATTTGCTACGTGTACAGTAAATACACGTGGACTATAAAACACGTGTCTGACAGTCAGACACGTGTATAGGAATGTTAGCCATGTGTACTTAAGTACACGTGGCAATTTTTTTTTAATTTTTAATTTCTTAATTTAATTTCTTCTTTTTTTTTTCTTTTTTTTTTTTTTAATTTCTTATTTCCGCCCAAAAAATCACAAAATCTATTTTACCCAAGAATATCACCAAATCAAATTACACAAATCAATAATTAATAACGTGTTTGTTAACTACACAAATCAACGCAACAATATCTACAAATTTAAATACCATGTACTAATAAATGTGTTCGTTACTAACAAAAAATAATTACACAAAATATCTACAAATCTGAAGGGCGTCCCTGCGGATCACGAGGTACTGTCCCAGGCGTGTACTCGCCAACCAGCGATTGCTGCGCAAGGGATGGTGTAGCGGGCGATGGTGTCCCGACAGGGGAGTGCTGGTTCAGCCGTCATCTAATAGGCAACAATGGACCAATCATTGTCGCATTACCTGCAAATAATAAAAACAATTAAAGAATATAAAATTATATGCAAATTTAAACAAGTAATGAAAACAAATTAAAAATAAGCAGTTTACACAATATGAATCATATCTGCAGATGCACTACTAACAGACAACGTACTATCTCCGTTTGCAGGTGAAGACTGCTGAGCACCAGGGCATAGATGTGACAATCCCATAGAGGTCATGAAGGCCTCGAATTGTCGTATGCGCTGCTTCGAGGCGTCATTCCTCTCTCTCTCTCTCTCTCTCTCTCTCTCTCACTCAGCCCGTAGCATCGTCTTCATTGTCACCATCCTCCGGTCATGTATGGCCCAGTCCCGAGATGTGCCCTCAGATGGTCCCCCTTGTGAGCTAGTCGGGTACGAGAAACATGTCTCACGAACAGGAGTAACGTTCGGGCCAACCTGCCGAACCCTCCCCGCGTACTCAGGCCTCCCCAACGCCTGTTCGTACGCGTCGTTTGGAGCCCAACGCACCGTATCTTCTGAGACGCTCTGCGTGGCGGCAGAATCACAGGATAAATTATGCGTCATTCTCTCTTGTACGTCGTCAAAAACACACATGTATTGAATACATATTTTACCACACACATAACTTAGAAATATTAGTAAAATAGATCAATAGCATACGCATAGGACCCATGTACGTTCATTCAAGTAAGTGCCGTCCTTCCTTGTGTGTGTCCTCACAAACGACTCGACGCGAGTGGGGGGTGTGCAGATGTAGATGCTTGTCGCCATCCAGTTGAAATATGTAACAAACAGTAATATTCATTTAATGTCTTAAAAAAACAATTAGGCACAAATATGAAAAGCATCAACATATATTTGTTTATACCTCATCGTGATTAAATCTGGCATAACTTTTGGATCCCAGACAATGGGGGAGGTCATTCTGCTTCCGCATCCGCTTCATCCGTTCACAGGTCGCCTACACATCGAACGTTTCATAAAAATGTAAGCATTGACACACTTAAAGTAGTAATAAAATTAAATGAATAGTTATTAAAAATACACAACATTATAGTAATACAATCAAAGACCTACATACCCTTTTTTGCTCAGTGCACCAATCGCTCAGCAGGTACTCCACATCTGCTGTGTCATACTTCTCAAAAACGTTCTCCGGCACTCTCGCACGTATACTCTCCGGCGTGTCACCGTCTCGAATAGCTAGCGAACTTCTAAATTTCAACTTCCATGAGCGGTCCTTATGGCCAATATCAGCCCAAGCTTCATGTTGTGCCTTGCGCTTATCTATGGATACAGGTAGATAGAACTCCTCCTGCACATTTATTTTAAGCATTAATTTTACAAGTTCAACAAAAACTTAATCCTAAGTTTAATTTAAATAAATAAATACATTAGTTTCATAAACATACCATCAGTGCGTCCCACATAATTTTCTTAATCTGCTTATCTACCTTCGTCCATTCATCCCACATATGTATGAGGGACCCGCTCCTGATAAGCACGCTCGTAGCACACCTAAAACGATTTGTAGGCTCGTCCTACGAGTTATGTTGCAGCATTGTACTGCAACACAATCTTCTTTCCCATCGGGAGCACCCAATTCCTCTCCGGGTCTCTAATCACCTCATAATAGATGCTTTTGTCTGGATTGTACCCTAATCAAAAAACTTAAAACATTTAATTGTTAAACACTAAAAAACTAAATTATATTAATAAATGATATAATTCAATTTATATTTTTTTTTGAACTTAATATTAATTATTGGTAACATAATATGAGTTTCAATGATGTATAATTTTGTACTTACCCATCAACCGAATCTGGTCAGTCTATATGCGTTGGGTCGCTGGGTCGCCTGTATGCTCCTCGCCAACCCCTTCCGTCGGGGGAGGCTGCTGAGCGTCATCTGAAAGCATATCCTGGGGGCTATCAGGGGCCAACTGATCGGGACCAAACATCGTGGAGTCCACCTCATGGGGCATCTGGCTCTCCCCCAGATCTGGCATCTGACTATCACCAGAAAGCGGCACCTGGCTCTCCCCAGGCGCCTGGCTGTGGCTCTCTGCCAGTGTCGGCATCTGTCTCAACCCCGTAGCCGGCATCTGCATCTCCCCAGGCTGTGACAGCGGGAACTTGTCATCTTGTGTCTCACTATCAGGATTGCAAGGCGTAGGTCCAGTAAATGGGTACAGATAGTACCGCATATTAGCCCAATGTGGGCTGATCGCATCATGACCCGGTGAGGTGATCCCCATCTGCGAGAACGTCAGTGGCACCAAATATGGAGAACAAGAATATCCAGCTGTGCTGGTTTGCCCATGATTTGACGTGGTCACACCCACCATACTCGGCATCAGTGGTCTATAAGTAGCATTTGGGTGGTGTGGCCACGCCGCAGTATATAGTGGTACTGGAGTTGTGGGGGTGGTCGTGGAGGGCACGGGTAGGCGTGATGCCCGATGTGCACATGGAGGGGGTCTCTGGTCTGTCGATACCTGCGAAAAAATGTAGACAAATTAATTAAAATTTATATTTTATATATTACTAATGAACATGCAAATTATACAATGAGATTTATGCAAAATATACAATGATCGTATTTATTAATTACTGTATGTTACAAATTAAAAAAGTATATTGAGCTTAAGCGAATTGTACCAACAATGAATATAACAATCATTGTATAACGAGAGCTTCAATCGGATCAATGTCGGGCCTGTCGTGCTCGAATTCATCATTCATATCATGTAGGTCAGCAATGGCTAATACCAGCGGTACGCACTCGTGATAGGTTGTACCTGCATCATTACTCCCTTTCCCCTTACCAACGTCTTATACGTTGCGCGGTTTAGTCCTCACAGCACAAACCCAATTTGAGTTCCTTCTATCTTCGACGTAAAATACTTGGTCTACCTGATATGTAAGCACGTAAGGCTCATCAGTAATCAGTTCTCCCTTGTGGACGAGGTGATTAAAGTTGACAAACACTAGGCCATAATCATCTATTCTGAATCCTCTGTCTATCGTGTGGTCCGCCCAATTGCACTTGAATAGGACGTACGCAATCCTATCATAGTACTCGACCTCAATTATATCGGTTAACTACCAGTAGTACGTTTCGCCTTCAATGGTTGGCACACATACGTCGCTGTTCTGAGTCCTCCTTCCCACATCATGGGCAAGCATGCAGAACAATTTTCCATTTACCACGTATCTATTATACTTGACTGCTGTCTTCTTTAGCCCTCTATAAAGCATAACTAATTTGTGGCCTAATTCCTCCCTACGTTGATCGTCCAGGCCATCAACCTATGCTATAATTTGAAATATTAAAGACCACATTGGTTAATTACGGCTTATTGCTAAACCATGTCTTAAAATTACACTGAACACGCAGAAATATTATATTCGAAAATACCACTATTTGTGCATCCTACATTCAGCGGATATAATTATGTACTAATTATTATTAATAATTTTATTTGAATCCTGTTAAATATGTAAATACTAATTACATCTGCAAATGGAGGAGCTCTTCAGAGTTGAACACAATATAAAGATGAATCTGGTGCATTGTCAACCGGTTCAGGCTAACTCGCGTTCCTGCCCCCTTGGAACCATCAAGATTTCTTTGAGGTCTGTTGTAGAAGGTTGGTGCATTATCCAGATACCTCGAACAGAACGTTACCAGCTCGGTCGCTATGTAACCCACCGCAATGCACCCCTCAAGGGCCGCTTTATTGCGCACATTAGATTTGAAAACCCCAAGGCTCCTGGTGTACACACATACACATCAAGAAATTGTCCTCGTTTAAGGAACCAATTACATTAAAATATTTAATATGTATATATATATATATTCCTCGAAATTTTACCTCTCTGTCGGGTATATCCACCTATACTGCACGGGTCCGCAGAGTCCACACTCGCGCACAAGATGCACGACCAAGTGGACCATGCTGGTAAAAAACCCTAGAGGAAATACCTGTTCCAACTTGCACAAAGTGATACAGACGTCACCCTGCAGTCGGTCCATCTCATCTTGTGTTAGTTTAGTTGTGCATATGCCTATGAAAAATGCAGACATCTCCACAAGAGGTCTAACCACTTTTATCTGGCAGTGACTGGCGCAATGCAATTGGTAAAAGCTACTGCATCAGTATATGGCTATCATGACTCTTCAACCCCGAAATTGTACGTTCGTTGAGCCGAACACACTGTGAAATGTTTGAGGCATATCCGTCTGGAACTCTCACATTTCGAAGAACCTTTAGAAAGTTTTCTTTGTCCTCCCTGGACATCGTGTGACAAGTTGCGGGCATATATGTTTTACCATTTGCGGCTGTGAACGGATGCAATTTAGATCTCAACCTCATTTCCTGCAAGTCCAACTGAGCTGCCAGGTTGTCCTTCGTTTTTCCCTTTGATGTCCAAAATAGTGCCAAGTATATTGTCCATGACATTTTTTTCTATGTGCATGACATCAAGATTGTGCCGAAGCAAATTGTCCTTCCAGTACGAAAATCTGAAGAAAATACTTTTCTTCTTGCACACAACATCATCAGAACTTCATGCACCCGTCTTTCGCTTATTCCGTTTCTTCTTCTTAACCGCGTCCTCATCCCTAAATGCAATTCCATCCAACTGTTGGAAGATCTCGACCCGAATGGCACGTTTAGAGTGCATTATAATTCTAATTCTTCTGTTCAGCCGCCACAAATGTTCAGTTGGCAAGTATCTCCTGTGTCCCATATAACAACATTTCTTTATGTTCTTCAAATATTTAGAACGTGTCGAATGCATACAGCAAGGACATGACTTCACACTTCTATTAGGCCAACCGGATAAATCTGCATACACCGGCAAGTCGTTTATTGTCCACATCAACTGAGCTTGCATATTAAAATTTTCCATCTTTGAAGCATCAAATGTCCGTACCCCTACATTCCACAGCTCCAGCAGCTCATCAATCAATGGCTGAAGGTAAACATCGATATCCATACCAGGTGAGCTCGGTCCAAGGATAACTAGTGACAGGATGAACGACGTCTGTTTCATGCACATTCAAGGAGGCAAATTGTATGATACAAGCAATACGAGCCATGTGCTATGAGATGTGCTCATGTTCTCAAAAGGATTGAATCCATCTACTGTCAATCCAAGCTACACGTTCCTATTGTCTGCCATAAAATCCGAATGTAGACTGTTGAATGATCTCCATGCCTCATCGTCGGCGGGGTGCCTCAATACGTCATTCCTGGTGCGGTCTTCTGCATGCCATCTCATATAGTGCGCAATATGCTCCGACATGAATAACCTCTGTAGCCATGGGATGAGTAGAAACTACTTCAACACCTTCACTTGACGTTTTTTCCTCGACGATATGACCTTACCATCCTGATCTAAATGCATATCAACCCTCCACTTAGATTCTCCACATACGGTACATGAATCTAAGTCTTTTTTGTCTTTCCAAAATAACATACAGTCATTACGGTAAGCCGAAATCTTCTCATACCGGAGACCCATGGAACTGATGAAACTCTTCGCCTCGTATGTATTAATTGGCAAGGTCTCATCGCAAGGAGGCAATAACTGACTAATAAGCTTGAGAATATCAGAAAAATTTTGTTACTAATACCTCCAATGCACTTCAAGTTGTACATGTGTACAGTAGCACTCAATTTACTATGCTTTGTACCAGGGTGAAGTGGCATCTCGACAGTCTTTAACAACTCGTGGTACTTCAATGTGTCCGTTCCAGAGGTTCCTTCATTAACTTCTTGAGGCTGGCTACTGAAGGCTTCACACGCAATATGGCGTGCATGTCAACACCCTGTTCTAGGCCTCCGCCTTGTTCTGTGCATTCAACCTGTTCAATGCTACCGGCAGCCGAATTTGTGACACTGGGATGACTCGGACACTGACTAGGAACAACAGACCCTTGTACGGTCTCACCGTGCATATACCACAAACTGTATCCCAGAGTCATTCCCCTACCCCCTTGTCATGTGGGCAAGAACATAATTTGGGGCATGTCGCTAGTTATTCCAGCAGTACTTACATGGACCGTAAATTTTGCCATTAGCGGCCGTACAGTTACGAACAGCAAATTCCAGGAACGTTTTACACCCGTCGTTATACTGTGTCGTACCCCTACGTGCTGATATCCAAGACTTGTCTATATTTCTCTGTACGTGATTTAACAGACTGAAAAAAATTAAGTTATTTGATTTCAGCAATTAAAGTGCTTAAATTCCATAGAATATGAACTTCTTAAAAAATTAACGTGGTTGTCGATCTTGTTTTAATTTAATGTTTGTTTTAAACTATTGATTCAGAGTATTGTTTTAAATTATTTTTTAAAAATATTAGTAACATGCCCAATTAAATTGTCTAGTAAATAGGGTTTATGGTTTTGACCTTTGTTATAAATTGTTTAATAAATTGTTTGTTGTAAATGGTAGACGGTGGCAAATTTGTTTTAAATTTATTTCCAAAAATAGAACACAATTTATAAAATTAGTAGCACATTATTTATTATTTTTACAGTTTATATTTCAAACTTGTCCATAAATTATTGATTAAAATAATTGGTTTAGGGTTTAGGGTTATTTAGGGTTTAGGATTTAGGGTTAAGGGTTTAGGGTTTAGGGTTTATTGTTTAAGGTTTATTGTTTAGGGTTTAGGGTTTAGGGTTTATGGTTTAGGGTTTAGGGTTTATTGTTTACGGTTTAGGGTTTAGGGTTTAGGGTGTACGGTTTAGGGTTTAGGGTTTAGGGATTAGGGTTTTAGGGTTTAGGGTTTATTGTTTAGGGTTTAGGGTTTGTTGTTTAGGGTTTAGGGTTTAGGGTTTAGGGATTAGGGTTTTAGGGTTTAGGGTTTATGGTTTATTGTTTAAGGTTTAGAGTTTATTGTTTAGGGTTTAGGGTTTATTGTTTATTGTTTATTGTTTACAGTTTAGGGTTTAGGGTTAGGGTTTTTGGTTTAGGGTTTAGGGATTAAGGATTAGGGTTTAGTGTTTAGGGTTTAGGGTTTATGGTTTATTGTTTAGGGTTTAAGGTTTATTGTCTAGGGTTTAGGGTTTAGGGTTTAGGGTTTTTGGTTGTTTAGGGTTTGGGGTTTTTGGTTTAGGGTTTACGATTTAGGGTTTTGAACTTTGTTATAAATTGTTTGATAAATTATATTATTGTAAATGGTAGACGGTGGCAAATTTGTTTAAAATTTGATATTATAATTATTGATTTTAATTTTGGTTGAAATGATTGGTTACGATCATTTTATTATAAAATGAAAATGATGGCGAGTTTGTTTATTCTCGTTTTTTAAAGAAATTGATTATAATTATTGATTGACATTTTGGTTAAAATTATTGGTTACGATTATTTTATTTCATTGTTAAAATGATAGCGAATTTGTTTATTCTGGTTTTTTTAAATATAATTATTGATTGAAATTTTGGTTAAAATTATTGGTTACGATCATTTTATTTCATTGTTAAAATGATAGCGAATTTGTTTATTCTGGTTTTTTTTAAAAAAATATTGATTATAATTATTCTTATTTTTTTGGTCCAGCGGTCAGAGCTTCTACGTTCTACCGGAAATATCCACCGAAAATTAGCTCCGGTTCTACCCGAAATCCATCGGAGAATCAGACTTCTTCGGTTCTTGTTGGGTTCGACAGGTCACTGCTGATCTCCTTCGAGTTCCACCGGAAATCAACGGAAGATCCAGTCACTGGGTACATTTCCTGAGTGTCAAAAAATCTTTCACAAATGAAACCCAAAAATTTTCAAAACCCCGTCTTTCAGCCGTGAATCATAACAATCCAAACCCAAAAGAAACCCAAAATGTAAATCAAACCTAAGAATTTCACTTTCCCCAAAAAAAAAAAAAAAAAACAAAGATCCGTCCAATGGTTTGGAAAAGAGTGGTGACGAGGAGGCCGAAAAGGGGGAGAGAAAGAGAGAACCGGCCAGAAATCCACGTATTCCGACCGGATCTCTCTTTGTATTCGGCCAGAGATCCGGCAGGGCGTGGGTTTCAGCCGGAGATTTGACCTTCCGCTTCAGATTTGACCTTAGCGACGTCACCGACTCCATGTCCAGATCCTGTTGTCCTGTTCTCGTCGCCGGCCGGAGAGAGAGAAGAAGAAGAATGAGAGGGAGAGGGAGAGATGAGGTGGAGACTTGAGAGAGTTTTTTTTTTTTTTTTTTTTTTTTTTTTTTTAAAGGGAGAGAAATCTAGGTCCTTCTTTTTTTAAAAAAAAAAAAAAGAAAAAGGAAAAAAAAAAAAAAAAAAGAAGAAGAAGAAGAAGAAGAAGAAAGAAATAAAGAAAGAAAATAAAATAAAAGAAAAAAGAACATAGGAAAAAAAGAAGTTTAGGCAATTTCATTTTATTTCCAGATGGTTTAAGGAAAATCGTATGCAAATTTACAGACGGTTTTCCTTAAACCGTCTGAAAAAAAAAAAAAAAAAAAAAATCAGATGATTTAATTGAAACCATTGGTCCATTGTAATTTATTATTTTACGGACAGTTTTCAAAAAACCGTCAGTAAAATATTTTTTCTAAACGGTTTTAAAAACCGTCAATAAATGAGAGTTTTTTTTGCAGTGAAATCGGCCTAAATTATTTTTAAAATCATTTAAAATAGGCACTAATAGAGATTCAAAGAAGGTCTAAAAGACTAAAATATGCTCATTACCTAATATGCGGATAACTAATAATGACTGCAATAACTACTATTGATGAACCACTATGATCCTTTCATCACGTCAATCACCACTCGGACTGTTACGTCCCACATCACTTGGATATGGAAATGGGAATGTGCTTATATGTATATTCGCACCATTCTTGACACAATGCGTTTTAAAGCCGTGATGACCATGAACCTATCAGAACTCTGCAGTTAGTCGTACTTCTGTGAGAGTAGTACCAAGATGGGTGATCTCTTGAGAAGTCTAGTTCGGAAGAACAAAAAACGAACAATATTATGTCATTTGGGATGAGTCGTTACATCTATTAAGTCATGCCCAAATTAAACAGCGCAAGCCAAGCATTTCAGTCTCAATTAAATGGTGATCATGAAGGCTGGAATTCCAACGTGTCAGTCAAATAGTGACACTTCAGTTACCATATGATTTAAGAGCACTTCAGTTACCATATGATTTAAGAGCAGGTGGGGATTGATTGGGTCTGTCTCATTTTTTGTGTTAGTTTTAATTCCTCTTTTAGTGCATAATGCCTACTTGCCTTGAAGAACCCTACATAGCATGCCCTAATCCAGGTCAACAAAATCAACTGTCTTTTTCAATTCAGGTGCATGGCAATGCACACTAGTCCTCTGTATGTATTTTTCTTTTGAGTTAAATTAATCATGCTGCATCACCTTCAACTTGATTCGGTGAAGGAAAAAGAAAGAATAAGAAAGGAAGAAGGGGGTACATATATATAAAGAAAATTTGAAATAAAAGCTCTTGGACTATCCCCTTGACGTACATTTTCTGTTGTTGGATTTGAGAAAATGATTTTTCAACTTGACTCAGTGAATGAGAATGCAAAAACTCCTAAAATTTGAATATATATAGTAAACTCTTACTATCTAGCTCGTTGGGAAATGTTTTTCTATTGTGGGATTTTAGATTATGATTTTTCAACACGACTCGGTAAAAGAAAAGGAAAAGAAGGAATTTAAATGAGGGATCGATATTGCTTTTATTATTCTCCATCTTTGACCCAGTACTATTGGAACAGGACTAAAGTGGGTAGGTTTGATCAACTGCCTATATAATAACTGTGATATTTGCAAGTCTCTTCCACAAGGCATTGAAGGCAACATGAGGTTTGAGGTCAGGAGGCCCTTCCTCCTTAATTTTCTTGTGCTTACTATCCTGTTCCTTGCATGGAGCTTGTTCGTCACGGGTAAGAGAAGCCCCTTTTTCTCTCTAAATTTTGTATATATTGATTTAGCCACACCGCTACATCTAATAGAATATATTTTCATAAAATCTTTGTGATTGATTATTAGCCGTAAGTGATAATCAAATCCTTGTGATTTAATTACCTTATTTATATTGTATTCACCGCTCACATTTCCTATAAGTAGGAATCATTGGTATTGTAAAAATCATCAAAAAACAAAAGCAAAATGTTGCCATTTGGACTCTTCCCTCACGATGAACATAGGTGTTTAATAGTAACAAACTACCCGACCCGTAAAATCTTTTATTTCTATTTTTTCTTATTATGCTATTTTTTTTTTATATTTCCTTAACCTTGTATACTTCTTCATGGTATCAGAGTCATTAACTAATATCAGTCTTTGATCACCAATGGCATGTGGAATTCAAATTTATTTTTTTTATTTTTCCTTTGTCTCCTTGTTCTATCTCCGATTTTCACATGTATCAAAGAATAGAAGTTGGTCAAGAGGTTTTTATTTTTATTTTTTTTTCACCAATATGTTTCTTCGACAATTGAAGATAGAACGACTTTCATCTAGCCTTGTTAACGCTCTGATATTTGATAAGTACTGTACAAGTACACCAATCCAAAGATTTTCCAAATCACAGGTGATGTGATAATCAATCACAAGGATGCATTTTGTTACGATCACAATTACATGGAAATAAATTCTAACACTATCAATATTCATAAAGAATTTCTCTTCTTGATATATAAGTCCAACATCCATTAACTTGATTGAATGCGCGGTCAAATTTGTGGCAAGGAAGGTGGAATAGCCTTACAACCCTAAAATATAGTGGAAAATTATGCAGCAGAATACAAGGCTACTAGAATTTGATAAACTTGACACCCACGTTTATGTCAGATCTACTTTTAATTACATTGTATTTATGATCTTTTAACACGAGTTAGTCCCATCTTTACTTTATTTTTTCCTTGTCTGAAACTATCGGTGGTAAATTACTCTGATCAAGTGAAAAAATGGAGAACATTGTTCATGCAAAAGATATAGAAGAATTGTCAGAAGCCGTTACTGTAACACAAAGGAAAGGCCAACCTTTGCTCTTGGCAAAACTAATGCAGCCAAAGCCACCTGAACCGCCACCACCAAGTCTTACAGCTCCCCCAGGGCCTCATCCCTAACAGACATTCCTTGTACTTCATATGTTAGACACTTCATGTGTTAGACATCTCTTGATGTGACGTAAATGTCATAAATAGCATAATATTGAAATCAAAATAGCATATGCATTCTACTCTAAATGTTAGTCCAGCAACAAACATTGAATAAATGTGTTAACAGAAGACCCATGACACTTCAGTTAACTTGTTCGATCCTTCAATTGATTTTGTAGCTACAAAATTTGGAATGGTTATTGTGGAGGAACTTCAATAATTGATCTTTCTGTTTCACGACCTTGTGTAGCCTTATTGAAACTCAATATTCTAAATTCGATCGTTTGGCATCCAATTTTGGAATTAAGGTGAAAAAAATAAATGATTTATGTAATTTTCAATGAAAACATGGTCAAATTTACAACAGACAAAAAAAGTTATGTTTTTAATTTAGTACTTAGTACGTTGTAACTATAATTTAACTTCTTCAAAATAAATTGAAAATTATTTTCAAAGATCAAGATATTAGGTTATAATTAATTTTCAAAATAAATTGAAATATTCCCGTATTCCTATGAATAATTGCTCTATTTTCATAAAAAAAAAAAAAAAAAAAAAATTCCTTTTGTTTCCCTCTTACCCTTTTCTTTTCTTATCCATTTTTCTTCCAATGAAAAAACTTTTATTTTTTATGAAAAAGACAGTATAATCCTTTAGTCCATCGATCAAAGGCACTTTTCAAATTCTAACGTCAATATTTTGTTGCAAAAACACTAGAAATAAAATTTTAGTATATTTATTTGCAAATCTAAATACTTTAGTATTATAAACTTCAACAATTTCACTTTCTTATACAATCTTTATTAAAACCTCAATATAAACTTTTAATCAATTATTTGATAAGTGTTTAATATATTTCATCAACTATTGTTTCAAAACAATAATTAAAATATTACTGATTAATGAAAATAAGAGAATATAAACCAATTTAATTATTTTAATTAATAAAAATACATAGGGGTAATGCTATATATCTCATCACCATATTTTTTAGTTTATTTCATATTTTCACACAAATAAAAAGATTAAAGAGGTAATTCCCTACTATTACTAAGGTCGTCTTCAATGGACATGCTTTGGGGTGGTTTTTTACCCACTATTTGGCCAAAAGGGTGACTCGACTTCTCTCCTTCAATTTGTTTAAATATATATATATATATATATATATATATATATATATATATATATATATATATATATATATATATATTTGGTTTTTAATTTTTTTTTAATAATTTGTTAGTATAAGTAACATGTCATAATATGATTGGTACTGATATGACATATTAACAGATTTTATTAACTTTTATAACGATAGAAACCTATTTATTTTTTGGAGTGGCTAGATCATTCTCTAAGGCTTTTCAAGACCACCCCCCGTAACGATTGAGAGGGTGGCTAAACCATCCCCTAAGGCGTTTAGAAGGCAGTCCAATGACTCTATTTTGGTGATTGGCATACACCTTTTTTTGAAAATATTTTTTTGTTCAAAAATTGATGAGGTGGCAAAATTGTGACTGTTCATTTTAAATGAATTGTCACAACTTTAAGAATTTCTTGACCTTGCACTTCTTAAAATGAACGGACACGATTTTAAGAATGGCACGGAATCTTGATCTCCACCCCCTCAAGCCCATGTGAGACCTGTAAAACATTGTCATGTGGACATTCTTACCATACCAACTTATTATTTAAAACAAAAACAAAAAAAATAAAATAAAAAAGAAGCAAAAAATTGTAGAAAAAAAAAAAAAAAGAAAAAAAAGAAGAAAATAATAGAAAAGGAAGCAGTGGAGGAGAAATCCCACCGCCAGGAGTTGTGGGATTTTCACCCCCACACTTGTTGTACGTTGAGGTGGTTCACGGGGACTTCCACCCCATAAAGGTGGTCATAGGCGTGGAAAAGGCCCCGACCCTACCTCCCTCGCTTTGGGTGGGTTGCAGGGTAGGGGTCCCTTCGGACCACCTCCGCTTAAAGGGTATGGCTTCCTTTGAAATTAGAAATCTGATGATTAAATCCAAATCAAATGAAAATTATTTGCTATTATATATATATATATATATATATATATATATATATATATATATATATTTTTTTTTTTTCATGTTAATACTTGGGTTAAATACCCCAGAGGTACCTGAGTTTTACGTGTTTTTAAATTTAGTACCTCAGTTTCATTTCGTATCACAGGTAGTACCTGAATTTGGAAGAAAAAAGCTCTAGGTACTACCTGTCAGATTTCTCGTCCAAATTTCAACTTATCGCCACGTGTCAACCGCTGAGGTTGACACGTGGCACCAAAAAAAAAAAAAATTAAAAAAAAAAATAAAAAAAATGATTAAAATTAAAAAAAAAAAAAAAGAAAAAAAAAAGAGGGGTGGCTGAGCCACCCCCCTTGGCCACCTTGGGGGTGGCTGGCCACCCCCATTTTGGCCAAGGAGGTGGCCCAGCCACCTCCTTGGCCGGTCTGGGGTGGCCGAACCACCTTCGGCCACCCCACAGTTGAAAAAAAAAAAAAAAAAAAAATTTGAAGGGTTTCCACCCCCTAGGGCCACGGGAGTGGTTCGGCCACCCCCAGCCACCCCAGACCGGCCAAGGGGGTGGCCGAACCACCCCCTAGGGCCACGGGAGTGGTTCGGCCACCCCCAGCCACCCCAGACCGGCCAAGGGGGTGGCTGGGCCACCTCCTTGGCCAAAATGGGGGTGGCCGGCCACCCCCATGGTGGCCAAGGGGGGTGGCTCAGCCACCCCTCTTTTTTTTTTTTCTTTTTTTTTTTCATTTTTTTTAATTTTAAACATTTTTTTATTTTTTTTTATGTGATGCCACGTGTCAACTTCAACGGTTGACACGTGGCGAGAAGTTGAAATTCCCACGAGAAATCTGACAGGTACTACCTAGGGTTTTTTTCTTCCAAATTCAGGTACTACCTGTGATACGAAATGAAACTGAAGTACTAAATTTAAAAACACGTAAAACTCAGGTACCTCTGGGGTATTTAACCCTAAATATTTTGTTAAGGGTGACTTGGCAACTACTAACTAGGTGATGCGGCAGAAACTTGGTCAACATACAATTTGGACAAAAAAGCTAATGGAGCAAGTGATTTTTAAAATGATTAAAATTTATATAGTGATTTTTTATTTTTATTTTGAAACCTAGCTAGGTAGCAATTTTTAAAGATTTTAAAACCTAGGGACTAATTTTTTATTTTCACAAAAATGAACCTTTTGAAAATTTGAGAAAATAAACTGTCTTGTTTGGATGAGTTTTCTGTAGTTGGATTTTAGATGATTTTTCAATGTGACCCGATTGAGGGTTGGTTGGTGGGACCGTGGGTGTTAGGGTTGTGTTTACATGTGATCTTGAAAATTTGAAATAAAAACTCTGGACTATTTTGTTAGCTAGCTAGGTATATTAATTGTAGTTGGATTTTAGATGATGATTTTTCAACGTGATTCGGTAAAGGAAAAGAAAAGAATAAGAAAGGATCGAAGAAGATTGACCTTTTGAAAATTTGAAATAAAAGCTATTTAGACTATCACCTCCACGTAAATTTTTTGTTGTTGGATTTTAATTAGATGATTGTTTTTCAACTTGACTCAGTGAATGATAATTAAAAAAAAAAAAAAAAAAAATCTTAAAATTTGAAATAATAATTGGAAAATGTTTTTCTATAGTTTGATTTTATTTATTTATTTATTTATTTTTAATATAGATGTAGTTGGATTTTAGATTATAAAGGAAAAGGGGAGGAAGGAAATGAGGGACGATATTGGTCTGAAAATGACAGAAATTTCTTACAAATTGGTTTGTAGGAAATTTTCTACAACCCACAAATAAAAAGAACATGTACTTTAAACATATGAGAATCACGCGTTTTTTTAGTAATGCTTAATAAAAAAGCATGTACGTAAGAAGCACATGCTATTTAAATAATATGTGATTCTCACATGTTAAGGGACACATGTCAATTTTATATGTAAATTGTAGGAAATTTCCTACAAACCGGTATATAGGAAATTTCTATCCGTCTGAAAATGCCTTGGTTGTTTTTTTAGAACAGAAATTTCTTACATGTTGATTTGTAGGAAATTTCGTAGGAAAAGGAAAGGAAGGAAATGGTGGATATATATATATATGGTTTGAAAATGCCTTGGTTGTTTTTTAGGATAGAGATTTCTTACAAGTTGAGTTGTAGGAAATTTCCTTGGAAAAGAAAAGGAAGGAAATGAGGGATATATGGTCTGAAAATGCCTCGGTAGTGTTTTTAGGACAGAAATTTCTTACAAGTTGATTTGTAGGAAATTTCCTTGAAAAAGGAAAGGAAGGAAATAAGGGATATATGGCTTGAAAATGCCTTGATTGTTTTTTTAGGATATAAATTTCTTTCAAGTTGATTTGTAGGAAATTTCCTAGGAAAAGGAAAGGAAATAAATTATGGATATATATATATATGGTTTGAAAATGTCTTGGTTGTTTTTTTGGGACAGAAATTTCTTACAAATTGATTTGTAGGAAATTTCTTTGAAAAATAAAGGAAATGAGGGATATAGATGCCGAAGAATTCTCTGAATTTGTTGCCATAAAACAAAGGAAAGGCTTTCATTTGCCCTTGGCAAGATTAATGTCAAGTGTAGTACCTAAACCACTGCCGCCATCTCCTCAAGCACCCCCAGGGCCGAATCCTTAATTGGCATTCCCTGTATTTTAAGTATTAGACATTTCTTGATCCAGTGGAAATTAATGTCATCAATAACAAAATATCGAAATAAAAATTGTATGTACTATACTCTAAAAGTTGGTTCAGCAGCAAACTTATGATTCATCTTTACATTGTGAAAGCATATGTGAAACAAATGATTGTGAAGTGCAAATATTTATACAGCATCTGCATCACATGATTTTGTGTTCAAATACAACTAAACTTTCTAAATGCAACTGAAAAGAATTTTAAATGTAATAAAAGTTTATCTACACTTGGTCAACTACGTTAATTAGCTAGAGATCGATAATTACAGTTACAACGTATACAAAATATTTAATTTGATAGAGATAGACTTTATAAAGTCTTCTCATTCTTTTTATACACCGGATAGCTATAGCTTTATTATTGTCATTTGTCACTGCCTAATTATTTCATAATATTATTTTTGTGCATAAAATTTATACGTGAACCTTTCCATAACTCGCATGAAATTGGCTCACTGCATGAGTATTGTCAATTTCATGGACGCATCTGCTCATGCATATGTTTGGATAACCCGAACAGATGGAGCTCGAGATATTCGACCACATGTCCGAACAAAAGGGGCTTGCCATTATCTCACATGCCCTACCATATTGTATTGTATTAAGTATGGGTGTATATGTGGGCTGATGTTAACAGCATGCATCTACTATCCGCAACTATCCCCACATGCAGATGTGGATGCGGTTAGCGAAAACTATTATCGTATATGCAAATAGCATTTTTAGGATATGCGGATGCGGTTATTGACCACATCTGCACACCTTTTATATATATTATATATTTCTTATATATATTATATTTAATAAATTCACCAAAACGACATTATTTTTGTGTTTAATACCAAAATGATATTGTTTTAGATTAAGAATAGGTTATTTTTACATTAGTTTGATTGATTGTGTTGCTTTTTCGTGTAACACTTGGACAAAAAGGCAAAAGTAATATGAAATCAATATATTTTCAAAATATTAGGGTTTAAAAAAGATTAAAACAAGCCCAAAATACTAAAAATCGGCATAAATTATTTTTAAAATTATTTAAAATAGGCCCTAATAGAGACTCAAAGAATGCTTAAAAGACTAAAATATGCTAATTATCTAATATGTGGATAGCTAATAATAACTGCAATTACCACTATTGATGAACCACTAAAGGATTCAGAATTAGTCTCCTATCTGCTGGCGGGTTTAGGATCTGACTATGATCCTTTCATCACGTCAATCACCACTCGGACGGTTGCATCCCACATCGCTTGGATATGGGAATGAGAATATGCTTCTATGTATATTCGCACCCTTCTTGACACAACGCGTTTTAAAGTCGTGATGACCATGAACCTATCATAACTCCGCAGTTAAGCGTGCTTCTGTGAGAGTAGTACCAGGATGGGTAAACTCCTGATAAGTCTGGTTCGGGAGAGCGAAAAGCAGACAATATTGTGTCATTTGGGGTGGGTCGTTATAAATGGTATTAGAGCCATTACTCAGCCTGAGATGAGGGAGCGTGCACAAGCCTATGAGGGTCACTAGCGGGCACTCTTTAGGATGCCAAGCATGGGGTGATCCCATGAAGGTTGCCAGCGGGGACGCTGGGTTCCAAGATTGGGTGATTGTAACGTCCCACATCGCTTAGGTATAAGAATAAGAATGTGCTTATATGTATATTTACACTATTCTTGACACAACGCGTTTTAAAGTTGTGATCGTCATGAACCTATCAGAATTCTACAGTTAAGCATGCTTCTATGAGAGTAGTACCAAGATGGCGGGCGACCTCCTAGGAAGTCTGGTTCGGGAGAGCCAAAAGCGAACAATATTTTATCGTTTGGAGTGGGTCGTTACATCCATTAAGTCATTCCCAAATTAAACAGCTGAAGCCAAACATTTCGGTCTCAATTAAATGGTGATCATGAAGGCTAGAATTCCAATCTATCAGTCAAATAGTGACACTTCAGTTACCATATGATTTAAGAGCAGGGGGAGATTGATCATTTTTTGTGTTAGTTTTAATTCCTCCTTTAGTGCATAATGCCTATTTGCCTTGAAGAACCCTACATAGCATGCCCTAATCCAGGTCAACAAAATCAACTGTCTTTTTCAATTCAGGTGCATGGCAATGTCTTTTGAGTTAAATTAATCCTTCAAAGGGCTTGGTTTCTCTGCATGGGATGTTTTAAATTTCTATCTGCATCACCTTCAACTTGATTCGGTGAAGGAAAAGGAAAGAATATATAAGAAAGGAAGAAGGCCGGGGGTACATATAAAGAAAATTTGGAATAAAAGCTCTTAGACTATCCCCTTTACGTACATTTTCTGTTATTGGATTTTAGAAAGGGAAATGCTAAAAATCCTCCCTTCATCCTCCCTTTGTCCACCTTTTTTGCTTAAAAAAATTGATTTTAAGCAAAAAGGTGTCTCTGATGTCACATCAGAGACACATTTTTGCTTAAAATCAATTTTTTTATAATAAATGGAGGATGAAAGGTGGATGAGAGGTGCATGTGTAGCACCCCTCTTTTAGAAAAAGATTTTTCAACTTGACTCAGTGAATGAGAATAAAAAAACTCCTAAAATTTCAAAATGGGAAATGTTAAAAAACATCCCTTCATCCCCCTCCATTCCCCCCTTTTTATTAAATAAATTGATTTTAATGAAAAAGCAGTCTCAATTTGTTTAATAAAAAGGGAGGATGAGAGGGGGATGAGGGGTACATGTGTAGCACCCCTCCTAGGCAGTTCAAGCCTACCCATGCACTTTAGTCCTGTTCCCTATAGTACTGGGTCAAAGATGGAGAATAATAAAAGCAACATCGATCCCTCATTTCCTTCTTTTCCTTTTCTTTTACCGAGTCGTGTTGAAAAGTCATAATCTAAAATCCCACTATAGAAAAACATTTCCTATATATTTTCAAAGAGGGGTGCTACAATTGCACCCCTATAGTGGGATTTTAGATTATGACTTTTCAACACGACTCGGTAAAAGAAAAGGAAAAGAAGGAAATGAGGGATCGATGTTGCTTTTATTATTCTCCATCTTTGACCCAGTACTATAGGGAACAGGACTAAAGTGCATGGGTAGGCTTGAACTGCCTATATAATAACTGTGATATTTGCAAGTCTCTTCCATAATTAATGCAACATGAGGTTTAAGGTCAAGAGGCCCTTCCTCCTTGATTTTCTAGTGCTTACTATCCTGTTCCTTGCATGGAGCTTGTTCGTCACCGGTAAGAGAATTACATTTTTCTCTCTAAATTTTGTATATATTGATTTAGCCACACCGTTCCCTTCTATTAGAATATATTTTCATAAAATCCTTGTGATTGATTATCAGCCGTAAGTGATAATCAAATCCTTGTGATTTAATTATCTTATTTATATTGTATTTACCATTCACATTTTCCTATAAGTAGGAATTATTGGTATTGTAAAAATATCAAGAAACAAGAGCAAAATGGAGCCATTTTAACTATTCCCTGATGATGAACGTATGTGTTTAACACTGAACTATCCGACCCGTAAAATCTTTTATTTCAATTTTTTCTTATTATGCTATTTTCTTTATATTTCCTTAACCTTACGTACTTCTTCATATATCAGAGCAATTGACTAATACCAGTTTTTTATTTATTTATTTTATTTTCATTTTCCTTTGTCTCATCGTTCTATCTCCGATTTTCACATTTATCATAGAATAGAAGTTGATAGTGAGGTTTTTTTTTTTTTATTATTATTTTTTTCACCAATATGTTTCTTCGACAATTGAAGATAGAACAAGTTTCATCTAACCTTATTAATGCTATGTTATTCGATAAGTACTGTACAAGTACACCAATCCAACGATTTTTCAAACCACAGGAGATTTGCTAATCAATCACTAGGATACATTTGATTACAATCACAATTATATGAAAATATATTCTAACACCATCAATATTCATGAAGAATTTCTCTTCTTGATATACAAGTCTAACATCCAATAACTTGATTAAATGCGTGGTCAAATTTGTGACACGGAAGGTGGAATAGCCTTACAACCATAAAATATAATGGAAAATTATGCAACAGAATAAGGCTACTAGAATTTGATAAACTTGACACCAATGTTTATATATGTCAGATCTACTTTTAATTATATTGTATTTATGATCTTTTAACATGAGTTAGTACCATCTTTGTTATTTTTCTTTGTCTGAAACTATTGGTGTTGATTATTCTGATCAGGTGAAAAAATGGAAAACATAGCTCATGCAAAAGATATAGCAGAATTGTCAGGAGCCGTTACTGTAACACAAAGGAAAAGCCAAACTTTGCTCTTAGCAAAACTAATGCAGAAGAAGCCGCCTGAACCGCCGCCGCCAAGTCTTACGGCTCCCCCAGGGTCTCGTCCTTAACAGACATTCCTTGTACTTCATATGTTAGATCATGTGTTAGACATCTCTTGATGTGGCGTAAATGTCAAAAATAGCATAATATCGAAATCAAAATAGCATATGCATTCTATTCTAAATGTCAGTTCAGCAGCAACCATTGAATAAAAGTGTTAACATGTTAACACTTCCAGTTAACATGTTCCTTCAATTGATTTTGTAGCTAAAAATTTAGAACGGTTATCGTCGAGGAACTTCAATAATTGATCTTTCTGCTTCACGACCTTGTGTAGCCTTATTGAAACTCAATATTCTAAATTCGATCGTTTGGCATCCAATTTTGGAATTATGGTGAAAAAAATAAATGATTTATGTAATTTTCAATGAAAACATGGTCAAATTTACAACAGACAAAAAAAGTTATGTTTTTAATTTTGTACTTAGTTGTAATTATAATTTAACTTCTTCAAAATAAATTGAAAATTATTTTCAAAGATCAAGATATTAGGTTATAATTAATTTTCAAAATAAATTGAAATATTTTTTTGATACATATATATTCCTGTATTCCTATGAATAATTGCTCTATTTTCATAAAAAAAAAAAAAAAAAAAAAAAAAAAAATCCTTTAGTTTCCTTCATACCCTTTTCTTTTCTTATCCATTTTTCTTCAAATGAAACAGACTTTTATTTTTTATGACAAAGACAGTATAGTATGTATGATATTCATAAAAAAACGAAAAAAAAAAAAATTATCACACACACACACATGCTTATTATTGAAGGATATTTTGCTCATTTCTAAGATAAAGAGGCAGCTCACATGCAAGATGTGCACAATATATACTACCGTCAAGTTATTTATGTGACCATATATCTATGATCATGATAGTCCATCGATCAAAGGCACTTTTCAAATTCTAAAGTCAATATTTTGTTGCAAAAACACTAGAAATAAAATTTTAGTATATTTATTTGCAAATCTAAATACTTTAGTATTATAAACTTCAAAAATTTCACTTTCTTATACAATCTTTATTAAAACATCAATATAAACTTTTAATCAATTATTTGATAAGTGTTTAATATATTTCATCAACTATTGTTTCAAGAAAATAATTAAAATATTACTGATTAATGAAAATAAGAGAATATAAACCAATTTAATTATTTTAATTAATAAAAATACATAGGGGTAATACTATATATCTCATCACCATATTTTTTAGTTTATTTCATATTTTCACACAAATAAAAAGATTAAAGAGGTAATTCCCTACTATTACTAAGGTCGTCTTCAATGGACAGGCTTTGGGGTGTTTTTCACTCACTATTTGGCCAAAAGGGTGACTCGACTTCTCTCCTTCAATTTGTTTAAATATATATATATATATATATATATTTGGTTTTTAATATTTTTTTAACAATTTTTTTTTTTTAATAATTTTTAATAATTTGTTAGTATAAGTAACATGTCATAATATGATTGGTACTGATGTGATATATTAACGGATTCTATTAACTTTTATAACGATAGAAACCTATTTATTTTTTGGAGTGGCTGAACCATTCTCTAAGGCTTTTCAAGACCACCCCCCGTAAGGATTGAGAGAGTGGCTAAACCATCCCCTAAGGCGTTTAGAAGGCAGTCCAATGACTATTTGGGTGATTGGCATACACCTTTTTTTGAAAATATTTTTTTGTTCAAAAATTGATGAGGTGGCAAAATTGTGACTGTTCATTTTATAAATGAATTGTCACAACTTTAAGAATTTCTTGACCTTGCACTTCTTAAAATGAACGGTCACGATTTTAAGAATGGCACAGAATCTTGATCTCCACCCCCTCAAGCCCATGTGAGACCTGTAAAACATTGTCATGTGGACATTCTTACCATACCAACATATCCTTAAAACAAAAACAAAAACAATAAAATAAAATAAAAAAGAAGCAAAAAATTGTATAAAAAAAAGAAGAAAAAAAAAAGAAAAGAATAGAAAATGAAGCAGTGGAGGAGAAATCCCACCGCCAGGAGTTGTGGGATTTTCACCCACACGCTTGTTGTACGTTGAGGTGGTTCACGGGGACTTCCACCCCATAAAGGTGGACATAGGGGTGGAAAAGGCCCCGACCCGCCCTCTCTCGCTTTGGGTGGGTTGCAGGGTAGGAGTCCCTTCGAACCACCTCCGCTTAAAGGGAAGGGGTTCCTTTGAAATTGGAAATCTAATGATTAAATCCAAATCAAATGAAAACTATTTGCTAATATATATTTTTTTTCATGCTAAATATATTGTTAAGGGTGACTTGGCAACTCACTACAAAAAAAGTGCAACTGGCCGCGTGTCTACTGTGTCTACTGTAGCGGTTACTGTAGACACGCGGCCAATTGGCCACGTGTAATAAAGACACGTGGCTGGTGGTATAAGAAAAACAAGTAGCCGCATGTATTTTTACACGCGGCCAATTGGGCGCGTGTATTTTTTACACGTGGCCAATTGTTTATATCAAATATATATTAATAAAAACAAATTTTATTAAGGTTTTGTACACTATTGATAAAAAAAAAATATATGTATATGTATAAGAGAATTGGCCACGTGGCCAGAATTTGTGTAGGTAGGCACGCGGGAATTGTCCCGTGCGCCACCTAACCATTACTTTCAAATATAATATATATATATATATATATATATATATATATATATATATATATATATATATATATATTATATTTAAATATTTGAAAAGGGAAATTTTTTTTTCATTAAATACTGCACGCGTTCTCTCTCTCTCTCTCTCTCTCGCGAACCCAGCAGACCAGTACCCACCGATCGACCGGCGGCCAACGACCGATTGACCCTCGCCCAGCTCTCTCTTGGACCCAGCAAATCCAGCCGACCCCCACCGATTGACCGACGGCCAACGACCGATCGACCTTGCTCTCTCTCTCTCTCTCTCTCGGACCCAGCAAATCCAGCCGACCCCCACCGATCAATCGGAGGCCAACGACCAACCGACCCTCGCCCAGCTCTCTCTCTGCAAATCTCGCGCAAGCAGGGAAAAGAAAAATTCAACGGGAAAAAAGACGTGCCACGTGGGTTAAGAGTTGGACACCAGCCGAACTCTTGACGCACGTATAGCATTACTCGATTTTGTAATATTGATTTAGACGCACCACTCCATCAATATTCATCAATAATTTCTCTTCTTAATACATCTGTCTAACCTCCATAACTTGATTGAAGGTGTGGTCAAATTTGTGGAACCGAAGGCGGAATAGTCTTACAACCAAAAAGTATAGTGAAAAATTATGCATTAGAATACAAGGCTACTCTAATTGAAGTTAATTTACTATGCCTGTTTTATTCCATAATCGATAGTAATAAACTTGACACCCGTATTTATGCCATTTTTTATTTTAATTGCACTGTATTTATGATCTTTTAACACAAGTTAACGCTATTTTTATTTTTTTTTCCTTGTTTGAAACTGTTGATACTAATTACTCTGATCAGGTAAGAAACTGGAGGAATTAGTTCATGCAAAGGATGCAGAAGAATTATCTGAAACTATTACCGTAAAACAAAAGAAAGGCCGACTTTTGCTAATGGCAAAATTAATGCTGAATGGACTACCTAAATCGCCTCTACCAACTCCTAGACCGTCCAGAGGGCCGCGCCTTGTACCCTCTTCACGCTAGTATTTCATGTATTAGACATCTCTTGATGTGGCGTAAATGTCATCAATAACATAATATCGAAATTCAAAATAGTATGTACTCTATTTTAAATGTCAATTCAGCATCAATCACTGAATAAATGTGTTAGCAGAAGACTCATGATTAAAGCATATGTTCTCCCAGTTGGCACTCCCGGTTAACTTGGATGCAAGATTCCACTCCACCAATAATGCCAATGGCCTTATTATTTTTTTTGTTGAACAATATCAATTCTTCTTAAAAAAATCCCAAAACGAGTGAGAACAATAAATAGGGACAACAATTTCCCTACTAATAATACCATAGATGCATGGTGGAACATCTTCCGACCAATTAATTTTATCTATAACATGAGTCACCGCTTCTCTAGCTTGCTAGGCCGTGTGTCGCTGCATTTGCATCCCGCTTAACACGTACAACACGTGGTGACCAGAAAAAGCTCAAGCCATGTTTGATATTTTTCACAAAGTGGCCGAAACTGCTCATATTTGAGGCCTCTGAATTAATGTCATTTACAATATACAAAGCATCGCATTCAAAGATAATGTCAAACAAACCCACTTCCCTACTAAAGCCCACAGCTTGGAGGCCTGTCCAATGACCTTATTGTATATCCATGTATTAGACATTTCCTCCTAGAAGACCCAGAGGGCATCGCCCCTAATAGGCAATATTCTCTGTATTTCATTTATTAGAAATCTCTTGATGTGAATATGTTAGCAGAAAAACATACATTTTATTCAAATATTTATAAAGCAGCTGCATAACATGAGTTCGTGTTCAAATACAACTGAAAGGAATTTTAAATTAAGTCTATCTACACTTGGTCAACTAAGTTAGAGATAATTTAGAACATATACAAAATATTTAAACTGCGAAAAAGATAGACTTGACTTATCAAGTCTTCTCAGTCTTGTTAACTCCTGATTAGCTATAAATTTATTATTGTCACTGCTTTTAATGATTTCATAACATTATTTCCGTGCATATTTTTTCGTGAACCTTTCCAGGACTAGCATCAAATTTATATGAAATTTCAACCATATCCAAGCAAAAGAAAAAGAAAGACGGAGCCATTTCCACCACCTCCTCTATGATCAGGAAACCTCTTGGACTATCTTGTTAAGGTATATTATATTGATTGCAATTGGACTTTAGAGGATGATTTTTCAACTTGATGATTCGGTAAAGGAAAGAATAAGAAACGAAGAAGGGGTACGGGTACATATAATTAAAGAAATGAAAAATTATAATTTAGCCCATCAAACTACCATCCATTCTTCGGATAGTCCCTTGAAATATCAAGGCTTGGATTCTAATCCCCAAACTACCAAAATGTTTGAAAAATGTCACTTTTGACGAAATATGCTCATTCATGCCACCCCCTCCCCAACTAAAATTTTTCTTTTTAAAATAAAAATAAAAAATAATCATAAAATTTTAGATTTTTTTTAGTTTTTTAGATTTTTTAATTTAATTTTTATTATTTTTTAATTAGAAAATACATGTGGCAAGGGTATTATGAGCATATTTCGCCAAAAGTAATATTTTTCAAACGTTTTGGTAGTTTGAGAGGCCAGAGTTCAAGCCTTGGTAGTTCGGGGGCTATCCATAGAATGACCGGTAGTTTAGGGGGCTAAATTGTAATTTTTCCTTAAAGAAAATGTGACCTTATGAAAAATTGATATTTTTAAATCGGACTTAATAAACTCACAAATCCAAGCAACCCTAAATAAATTGTAAATGGCAAATTCTCCTTTGACCGAGTAAAGGAAAATAAATTGTAAATGGAAAATTCTCCTTCTTTGACCGAGTAAAGGAAAACGACTAAAGTGGGTAGCTAAGGTTTGAAATTGCATGGAATAATCAAACAGGAGTGGCTATATATAATATAATTGTGATATTGGCAACTCTCTTCCACAATGCAACATGAGGTCTGAGGTCAAGAGACGCTTCCCCCTTAGTTTGTACCCCCTTTTCTCTCTAAATTTTGTATATATTTTGTCTCTAACTTTATATCATCATTTTTCTCTTTGATCAGGTGAAAAAATAGAAAAATTAATCCATGTAATAGATCCCGATAAAATTCTCTAAATTTGTTACCATAAAACAAAGGAAAGGCTTTCATTTGCCCTTGGCAAGATTAATGTCGAGTGTAGTACCTAAACCGCCGCCACGTACCATCTCCTCGAGCACCCCAGGGCCAAACCCCTAATTGGCATTCCCTGTATTTCATGTATTAGACATTTCTTGATTCGGCGGGAATTAATGTCATCAATAACAAAATATCAAAATCAAAATAGTATGTACTCTACTCTAAATGTCGGTTCAGCACCAAACGTATGATTCTTCTTTACATTGTGAAAGCATATGTGAAACAAATGAATGTGAAGTGCAAATATTTATACAGCATCGTCATCACATGAGTTATTGTTCAAATAGAACTAAACTTTCTAAATGCAACTGAAAAGATATAAGTTTATCTACACTTGGTCAACTAAGTTAATTAGCTAGAGATCGATAATTACAGTTACAACGTATACAAAATATTTAATCTGATAAAGGTAGACTTTATCAAGTCTTCTCATTCCTTTTATACTCCGGATAGCTATAGCTTTATTATTGTCATTTGTCACTGCCCAAGTATTCACAACATTATTTTCGTGCATATAATCTATACGTGAACCTTTCCATAAGTCGCATGAAATTGGCTCACTCTATGAGTATATATTGTCAATTTCATGGACCCATCTGCTCATGCATATGTTTGGACAACCCGAACAAATGGAGCTCGAGATATTCGAGCACATCTCCGAACAAATGGGGCTTGCCATTATCTCACATGCCTTACCTTATATTGTATTGTATTGTATTAAGTATGGGAGTATATGTGCTGATGTTAACTGCACATGTATCTACTATACGCAACTATCCCCACATGCGGACGTAGATGCGATTAGTAAAACCTATTATCGCATATGAGGATAGCATTTTTAGGGTATCCGGATGCGGTTATGCATCTACTATCTGCAACTATCCCCACATGTGGATGTGGATGCAGTTAGAAAAAACTATTATCGCATATGCGAATAGCATTTTTAGGATATGCGGATGCGGTCAATAACCACATCCGCACACCTTTTATATATACTATATATTTATTATATATATTATATATATTATGTTTAATAAATTCACCAAAATGACATTGTTTTTGTGTTTAATACCAAAATGACTTCATTTTGGATTAAGAATAGGTTATTTTTACATTAGTTTGGTTGGCTGTGTTGCTTTCTCGTGTAACACTTGAGCAAAAAGCTAGGCAAAAGTAATATGAAATCAATATATTTTCAAAATATTAGAGTTTAAAAAAGATTAAAACAAGCCCAAAATACTAAAAATCGGCCTAAATTATTTTTAAAATCATTTAAAATATGTCCTAATAGAAACTCAAAGAAGGCTTAAAAGACTAAAATATGCTCATTACCTAATATGCGGATAGATGATAATAACCGCTATTGATGAACCACTAAAGGATTCAGAATTAGTCTCCTAGCCTATATGCTGTCTGGTTTAGGATCTAACTATGATTCTTTCATCACGTCAATCACCACTCGGACTGTTACGTCACACATCACTTGGATATGAGAATGGGAATGAGAATGTGCTTATATGTATATTCGCACATTTCTTGACACAACGTGTTTGAAAGCCGTGATGACAATGAACCTATCATAACTCTACAGTTAAGCATGCTTCTATGAGAGTAGTACTAGGATGGGGTGAATTATTGGGAAGTCTGGTTCGAGAGAGTGAAAAGCAGACAATATTGTGTCGTTTGGGGTGAATCGTTATAAATGATATCAGAGTCATTGTCCAGCTTGAGATGAGGGAGCGTGCACAAGCCTATGAGGATCGCTAGCGGAAACTCGCTGGGACGCCAAGAATGGGGTGATCCCATGAGGGTTGCCAACGGGGACGCTGAGTCCCAAGAGTGGGTGATTGTGACGTCCCACATCGCTTAGGTATGGGAATAAGAATGTGCTTATATGTATATTTGCACATTTCTTGACACAACTCGTTTTAAAGTCTTGATCACTTTGAACCTATCAAAACTTCGCAATTAATTAAGCTTGCTTCTGTGAGAGTAGTACAAAGATGGCAGGCGACCTCCTAAAAAGTCTGGATCAAGAGATCGAGCTAAAAGCGGACAATATTGTATCGTTTGGAGTGAGTCGTTACATCTGTTAAGTTAGGCCCAAACTAAACAGCTGAAGCCAAGCATTTCAGTCTCAATTAAATGGTGATCATGAAGGCTGAAATTCCAATGTATCAGTCAAATAGTGACACTTCAGTTACCATATGATCGATTTAAGAGTAGGGGGAGATTGATTGGATCTGTCTCATTTTTGGTGTTAGTTTTAATTCCTCTTTTAGTGCATAATGCCTATTTGCCTTGAAGAAGTACCCTACATAGCATGCACTAATCCAGGTCAACATGCAAAATCAACTGTCTTTTTCAATTCAGGTGCATGGCAATGTCTTTTGAGTTAAATTAATCCTTCAAAGGGCTTGGTTTCTCTGCATGGGATGTTTTAAATTTCTATCTGCATCACCTTAAACTGGATTCGGTGAAGGAAAAGGAAAGAATATATAAGAAATTAGAAGAAGGCCGGGGGTACATATAAAGAAAATTTGGAATAAAAGCTCTTAGACTATCCCCTTGACGTACATTTTCTGTTATTGGATTTTAGAAAATGATTTTTCAACTTGACTCAGTAAATGAGAATAAAAAAAACTCCTAAAATTTGAAAATATATACAAACTCTTACTATCTAGCTCGTTGGGAAATGTTTTTCTATTGTGGGATTTTAGATTATGATTTTTCAACCCGACTCGTTGCCTTTATTATTCTCCATCTTTGACCCAGTATAGGAACAAGACTAAAGTGGGTAAGGTTTGAACTGCGCGTATATAGTAATTGTGATTTTTGCAAGTCTCTTCCACAATTAATGCAACATGAAGTTTCAGGTCAATAGACGCTTCCTCTTTGGTTTTCTTTTGCTTACCATCATGTTCCTTGCATGCAGCTTGTTCGTCACCGTCACCGGTGAGAGAAGCACCTTTTCTCTCTAAATTTTGTATGTATTGATTAAGCCACACTGCTCCATCTATTAGAATATATTTTCATAAAATCCTTGTGATTGATTATTAGCTGTGAGTGATAATCAAATCCTTGCGATCGATTTGATTACCTTATTTATATTGTATTCACCGTTTACATTTTCCTTATAAATAGGCCAGGAATTATTGGTATTGTAATAAAAATCATCAAGAAACAAGACAAAATGTAGCCCTTAATTAATTTGGACTCTTCCTTAGCGATAAACGTAGGTGTTTAACACCGAAGTACCCGTAAAATCCCTTATTTCTATTTTTTCTTATTATGTTATTTTCTTTATATTTCCTTAACATTATATATTTCTTTATGGTATCAGAGCCATCAACTAATGCCAATCTTTGATCACCAATGGCATGTGGAATTCAATTTTTTTTTTCCTTCCTCTTGAATAGAAGTCGGTCGTGAGGTTCTTTTTTTTACCAATATGTTTCTTCGACAATTGAAGACAGAACGAGTTTCATCTGGCCTTGTTGACGCTCTATTATTCGATAAGTACACCAATCCAACAATTTTTCAAATCACAAGGATTTGATAATCAATCACAAGGATATATTTGATTACAATCACAATTATATGGAAATATATTCTAACACCATCAATATTCATAAAGAATTTCTCTTCTTGATATATAAGTCTATCCTCCCTAACTTGATTGAATGCGTGGTCAAATTTGTGGCATAGAAGGCGGAATAGCTTTACAACTATAAAATATATTGAAAAATTATGCAACAGAATACAAGGCTATTAGAATTTGATGAACTTGATACCCACGTTTATGTCAGATCTACTTTTAATTACATTGTATATATGATCTTTTAATACGAGTTAGTACCATCTTTGCTTTATTTTTTTTCCTTGTCTGAAACTATCGGTGGTAAATACTCTGATCAGGTGAAAAAATTGGGAAACTAGTTCATGCAAAAGATATAAAAAAAATTGTCAGGAGCCCTTATTGTAACACAAAAGAAAGGTCAACCTTTGCTCTTAGCAAAACTAATGCAACAACGGCCACCTGAACCGCCACCGCCATGTCTTACGGCTCCCCCAGGGCCTCATCCCTAACAAACATTCCTTGTACTTCATGTGTTAGACATATCTTGATGTGGTGTAAATGTCATAAATAGCATAATTAATATCAAAATCAAAATAGCATATGTATTCTACTCTAAATGTCAGTTCAGCAGCAACCATTGAATAAATATGTTAACAGAAGACCCATGACACTTCCAGTTAACTTGTTCCTTCAATTGATTTTGTAGCTACAAAATGTGGAATGGTTATCTTGGAGGAACTTCAATAATTGATCTTTCTGCTTCACGAACTTGTGTAGCGTTATTGAAACTCAATATTCTAAATTCGTTTGGCTTCCAATTTTGGAATTATGGTGCAAAAAAATAAATGATTTATGTAATTTTCAATGAAATCATGGTCAAATTTATAACAGGCACAAAAAGTTATGTTTTTAATTTAATACTTAGTTGTAATTATAATTTAACTTCTTCAAAATAAATTGAAAATTATTTTCAAAGATCAAGATATTAGGTTAAAATTAATTTTCAAAATATATTTTGCTCTATTTTCATTAAAAAAAAAATCCTTTAATTTCCTTCATACCTTTTCTTTTCTTATCCATTTTTCTTCAAATGAAACAGACTTTTTTTTTCTTTTCTTTTTTTTTTTAATTTTTATGACAAAGACAGTATAGTATGTATGATATTCATAAAAAAAGGGCAAAAAAAAAAAAATTATCACACACACGCGCTTATTATTGAAGGATATATCACTACAAAAAACTTAGTATTTAGTCACATGCAGTTAGCCATGTGGATGAGGGTCATCCATGTTGCTAACTGCTAGCCACGTGGGTCCCGCATGGTTAATCCGGTTGTTGCTAAATGTCACTTAGCAACGTGGTATATACACGTGGTTACTTAACCACGTGCCACTCACAAGTGGCTAAAAAAAAAAGGGGGCACTTTTAGCCATGTGGAACTAACCCACGTCGCTAACTACTTCATTTATTTATTTACCGGTATTTTCTTTCTAGCCCTCGTCGGGAAATTTATTTTTTTTTTCCTTGCCGGAAACTTTTACAAGGCCGGCGAAATCTTCCCCTTCCTTCCCCCATGAAATCCAATCCAAAAAATCCCCTAAAAATCAACAAAAATCCTCCGCCGACCGCAATACCAAAAAATCACCAAAAATCACAAACAAAAACCAAGAATCACCAAAATTGCCCAGTCGCTAGAAATTAGATTCAAAAAACCAAAACAACAAAAACCCAGTCGCGGGATTCGAACCCGGCCATCAAACCAAAACAACAAAAACCCAAAATTAGATTCAAAATCCGGCCGGTCCTCCGATCCCTGCATCACCAAAACATCAAGGGATAAGAGAGAGAGATAGAGAGAGAGAGAGAGAGTACCTATGGTCGACAGAGATCAGTGTCCGACGAGAGTGATATTGCTCATTTCTAACATAAAGAGGCTACTCACATGCAAGATGTGCACAATATATACCACCGTCAATTAAGTTATTTATGTGACCATATATCTATGATCATGATAGTCCATCGATCAAAGGCACTTTTCAAATTCTAACGTCAATATTTTGTTGCAAAAACACTTGAAATAAAATTTTAGTATATTTATCTGCAAATCTAAATACTTTAGTATTATAAACTTCAACAATTACACTTTATTATACAATCTTTATTAAAACATCAATATAAAATTTTAATCAATTATTTGATAAGTGTTTAATATATTTCATCAACTGTTGTTTCAAAACAATAATTAAAATATTACTGATTAATAAAAATAAGAGAATATAAACCAATTTAATTATTTTAATTAATAAAAACTACCTAGGGGTAATGCTATATATCTCATCACCATATTTTTTATGTTAATTTCATATTTTCACACAAATAAAAAGATTAAAGAGGTAATTTGCTACTATTACTAAGGTCGTCTTCAATGGACAGGCTTTGGGGTGGTTTTTCACCTACTATTTGGCCAAAAGGGTGACTCGACCTATCTCCTTCAATTTGTTTATATATATATATATATATATATATATATATATATATATTATTTGGTTTTTAATTTTTTTTAATAAGTTGTTAGTATAAGTAACACATGTCATAATATGATTGGTACTGATGTGACATATTAACGGATTTTATCAACTTTTATAACGATAGAAACCTATTTATTTTTTGGAGTGGCTGGACCATTCTCTAAGGCTTTTGAAGACCACTCCCCTTAAGGATTGAGAATTTGAGAGAGTGGTTGAACCATCCCCTAATGTGTATAGAAGGTAGCCCAATGACTCTATTTGGGTGATTGGCATACACCTTTTTTTTGTTCAAAAATTGATGAGGTGGCAAAATAGTGAAGGCTCATTTCAAATGAATTGTCACAACTTTAAGAATTTCATGACCTTGCACTTCTTAAAACAAACGGTCACAATTTTAAGAATGACACAGAATCTTGATCTCCGGCCCCTCAAGCCCATGTGAGACCTGTAAAACATTGTCACGTGGAAATTGTTACCATATCAACATATCCTTTAAAACAAAAATAAAAAATAAAAAGTAAAAAATTGTAAAAAAAGAAAAAACAGAAAAGAATAGAAATGGAAGCAGTGGAGGAGAAATCCCACTACCAGGAGTTGTAGGATTTTCACCACACGCTTGTTGTACGTTGAGGTGGTTCACGGAACTTCCACCCCATAAAGGTGGTCATAGGGGTGGGAAAGGGTAGGGGTTTCTTTAACATTGGAAACCTAATGATAAATCAAATGAAAACTATTTGGTAATATCTTTTTTTTTTCTTGCCAAATATATTGTTAAGGGTGACTTGGCAACTACTTGATGCAGCAAAAACTTCGTCAACAATTTGGATAGAAAAACTAATGGAGCGAGTGATTTTTAAAATGATTAAATTAAAACATCTATAGTGATTTTTATTTTTATTTTGAAACCTAGCTAAGTAGCAATTTTTAAAGATTATAAAACCTAGGGACTAATTTTTTACTTTCACAGAAATGAACCTTTTGAAAATTTGAGAAAATAAACTGTCTTGTACGTTTTGATGAGTTTTCTGTAGTTGGATTTTAGATGATTTTTCAATGTGACCCGATTGAGGGTTGGGGGGTGGGACCGTGGGAGTTATTTAGGGTCGTGTTTACATGTGGTCTTGAAAATTTGAAATAAAAACTCTTGGACTATTTTGTTAGCTAGCTAGGTATATTAATTGTAGTTGGATTTTAGATGATGATTTTTCAACGTGATTCGGTAAAGGAAAAGAAAAGAATAAGAAAGGATCGAAGAAGATTGACCTTTTGAAAATTTGAAATAAAAGCTATTTAGACTAGCTATCACCTCCACATAAATTTTCTGTTGTTGGATTTTAATTAGATGATGGTTTTTCAACTTGACTCGGTGAACGATAATTACAAAAAATCCTTAAAATTTGAAATAATTAATAATTGGAAAATGTTTTTCTATAGTTGGATTTTATTTATTTATTTGTTTATTTTTATATAGATGTAGTTGGATTTTAGATTATAAAGGAAAAGGAAAGGAAGGAAATGAGGGATATTGGTCTGAAAATGCCTTGGTTGTTTTTTTAGGACAGAAATTTCTTATTTCTTATAAGTTGATTTATATATAGGAAGTTTCCTAGGAAAAAGAAAGGAAAGAAATGTTGGATATATATATATGGTTTGAAAATGCCTTGGTTGTTTTTTTAAGATAGAAATTTCTTACAAATTGACTCGCAGGAAATTTTCTTGGAAAAGGAAAGGAAGGAAATGAGGGATGTATGGTCTGAAAATGCCTTGATTGTTTTTGTTGGACAAATTTCTTAGAGCATTAGCAGCATATACTTAACTATTTTTCTTAAATTTAGGAAACAAAATTACTTTTTGCTTCTCTATAAAAAAAGCATGAGTAATGATTCAATGCCATCGAAAGATACAACTTTTCACCATCTTGCCTATGTGGCAAGGTGGTCCCCCACTATTTTTTGAATTTTTTTATTTTTTAAAAATAAATTAAGATGGTGGACCACCTTGCCACATAGGCAAGGTGGTGAAAAGTTGTATATTTAGGTGGTAGTGAATCATTACTCAAAAAATATTTCACAATAGATTCCTTTATATTCTCCTATATCAATTTAATATTCTTTCTTTATTCTTATTTTATTAGATTTCTTACTTTCCTACTTTCTGTCATTTTTATCATTATATAATTCATTGGATAGGGTAGCTACAGTGCTACCCAAGGGTTTAGGAAAATATAGGAAAACTGATGTGGGTGATTTTTTGTGACTTCTTTTAAATTCTCTCTATATTTAGGGAAGGGAACTACCTATAGAGTATCTGCCCTCTTCCTTGCATGTAGCTTGTTCGTCACCAATAAGAGGATCGGAGCACCTTTTCCTCTCTAAGTTTTGTATATATTGTTTGACATATATGTGTGTGTGTTACTGGGTATGCTATTGCATGCTTTACATTTTGTGTTGTCTACTTATGGGTGTCGTGTGTGTACATGGGTGAACTGTGAATAATAGAGAAAGAGGGAATGGAGATTGAACTGCTCTGATATTGTTAAACCTCCATACTAACTAGACGCGAATGGTAAGAATTAAACATAAATATAAAAAAGAGGATCAAATATTTTCTCCTATTTTTCTTCTGCGAATACTAAATGACGTGGCTTCAAAGTAACTTTGAATTCTTAGGCCTCAGCATAGATAGATAGATTTTGTAATGATTTATCCACACCACTCCATCAATACTAGTTTTGCCCCTCCTAATTTTTTTTTTTTTTTAAATAAAATAAATTTGGGCCCTTCAAATTGTCAAGTCTGGGTCCTCTATTGTCTGTAGATTTATTCTCATGGGCAATCTATGGGATGAAAGTTTGTCAGGTGTGTGACAGTGTAAAGAGTTATCTCTTATGGCTTGGATACACTACAAAAAAAAAACATGCAATTAGTCACGTGGTTACAGTAGCCGTTACTTTAGCCACGTGGCCAATTAGCCACGTGTAATAAATAGACGTGGCTAGATGACAGTTAGCCACGTGTATTTATTACACGTGGCTAATTGGCCATGTGTATTTATTACACGTGGCTAATTGGCCACGTGTAATTAATAAACGTGGCCTATTAGCCACGTGTAATTAATACACGTGGCTAATTGGCCACGTGTAATTAATACATATGGCTAAAATATTTGTATTTTTTAATATTTTTTTATATTTATATTTGCAATTGGCCACGTGTAATTAATACACATGGCCAATTGTTTTTATCAAATATATATTAATAAAAACAAATTTTATTAAGGTTTTGATAAAAAAATATATATATGTATATGTATAAGAGAATTGGCCACGTGGCTTTAGGCCACGTGGCCAGAATTTGTGTAGGTAGGCGCGCGGGAGTTGTCCCGCGTCCACCTACACATTATTAATTTGAAGTTTCAAATATTTGAAAAGAAAAAAAAAAATCATTATATATATTACTGCACTCGTTCTCTCTCTCTCTCTCACGATACTGCACTCGTTCTCTCTCTCTCTCTCTCTCTCTCTCTCACTGTTCTTTCTCTCTCACGATACTGCACGCGTCTTCTTCTCTCTCACGGTACTATATCGCTCTCTCTCTCTCTCTCTCTCTCCAAACTCTGACCGGCCGGCCAATACATCACCGGCGGGTAAGAAAACAATATCTCTTTCACTTTCTCTCTCTCTAATACCTCTCTCTCTCTCTCTCTCTCTATCTCTCCAAACTCCGACTGGCCGGCCAGTACATCACCGGCCTTAAATCCCTTTCACTCTCTCTCTCTCTCTAATACCTCTCTCTCTCTCTCTCTCTGTCTCTCTCTCTCTCTCTGTCTCTCTCACTCTCTGTATCTCTCTCTGTCTCTGTATCTCTCTCTATCTCTCCAAACTCCGGCCAGCCAGTAGATATGTCGACGACGAGTTGTTTCTGTGTTTCGTATGGGTATATCGTATACGTATTAGGAAGGAAAAAAAAAAAAAAAATAGATCTGTTCTTTTCTTCTTCTTCTTTTTAAGCAATAATATCATTGTTGGCGACATGTGTTAAGAATACGTGTCAAAAAAAAAAAAAAAATCTTTTTTTTTTTTTTTTTTTTTTTTTTTAACATTTAGCCACGTGTATTTAATACACGTGGCTAAATTGTTCGCCACGTGTATTTTAAACGTGGCTGACAGTTAGCCGCGTGTATTTTGATACACGTGACCACTTGGACATGTGTATTAAAATACACGTGGCTAAATGTGCATTTAATGACACCCAGATCCGCTACGTGGGGCACACGTGGCCACTTGCACGTGGCCAACAGTTCGCCATGTGTACAGTGACCGTACACGTGGCGAAATGTAAGTGGCGAAAATCATTTTTTTTTGTAGTGATAGTTCGGTGCAAAGGGTTATCTCTTACGGCCAATTTAAATAATTTTTTAGGATATTTGGCTACCTTTGTCTTAGATCTAATTTGCTCGGAGCATATCTGCTCTTTAACTACTATATATTTTTATACACGGGTTAGCGAAAGATGAAAGTCATAAATAGCACTTTATTGTAAAATTTTTTATTTGTATCGATGATTATGTAACATCACAGCATATGACTATAATTTTACAAAGCTTTATACTTTGTGAAGTAAGAGTTTTATACTCGTGATCTTTGATCAATAAAATACTCAAACCTTCCGTTAAAATTTTTTTTTAAAAAAAATACTCAGGGGTAATGCTATTTAATTCCAACAACTCGATCACTGTATACTAATCGAATTGTAAATGGAGATAGAAGTTACTTAAGTACGCCAAAACATGGACCATTTCTCATGACCCATGCGTTGGGTCACGGACTATATACGTACTAATCGAATTGTAATAAATGGAAAATTTTCCATCTTTTACCCATTAAACGAGAAGGGCTAAAGTGGGTAGATTTGAAATTGCATGGAATAATCAAACAGGCCTGTCTATATATTAATTGTGACATTCGCAAGTCTCTACCACAATGCAATTGGCTTGAGGTCAGGAGACGCTCCCTCCTTGGGTGGGTTTCTTGTGCTTACCCCCCTCTTCCTTGCATGCAGCTTGTTCGTCACCACCGGTAAGAGATCGAAGCACCCTTTTCTCGATCGATCTCTAAATTTTGTACATGTATTTGCTATTGCTTCACATTTTGTGTAAAATTATTCAGTACAATTAATAGAAGCTAGGCTACTCTAACTGAAGTTCACGATGCCTAGCCTGTTTTGATGAAATTATGTCTACTTCTAATATTTGCATTGTATTTATGTCTTTTAACACCAATTAGTACTGCTATATATCTTTTCTTTATATTTTTATTTTATTTTTTTTGTCTGAAATTGTCTGTGGTAATTACGTTTTGATCATGTGATAAAATGGATCAAGAAGTTAATTCATGCAAGAGACGTGGAAGAATTGTCTGGAGTTCAACCACCTTTGCCCTTTATGTTGTCGCCCTTGTATAAAAGGCGACCAGCTGAACCGCTGCTGCCACCTCCTAGTAGGTCCACTGGGTCTCACCCCTAGTAGGCATTTCCTATATTTCATGTATTAGACATTTCTTGATGTGGTGTAAATGTCAATTGTATCGAAATCAAAATAGTATGTACGCTACTATATATACAAATATAATGTCAGCTCAACATCAACCATAAGAAATGCGTGAAATGTGTTAGTAGAAGACCCATTGTTGGTACAGTTTCCGGTATGGTGTGAATCTGCACGTTCTTCTGGTGTTCTTCACGCTTCTTAATGGGACCCTTCCGGAGATCCTCTATGATGCCTAAATTAGCTTCTATAAGAAAATAATGATCTGTGCATAAAAACTGAATCTTAGTTTATACCTGGGGTATGAGCCTATTTATAGGCAAAGAGGTGGAGTCAAAGCTGGATTAGAATTCTTGCTCCTTGTCGATCTAGAACTGCTGTCAGAGTTCTAATCGAGATCTAGAATTAATGTCAGAGTTCTAATTGGATTCTGATCTTTTATTAGACTTCTGATCTGATCATTCTTCTTATCTGATTGGACCATAAGTCCTATCCTAATTCTACCAGAGATAGGACTACTGATCAAACTATACTTGGGCTAATTAGAGTCCTATCCCAATTTACTGAGATAACTGATACCTGATTTCCCTGAAGTAGTTGCTAAATGTCTATCTCCTCCTTGGATCGGGTTGAGTGGAATTTATCCCTTATCCGAAGCTTGCTTGAATAATGGAAATTCCATGTCTAAGGAAACCCGAGCTTTGTCTCCTTCTGAAAACCTGCTAACCTGCAAAACCTGAGGGTTAAATCTTACCCCCCACTACCTTCTTGTTTTTCCTTAGGGTTTTCTCCCTGTCTCTTGAAAAACCTGCAAAACCCGAGGGTTAAATCCGACCCCCCTGGCTCTCTTTATTTCTCTCTCTCGGCAAGGACTGATCCGAGAGTTTTCTTCTTGTACTCGGCTAGGACTGATCCGAGACTCTCGGCTAGGACTGATCCAAGACTCTCGGCTAGGACTGATCCGAGAGTTTTCTTCTTGCACTTGGCTAGGACTGATCCGAAACTCTCGTCTAGGACTGATCCGAGAGTTTTCTTCTTGTACTCGGCTAGGACTGATCCGAGACTCTCGGCTAGGACTGATCCGAGAGTTTTCTTCTTGTACTCGGCTAGGACTGATCCGAGACTCTCGGCTAGGACTGATTCGAGAGTTTTCTTCTTGTACTCGGCTAGGACTGATCCGAGACTCTCGGCTAGGACTGATCCGAGAGTTTTCTTCTTGTACTCGGCTAGGACTGATCCGAGAGTTTTCTTCTTGTACTCGGCTAGGACTGATCCGAGAGATTTCTTCTTGCACTCGGCTAGGACTGATCCGAGACTCTCGGCTAGGACTGATCCGAGAGTTTTCTTCTTGTACTCGGCTAGGACTGATCCGAGAGGCTTTACCTACAAAATAAGCAACATCAACGGGTTGCCGGTCCCTAGACCGGAAACACTCCGATGCTTAAGTCAGCTTTATTCATTTATTCTGAAAATACTTATTCCCAAAATCTGGGGAATTTTCTGTCTAGTCTGAATTAAAAATAAAAGTCTAGTTCTTTGCAAATATAAATGCTAAAAAATAAAAGCAAGCCTGAAATTCCCGAGAGTCCTTTTTATGGGATCACAGCAGATACTGTTGTTTCCTCGGCTCTCTATGCCTAGGGCTTTTGCTTCCTCGGTCTTCTCTTCTTTCTATGTCATTTCGGGGATCATTCTCTTGATGCCTCTCGCCTAGCTGAGGACGGTCTCGGGGATAGTAATCCCGTAGCTGTTGATCTCGGGACTGATTGTCCTGATGATTCTGAAGCCTGTTATTTCCTTGCTGGTTTCAGTTTTCTCCCAAGAACCGAAACAGCTTGCCATTCTTTATGAATTCTTCTATTAACAACCTTAGGGTTACGCACCCCTCGGTGTAATGACCTGCTTGTTTATGAAAATCACAATATTTGCTTGCATTCCTGTAAGGAGGATTACCTGGTATCTTTTGTGGTTCCCGGAACGCTGGATCTTTTTTTATCTCCATAAGGACTTCTGATATCTCGGCATTGAGAGGTGTAAAATTGTAATCTTTGAACTTCTTTACCTGCCTCTGCTCTTCCCCATCAGCTTTCCTGAATTCTTTCCTTTCCTTTTCTGGGGCTGTCTCTCGGGGTGGCCTAGAACTGGCCATAGACTTCAGCGTTTCTTCCTGATTGATGAATTCTTCTATCTTATCCATGAGGCCCTGCAAGGTACTCGATTGCTTCCGGACCAACTTCTTCATCAAAGGCTCATCGAGTGAAATTCCTTGATAAATGGCAGCAAAGACCATATCCTCAGTTGGATCTTCGACCGTTACCTTCTCTCGGTTAAACCGAGCCATGAACTCCTTAAGACTTTCGTTGCTTTGCTGGTGCAATGATAGCAAATATCCCGAAGGCTTCTTCCTTGTTCGGAAAGCTAGAAATTCGGTTAGGAATATTTTGGACAACTCCTTGAATTGATCAACGGAATTCGGGGGTAGCTTCCTGAACCAGTCTCGGGCATTCCCCGAAAGAGTAAGAGGGAAGGCCCGACATGCTACTTCATCGGGTGTCCCGTGAAGGTCTAGATGATCTCGAAAATTTTCTAGGTGATCCAAGGGATCTCTGTCTCCTGCATAAAGAATTTGGGGTACCTTAAACTTATCGGAAAGCCGATAGTCTGCCACCCGTCTGGTGAAGGGTGAGTCTGTACCCATTAGGAGCTTGTCCACCATTACAGATCTGCTTTTGTCCTTTCTTTCCATCTCCATGTACGTGCACCTTCTCTCCAGCTCGGCAATAACTCTGCTCAGATCTCCTTGGCGATCATCCTCCGTCCGAGGATTAGTGTTGCTGTTGTGATCTTCTTCCTCACGCTCATCCCTGTTCATCTCGGGATTGGGCTGTTCCGGCCTCCTGCGCAGCAACTCGGCATTCCGCTGTGTTAAAGATTCAATTTGGGCTTCCAGCGCTGTTATGCGATCTTGATCTCCACCCCCCGGGGGAGGTTTCGGTGGAGGCTGAAAATTATTCTGAATAACTGGCTCCATTTAGACTATGGGCTCTCGGTTGGTATGGTTTCCGGAATGTGTGTTCATCACCATGCTGGATCTTCTTTTTCTTTTATGAGGAACGAATAATCGTTCACACAGACGGCGCCAAACTGTTGGTACAGTTTCCGGTATGGTGTGAATCTGCACGTTCTTCTGATGTTCTTCATGCTTCTTAATAATTCTACAAAACAACAAAAACTAGGGGACCCTTCCGGGGGTTCTCTCCGATGCCTAAATTAGCTTTTATAAGAAAATAATGTTATGTGCATAAAAACTGAGTCTTAGTTTATACCTGTGGTATGAGCCTATTTATAGGCAAAGAGGTGGAGTCAAAGCTGGATTAGAATTCCTGCTCCTTGTCGATCTAGAACTGCTGTCAGAGTTCTAATCGAGATCTAGAATTGATGTCAGAGTTCTAATTGGACTCTGATATTTTATTAGACTTCGAATCTGATATCTTCTTAGACTTTTGATCTGATCATTCTTCTTATCTGATTGGACCATAAGTCCTATTCTAATTCTACCAGAGATAGGACTACTGATCAAACTATACTTGGGCTAATTAGAGTCCTATTCCAATTTACTGAGATAACTGATACCTGATTTCCCTGAAGTAGTTGTTAAATGTCTATCTCCTCCTTGGATCGGGTTGAGTGGAATTTATCCCCAACACCCATGATTCTTCTTTTACATTGTGAATGCATATGCCAAAGAAATGATTGCGAAGTGTTTTGGTTGACTTACCAAAACAACACTTGCACTCAAATATTTATACTACTTATGCAATACATGAGTTTGTGCTTATGTAATAGTTGAGCTCACTTTTTAAAAATGAGTTTTGAGCTCACACGTGAAAGGGATGTTAAAAATATTAAATAATGATTAGATTTAATATTTCTTATCGGTTTGAACTTTTGGGTTCGGTGATAAGTAGTCATCTAGTTTATCAAATATTCTTTTCATTTTGTTATACTCCCGATGAGCTATAACTTTATTATGGTCACTGTTTAATTAATTCATAACATTATTTTTGTGCATATTTATATGCGGACCTTTCTATTATTTGCATGAAATTGGCTCACTGTATAGGCTAATTATCATTAACTATTTACTTATTAAGTCATGGATTTGCGTATTTTTTCACCAATAAAACAATTTTGTTTTACAAATTAATTAGTGCTAGAGTCCGGCCGTATAGGATGTGCATATATAGGTGTATATGTATAGTTGTAGATCTAGCTGATCTCTCGGGAGATTAAATTGTGTATTTTAGCATGTTGTAAGTACTTTTGACAGTATTTTTTTTTATTTATATATGTACTAAAAAAAAATGTGTACTTTCTATTGCAATATTAATTTGATAACGAGGTGTTAGAGACTTAGAAGTAACATTCTAAATCATTCTTAATTAAATAATTTGGAGGCATTAAAATTTTAACGCAAACGGATCCTCTCCATTTTAAATGAGGAGCCGAGCCCTTTCAAATAAGGAGTAAAATTGTCTAAAAAAATAAAATGACAATATTACCCCTTTTTTTTTTTTTTTTTTTTTTTTTTTTTTTTTTTTTTTTTTTTTTTTTATAAAGGATTGACTTCTCTCCATGAATGGAGAGGATCCGTTTTCAAATCTAACACCGTAATGGTTGTACTTGGGCCTTTATTGGGCTGTCCTACCCATATGTTTTGTCTTTTTATTTGATATAATTCTCCACTTCCCCTTTTCCTCATAAAAATGTATATATATATATATATATATATATATATATATATATATATATATATATATATATATATATATAGTTGTTCAAAATAATAATAATAACAAATAAAGCTAACTGATCAATTATTGACGTTCTCCAAGATAATCATTCACTTGAATGCTTGAGCATATTCCAAGTATAAACGGAAGACCAAATATTTTATGCATATAGCATATTTTTTCTTTAAAATACCAACTTTAGAATCGGAGTAAGATTGCTAGCTAGAAAGGTTTTTTGATTTTAGTTGTTTTGCAGTGTTTTTAAAAACGTGAAGAACATCGAAGAACGTGTCATTTACACTATACCGAAAATTGTATCAACAAAATGTGACCTTTTGAAAAATTGAAATAAAAGCTCTTGGACTATGATCACTTGGACCTAAATTTTGTGTTGTAGGAGTAATGCTACATGCCAATTAAATTTTGTGTTGACTCGGTGAAGGAAAATAAAAGAAACAGAAAAGTAAGGAGTAGATCGATCAATAAAATTATGCCTCGTTTGGTTTGCAGAATAAGTCATTAGAATGGAATGACTATTCCATTTGAATAACTATTCCATGAGAATAACTATTACTTTACGGCCTCGTTTGATTCGTGGAATGGTCATTCCATTAGAAAAAAGAATAGTTATTCTTGAAAATAGAAGGTGGCGGAATGAAATGACTATTCTTATTCTTTTGTTTAGTAATAACTAACATATTTTAATCGGAATTCAAAGAAAATTACTAAAAAAAAACCCTAGATTATATATATATATATTTTTTTTAAAAAAAATCAAACTAAAAAAAAAAAAAAAAAAATTGAAATAAATTGGTGGGTGGCCGACCACCCATTGGGGTGGCCAACCACCCACCGTTGAACCAGAGGCCACCCCCGAAACCCATCGCCACCCCCGATGAGAACTTGGAGTGGCCTGTGCCAGCCCCAGTTGCTCCGGGGGTGGTTGCACCACCCTCTCTCCCCCCCCCCTCCCCCCCCCCCCCCCCCCCCCCCCTCTCTCTCTCAATGCAATGGGTGGTCGGCCAATCACTTTGGAGTTTAGTTTTTTTCTTTTTTTTCTTTTTTTTTCTTTTTTTTACAAAAGATTTGAAAGAAAATAAAAAATGATTTTTTTTTTGTTTTGTTTTTTTTTTTTTTGGTTTTTCGGAAATTGTATTCTTTACCTCAAGGAATATGTATTCATCTTTCGTAAGTGAATAGCTATTTCATGGAATAGATCCCTACCAAACTAAAGAATAGTTATTCCTATGGAATAGCCATTCCATTCTAGGTGCCTATTCCGCGAATCAAATGAGACCTACGAAGATAAATAACTATTCTTCTCATTTTTTAAAGGAATAGCTATTTCCAGATAATCTTTTCCAAAAAAAATACATATTTTTCTTTAATTTTTTCAAACTAAACTTACAAAGAATTAAATAATTACTATTATTATTTTAGATTAGGAAAAAAAAAAAAACAAACAAACAAACAATTTAGATCCCCACAGATCTAAGGTCAAATTTATTTTTTATTTTTTAAGATTTGAGTTTTTTTAAAAAGAAAAAAGAAATTGTTTAGGTTTTTTTAGTAATTTTGGATCAATTTCAATTGTGGTATATGTGTTGTTACCAAACTAAGAAATTAGAATAATTATTCTATTTCACTCTTCCTCATTCTCAAAAATAATTATTTATTTTTCTAATGAAATATTCATTTAGCGAACAAAATGAGGCCTTAGACCTTGTTAAATTTAGAAATAAAAATCTCATTGGGGTATGTTTTTCTATATAGTTGAATTTTAGATTACGAATTTTCAACCGGAGTCGGTAAAAGAAAGGAAATGAGGGATGGTCTGAAAATACGAAGAAACAACGTACTGCCTTGGTTGCTTTAATAAATGATGATATGCTTGCGATTCCTCTCCCTTGGCCTTGGGAGTTGGGGCAACATTGTTTGCATTGATAACTCATTATTTCATTAGGATATATACAGGGGTAGCCTAAGGCTTTCAATTAATGGATATTAATAATAAAAAAAAATTATAAAAAAATATTTGAAGGCTTGATTATAGTAAATATTTTTTAATTAAAACCCCTAATTAGTTATAGTAATAAGTAATTAAAAATGCATTAATATAATTTAATTTTTCAACATTTTATTCTTGAAATAAGTCTTAAAAAATTGATAATATTAAATAAAAGAATCAAATAATATTAATTAAAGACATTCTTAAACAAAACACATTTTTTTAACTTTAAACGTTTTATTATTGAAAATAATGGAGAGAATGAAAATAATAATAATATTCAATTATGTTATGAGTAGAGATTTTTTAGGATTTGTGATGAGCATTGAGCAGTCAAAATTTCAATCAGAATTTAAAGAGACAACAATTTTACATTTTAAAAAGTGAGAAAATTAATTTTTAAATAAAAACATAATATTAATATTATAGTTAATATATATATATATATATATATATATATATATATATATATATATATATATATATATATATATATATATATATATATATATATATATATATATATATATATATATTAAAAATAAAATGCCTCACTTAAATCTTAAACTAGTCGTCGTCTCGTCGAGCCGCCCTGATATACGTACACATAATAATTGAATTGCTTGTAAATGAAAAATTCTCCATCTTTGACCAAGTAAATGAAAAAGACTTAAGTGCGGGTAGGTTGGAAACTACACGGATGGAACAATCAGACAGGAGTACTGTCTATATATTAATTGTGATATTCACAAGTTTCTTCCACAAGGCAACATGAGGTTTGAGGTCAAGAGACGCTTCCTCCTTGGGTTTCTTGTGCTTGTTTATACCCTGTTCCTTGGATGCAGCTTGTTTGTCGCTGGTAAGATCGAGAAGCACCCTTTTCTCTCTAAATTTTGTGTTTATTGTTTGACATGTATACATATGTATGGTGTATAGGCTATTGCTTCACTTTATGGATCTTTAACACCCGCTGGTACAATTTTTTTTTTACTTTTTTTTTTTTTTTTTTTTTTTTTTTTTTTTTTTTAACGTACGTTTTAATCAGGCGAGAAAATGGAGAAGTTTGTTCATGCAAGAGATGCAGAAGAATTGTCTGGAGATCAACCACCTCCACCCTCTAGGATGGACAATCGCCGAGTATCCAAACCGCCGCCGCCAACTCCTAGTACGTCCAATGGGCCGATTCCCTAATAGGCATTCCCTATATTTCATCTATTAGATATATGTTGTGTTAAAGAACATGTTTTCCATATAATTGTGATCGGATATGGTAAGAGAATATATGAAATTGTACAATTTGATTATAATGATTTGATTGTTTTTCATACTTTTTTGTATGCTCCCAGCATATCTATAAATAAGAATTACTTATATTGTAAATTCATCAAAAGAAATAAGAACTTATATATAATATAGTAATTTGAGCTTTATCTTATGGACGCAAGTTATATACCGAATCAAGTAAAATTTTTGTCCCTATTTTCTTTTATTTATGCTATTGCTTTTATATTTTTGTATCATTATGACTTTCTTTAAATAGCGTAACATCAAAATCAAAATAGTATGTACGTACTCTACTCTAAATGCCAGTTCAGCATCAACCATTAAAATAAATGTGTTAGCCAGAAGTCCCATGATTCTTCCTTATACATTGTACAAGCATATGTGAAAGAAATGATTGTGTAGTGTTTTGGTTAACTTACCAAAACAACACTTGTATTCAAATATTTATTCAGCATCTGCATCACATGAATTTGTGTTAAAATACAACTTGGCAATTGATAAAATAAGAAGGATGGGTATGGGCGTATTAATTGTTAGTGATCATGAGGGACAGGTTTTGGCAACTATGTGTTCGTCTAAAACGTACATAACTAGCCCAATTGTATGGAGGCTTTTGGAGGATCGATGGAAGGCTATGAATTTTAGTAGAGATATGGGAATACATAATAATATTATATTGGAGGGAGATGTTCTGAAAATTATGCATGCATTACCGAAGGAGGGACAGTCTTGGAGTTGATATAGTAATCTAATTGATCATTCAAAGACGTTACTGAATAATTTTCAATCATGGTATGTGAAGTATTTCAAAAGGAAAGCAAATAGAGAAATGATTGGCAGCCACCCCTACATACCACTCCTTACCACCTCTCTTAAGGATGATTTCTCAAAAAAAAAAAAAAAAAAAAACACATGCCACTTAATTAAGGGAGGTGGTGAGGAGTGGTATGTGGGGGTGGCTACCAATCATTTCTCAAGCAAATATGACAGCCCAACAATCTTAATTTGAAGCAAATCTGGATGGAAGAATATCCTAGTTTTATTTTTGATATTGTATCTTCATAGAGTATTTTGGTTTCATACATTTAATGAAAGCATGAAATTTTCACTAAAAAAAAATGAAGAAGAAGAAGAAGCTGAAAGATCAAATTATTGAGGTTCTTCCGAGATAATCATTCACTCATATGCTTGACCCAAACTTGTATAGCCTTATTAAAACTCAATATTCTAAATTTGTTCTTGGAAATTAACGGTAAAACATATAAAAATTTAGGTACTTTTCAATGAAATCATAGTTAAATTTAATTTACAACAGAGATTAAATAATTTATCTTCTCATTTTATAACTTAGTTGTAATTAGAATTTAACAACTTTAAAATAAAATGAAAATTATTTCCAAAGATTAAGATTTTACGTTAGAATTTTCAAAGTATACTGACATATTCCTATATTCCTAGCTATGAATGATTGCCCTACTTTCTTCAAACAAAATGAAAAAAAAAAAAAAAAAAAAAAAAAAAAAAAACCATTAGTTTCCTCCATATCTTTTCTTTTCTTATCCATTTTCTTCAATGAAATGAACTTTTATATTTGATGACGAAAACAGTATACTCAGGGGCGGACCCACGTCTATCGGTCCCCTCAAAATTTTGGAAAATATCTTTAAATATACCGAAAAAATAATTTTGTTCTTTCAAAATAGTACTTTTGTTCCCCCAAAATAATATTTGTGTCTCCTTTTAACTTATTTTTTTTAGTTTTGCCCCATATTTTAACACAAAAAATCTAAAATACTCTATTCATTTAATTTCCTTTCATATTCTAGTTGGCTTCTAACTAGAAACTCAATTTGATTTTGATTTAGGACTCTGAAGATGCGAAAAGAAAAAGTTAAATAGTTTGGGTTATTTGAGTGGTTATTCTAAGTGAAGTCTATAACCAACAATTTCTTTTTGAGTAGTAATTTTGCAGTCATTTGGGTTCACAATATTGTTTTGGCATCGCAAGTTAAATGGTTTAATCATTTATGATTTCACCATTGTTTGTCTCGACTCATAGCATTGTAATATGGAGCTTTAAGGGATTGTTAGGAAAAAGAGTTCACGATCATAAGTATCATTTTCATCGGACCTTATAGATTATGTTTAGTTTTTTTTTTTTTTTTTATGCGAGTTTTTTTTTTTAAGCTATTATGCTAGTTGTTTATACCACTGTGTATTTGTAATGCCATGAGATTAAATGTAAGACTTCAATGCTTTTATTTAATATCAATTTGTATTTATGAAAGTCTATATCCCCAATTAATAAAAATAAAAAATAAATAAATAAATTTGTCGCCCCTCACCAAAAATCATGATTCCGCCCTTAGTATACTTATACTAGGAGATTCATCGAACACGAAAAAACACTATTATTTTTTATCCAATAGTTTTTTAATACACACATATAAATGGTTATTATTGAATCAATAAAAAGGATATATATATTGCACATTCCTAACATAAAGAGGCAACTCACATGCAAGTTTGTGCATACTATTACAATTACAAGAACAAGGAAAAAGGGCGTGGAAATTACATCAAATCCCACCGACTTACTCCGTGGAAATTACATTTTTCTGCTAACGCTACGTGTTATGCAAGAAGAAGTTCAGAGAGCAAAGAATGAAGCTAAAGCAGGGGAAACTAAAGCAGAGGAAGGAGCAAGTGTCCAGCCCTCGGAATACTCAGCGACAGCGAAACAAGTGATCAGAGCTTGCTCTAGTTTATTCAACAATGGTGGTTTAGAGGAGCTTACTGCACCATTCTCCGAGGTAGCTTCTGTCCCACGAAAGCCGCTTATCAAGTTGAATTTTTTACATCTTTGGTGAAAGCGAACTGCAAAAGCACTTGAAGGAGGAATGAGGATTTTCCCCAACGCTTGTGTGCAGAATTGTCTCCACTTCAGATTCTATTTCATTTTTTGTTTGTGGAGTGGCTTGATTGCTGCCGGAAAAAAATGGAACTTGCAGCACAAGCTTCTTGTATTTACATTTTTTTCACTCCTCGAAATTTTTTAGATTTATCATCATTGAATGAATTCAGTCCATAAATTTTACTGTTATATCTCTCTTGCTGTCACTTTTTTGCTTTTCTACCATTAAAAATGCCATTGGTTAAGGTCTTAGAAGTGAGAGAAAACAATGTTTAGAAGTTCTAGGGATATTATCCCTTAAGGTCTCTAGTTCGAGACCTCCTAGGTGCTATCTTCCCTTCGGGCCAGCTATCAGTGTGAAGCTTGTGTCTCAATGCTCAATATTTTTAGTGGTGTAGAGTATTAGGCCGAGAATTAACCTGGTGGATATAATTGGACCTCTACACTTAGTAAGCTACCATTTCTTGTAAGACAACCCAGCTATAATGATCACTACGTGTGTTTCGTTTTCTTCGATCTTATCTTTGATTGCTTGCTTAGCTCGATGGTGAAACTGGGATACTTGATAAAAAAAAATTAAAAATAAAATAAAAATAAAAAAATCATTCTTTTTTTTTTTTTTTTTTTTTTTTTTTTTTTTTTTTTGTTTTTGACGAATAGATATCATACATACTATACTGTCTTTGTCATAAAAAATAAAAGTCTGTTTCAGTTGAAGAAAAATGGATAAGAAAAGAAAAGGTATGGAGGAAATTAAAGGATTTTTTTTTTTGATGAAAATAGAGCAATTATTCATAAGAATACAGGAATATGTATCAAAAAAATATTTCAATATATTTTGAAAATTATGACCTAATATCTTGATCTTTGAAAATAATTTTCAATTTATTTTGAAGAAGTTAAATTTTAATTACAACTAAGTATTAAATTAAAAACATAACTTTTTGTGTCTGCTGTAAATTTGACCATGATTTCATTGAAAATTACCTAAATCATTTATTTTTTTCACCATAATTCCAAAATTGGAATTTGGAAGCCAAATTTAGAATATTGAGTTTCAATAAGGCTACACAAGTTCGTGAAGCAGAAACATCAATTATTGAGGTTTCGTTCCTCGAAGATAACCATTTACTCATATGCTTATGCACACAGTTAATCTGATGATCAATCATTAAGATTTTATTGATTAGCGAGTTGAATTCATCACCAATTTGTCATTGACCAAATTTTGTAGCTAAAAAATCAATTGAAGGAACAAGTTAACTGGAAGTGTCATGTGTCTTATATATGTTACCACATTTATTCAATACATGGTTGCTGCTGAACTGACATTTAGATCGAGTAGAATCTGTTTATGACTTTTACGCCACATCAAGAGCTGTCTAACACATGAAGTACAAGGAATGTCTGTTAGGGGCGAGGCCCTGGTGGCGCTCTAGAAAGTGGCGGCGGTGGCGATGCTGGCCGTCGTTGCTGCAGTTTTGCCGAGAGCAAAGGTTGCCATTTCCTTTGATTTATGGTAACGGCTCGAGACAATTCTTCTATATCTTTTGCATGAACTAGTTTCTCCATTTTTTCACCTGATCAGAGTGATCACCACCAATAATTTCAAACAAGAAAAAAATAAAGCAAAAATGGTACTAACTCGTATTAAAATATTATAAATACAGTGTAATTAAAAGTAGATTTGACATAAACACGAGTGTTAAGTTCATCAAATCCTAGTAGCCTTGTATTTTGGTGTGCGCATAGTTTTGCACTATATTTTATGGTTAATTATAAGGCTATTCTGCCTTCCGTGCCACAAATTTGACCACACATTCAATCAATATTAAGTTATATATGGAAGTTAGACTAATATATCAAGAAGAGAAATTCTTTTTGAATATTGATGGTGTTAGAATATATTTCCATACAATTGTGACTGTAATCAAATCCTTGTGATTGATTATTAAATACCTGTGATTTGAAAAATCGTTGGATTGGTGTACAATGCTTATCGAAGAATAGAGTGTCAACAAGGTAAGATGAAACTCGTTGTCTTCAATTGTCAAAGAAACATATTGGTGGAAAAAATAATAATAAAAAGAACCTCACGACCGACTTTTATTCTTTGATACATGTGAAAATTGGAGATAGAACGATGAGGGAAAAGGAAAAAAAATTGAATTCCACATGCCATTGGGGATCAAAGACTGAGATGACTTGGATACCATGGAGAAATACATAAGGTTAAGGAAATATAAAGAAAATAGCATAATAAGAAAAAATAGAAATAATACAGGTAGTTCGGTATTAAATACTTACGTTCATCACTAGGGAAGAGTCCAAAGGACTACATTTTGCTCTTATTTCTTAGTGATTTTTACATTACCAATGATTCCTACTTATAGGAAAAATGTGAATGGGGAATACAATATAAATAAGGTAATCAAATCACAAGGATTTGATTAACTCACAGCTAATAATCAATCACAAGCATTTTATGAACATATATTCTAACAGATGGAGCGGTGTGGTTAAATCAATATATACAAAATTTACAGAGAAAAAGGTGCTTCTCTTACCGGTGACGGTGACGAACAAGCTGCATGCAAGGAACATGATGGTAAGCAAAAGAAAACCAAAGAGGTAGCGTTTCTTGATCACCTCAAACCTCATGTTGCATTGTGGAAGAGACTTGCAAATATCACAATTATTATATAGCCAGTTCAAACCTACCAACTTTAGTCCTGTACGTTCCTATACTGGGTCAAAGATGGAGAATAATAAAGGCAACATCCCTCATTTCCTTCTTTTCCTTTTCTTTTATCTGAAAGTCGTGTTTGAAAAATCATAATCTAAAATCCCATGCCACTATAGAAAAACATTTCCCAACGAGATAGTAAGAGTTTACATTATATTTTCAAATTTTAGGAGTTTTTTTTATTCTCATTCACTGAATCAAGTTGAAAAATCATTTTCTATATAAAATCCAAGAACGTACAGAAAATATACGTCAAGGGGATAGTCTAAGAGCTTTTATTTCAAATTTTCTTTATATATATGTATCCCCTTCTTCCTTTCTTATTCTTTCCTTTTCCTTCACCGAATCAAGTTGAAGGTGATGCAGCAGCCAGCATGGACCAACATCAAGCGTCGGCTGGCATGCATGTGTGTCCTCCTTCATTGCTAAGGCACTTGAAAACATAAATAATGGAATATGAACATCTCGATCGTTTTAGTCAAGCATGCACAAAATGGTCCATAGATGGAATAAACAAATTGCCTACTTGCATGTTGCATTCAAATTGTAGAAAGCAAAAAAAAGAAAGAAAAATACAGAAATTTGAAACATCTCATGCAGAGAAACAAAGCCCTGGCCTTTGAAGGATTAATTTAGCTCAAAAGAAAAATACATACAGAGGATTAATTGAAAAAGGCAGTCGATTTTATTGAGCTGGATTAGGGCATGCTATGTAGGGCTCTACAAGGCAAATAGGCATTATGCACTAAAAGAGGAATTAAAACTAACACCAAACATGGGACAGACCCAATCAATCTCCCTCTACTCTTAAATCATATGGTAACTGAAGTGTCAGTACTATTTGACTGATACATTGGAATTCCAGCCTTCATGATCGCCATTTAATTGAGACTGCAATGCTTGGCTTTGAGTTATTTAATTTGGACCTGAGAGCACCTATCTGCATGAAGGTTCGGACGTAAATATGATGAATGCGGACGTTAGAAGTACTTTGCACAACTGTCTAGATGCTAGGGTTGCAGGTCTGGACAGTTGCCCAAAGTACTTCCAACGTTCGCAATCATCGCATTTGCGTTCGGACCTTCCTGCAGACAGGTGCTCTTTGTGGCTCGCGTCTGCTTGGCCGCCCCGACTTTTATAGGATTTTTGCTCTCTGTGACTTGTGTCCGTTGAGCTGTTTGGACCTTTATAGGACTTTTGCTCTCAGTGTTGAGCATTTGAACTCTGGCATTTTGGCGTCCAGTTGGACTGAAGAGAAAACCGACTTTTTAAACCGTAAAGTCTCCAACCATACCATTTCTATTCCAAGTTCTTCTGCTACTATGACCGGATTTTTCTTCCAAAAGCCAATGGCGTTGAATGACCAGAAATGTCTAAAAAAAAATGTTGATTTGGAAACAAAAGATATTTCTATGATTTTAAATTTTATATAGCTTGTGATTATCGCGTCTAGGAACTTTCTCAATTATCAATAGCCATTACTCATTAGTGTTAATCAATCAAATATTAGTGTCAATCTTCAGCATTAAAAAAGGAGGATGCAGTCTTTCCATTCATATATAGCTGAACAACACAATCTTTGAGTCTACAAACTAGGCAATTCAAATGAGACATAATCATTCATATAATCATATGATGTTCACCATTATATTTGACACACTAACCATGGATCTAATTTTCTATTTTTTCTTCAGTAAATGGTAGTAAACTGAGAACAGATATTAAAGTAGATATTGTTTACGGATATGTTATTTATGGACCTGAACTGAATTGAGTGATATTCACATGCATGAATGATAATTTGACCGTCATTCCAACCTCATATGTCTTACTCATCTGTTCTGTTCTGTTTTTTTTTTAATCTGCATTAACATTTGTTCTGTAATTTTTTGATAACAAATAACAAATTGGTTTAAATATATAGTACGACTGCACTCAAGAATAAAATCATGCACTAAACATTACATCTTCAGGGGCCTATCTCCTCTCTATTCCTCAGTCTTATGTAAACACACAAAAAAAGAGTGATTTATTTATTTTTTTATTCAGGTATCCCAGTTTCACCATCGAGCTAGGCAAGCAATCAAAGATAAGATCGAAGAGAACAAAACACATGTAGTAATCATTATAGCTGGGTTGTCCCACAAGAAGTGGTAGCTTATCAAGCGTAGAGGCTCAACTAGATCCACCAGACTAATTCTTGGCCCAATATATACCCCACATCAATAGAAATATTGAGCATTGAAACGTAAGCTTCGTCCTGGTGGCTGGCCCTGAAAGGAAGATAGCACTTAGGAGGTCTCGAACTAGAGACCTCGATGGATAATATCCTTAGAACTTCTAAACTTTGTTTTCTCTCGCTTCTAAGTCCTTAACCAATGGTATTTTTAATGGTTGAAAGGCAAAAAAGTGACAGCAGGAGAGATATAACAGTAAAATTTATGGACTGAAGTAATAAACTGAATTCATTCATTGATGATAAATCTAATACAAAAAATTTCAAGGAGTGAAAAAATGTAAATACAAGAAGCTTGTGCTGCAAGTTCCATTTTTTTTTTTCTGGCAGCAATCAAGCCACTCCACAAACAAAAAATGAAACAGAATCTAAAGTGGAGATCGACAATTCTGCACACAAGCGTTGGGGAAGATTCTTATTCCTCCTTCAAGTGCTTTAGCAGTTCGCTTTCACCAAAGACGTAAAAAATTCAACTTGATAAGCGGCTTTCGTGGGAGTGACAGAAGCTGCCTTGGAGAATGTGCACTAAGCTCCTCAAAACCACCATTGTTGAATAAACTAGAGCAAGCTCTGATCACTTGTTTCTCTGTCGCTGAGGATTCCGAGGGTTGGACATGCACTTGCTCCTTTGCTTTAGTTTCCCCTGCTTTAGCTTCATTCTTTCCTCTCTGAACTTCTTCTTGCATAACACGTAGCGTTAGCAGATAAAAAACGCGAGCTGTCAGCAGATAAAAAACGCGGAGAGGAGAGAGACTATTTTTATACATCCTCGGAGTAAGTCGGTGGGATTTGATGTAATTTCCACGCCCTTTTTCCTTGTTCTTGTAATTGTAATATTATGCACAATCTTGCATGTGAATTGCTGGCCTCTTTACGCTAGGAATGAGCAATTAATATATCCTTTTTGTTGATTCAATAATAACCATTTATATGTGTGTATTAAAAAAACTATTGTATAAAAAATAAAAGTCTTTTTTCGTGTATTATGAATCTCCTAATATACTGTTTTCGTCATCAAACATAAAAGTCCTTTTCATTGAAGAAAATGGATAAGAAAAGAAAGATATGGAGGAAATTAAAGGATTTTTTTTTTTTTTTTTTGAAGAAAGTAGGGCAATCATTCATAGAATCACAGCTAGGAATTAATATAGGAATGTAGGAATGTAGGAATATGTATTAAAAAAAAAAATCAGTATACTTTGAAAATTCTAACCTAATATACTAATATCTTAATCTTTGGAAATAATTTTCAATTTATTTTAAAGTTGTTAAATTCTAATTACAACTAAGTTATCAAATGAGAAGATAATTTTTTTTAGTCTCTGTTGTAAATTTAACCATGATTTCATTGAAAAGTACCTAAATTTTTATATGTATCGATTTACCGTTAATTTCCAAGAACAAATTTAGAATATTGAGTTTTAATAAGGCTATACAAGTTAATTTGGGTCAAGCATATGAGTGAATGATTATCTCGGAGGAACCTCAATAATTTGATCTTTCAGCTTCTTCTTCTTCTTTTCTTTTTTCTTTTTCTTTTTCATTGGCTCAGTTTTGTAACTAAGAAAACCTTCTCTTTTTTTTCCTTTTTTTTTTTTTTTTTTTGTCCCTAAAGGGTAAGCTCAATCGGTTGGAGACCACGCCTCATGAAGTGGAGGTCACTAGTTCGAATCCCCCTTCCCCCCACCTCTTGTATGGACATGTCAAAAAAAAAAAAAAAAATCATTTTTTTTTTAGTGAAAATTTCATGCTTTCATTAAATGTATCAAACTAAAATACTCTATGAAGTTACAATATCAAAAATAAAAACTAGGATATTCTACCATCTAGATTTGCTTCAAATTAAGATTGTTGTGAGTGACTTTCGTCAAATAATGGGTTGTTATATTTGCTTTCCTTTTGAAATACTTCACATACCATGATTGGAAATTATTTAGTAACGTCTTTAATTGAATGATCAATTAGATTATTATATCAACTGTCCCTAAGGGGTAGCTTAATCGGCTGGAGACCCGCCTAATGAAGTGGAGGTCACTAGTTCGAATCCCCCCTCCCCCTCTTATGTGGACATGTCGAAAAAAAAAAAGACAGAAAGAAAAAAAAGACAGAAAAAGATTACTGTATCAACTCCAAGACCATCCCTCTTTCGGTTTGCATGCATAATTTTCAATCTCCCTCAATATGATATTATTATGGGAAATTATTATGCATTTCCCATATCTCTACTAAAATTCATAGCCTTCCATCCTCCAAAAGCCTCCATATCACAATTAATATATAGACACTCCTGTCTGATTGTTCCATCCATGTAGTTTCCAACCTAGCACTTAAGTCTTTTTCCTTAATTTACTCAGTCAAAGATTGAGAGTTTTTAATTTACATTCAAGTCAATTATTATGTGTACCAGGCGGCTCGATATGTTTTAAGGCTTAAGTCGAGTAGTTTAAGACTTAAGTGAGGCATTTTTTTAATATATATATATATATATATATAATATAGACACTCCTGTCTGATTGTTCCATCCATGTAGTTTCCAACCTAGCCGCCCTCAAGTCTTTTTCCTTTCCTCGGTCAAAGATCGAGAATTTTTAATTTACATTCAATTCAATTATTACGTGTACCAAGGCAGCTCCATATGTTTTAAGGCTTAAGGTGACTAATTTAAGACTTAAGTGAGGCATTTTTTTAATATATATTGGAGAAATAATCAGCTTCAAAAACATGTGGGCATAAGGTAGTATCGGAGGCCGAGCCTGTCGGGTTAGCCTGACCAGATCAGACTTAAGTACAAGACCATTCATTATCTCTAAAAAGACGCATATCCCAAGTATATCAAGATAGACTTTTATCTCATTAAATATGGAATAAGGTACCTAATAGTATGACATCAGATAAAAAGGTAGTGTCCTATCCAGTTTGGACTCTACTACTTGGCCAATTTGAATTCTATGAAGATAAGATTAAAGGCTATGTGATCTATGAATCAGAGTCCTAATCAGATTATGCTCCAAGCACTCCAATAGTTTCATAACTGTGAACCTATAAATAAGACTACTACACCATGTATTTTTTTTATACGCAGATTTTCTAAGCCCTGAGACTATTGATGCTCTTCAGAAAATAAATAGTTTGAACTGACTTAGGCATTGGAGTAGGCGTAATCGACACCCCCGACAAGTTGTTTGCTATTTTGCAAATTATGAGGAAAGCGACAAATGACAAGACAACACGTTACCGTACCGAAAATTGCATGAGATGTTTTGAGCTAAATTAATCCTTTTTCAATTAATCCTCTGTATGTATTTTTCTTTTGAGCTAAATTAATCCTTCAAAGGGCTTTGTTTCTCTGCATGAGATGTTTTAAATTTCTGTATGTTTTTTTTTTGCTTTCTACAATTTGAATGCAACATTCAAGTAGGCAATTTGTTTATTCCATCTACCTTTCTGTGCATGCTTTGACTAAAACGAGATGGTCATGCATATTCCATTATTTATGTTTTGAAGTGCCTTAGCAATAAAGGAGAACGCACATGCCAGCCGACGCTTGATGTTGGTCCAAGCTGGCTGCTGCATCACCTTCAACTTGATTCGGAGAAGGAAAAGGAAAGAATAAGAAAGGAAGAAGGGGGTACATATAAAGAAAATTTGAAATAAAAGCTCTTAGACTATCCCCTTGACGTACATTTCTGTACGTTATTAGATTTTATTAAATGATTTTGCAACTTGCAAGATTCAGTGAATGACGACAAAAATAAAAACTCCTAAAATTTGAAAATATATAGTAAACTCAGGGATGCATGTTGTCATGTTGCCTTTATTATATATTCTCCACCTTTGACCCAGTATAGGAAAACGTACGTACAGGACTAATTAAAGTGGGTAAGGAATGAACTGCGCCTATATAATAATTGTGATATGTGCAAGTCTCTTCCACAATACAACATGAGGTCTGAGGTGATCACGAGACGCTTCCTCTTTGGTTTTCTTTTGCTTACCATCATGTTCCTTGCATGCAGCTTGTTCGTCACCGTCACCGGTAAGAGAAGCACCTTTTTCTCTATAAATTTTGTATATATTGATTTAGCCACACCGCTCCATCTGTTAGAATATATGTTCATATCTTTCAAAAAAGAAAAGAAAAGAATATATGTTCATAAAATCCTTGTGATTGATTATTAGCTGTGAGTTAATCAAATTCTTGTGATTTGATAATTACCTTATTTATATTGTATTCACCGTTCACATTTTTTCTTATGTAACAGAGAATAGAAGTCGGTCGTGAGGTTCTTTTTTTTTTTTTTTTTCACCAATATGTTTCTTTGATGATTAAAGACAGAAAGAGTTTCATATTTTTCAAAGAGTAATGATTCATTGCCACCTTTTGATACAACTTTTTACCACCTTGCTTATGTGGTAAGGTGGTCCCCATCTTATTTTATTTTTAAAACTCATAAAGCAATAGGGGACCACCTTACCACATTAGCAAGGTGGTGAAAAGTTCTATCAAAAAGTGGCAATGAATCATTACTCTTTTTCAAATCACAGGGATTTGATAATCAATCACAAAGGATTTGATTACAATCACAATTGTATGGAAATATATTCTAACACCATCAATATTCGTAAAGATTTTCTCTTCTTGATATATAAGTCTAACCTCAATAATGTGATTGAATGTGTGGTCAAATTTGTGGCACGGAAGGCAGAATAGCCTTACAATTAACCATAAAATATAGTGAAAAACTATGCAGCAAAATACAAGGCTACTAGAATTTGATGACCTTGACACCAGCGTTTACGTCAGATCTACTTTTAATTACACTGTATTTATGATCTTTTAATACGAGTTAGTACCATCTTTGCTTTATTTTTTCTTTGTTTGAAACTATCAGTGATAATTACTTTGATCAGGTGAAAAAATGGAGAAACTAGTTCATGCAAAAAATATAGAAGAATTGTTTGGAGCCGTAACCGTAAGTCAAAGGAAATGGCAACCTTTGCTCTTGGCAAAACTACAGGAGGAACGAACGATACCAAGCCCACCGCCGCCAGCTCCTAGAGCGCCCCCAGGGAATCGCCCCTAGGCCCGCCCTAACAGACATTTCTTGATGTGGTGTAAATGTCATAAATAAATTTTACTCTAAATGTCAGTTCAGCAACAACTATGCATTGAATAAATGTGTTAACAGAAGATCGACACATTACACTTTGAGTTAACTTGTTCCTTCAATTGATTTTTTAACTACAGAATTTGGTCAATGACAAATTGGTGATGAATTCAACTCACTAATCAATAAAATCTTAATGATTGATCACCAGATTAACTGTATGCATAAGCATATGAGTGAATGGTTATCTTGGAGGAACCTCAATAATTGATGTTTCTGCTTCACAAACTTGTGTAGCCTTATTGAAACTCAATATTCTAAATTCGTTTGGCTTCTAGTTTTTGAATTATGGTGAAAAAAATAAACGATTTAGGTAATTTCTATGAAATCATGGTCAAATGTACAACAGACACAAAAAGTTATGTTTTTAACTTTATACTTAGTTGTAATTATAATTTAACTTCTTCAAAATAAATTGAAAATTATTTTCAAAGATCAAGATATTAGGTTATAATTTTCAAAATATTTTGAAATATTTTTTTGATACATATTCCTGTATTCTATGAATAATTGCTCTATTTTTCATCAAAAAAAAAAAAAAAATCCTTTAATTTCCTCCATACCTTTTCTTTTCTTATCAATTTTTCTTCAACTGCATGAAACAGAACTTTTATTTTTTTATGACAAAGACAGTATAGTATGTATGATATTCGTGTGTTAGAAATATAGACTTTTATTTCTAACATAAAGAGGCTACTCTTTTTTTTTTTCTTCTTTTTTTTTTTTTGAAGAAAGAGGCTACTCACATGCAAGATGTGCACAATACTACCATCAAGTTATTTATGTGACCATATATCTATCATGATAGTCCATCAAAGGCACTTTTCAAATTCTAACATCACAAATATATTTTGTTGCAAAAACACTAGAAATAAAAATTTTAGTATTTTCATCTGCAAATCTAAATATATACTTTAGTATTATAAAACTTCAACAATTACACTTTATTATATCAATCTTTATTAAAATATCAATATAAAATTTTAATCAATTATTTGATAAGTGTTTAATATATTTCATCAACCGTTGTTTCAAAACAATAATTAAAATATTAGTGATCGATAAAAATAAGAGAATATAAACCAATTTAATTATTTTAATTAATAAAAACTACATAGTGGTAATGCTATATATTTCATCACCGTATTTTTTAGTTTATTTCATATTTTCACACAAAAAAGAGATTAAAGAGGTAATTCGCTACTATTACTAAGGTCATCTTCAATGGACACGAGGCTTTGGGGTGATTTGCCACATCCTATTTGACCAAAATGGTGACTCGACTACTCTCCTCCATTTGTTTATTGTGTGTATTTTATATTTGGTTTTAAATGTTTTTTTTAATAACTTTTTTTAGTAAAAGTAATATATGTCACAATATAATTGGTGCTGACGTAACATATTAACAGATTCTATCAACTTTATAACGGTAGAAACCTATTTATTTTTTGGAGTGGCCGGACCATTCTCTAAGACTTTTCAAGACCACCCTCTGAAGGTTTGAGATCAAGGGACGCTTCCTCTTTGGTTTTCTTTTGCTTATAACCATTATGTTCCTTGTATGCAGCTTGAAAGGGTGTATAAGTGGGGCGGTTATTATAACCGAAAAACTGAAAATAACCACAACCGGATAACTGAGTACCCTGATTGTGATTATCAGTTATAGGATTTCAGGAAACCGGTTAATAATCGGGTAACCGGTAACCGGTTTATATATATATATATATATATATATATATATATATATATATATATATATATATATATATATATATATATATATATTGTAGATAGGCCTCAAACTCAACATTTAAATTCAATGAATGAATCATCTTAAGTTTCTTAAAACGAAGGTTTAGTTGGGTTTGGTTTTTTTTTTTTTTTGAATTGTCATCATATTTTAATTACAATATAATTATCATTATATTTCATAATATTTGTTTGTTTAATTTTCTTTGCAATCATTTTATTTAATCTATGGACTTGATTTTGAGCTTATTGAGATGAATAAATAGTGAATGGTAAATGAAATTATGCATGTCGAGTTTTATTTACTATTTAGTATTGAATATTGAATAGTTGGATATTGGATTAAAAAAAAAAAACTGAAAAAAGCAATAATGTCTGAAAGTCAGTTACCTTGCTAATAACCGGTCTTTAATAACCAGATAATCGACGATTGGTAATATATATAACAACAACTGGTGTTGCGGTTATGGTTATTTAAATGGGAATAACCGGGTACTCCGGTTGCAGTTACAGTTATGAGGAAATAACCGCTGCCACAACTGATTGTACACCGTCTAATTTTGCCTATGTGGCAGATTGACAGTTTTTTTTTTTTTTTTTATTTTCAAAAAACGCTAAAACCACTGTGGGAGAAAATGCAAGGTCTTTTTTGAAAAAATTAAATTTTCTCATATATATTAGAGGGCCTATTTTACTCCGCAATCAAAATAGAGATGAACTTAACACCTGCATTTATGTTGAACTTAACACTCGCATTTATGTCATGTCTGATTCCAATTGCATTGTATTTATGATCTTTCAACATTAGTTAGCGCTATCTTCTAATTTTTTTACTTTTTTCTTATCTGAAACTGTCAGTACTAATTACTCTGATCAGGTGATAAAATGGAGTTAGTTTATACAAGGAATGCAAAAAGAATTATCTGAAGTTGTTACTGTAAAATAAAGAAAAGGCCGACATTTGCTCTTGGCAAAATTAATGCAACGATCAGCCATCTCAATCACCGTCGCCATCTCCTAGAGGGTCCGATAGGCCAAGCCAATAATAGGCATTCCCTGTATTTCATATATTACAACACTAGCAGCAGCTTCATTAAAACTAATTTACTTTTTTAAATGTATGAAAAACTCATAAAAAAAATCTCTTAAAATTTTTTTTTTTGTTCTTCCATAAACTAAGTGGATCAAAAGTTGTACCCTAAATCTATAGAAGCAAAAGCGGTTCCTTTAACATTATTTTAATATAAAAAAAGTTTTATTTTCCTCTATCTTTCTTCTAGCATTTATTTAAAACAATATTTAAATGTTCTCTTTCCCCTATAATTTAATTTAAAGAATATAATAGTTAAATTGTATATGGAAATGATAAACGAAGCTAATGTTAAGTTGATTTGAATAGGGAAGCAAAAAATAGCTTGCTTCCCTACATTTAAGGAAAATCTAAGGGAATCTGCTACTAGTGCTTTTCCTATTCAAATAACCTCTACAATAACTTCTATAACATTTTCCTATACCTTTTAAATATTCTTTCAAATAAATATTTGAAAAAAGATAAAGTCATTTAAATATTCTTTCAAATAAATGCTAGGGAAAAAGAGAGAAAATTGAGGAGAGATAAATATTTTTTATATTAAAATAATGTTAATGGAAACAAAAGTGTTACCCGCACTCTCAGTTCCCATTGTTTAAGAAATTAACATCGAGGGAATCTGTTTTAGATAAAAAAAATTAGGAGTTTCTCATACACTTAAAAAATGAAATGAGTTTTAGAAAAATTATTGCTAGTGCTCTTAGAGCAGTCCCAGTAGGTTAGCTACTTCTTTCATTTGGCTAGAATAGCTCAACTTTTGCTTAAAACTCACCTCCATCAGCTTATGTAAAGCAAAGCTAAAATGGCGTTAGTGGAGATTTGTGAACAGTGCAACGCCACATGAGGCGTTGCACTGTACACAAATCTACTTGTATTTTATTGTTTTTTTTTTTCGCTTTCTTTCCGCTTCTTCCTCTTCTCTCGTTTTCTCTGCGTCTCTCTCTGGTTCGAAGAAGAAGAAGAGGCCAGGGATGGTTCCTAAAGCCGCATGTGTTTAGGAACATAAAGAAGTCCATGAATCGATCACAACCGGTCCCTATGGGGAGCAAACTGTAACACTGTCGGTAGAGGATGATATTCAAGTTCATGAAGCTGTGGGTTCTAGCGCTATGGGATTGCTGGAGGAGGCTATCCGTGTCCACCGGCGGTGCCTGGGTGGCGTCTTCTCCGGCGCCGAATCGTCGGGTCTTGGCTGGGGCTTGGGGGAGAATTTGTCGGAGAATGGGATTTTTTCTGGTTAAAAATTCATGGCCATGGGTCATGTGGAGATGAGTGCAGACGCGTGGCTGCGTGGAAATGGAGATGCGTGGCTCCATGGCAGCGTCGAGATTGGTTTTTAACAAAATAAAATAAAGAATAAAGAATAAAAATACTTATTTTAATAAAATAAAGTGAAGTTTAGATAATCTGATGAAGAAAGGTGTTGAAAAGTGGTTAGCTAAACTAATAGAAATGGATTTTCATTAGCTATTTCAGATAAAAGTTTAGATAAGCTGTTGTGAGTGGTCTTAGACATCTATTTATATGGCGTAAATGCCATCAATTGCCAACTATCGAAATCAAAATAGTATGTCACTACAAGAAATTTGATCATTAGCAGCCGCTAATGATCAAATTATTAGTGGCCACTTTTAAAAGTGGCCACTAATAATACACTGTTAACGGCAAGACACATCTCACTGCTAATAGTTGCCGCTGATTGTAAACTATTAGTGGCCAACTAATTGTGCCCACTAAAAATGGACGCTAATACACAAAAATATTAATATTAGCATTGAAATTCGAGTCGCTGCTAATAAGTGGTCGCTAATAACTTGGCGGGAATTCCAATGAAATTCCTGGAAACTATTAGCGGCAAAATTATTCGCCGCTAATAACTTCGTTATTAGCAGCGAGATATTGTCACCGCTAATAATATTTTATTAGTGGCCAATTTTATAAGTGGCCGCTAATAGTTTTTTTAAAATTTAGTTCCACTTTTACAAACACAAGTTTATAAACTGATGTGACATTTTAAATAAAGACTAAAATGCCCTCATCTGTTTTTTTATACATCTTAGAAGAAAAAAAAATCTTTTAGTGTATTTTTTGTAAAGTTTTTTTTTAATTATATATGGACCATTCTATTCAATTTTTACATCTAAATTATTTGGTTGTTGAATAAACGATCATTTGTTATACAATCAAAGGGTTTTGTCATTTTTCCCCTATCCATGGAAGGTTATTCTTGTTTTTTTCTCACAAAGTTTGGGTATAGCCATAAGTTGTGGAATGTTGAGGATTTTTCCATTTCCATTGACTCAAACTTTATCTTGCACAGGTGCTCAATACTGAAATTACTGAAGTCACTAATTAATTGATGGCAGCTCAAAATACAATTTGAAGGAAATGACAAGGTCCAATTCCTTGCTTGTGATCAACCGTGATATAACATGCTTTGGATCTTTCAATCATCTTGGTACTCTAGTCTCATCGATCGTGGTAAGATCGAATAATCATACAAACTTTTTGGATCGATAGAAGAACCGATCGATCCCAGTGTATTACTTTGATTGACTAAACATCCGATCAATCCTATTGCACTATTTGATAGGATCGATCGATTGTCTGATCGATCTTTGTGCATTAGTTCGATCAAACTTGGCTCTATGGATTCTATATTAGTATGATCAATCCCAATAAGAACATCCAATCGATCATTTTGCAGCTATTTCGATAAATCATGACTCTATGAACCTTATATATATATATATATATATATATTATCATTGTACATTAGAACCGTCAATCATAATATAAACATCCGATCAATCAATTTGCATTAGTCCGATTGATTGTGATAAGATCATCCGAACGATCCTTGTACATAAGACCGATACTTGTGTATTGATCCTAATGCATATTAGTTCGATCGATCGTGATATGATCGCATGATCAATCGAACATCCAATCGATTCCAGTGCATTAGTTCGATCTAATTTGACTCTATGAATTTTGCTTTAGTATGATTAGTCACGATAAGAACATCTGTCGATCCTTTTGCAACTATTTCAATCGATCATGACTCTATGGATTTTTTACTATTCTTGTATATTAGAACTGTCAATCATGATACAAACATTCAATCGATTGTGGTAAGACCATCCAAACGATCCTTGTGCATAAGATTCATCATTGTGCGTTAATCCGATCGATTGAACATTAAATTGATCTAACATATGATTTATCCTAAGCATTAATCCAATCAATCGTGATATACTCTAGCCCCCTAAACTATGACCACATTTTCATTTAGACCTTCAAACTTTAAAAATTGACATCGGGGCCCACTGAACTACTACTGGGTGTCAAATTAGACATTTTGTCATTTTTATGCTCAAAATGACCATGAGGTTATTAAAAAAATTACAATTTGATAAAAATGAAAATTATTAAAAAATAAACAAAAAAGGGGAAAACTAAAAATACCAAAAAGGGGTGGCCTTTTTCATATTAGCTCCATTGATTTTTTAATAACTCCAAGGGTATTTTGGGTAGACAAATGCAAACATGTCTAATTTGACATACAGTGGTAGTTCAAGGGCCCCGAATGCCACTTTTTAAAATTTGGTGATGTAAATGAAAATGCAGTGTCGATTACAATAAAAAAATATTAAAAATATAAATAAATAAACTTAATTATTTTTTGTAATCGACACATGTCGCATTTCTATTGGGTATGACGTGGCAAACTAACAAAAAATTAAAAAATTAAAAAATTAAAAAAAAAAAAAAACATAAATTCTGATTTTAAATTGAGAAGAATCTCGGTTGATTAAAATTTTATTTTTCTTTTTTTTTTTAATCTTTCTTGGAATAAAAATATGAACTCATTTTTTTAAAAAAATAAATAAATAATTAATTAATTAATCATTTAAAAAAATCACTTTTTTGTAATTTTTTTTAAAAAATTATTAACAGAATTTTTGTCTTATAACAAAAAACAAATTGGTTTTTAATTTTTTAGTTTTTGTTTTTAAAATCCTATTTTGATAATACAAATATATATATATATATATATATATAAAATTCTTGATAAATAACGGCGACTTAAAATGTCGCCTTTGATAATTTAGCATCAGCGGCGACAATGATGGGAGGGGGGCGCGCAACACACACCCCAGTTTTTTGTCAAAAATTTTCAAACATTTTTACTTCTTCTTTTCTCCTTTTTTTCCCTTGCTGTTATGGGCCTGAAAATCTGAGAAATAAATTATAATTGACATAATGATAAATGACAATGAAAAATAACAATTTGACACTTCAAAAGGTCAATTTCTCCTCTCACTCTAACACACGGTTAAGAGATGAGTCATTTCACTCAAACACACAGTAAGAGATAAACCTTTAGATAATTTTCTGGTTACTTTCATTAATCTTAAAGACTAAATTAAATACAAGATTACTTAACTGCTGATACGTAACTACTGACCCACTAACATGCTTACTAGACCTCACTAACCCACTACTAACATAATTGACCCACTAACTATTCTAGCAACTACTACATTACACAGATCCACATTACACTACACACATCTTCGGATCTTCCCACACTTCGCACAATCTTCGGGTTCCTTCTTTTCAACTTCATGCCCATAACAATCAAGCTCATAACAAACTCCTCTGCTTCAGAAGACCTTGCCCACAAGGTCGGTAAATTAAAATTTGCAAGCACACCCCTTAGCAGTCCCAATCTGCCAAATAGCTTCTGGAAGTGTTCTATTGGAACATAGAAAAGAAATTGATGATTGGCAGTCACACAAAGCAACCCTTGAGCTGTTGGTAACATCACGGCAGATGTGGAATCCCTACTCATGTCTGAGTTGACAGTAACACCAGATGGCTTTCGCTCAAACAAGTTCCATATTGTTGGTACAGTTTCCGGTACGGTGTTGTGTTGCCTTGTGATTCGTTGCCTTCCTTGATATTCGCTCTCCTCGTAATCTGCAAAATAGTAAACGGCTCGTGGGGGTGCCGACCGTACCCCCACTCCAATGCCTAGGTCAGTTCAAACTATTTATTTTTTGGAGAGTATCAATAATCTCAAAAGTTCAGAGAATCTGTCTGTTCCAAAAATACCTGACGTAGTAGTCTTATTTATGGGCTCACAGTTCACAGTTATGAAACTACTAGAGTGCTTGGAGCATAATCTAATTAGGAGTCTGAGTCCTGGATCACATAGTCTTTAATCTTATCTTCATAGAATTCAAATTGGGTAGTAGAGTCCAAACTGGATATGACACTCTCTTTAGCTAATGTTATTCTATTAGGTACCTTATCCCATATTTGATGGGATAGAAGTCTATCTTGATATACTTGGGATATGCGTCTTTTTGGAGATAATGGATGGTCTTGTACTTAAGTCTAATCTGGCCGGGTCAACCCGATGGGCTCGACTCCCGATACTACCTTAGGCCCACGTGTGTGACGTCCCACATCGCCTAGGAATGTGGATGTGCTTATATGTATAAATGCACCCTTTATGACACAACGCGTTTTAAAGCCGTAATGGCCATGAACCTATCAGAACTCCGCAGTTAAGCGTGCTTCTGCGAGAGTAGTACCAAGATGGGTGACCTCCTGGGAAGTCTGGTTCGGGGGAGCCAAAAGCGGACAATATTGTGTCGTTGGGGATGGGTCGTTACAACGTGTCTTTGAAGCTAATTATTTCTTCAACAGTTACCCCCCAATTCTCTTATTTAAATTTAGAATGTAAGAGAATTAAGTACCTCAATTTCTGAATCTGGATCTTCCTTAATCTATATCTGACAATTGTCGCCTCTTTCAAAGTAATTATGGCTAATAGTGCCTCGAATCTTTGGATTAGAGTGGCATCTGACCTAATGGATGCCAATTCAATTCTTGGACACTTGTGATCTGTCAGAGTACTAATAGCAACTCCCCATAGATATCTTCTTCATAAGTGCCTCTACATAATATTGTTGATCGGGCCAAAGTTGTGAAGATGATCTTTTACTCTCGGTAGGAGATGGATCGGACCGATGTAGTTGATTTCACCAAGATCATGGAGAAATGCCACTCTGAGAGAACACTTGGTGTACAGCTTTCCTAAGATCAAGGTTTTGTCTGACAAAAAAGGGTAAACCATTGAAGAAAAGGCTTAACATACCCGAAGCTTCTTCATCGGTAGTGCTTCGTAGACCACTTCCACAAAAATCTCTTTTGGCAGCTTTAAAGGCTCAGACTGGCGCTGAGGCTTTGGTTGTCCGAGACTTACAACGACAAGGGGATTCTGGTGGCCCGAGGTTTTGTGCTTGGCGTACCGAATCTTCTAATCTAAACACGATCTAGCTTGGTCTCACCTGTGAATATCTTTATTTTTGAACGTTGTAATGTTTGAATTCTTTGTTATGGAAAAACTTTCCATAACAAATCAATTCTCACTTATCCTATACTAACTTGAACAAATAACCGGTTTGCGTAAGTTAACTCCGAGGAGGGTAAGAAAAATCTTTTGTTTCAAAAATCTTTTTGTTTCGACCTCCGGGACTAGGAGGGAAAAAATCTTTTGTTTTAACCTCCGAGCCAAGGAGGAAAAAATCTTTTGTTCAACCTCCGAGACTAAGAGGGAAAAATCTTTTGTTTTGAACTCCGTGACTAGGAGGGAAAAATCTTTTTGTTTCAACCTTCGGGACTAGGAGGGAAAAAAATCTTTTTGTTTCGACCTCCGGGACTATGAGGGAAAAATCTATTTTTCTGCCTCCGAGACTAGGAGGAAAAAATCTGACTTTGAGTTATCCTCCTTAACTTGAACAAACAATCGGTTTGTGTAAGTTATGACCGAGGAGGATAGAAAAAAATCTTTTAGAAGCGATGAACTTACTTGGTTATTTTTTGTAGAGGCGATATCCCCGTATGGTTTGTTATAGGGGTTGTCTCCCCGTATCTTTGTCCGAGCTGCTCCTGAGAGATCTTAATCCAAGAGCTTGGTGCAGCTTCGGTGATTTTCCTTTTGCAGAAGCTTTAACTTTGTTGAGCTACCGCCCATAACTTTAGTCTGCGACCGTGGGCTAAGTCGTTCGAGACGGATAGTCAAGTCCTCTTGGTATCCTGGACGATGTTGTAAAAGAGATCTCGGAGTTCGGAGTGAGTCTCGGGGCTTCAACCTGTAAATACTTGAACTGTATCTTTTCTTTTTAATGTAAAATTTTTTTTTTGTAATGAACAAAATTTCAATGTGAATGAATGGAAGTCTTGGACATTTTGACTTTCACTTTCCTTATGTTACTAGTTCTGAAGTGTTTCTCACTTAAAAACCTTTTTTGAGACATATCTCGATTTCTTATAAATCTTACTTGTTATACTAGAGTTACCCCCCAAAACTTGAACAAACAATTGGTTTGTGTGAGTTTTTTCTGAGGGAAGAATCGGTCTAATTTTTTAAAAAAATTTAGGCTACCCCTAAAAATTTTGAACAAACAATCTGTTTGTTGAAAATTTTTACAAAGGAGAATAGAAAATACTATTTGCATCGAAGTGTTGAGTCTTACTTGATGATTTTTTAAAGAGGTTTTATCCTCATACCTTCCTGAAGCTTTACATCCTCTTTATCTTTTTGAATCTGTCCTGAAGTTCAATCTTCCTGAAACTCTGTCATCCTGAAGCTTTTTCTTCCTGAATCCTTGACTTTCTGAATCTTTATCATCCTGGAGCTTTATCTTCGGAAAGCTCTGTCATCCTGAAGCTCTACCTTCCTATTTACTTTCCTGAAGATTTATCATCCTGAAGCCTTATCTCCCTAAACCTTTATCTTCCTAGAGATCTGTCTTCCTGAAACCATGTCTTCCTAAAGCTCTACCTTCCTATTTATCTTACTGAGCTACCCCCTATAAATTTAGTTGTGACTGTAAGCTAAGTCGTTCGAGGTGGGTAGTCAGGTCGCTGAGCTTTATCTTCCTGAAATTTTATCTTTTTGAAACTTTATCTTCCTGAAGCTTTGTCATCCTAAAGCTTTGTCATTCTGAAGCTTTATCTCCCTGAAGCTTTATATTCTTGAAGCTTTATCATCCTGAATTTTTACCTTCCTGTTTACCTTTCTGAAGCTTTATCTTCTTGAAGCTTTGTCATCCTAAAGCTTTGTCATTCTGAAGCTTTATCTCCCTAAAGCTTTATCTTCTTGAAGCTTTATCATCCTGAATTTTTACCTTCCTGTTTACCTTTCTGAAGCTTTATCTTCTTGAAACTTTGTCATCCTAAAGCTTTGTCATTCTGAAGCTTTATCTCCCTGAATCTTTATCTTTTTGAAGCTTTATCTTCCTGAATTTTTACCTACATGTTTACCATTCTGAAGCTTTATCTTCTTGACGCTTTGTCATCCGAAAGCTTTGTCATTCTGAAGCTTTATCTCCCTAAAGCTTTATCATCCTGAATTTTTACCTGCCTGTTTACCTTTCTGAAGCTTTATCTCCTTGAAGCTTTATCTTCTTGAACCTTTATCATCCTGAATTTTTACCTTCCTGTTTACCTTTCTGAAGCTTTATCTTCTTGAAGCTTTGTCATCCTAAGCTTTGTCATTCTGAATCTTTATCTCCCTATCGCTTTATCTTCTTAAAGCTTTGTCATCCCGAAGCTTTATCTTCTGGAATCTTTACCTTTCTGAATCTTTATCATCTTGAAGCTTTATTATTCTGAAGCTTTACTTCCTATTTGTTTACCTTACTGAGCTACCCCCCATAACTTTAGTCTGCGACCGCAGGCTTAAGTCGTTCGAGGTGGATAGTCAGGTCGCTGAGCTTTACCTCCCTTTGCAGCAGCTTTATCTTCCCTGAGCTACCCCCCATAACTTTAGCCCGTGACCGTGGGCTAAGTCGTTCGAGGCGGATAGTCAGGTCACCTTAGGTATTCCTTTTTAAGTCTGAGCCTCTTCTTGCAAGATTTTCTGCCTGTGAGCTTGAATCGGCTTCGGTGAAATCTCCCTTTATCTCGGTCTTTGAGGAGCCATATCTTGTGATGATGAAGCCTTAGATTATCCTTATCCTTATCCCTTCGGAAACCTTCAATCTCACCTTAGTAACCTTTCCATAACTCTTTCAGGTTGTCCGAGGAAAGGACTCGGGCCAATTCTTAACCATATCCCTTCGGAAACCCCAACCGAGGGGTTTCTTCCCATTGAATCCTTTCCATGACCCCTTCGGGCTATCCAAGGAAAGTATTCGGGTGGATTCTTATCGAGATATCTTTACTTAACTCCTTCGGAAACCCCCAACCGAGGGGTTTCATCCTTTTGTATCCTTTCCATGACCCTTTCGGGTTGTCCGATGAACGGATTCGAGCGGATTCTTTTCTGGATATCCTTAGCATTATCCCTTCGAAAACCCCCAACCGAGGGGTTTCTTCCCTTTGTATCATTTCCATGACCCTTTCAAGTTGTCCGAGGAAAGGAATCGGGCGGATTCTAGTCCTCATCCCTTCGGAAATCCCCAATCGAGGGGCTTCTTCCCTTTGTATCTTTTCCATGACCCTTTTCGGGTTGTCCGAGGATAGGATTCGGGTGGATTCTTCCCCAAGCATCCCCTCCATAACTCTCTCGAGTTGTTCGAGGAGGGGAGTCGGGTGGACGTTGATGTAGCTTGATCATCTTTGGAGAAATCGGATGAAGAAGCGCTTTTAATCTGTTCCGGACTGCTGCTTTCTTCTTATCAGAGTTCAATCAATTCCTGGGAACTGTCTGTTCTTCCTTTGATTTTTGTTGGGGTTGTCTCCCCGTATCTTTTCTGCGAAAAGGGTTAACAAAGCACTGCATATACTAAAACAAAATAGCAGAATGCACAGTAACACCATATATTCTTTTCATCCGTCAGGATGATTTTGTGATCCTTTCACTCACGGCAGGAGTGAGGTCTCAACACATGAGTCTATTTCGCTTAATACAACAATCCAATTTTTATGAAAGATCCGTGATGAAGAGGCAATTTTTATGGGTTGACTTCCAATAAAAAGTCTATGGGCTTTCATCAAGAATCATCAAACATGAATTATTGCAATAGCACAAGAGTTCTATTTTATCAAAATATATATATTTTTCGGCAAAGCGTACAAGTGCATGCATATATATATATATATTTTTTTCTGGTTGATAAAATAAAAACCAACATTTATCCTTACTTTAACATGAATCATGTTTGTAAAGGAAGAGTATGAACTTATCTAGTGAATTTGATGAACTGCCTTACTTGGAATTCCTTATCTTGCACGCCACTCGATATGGGGCTCTTTGGGAGAGTTCCTCAAACTGGACCCTCTGTTCGGATTGGTCCCTCGGCATGTGACTGTGCACTTCGGAGGATGGCAAATCTAGAGGGGTCCTCGGAGTGTGCCATTTGGAACTAGAAGCTCGGGCATAGGGTCCTCAGGATAGTACCCTCGGAATAATACTCTCGGTATATGTCATCTCGATACATACTTTTCGCCTCGATAGAACACCCTCAAATCTATCTTTTGTACTCGGTAGAACACCCTCGGATCTATCTTTTGTCTTTGGTAGAACACCCTCGGATCTATCTTTTTTCCTCGGTAGAACACCCTCGGATCTATCTTTTGTCCTTGGTAAACACCCTCGGATCTATCTTTTCTCGTCGGTAGAACACCCTCGGATCTATCTTTTCTCGTCGGTAGAACACCCTCGAATCTATCTTTTGTCTTTGGTAGAACACCCTCGGATCTATCTTTTGTCTTCGGTAGAACACCCTCGGACCTATCTTTTTTCCTCGGTAGAACACCCTTGGATCTATCTTTTGTCTTTGGTAAACACCTTCATATCTAGCTTTTCGAAGGGTTGCCACCTCGGAATAAAATACCTTGGAGTATACCCTTTTTTTTTCTTTTTCTTTTTTGGGTTTGACATGTTTAGAATTCACATGTCGACCACTTAGAACATTACCAAACAAGACCGATTTAACCGGATTTTAAACAGGAGAATGACCGAACTGGTAAATCATGCCTCAAACATCTGACAGAGTGAAGTTCTCGAATATGCATTGTTCAAAGCTTTGAGAGTGAAGTCCTCGGACATGCGTCTTGTGTCCATAGTCCACTTTGGAATTTTGTTTGTGTTTTATAAGTTGATCTCCATCTTCTTCCTCCGATGTGAACTAGTCACCAGAAATCAATCCAAAGACCCGGATACTGGAGATGACACCTCGCTCCTCGACGCCACAACCACCAGACCCGGACCCGACATGGTGCTCTGCAGACGAGAGGGCTTCATGGAGGAGGCTTCTGGAACTTCTTGGAGTTTCTGAATGGGAGCTCGGTATTCCACCGACAAACGCATCTCTGGGTCTCTCTCTCTTTTTCTTTTTTTTTCTTTTTTTAAAAAAATTTCCATTGTCCGATCTCTTCAAGATATTGGAGGTAGAAGTGTCGGTGGGAGAGTTCAACATCTCTCCCTAGTGTGTCATGCTCGCTAACAACCCAAATAATGATAATATCACACTACCTAACGAATTGGAAGGCTTTGACTACAGCTCTGCCTCCATTCACTCACGTCAGACCGTCTTTGTATGTAAAATCTGCATGGCCTGTAACCCGAACCGCCTAGCGCCACAGGACCCCACGTTGCCTTGGAGGTCTGGATCCTCGGGATTCCAGAAATTTATGGGTGAGTCTCTCGATGCCTCGGAAGTCTAGGCCTTGTTCGGTGCCTGAGCTTTGGGGGGCTCGGTCAGACCTCGACGTCGGCACAGAGAGAGGAGACTGGTACTACCTATTCAAAGGAGCGGCGTCGGCGCAGAGAGAGAGGCACCGGCGTTGGACCTCGTCTTCTCCGATGAGCGAGAGAGAGGAGTGAGAGAAAGAGGGAAGAGAAAAAAATAAAAAAATAAAAAAGTGTAAACAAATGAACAGTTGCCTATTCACTGCTCATGTTGGTAAAAAAAAAAAAAAAAAGTTAGAGTAGCTTCTTTGTTGGAGGGGAAAAAAAAAAAAAAAAGGCCTAAAATATTCAAATTTAACTATTTTACTAGTTTTAGAGCATCTACCGGAGATGCTCTTAGTCTTTAATATAGATAGATAGATTTTGTCCTAACAATCCAATTAATGAATACTGTGTATAATGATTTAGCCACACCACTCCATCAATATTCATGCATCAAGAATTTCTCTCTCTCTCTCTCTCTCTCTCTCTCTCTCTCTCTCTCTCTCTCTCTCTCTCTCTCTCTCTCTCTCTCTCTCTCTCTCTCTCTCTCTCTCTCTCTCTCTCTCTCTCTCTCTCTCTCTCTCTTTTGAAAAATGATAAATATCATTAAGAATCAGAATGCTTTTGCTCAGCAAGTACAATATTTTGAATAAAATAAGAGCATTGCTCTATCCAAACTCTATCTAGCATCTGATAAATTGCAAACTTGCCATAATACGGGCTGCTGTATTAACTTCTCTACAAACATGCCTAACAATCAATCAGTTGGCCATAGGCGGTCCAACATGGCTCTGGTCTCATGAATGCCGACACCACCATAAGAGAGTCACATTCAAAGTTGACACGATGATACCCTAACTCTAAACATAAACCCATTGCCTGCCATGCTGTAATGGCTTCAGCCACAGCTGGATCTTCAATGTGAGGATAAAACCATGGCAAAGCTGCCACCACAACACCATCAGCATCCCTTTCCACAACCCCAACCCCATCATTTTTTGATTGACATTGAGAGCAGCATCCCAATTAAAAGTTATATATCTCACCTGCCTGGGGTTTGCTCCAATGTTTGGGAAGGACTACATTGCATCTCGTATCCCTGCCCATGGGAATGTTGGCTTGAGAATAAAACTCCATGGCCTACTGTACCTACACTACCAGTTGGGAAGGGATTGTGAAAAAAAACTGTTGGTACAGTTTCCGATATGGTGACGTGTCTCCCTAAGATTGGTTCACTCCTTTGTCTACTAGATTACTCTGTAACCTGCAAAATAACAAACAACTCGTCGAAGGTACCGACTACGCCTACTTCGATGCCTAAGTTAGTTCAAACAACTTTTTTAGAGAATATTCGTCATCTCAAAAGCATAGAGAGTCTGTATGTATACCTGGTGCCGTAGCTTATTTATAGGCGTGTGATTACAGTCCTATTTGAATTCTTGGAGCGCAATTAAGCTAGGAGTTTGAATCCTAGTTTGCTTGAGTCTCAACCTTATCTTTAGGTAGTTTGAATATGGCAGTAGAGTCCAGATTGGGATACACTCTCTCTCTTCGAATCTCGTTTTGGTAGCGATCTTATCTTATATCTGTTGAGATAAAGACTAATCCGAAGATCCTAGGATTGGAGTCTTATCACCACTTGACTCAAGTGTGGATAGGAGTATGAGTCTATAATCCTTGAATGTAGAGCTATAAGGACTCTCAAACGCTTGTTATTCTTGAGAATATAATACCGAGAAGATCACCTTGCAACCTGACCAACTCTCCGAGATGGGAACCTCCGAGATATGTTCACTCCATCCAAACTAGGAGATCTCGGAATGTTCCGCACCGTGCAGGGTTTGGTAGGTCCGAGGTGTCATTTTACCGAGATAATCTCCCCATATAGGCTTTCAATAAATATCCGAGGTGACAAAACCGAGATAACTACGCCTAGTCGACCAGTGGTTCGGATCTAAAGTCGATCCTCCGTGAGTCATAGACTCCACATGTCCTTAGAGTTGATCTTATCCCCAACCGTTACCCTCTTAATTCCTTAATTTCAAAAATAAATTGAGATTGAGGGAATTATTCGTCGTTTGCAAACCATACCTTTTTGAAAATACCGCGCCTTTTGAAAAGTTTGAATGTTTGAATACTGCCGCCTTTTCCCTTCATAATGACAAAAGTTTGCACACTCCTGTCGACACCATCTCTTTCTCAATCATGAAATGCTATTTTTGAAGCTGCTGCTTTTAATGAGCACTTAATTTCTGGATTCGAAACGGACGTCTCTTCGGCTTTCAGAGATTTTGAAATGATGGCGCCCATTAATATCTTGGACACGTGGGAAATGCGTTCAACGTTTTGACTGCTTCATTATTTGCTCTTTTTACAACTTACCGTATTCTTTCTTTCTTTTTTTTTTCTTTTTTTTTTTTTAATTTTTTATTGTCGCCTTTTTCTCGAATCCTTCCTTCTCTGTAATTTGTCTTTTTACTCCTCCTTTTCGAAATGGCCCCCAAGACAGCTGCTTCCAAGATTCCTGCTACAACTCGGGCCCAGACTAAAAGGTTAGACGGCCTCGTAGATCTTTCTCCCCTGGAGAGCAGGGTGGAGATCGTCCTCTTTGAAAGGCATGAGGGTGTTCTTTGGAAAAACTATGACATCCCTTCGACGGTGAGGATGTTTTAACAGACTCTTGGGGCTCGGGTTATCGATGATGGTGACGTCACTCTTTTTGAACGGATGTTCATGGCTGGACTTCGGCTACCTTTCCTGGAGATTGCCTGGGACTTCGTCCTTTTTCTTATGGTCGCTCCAAGTCAGATTATGCCCAACGCTTGGAGATACTTGTTCGCCTCCTATATCCTCTGGAAGCTAGTATTGAAGAAGGAGATGAAGGTTCTTCAATTTTTAAATATTTATTGGCCCAGGCAGACTTCGGGGGGAATGATTGAGTTGTCTGTTCGTCACCCCCTATATTCATCAAGCTTAAGAGCGGGTTGACAAATAACAAGTTCTGGGAGCAGCAGTTTTTTTGAGTTTCTGGGGAATGGGAATGTCCCGAGGGTACAGTGTTGCCTGAAAACCGCAGAATGTCTTGGACCTGGCAGTTGCTGAGACCTGATCGGAGCGAACCCCCTTTGATTAGTATATCTGATCGAAAAGATGTTACAAAAATAAGGGACTGGTCCGTAGTTAGGGTTAAAGCCGAGAAGTTTGAGGAAATCGATTTTGATAATCTTGTGACAGAGGAGAATCTGAGGCAGTTTCTTGGATATAACATTCCCAGGAACAAGAAGACGGTTACTAAAAGAGGAGCAACCAAAAAGAAAGGTGATGCCCCTCCACCTCTGAGGCCTTCCACTAAAAAGAGGCCTTCTGAACAAGACAAGGCCACTCCCGAGGATGTTCCTGTGAGGAAGAAGCAAAATATTTCTTTGGCCACTTCAAGTGCGAAGAGAACAACTTCGAGGAGGCCTCCGGTAGAGACAATTAAAGAAGAAGGTTCAACGAGCTTTCGGGGCTTTGTACCAAAGATCTCCCCAACCTGAGGAGATACAACCTTGCCCCCTTTTCGACCTGAGAGATGAAACTAGCTCCGAGGAGTCACATCGAGGCTCAGACGCTCCTCCTCAAGAGTCTAATTTTGGGGAGTCAGTGACAACAAGTCCAAAGCTGGAAAGATCAGAGGGGGGGGGGGGGGGGGCGAACTGACTCCCATAGCAAGTCTCGTGCATGCCTTGCCTTGGGTTAAGCATTTGGCAAAAAGGAAGAAGTTCAGTTCCTGAGATCGCCTGGCAGACATAATCTCGGAGGCTGAAAGGATATGGGGTAGGCCAGTCATAAGGCCTTCTGATGCCGAAGAAGTCCGACATGAACCTGTTTTCTCGGGAGATGATTCTGAGGGGGAAAGTAATGATGAGGCCACCACCCCCCAGTACGAAACTCTTGCTGAAAATCCGGAGGGGGAGGATACCCCTCCAACTCCTTCGACGGAACAGCCCGGAACTCCCCCACCACCTAATTATGATTGCGATTCGGAGCAAGTGACATTTGTGAGGCCTTACATGGCTCATGATCAGACCGGAGTAGCTAAATGGGGAACCCAAGGAGGGCTAAGTACCGAAGGGACAAAAAATCTTCCGCAAGATGGAGGTCAGGATGGCCCGAAAGCTGATCAAGGATTAGAGGGTGAAAACAGGCCCGTGGCAACCCAACATCTTGAGGTGCCTGAGAGGTTAGGAGCTAATTCTGAGGTCCTTACTTCGGAGGCAACTCAGAGCCCCGAAGTTCGCCATTCGTCGACATTCAACACCGAGGCTGGCATCTCTGAACCAAGACTCAATGAAACTGAGGTGGCTCCAAATGTTGAAGCTTCTTCTCCTAAAGGGCCTAGTTCTTCTAGATTCAGCGTTGCTTTTGAAGTCTTGGGCAGAGGCCTTCTGGGTCATCCGATGGAGACTATTAAAAACTTAATTCCTGAAGGTTTCTTAGGTAATGCAGGAACCGCTTCACCTGAGAGGATTGCACAAGGCATTCTCATCTCTCACTATCAGGTGAACTTTTCAAAACAAACCTTGTCTTGGGCCTCATCTGTGCGAATTATTTTGAATTTTCCTTTTCTTTCACTTTGTAGCTTTTGGTGAAAATGATGGCCCTCTGACAAAGGTATGAAAGCCATCGGTAAGCTCCCCCGGCTCCGAACCCCAAAGTACAGGCTCACCTCTCGGGGCTAGAGAAGGAAGTAGAAACCCTGAGAGCTCTCCTTCGATCTCGAGATGATGAACTCGCATCCCAAGACATTATTATTTCCGAGGAGCGGTCTGTCAACGCTCGGCTGAAGAAGGAAGTTTTTGAAGCTAATGAGCATTACACTCGCTTTGTCGTAGGTCTTTCTACTGAGCTGGATCGCGCAGATCAGTTAGAGTCTCATTTGCGGGCCGTTCGAAACAAATGCTCCGAAGCCTGCAAAAATGCTGAAAGTGCTGAAGCCAAAAAGGAGAAACTTAAGGCTGACGCGGAAAGATACGACGCAGAGCCAGATAGCAAGTTTTTGAATTTTACGGCTACACTCTTGCCATACTGCTTGTGAAGAGGGGCACCCCCACAAAATATGTCCAACAGTCTCCAAATCTTGGATACACACCGGCCAGTGAGGATTCGAGACAATCTTCTTTTTGAAAAGGTTTACTCTTGTTGGTAAGATGTTATGGCGGCATTTTTAAATATATTGCCCTAAACCCTAGCATTCTTTTCTCTTATTAGGGTTTTGAAAGATAGAGGTGTCATTTTGTAAAATTTGGATTTTAACCTAATCTGCTATAAATACCTCATGCTAGGCACCACTTAGGACATATCCCAACATTCTATATAGCGGCAGCTAGGTTCTTTGGCTTTTATTCATTGTAAGTCTTTTATTTTTATGTTTTCAATAAAAGTTAGTATTTTGTTTTTAGTTATAAGAGGCTAAGTCTTCAACTAAGGTTGAAGATGAAGCCTCACCTTTGATAAAATTTTGTGTTTTCATGTTTTGATTCGTATAATCCGAATGTATGTTCATTTCAATTCAATTAAAGGATTAAAACTCTTAATTTGATTGTTTTGATTAATGTGTAAACGTTGAATGTTCAATGTGTTTCATCCAACAGATACATTGAATATTTTGATTTAATTTGGATATCAATTGTGACTTGTTAATCAAATGGATACATTGAATGATTTTGAATAAATTGGATATTCATTGTGATTTATGGAAATGATGGATTCATTGAATTTTTCAATAGGTAATTTTATGAAAATTAAAACATGCATAGGATGTATGAACAAACATGAAAATACATGCTTTGATTTGGTGAGTTGGATTCTAAAACCTTGGTGTTTTTTATTAATTGTTTTTATTCTATTTTATTTTAGCTAATTATTTTCCATCAAAATACCAAAAAATTGGAACTAGGTTCAAATAGAAATTAATTTTCGCAACGCAATTCCCTATGGATTCAACCTCATACTTGCACATACACTATATTGCAAACGATTCGTGCGCTTACAAGTATTAAAATTTGCACAATAGTAGGGAGCCCTAAATACTTCTCAAAGCCTTTTTCTGCAAGCATACCAAATGATGAAGTCACATAAGCTCTGAATTCTCTACCAGTATTTCTACTGTAAAAAACTGAGGTCTTGGCTTCATTTAACATTTGGTCAAAAACTAGCTCATAAATATGCAAGAGATGGGGGATATTTCCCCATTCTTGGAAGTTTGCCATGCAAAAAGAAGGTGTCATCTATGGAAAAAAGATGACTCAATCGAAGTCCTCCAGCCGCAAAGGGGACCCCTATGAGCTGTCCCTCCCTCTTCGCTTTCCCAATTAGGGAGTGAAGCCGGACATAATAGTAATTATTCTACAGGCAATTCAATAGGAAGTTTGCAAAGACGAAAACAGAAAAAATTAACCCAAAACACAGAGACAATCTGAACTTCAATGAAAATATTAATAATCAGTCATCCAGAAAAACGCCCACAAGCCAGGCTAATATAGTTGAAAATTCGACCTTCAGTAGGTTTTTACCAAAAATAGTAAAACCCTAATAACCCTAATAAAATGAAATACATAATAAAATAAATAGGCTGCCAAAAATCTGGCCAAATCGGGCTCATAATCACCTCCTAAACAATAAATGAAAAGTTATCATAAATGAAAAAAATATATATCTAAAATTAGGTTTATTGAAAGGAACACAGCGGATTTTAAGCTCAAAACAAGGCGCGAAATGGACACTCGTAGCAAAAGTTATGGCCAAAATACTGCCGCGCACTCGAAAATTGCCCCAATTAAGTTAAATCACGATTTCTTGCCAATCTTGCGCTAATCTGCCCGCTCCAGGTAAGTTAGTGTCATCAACGCGCAATCTGACAGCTCAACATCGTCTGACTCGGACTCCCTGCATCAGGGGGCTAAGTCCTTCAGCACAAATGAGGAAAAGATCCGACAAGGGATCACCCTGCCTTATGCATCCGAATACAAGGCTACTCTAATTGAAGTTAATTTACCATGCCTGTTTTATTCTACAATCACCATTAATGAACTTGATACCCACATTTATGCCATTTCTGATTCTAATTGCACTATATTTACAATCTTTTAACACCAGTTAACGCTACCTTTTCTTTTTCTTGTTTGAAACCGTCATCACTAATTATTCTGATAGGTAAGAAAATGGATGACCCTTTGATTCTTCTTTACATTGTGAAAGCATATGCGAAAGATATGCAGAAGAAATGATTGTGAAGTGTTTTGGTTAACTTACCAAAACAACATTGTTGGGTTTTTAATATTAGTAAATTCGGTGTCAAAACTTATTTGTTTTACTCAAGATGGAAAAAGCCAAGTGAGAAGAATATTGCATAATATTATTTAAGAAATGAAATAGCCGAATGAAATATATATATGTATTGCAGAATATTAATCAAGAAAGAAAAGAGCTGAGTAAGGAGAATATTGCAGCATATTAATCAAGAAATGAAAGAATTGTGATTTGGAAAATATTCTGCATAATTATAGCCACGTCCGAACACGATTGACATAAATGTCCTATTATCTAACATGTCCAGACAGCCCAGCGGACGCAACTTTCAGTAAGTCCATGTTCTTACAAGATTTCCGGAGACTCCTGCGAACACAAAAGTATTTTTTATGCAAGTGTCCAAACACTAGGGCTACCTATCCCGACACGCTTCACAGAAAGTTTACTTTCTGATCTACGTCCGGACAAGCGTTAGCCATGTCAGGACACTGCCGCCTAAGAAACCATTCCTGATTTATTTTAAGGTTTCCAAAACCTATTTAAAGGGGCTCCTAAGCAGTATTTTTTTAAAGAATTCCAGGAGAGAGTTCAAGTGTGTTAAGAGAAGATTATTTAGGCTTAAACAGATTTACGTATTTCTCTTAGGGTGTTTCTTTGTTGTTCAACCATTGAAGTCTAATTGGATAGGAGCTTTAGTTAAGGGATCAATTGAAAAACTCTATAAACAAGTTTGGGAGAGAGGCAGACAAGTAGGTGCTTATTAAAATTCAAGAGAGTGATTACTTCAAAGGGTTGTAAGTACGAACTTCTTGTAATTAGCTATTTCTTCTGATAATGGATTTCTTAGGTTTGACTGCCCTAAAGTGATTTTTCTCTTTTATGCAAAGAATTTTCATTTCGTAACCAAATATCTGTGTTATTTGCTTTTATTGTTTTACATATCTTGTTAACTCTTTGGTTGAGGTTGCTTAAGAGTTTATATTATTTTTCAAACCGTTTCTTCAAATATTTATAAAGCAGCAGTATCACATGTATGAGTTTGTGTTCAAATGCAACTAACTCAAAGGAATTAAATTAAGTCTATCTACACTTGGTCAACTAAGTTAGAGAGACTTGCAATTACAACATATACAAAATATTTAAACCGAAAAAGATAGACTTTATCAAGTCTTCTTGGTCTTGTTATACTCCTGGTGAGCTATGGTCCGAGTAATGATTGCTGCACAATATTTGTACACATTTTGTATAACAAAATTGACTTAAAAATTATTTTCAATAATTTTTTTACCAAATGTGTAATGTTGTGAAGTAGTTTCCACATTAGCTTTGTTGTACAAATTAATATTGTGCAGCAAACATTACTCAACTTTATTATTGTCACTGCTTTTAATGATTTCATAACATTATTTTTTGTGCATGTATACGTGAACCTTTCATTTCCATAATTAGCATGAAATTGGCTCACTGTGTAGGCTGATTATCGTTGACTTATTTATTTACTAAATTGTGAATTTACGTGTTTTTTCGCATGTAAATATATTTATTTACTAAATTGATAAGTGTTTTAGGTATTTAATCAACTATATATTAGGCGACTAGCTAGAGCCTAGAGGAATTAAGAAAGTCGGTCTTCAGTTAGTTTCAAAACAATAATTAAAATATCTATAAAAATAATAATTAAAATATTACTTATTAATAAAAATAAAAGAATATTAGCCAATATAATTCTCTAAGTTATTTCAATTAATAAGAACTACTCAGGGGTAATGCTATTTAATTCCAACAACTCGATCACCATATACTAATCATATCGAATTGTAAATGGAGATAGAAGTTTCTTGTACGCCAAAACATGGACCATTTCCATGATCACCCATGCATGCGTTGGGTCACGAAGTACCTAATAATCGAATTGTAATAAATGGAGATAGGAGTATATGCATGACCATATACTAATAATCGAATTGTAATAAATGGGAAATTGTCCTGCCATCTTTTACCCATTAAACGAAAAGGACTAATTAAATTAAATTAAGTGGGTAGATTTGAAATTGCATGGAATAATCAAACAGGCCTGCCTATATATTAATTGTGATATTCACAAGTCTCTTCCACAATGCAATTAGCATGAGGCTTGAGGTCAGGAGACGCTCCCTCCTTGGGTTTCTTGTGCTGATAACTACCCTCTTCCTTGCATGCACCTTGTTCGTCACCACCGGTAAGAGATCGAAGCACCCTTTTCTCGATCTCTAAATTAAATTTTGTATATCTATTTCCTATTGCTTCACATTTTGTGTAAAATTATGCAGTACAATTAATACAAGCTAGGCTACTCTAACTGAAGTTTACGATGCCTAGCCTGTTTTGATGAAATTATATATGTCTACTTCTAATATTTACATTGTATTTATGATCTTTTAACACCAATTAGTACTATCTTTTCTTTATATATTTTTATTTATTTGTCTGAAATTGTCTGTGGTAATTATGTTTTGATCAGGTGAGAAAATAGAGAAGTTAATATATGCAAGAGATGTGGAAGAATTGTCTGGAGATCAATCACCTTTGCCCTTTACGTTGTCGCCCTTGTATGAAAGGCGACCAACTGAACCGCCGCCGCCAACTCCTAGTGCGCCCACTGGGCCTCAGCAGTAGGCATTTCCTATATTTCATGTATTAGACATCTCTTGATGTAGTGTAAATGTCAATTATATCGAAATCAAAATAATATGTACTCTACTTTTATATATGCACACTACAAAAAAAATTGTTTTTAGCCACTTGCATTTCGCCACGTGTACGGTCACTGTACACGTGGCGAACAGTTGGCCACGTGCAAGTGGCCACGTGAAAACACGTGGTGAATCCGGATGACACTAAATGCACATTTCGCCACGTGCATTTTAATACACGTGTCCAAGTGGCCAATTGGCCGTGTGTACTGTAGCACACGTGGCCAAATGCTTCAGTTTTTTTTTTAAAAAAAAAAGAAAGAGAAGAAGGCTTCTCTAATTTTTTATTTTTTATTTTATTTTATTTTATTTTCTTTTCTTTTCACCGGTATTTTCTTTCGCCGGAACAACCTTTTTTTTTTCTTCCCCTTGCCTGAAACTTCTTCAAGGCCAGCAACAACAAAACACCAGATTAATCCAACAAAACAGCATTGAAACAGCAAAAAATACCAACATAACAGCAAAATATCAACAAAACAGCAAAATCTCCGAAAATTTTCATTCTGGCCAAAAAACCACCAACAAAACAACAGATTATTTTTTCCCCTTCCGGAAACATCTTCGAGGCCGGTAACAACAAAACAACAGATTAATCCAACAAAATTAACAGCACCGAAACAGCAAAAAATATTAACATAACAGCAAAATATCAACAAAACAGCAAAATCTCCGAAAATTTTCATTCTGGCCCAAAATACCAACAAAACAGCAAAAAATCACCAACAAAGTCGCCCAGTCGCTGGAAATTAGATTCAAAACTACAAAAATCAAGTTTCTTCTTCCGGCCAGTCCTCCGATCCCTACATCACCGAAACATCAAGGGATAAGAAAGAGAGATCCACACAAGAGAGAGAGAGAGAGAGAGAGAGAGAGAGAGAAACTGAATCGGAGGACTGGAGAGAGAGAGAGAGAGAGAGAGAGAGAGAGAGAGAGAGAGAGAGAGAGAGAGAGAAACTGAGGAGTATATTACAAACCGGACTGGAGAGAGAGAGAGAACTATACCGTCCATTTTAGTATTAATAATTTTATTTTTTTTTTTGTTCGAAATGTGTGGCCAGGTGCCGCGCGGGACAATTCCCGCGCGGAGCACCTGGACCAGTGGCGACGTGGCTCAAAGCCACGTCGCCATTTATAAAAAAAATAAAATAAAAATAATAAAAATAATACTGAATATTCAGTATGTGCCGTCCATCCATTACCGTCGAAGGGAGAAAAAAAAAGAAAAAAATAAAGGATAAGAAAAGTCAAAGAAGGCGGCGGTTGCAGAAGAAAAAAATAAAAGTGAGAAAATTGGAATTGGCCACGTTTATTGTATACACGCGGCCAATTGGCCACGTGGATTTATTACACGTGGCTACTTGTTTTTCGTAAACAGTTTGCCACGTTGTCATTAAGACACAGGGCTAGTTGGCCGCGTGTCTACAATAACAGTTACTGTAGACACGCGGCTAATTACAACTTTTTTTGTAGTGATATAAATGTCAGTGCATCATCAACCATAAGAAATGTGTTAGTAGAAGACCCATGATTCTTTTTTTACATTGTGAAAGCATATGCGGAAGAAATGATTGTGAAGTGTTCTAGTTGACTTACCAAAACAACACTTGTACTCAAATATTTATACTGTTTATGCATTACATGAGTTTAAGCTTATGTAATAGTGAGCTTATCTATAAAATAGGAGTTTGAACTCACACGTAAAAAAGACTGTTAAAGTATTGATTAAATAATTAAATTTATTCTTTCTTATCTGCTTAATTAAGTTTTTGAGTTCAATGATAAGTGGTCATTTAGTTTATCAAATCTTTTCATTTTGTTGTACTTTTGATGAGCTATAACGTTATTACGGTCACTGTTTAATTAATTCATAACATTATTTCCGTGCATGTTTATATACGAACCTTTCCATTATTGGCATGAAATTGGCTCACTGTATGGACTAATTATCATTGACGATTTACCTACTAGGTCGTGATCTTACGTGTTTTTTCACCTATAAAACAATTTTATTTTACGGATTAATTGGCGCTAGAGTCCGGATAGAATGTGCAGGTTGTAGACCTTGCTGATCTCTCGGGAGATTAAATTGTATATTTTATCAAGTTTTAAGTACTTTTAACAGTATTTAATGCTCTGGTAATGTACTATAAAGATATATGTACTAAAAAAAAAATGCGTACTTTCCGTTGCAATTATTTGATAATGAGGTAGCACTCTAAATTATTCTTAATTAAATAATATTAATTTGTTGTTTCCAGGCTTCCAGCTTCCAGGAAAATAATATTAATTTGTTCATTCTAATATTTCTTTCAATAACTGTAATTGAGCTGAGCTAGCTAGTTCCACTTAAAATAAAATAAAAAAAAAAATTGGGCAAAGCCTCAAAATGTGCTTGATCAATGATCATGCTAAGCAATTAAAAATTTAAAACCACTCAAACTGATCTGTAGAGTCATCTCTTTGCTGCAGGAACAATATCCTCAACTTGTGCCATGCATACACAATGAGAATCGCTAGTATTACCTTCTTGCTAGTAGTTAAAAATAATAATAATAATAATGATAAATAAATTAAAGCTAAATGATCAATTGTTGAGGTTCCTCCGAGACAATCATTCACTCGAATGCTTGAGCATATCCATAGTATAAATAGGAGATTGAATATTTTATGTATAGAATATATTTTTTTCTCTTAGATGCTAACTTAGAACCGGAGTGAGATTTCGAAGGATTCTTTTGATTTTAGTTGTTTAGCAGTGTTCTTGAGAATGTGAAAAATATCAAAGAACGTATCATTTACATCATACTGGAAACTATCTCATCAAAACATGACCGTTTGAAAAATTGAAATAAAAGCTCTTGGACTATGATAATCTGGACCTAAATTTTGTGTTGTCCGAATAATGCTGCATGCTAATTAAATTTTGGGTTGACTCGGCGAAGGAGAATAAAAGAAACAGAAAGTAAGGAGTAGATCGATCAAGAAAATTAGACCTTGTGAAAATCTCATTGGGATATGTTTTTCTATTGTTGAATTTTAGATTACGATTTTTCAACGGGAGTCGGTAAAAGAAAGGAAAGGAGGGATGGTCTGAAAATACAAAGAAACATCTGCCTTGATTGCTTTAATAAATGATGATATGCTTGCGATTCCTCTCGATCCCTTGGCCTTCGGGCAATATTGCCTGCATGCATTGATAACTCATTATTTCATTAGGATATATACAGGGTCCGCTCGAAAAAAAAAAAAAAAAAAACAAAAACAAAAAAAACAAAAATTAGGCTATCGTCTAAGACTCCCAATTAATAAATATTAATAAAAAGTTTTTTTTTTTATAAAAAAAATATTTGAAAGCTTAATTATAGTACATATTCTTTAATTAAGCCCCTAATTATATTCATAAGTAATTAAAAAGGTATTAATATCATTTAATTCTCTAACATTCCATTCTTAAAATAAGTCTCAAAAAATTGATAGTATTAAATAAGAGAATCAAATTATATTAAAAAGATTTTTAAATAAAACACATTTTTCTAACTTTATATATTCTCTTATTGGAAATAATGGAAAGAATGAAAATAATAATAATATTTAATTATGTTGTGGATAGAGATTTTTTTGAACTTTGTGATGAGCATTAAATAGCCAAAATCCCACTCAAAATTTAAAGAGACAACAATTTTGCATTCCAAAAATGTCTCACTTAACTTAGTCGCCTTAAGCCTTACAATATATCGAGCCGGCCCCGGTTATAGGACAGAAATTTCTTAGAAACCGGTTTGTAGGAAATTTCCTACAACCTATATATAGGATTGAGATGTGTCCCTTAGCATGTGAGAAGCACATGTTATTTAAATAGCTTGTGTTTTTTACATATTTTTTTAATAGTATTAATAAAAATAAAAATAAAAGCATGTATTTCTCATATGATTAAATGACAAGTGTCAATCTTATATGTGGATTGTAGAAAATTTCCTACAAACTGGTTTGTAGGAAATTTCTATCCCTGGTTATATATATAATAATTGAAGGACATAAATTTTCTACAAATTGGTTTGTAGGAAATATCCTACAACCCACATGTAAGAGTAACATGTAGCTTTCAAGCATGTAAAAATCACATGTTTTTTTATTAATGTTATTAAAAAAAACATGTAAGAAGCATATGTTATTAAAACAACATGTGCTTCTCACATGTTAAGTGACAAATGTCACTCTTATATATAGGTTATAGAAAATTTTCTACAAACCCATTTGTAAGGAATTTTTGTCAATAATTGAATTGCATGTAAATGAAAAATTCTCCATCTTTGACCGAGTAAAGGAAAAAGACTTAAGTGGGGGTAGGTTGGAAACTACATGGATGGAACGACCAGACAGGAGTGTCTATATATTAATTGTGATATTGATGACAAGTTTCTTCCATAAGGCAACATGAGGTTTGAGGTAAAGAGAAGCTTCCTCCTTGGGTTTCTTGTGCTTGCTTATACCCTGTTCCTTGGATAATGCAGCTTGTTTGTCACCGGTAAGAGAAGCACCCTTTTCTCTCTATATTTTGTACATATTGTTTGACATGTATACATATGTATGGTGTATAGGCTATTGCTTCCCATTATGATCTTTAACAACCGTTTTTACTAATTTTTTTTTTTTTTTTTTTTTTTTTTTTTTTTTTTTTTTCGATACGTACGTTTTGGTCAGGTGAGAAAATGGAGAAGTTTGTTCATGCAAGAGATGCGGAAGAATTGTCCGGAGATCAACCACCTCCACTCTCTATGTTGCAGAGACGCTGAGAACCCGAACCACCGCCGCCACTGGCCTCCTAGTGTGCCCATAGGGCCGATCCACTAATACGCATTCCCTATATTTCATGTATTAGACATATGTTGTGTTAGAGAATATATTCTCCATATAATTGTGATCGGATATGGTAGGAGAATATATGAAATTATACGATTTAATTATAATCAAATCAAAATTGAATACATCCAATTCTAATTTAATTGATTTGATCTTTTTTCGTACTTTTTTGTATGCTCCCTATATATCTATAAATAAGGATTACTTGTATTATAAATTCATCAAAAGAAATAAGAACTTATTGTAGTAATTTGGGCTTTATCTTGTTGACACAAGTCATATACCGAACCACGTAAAATTCTTATCCCTATTTTCTTTTATTTTGGCTATTGCTTTTATATTTTTTATATCATTATAATGACTTCTTTCATGTTGATCAATGTGGCGCCGTAAATGTCATAATTAAATAGCTAACATCAAAATCAAAATATTATGTACTCTACTCTAAATGCCAGTTCAGCATCAACCATTGAATAAATGTGTTAGCAGAAGACCCATGATTCTTCATTATACATTGTACAAGCATATGTGAAAGAAATGATTGTGTAGTGTTTTGGTTAACTTGCCAAAACAACACTTGTATTCAAATATTTATACAGCATCTGCATCACATGAATTTGTGTTTAAATATAACTTGGCAATTGATAAAATAAGAAAGATGGGTGTTGAATCTGAATATTATTCAAATTCACTGTATAAATTACGAAGTTTGACTTTGTGAGATAAAATTTGAAAAAATCGAATAAAATATAATTTATTTGAAAAAAGTAAAATATTATTTGAACCAAATACACCAAAATTACTCTTAATTAAATAATTTGAAGGCCTTACAATTCTAAATAGTTGTACTTGGGCCTTTATTAGGCTGCCCTACCCATATGTTGTGTCTATATATATAATCTACATGCGGGGAATGCCTTGAAATTTCTGCCTTCTCTCTATGTTCTCCCAATTTTCAGAAAAAAAAAAAAAGAAAAAAAAAGGTGTTAGAAACATTAATTCCAACTTCCTGAAAAAATAAAATTAATTTGTTCATTCTAATATTTCTTTCAATAACTGTAATTGGGCTGAGCTAGTTCCACAAAAATAAATAAATAAATGGAGCAAAGCCTCAAAATGTGCTTGATCATGCTAAGCAATTAAAAATTTAAACCACTCAAACTGATCTGTAGAGTCATCTCTTTGCTGCAGGAACAATATCCTCAACCTGTACCAAACACAATGAGAATCGCTGGTATTACCTTCTAGCTAGTTGTTCAAAATAATAACAAATAAAGCTAAATGATCAATTATTGAGGTTCCTCCAAGATAACCATTCACTCGAATGCTTGAGCATATCCCAAGTATAAATGGGAGACTGAATATTTTATGTATAGAGCATATTTTTTTTTTCTCAGATACTGACTTATAAACCGGAGTGAGATCTTCGGAAGGGTCTCTTAATTTTAGTTATTTTGCTGTGCTCTTGAAAATGTGAAGAACATGCCGTTTACGTCATACCGAAAATTGTATCAACAAATTAAAAAAGTAACCTTTTGAAAAATTGAAATAAAATCTCTTGGACTATGATCACTTGGACCTAAATTTTGTGTTGTTGGAGTAATGCTACATGATAATTAAATTTTGTGTTGACTTGGTGAAGGAGAATAAAAGAAACAGAAAAGTAAGGAGTAGATCGATCAAGAAAATTAGACCTTGTGAAATTTAGAAATAAAAATCTCATTGGGATATGTTTTTCTATATAGTTGAATTTTAGATTACGATCGCGAATTTTCAACTGGAATTGGTAAAAGAAAGGAAATGAGGGATGGTCTGAAAATACGAAGAAACAACGTACTGCCTTGATTGCTTTAATAAATGATGATATGCTTGCGATTCCTCTCCCTTGGCCTTTGTTGGGGAAATTGTCATCCCCTAAGCAAAATGGCCTATACCCGAACCAGGCCTATACTCGAACCAGGGCCCAGTTGATCTTGCTGGCCCAACTTGACCCGCTCAGTCATTAGGGCTTAACAGAGTCCTATAACACCTTGAAGACTATATTTGGAATACATGTGATAAATACATTATCTTATGAGAAGTAAGTGTCCCACTCTCCCACTTAACTTCTATCTCATCCCACTAAGGGTCTCAATTAGTCATCACATGAAGGTGGAACAATACGGTTAATAATGTACCTATAAATAGGCTGCTATCCCAGGTACAAAAAATATTGATATATTGTGAAAATATACAAAAACTCTCGACTCTTAATACTCTCCAAAATGGCCCACTGACTTAGGCATCGGAGAAGGAACGTCAGGAGACCCCCCTCTGACGCATCATTTGTTCTTCCTTACAGATTACGAAGAACAAGGAGAATCAAAGATCCACATGTCACCAGACAGAAAACTGTTCTAACAGTTTGACGCCGTCCGTAGAAAATGACAAATCGTTTCTTATAAAAAATAAACCTAAAATGATGACTTGCTAATTAGATCATGCCCTTTGTCAACAGAGGCAGATTTGTGAAGGGTTTGCAGGCAACAAATCTGAAATCAAAAACAACTTCAGATCTATAATCATCAATAGCTCATGCACGTTCGAGGATACCGAATCTGCGCTAAGCAATACCAGATCCGCGTTCTTCCACAAACAGATCATCGATCTGCGCTCCATTATGCTAAAAAAAAAAAAATTACCCACGTGTTTCACTATTTCCACACACGCAGAAGAACCCGTAGTTTGACCGAATTCAGCTTCTTAGGCCTTATCAAAAGCTGTGCGCTTTTTTCTCCTGTTTTTACAAACGGCTTGACTAAAAGTCAAAGACAAATCTCCAAGGGGTCTTCCATTCCAAAAAAAAAAAAAAAAAAACGCCTTGAGACCGTCTTCATAGCTCAGGACTTCCGAGGCGATCCACTTAGAATCTAGCAACTCATGCTCCTCAGTCCTCACGGTCACCGCTACCTATTGTAGATCGAGGATTTAACGTTCCTATATCTAGCAGCTGAAATCGAGACCGAGCCCTTGGGCCAAGCGCTCGGCCTCTCTTTACACGACTCAAAGGGAAACACTCGGCGATAATTGCAAGAGATCTTAAAGAGATCCTTGGCACTATCTGATGAAGGGATCTACAAACACAAAAGCACAACCAACTTCTGGGAGAATCCTCAAAACTCCATGACCGGCTAGAATACTCTGCGAAACTGACGGTGGAGGAAGAGCTGTTGTCAGAATTGGAAACCCTAGCTACATTGGGTGATGACAACGACGAGAAGGCCTCTCCATTGTCTCTTCACCCTTTACAGGGCTATCTGTACCCACACGCCACGACATCATGTGGCTGTAAATTTCTCTCAGCAAAAACGTGGAACCACGGCATGCGACTGGTAGACACAAGACGTGACCTTCCAACCGAGCCATTAGGCTGAAGGCTCGGCCTTTCTTCACACAATCGTCCTTGCCGGTCGAACCGAAGGTTTCCTCTCACAGGTTGCCTTTACCAGCCTTTCCGAGAAGCCAAATTCTAGTGGGAGTTAGTTTCTGCGGCTTCATGCATGCACGACACCGCCTCACGTTCTTCCACGAAGAATCAGATGAAGCCGAGTGCAAGATAAGTTTATCATGTTCATTTGTTAGCTCAACGTTTAGAATATACTTATCCTGTCATTAGTTTTAAGAGAAAGCATCGGTAGAAAACAGACACTCTACGTGTCTGATTTTCTTTTCTTGTTAGTTGAAGTGCCAGCGCCAAAAAGAAAAAATGAAGACAAAACCGAGCCAGAGACGTCCATAGCTCCGATCCTCACTTTCTAGCCGGAGGTGATCGTCGGTGGAAAACTGAGACAGAGACGTCAACAACCTACTTGCATCCGCCAGGCATGGGACATATCTAATTCTCCACGGTCCCACCTTTATCCAAAACAACCGAGAATCCTTGAGGCCACGGCAATGGGCCGCGATACACAGAAGATAAAAACAAAAGGTGGCTGAGGAGTCCGGATCACCATTCTTGCTGCTCAGGTCACCCCCCCTTTTGTGCTGCTAATGCAGGGTGTTGATATTTTTCAAAGTACTGCCCATCTTCATCGAATGCACAGGTTCTTTTTGTAGCTTCAGATGTTCTCCAAAGAACCAAAATGTATGCAATTCAATATTGCAACTCGGGTGCCGCAATCGGTGCTCCACAGAATATGATCCACAACTTAGTTCTAATCAATGTAAAACAAATGGTGTTCAAGTCTACTTGAACCCAAGCCAAAAGATTAAAAGTGGATCTATCTACGGCAGGCACAAGAATTGATCATCACCCCAGCCATCAAGTTTATAAAGTCTGAAGCTGCTCATCTCGCTGTGATGCAAAAAAAAAAAATCCTAGGCACAACTTGCTGAAATGTCCTGGAAAATAAAGGTCAATATTGTGGAGCAAAACGTGGCAACTAACATCCAAGATTGGGTGAGAGATCCTTGTAGATGCCGCCGAGGCTAGGGGCAACACACACCTCCCAGAGGAGGCCTACCCAACCATTCTCCACTCCAATGGGTTTCGAAGCTCCACCTTGAAGGGAGCGCACTTGCTTCTTCAACAAACCCTTCAGCCGGTAAATCACCGATTAAAGGCCGAAGCACCCGACACCGGGACACCACAAACGCCGAGCATTTCACCATCTAGCCGAGGAGCAGACTGTCAGTCCAGGTAGTTCTCCACGATCAGCACGAAACCAACCACCAGACAGTCCTGTGTGGGGAAGGGACATACGAGAATATTCTGTAGAGAACAATCATACCCTTTTGCGTCAACAAGTGGAGCAGAATTGAGTCTATAACGCCGAAAAGCTTTGTGTAGCTATCAAGTCCCAAAGATTCCAAAGCCGAGGGTCTAATTTGATCGAGGCTCCAATCCAACCAAGGGTCCAACTTTTTCGAAGGTCTAATTTACCGAAGGCTCAAATTCGACCGAGGGTCTAATTTCCCGAGAGTCCAATCTGATGGCACATCTCAAAGGTCTCTTCCGAGAAGCCCCGATGCACTTCATCAAAATATTGAGATAAGTTCACTTAGCCTACTAATAAACTTTTAGACAGTCAAATATTTCTCATGCATTGATCGGTGAAGTTTAAAATGAACTTCTCACCGCAACATATAAAAAGGATTACAAATCAAGTCTAAAAATTGGGGGGTACCAACAAACTTTTCCTCTAGTAATACAAAACAAATATCCTAAACTTTCATACTCAGCTAAAAATCAGCTAAATATAAAAGTTGGGGGCTACCAACCTGGTGAAATAGAAAATTGAAACAGAAGACTATATCAAGTCGCATGATTGAATCTTAGTGCAATTTTGCATACTTTGCATTAATAAATTGTTAATCGCTAGATTCTGCTGCATATATGCATGCCTATGTGCCTTTTAGACATAGGCGAGGTTAATATTTCATACCAAAGGTCTCTATCTAGCGAGATCGGAAAATTCTAAAAAAATACCCATACTTTGTCAAGCTTCTCCTACGCAGGTCTTCCTTGGCTACAGAAGTCAAGAGCTCGTCAAGAGGGCCCGGCGAGAGAATTTTTATGGCAACCAACTAAAGAATATTCTTTGAAAGACAGGTGGCTTCCAGAAGACCCTGTGTTGCATACTAAAACGCAAAAAGCCATCACAACAAACTTATATGACTCGAATCACGTTGAGAGGATTCGAGCCGAGACTTGAATCACGTTGAGGGGATTCAAGTCGGAGAAACTTATATGACTCGAATTACGTTGAGGGGATTCGGGCCGAGACTTGAATCACGTTGAGGGGATTCAAGTCGGAGAAACTTATATGACTCGAATTACGTTGAGGGGATTCGGGCCGAGACTTGAATCACGTTGAGGGGATTCAAGTCGGAGAAACTTATATGACTCGAACCACGTTGAGGGGATTTGAGCACTACAACCTCATCCTGCCTCAAGATTACTTGTCACGATTAGACCACTAAAGCCTCGACACCAGTCTGAGCATCCAAAGTCCCAGCCAAGGCTCCAACCATCATCAAACGCCAACAATCGCAGTTGCTTGGAAATCTGCTTATCGACTCAGGTATGCAAACTAATCATTATTCGATACATTTATACATCTGCTCTAACAGATTTCAGGGATCCTAATTCGGCAAAAGTCATGACAACATACCAAACCGGGAGACAACCCCTACAAAAAAAAAAAAAATTATACGAGAAGAAATTTTGCTCAAGAAATAAATCAAGCCATACATGAGGAAGTGGAGAAGCTAATGAAAGCCGGTTTCATTCGAGAGGTTGACTATCCCAAATGACTAGCCAATATTGTGTTGGTAAAGAAGTCGAGTGGAGACAACCCCTACAAAAGAAACTCATAGCAGTACCCTACATGATCTACATGCCAGAAATCTGAGTTCCGATCCCAAGATCCGAGGCCATGAAAATCCAAGTCAAGGGCAACTAATCCGAGCCGAGGGTGAAAAATCCGAGGCCGTGAAATTCTGAGACCGAGGCAGAAAGATTCTGAGGCCAAAAGATCCTAAGTTTGAAAAAGTCTCCAAGATGAAAAATTTTCCAAGTCTGAAAATGTCTCTGAGATAAAAAAAAAAAAAAAAAAAAAAAAAAAAAAAAAAAAAAAAAAAAAAAAAAAAATATTTCGAGACTAAAGAAGTCTTCGAGACAAAAAAATTTCCGAGACTAAAAAAAGTCTCTGAGATGAAAAATTTTCCAAGTCTGAAAATGTCTCTGAGACCAAAAATTTTCCAAGTTTGAAAATGTCTCCGAGATAAAAAAAAAAAAAAAATTCCAAAACTAAAGATTTCTCCGAGACAAAAAATTTTCTGAGACTAAAAAAAGTCTCTGAAATGAAAAATTTTCTAAGTTTGAAAATGTCTCTGAGACCAAAAATTTTCCGATACTAAAAAAAGTCTCCGAGATGAAAAATTTTCTGAGACTAAAAGTAGTCTCTGAGATGAAAAATTTTTAAGTCTGAAAATGTCTCCGAGACAAAATTTTCCAAGACTAAAAAAGTCTCTGAGATGAAAAATTTTCCAAGTCTGAAAATGTCTCTGAGACCAAAAAATTTCCGAGACTAAAAAAAAAGTCTCTGAGATGAAAAATTTTCCGAGACCAAAAAAAAAAAAAAAAGTCTCTGAGATGAAAAATTTTCCAAGTCTGAAAATGTCTCTAAGATAAAAAAAAAAAAAAATTCGAGACTAAAAATGTCTTCGAGACAAAAAAATTTCCGAGACTTAAAAAAGTTTGAGATGAAAATTTTTCCAAGTCTGAAAATGTCTCTGAGACCAAAAATTTTCCGAGACTAAAAAAAAGTCTTTGAGATGAAAAATTTTCCGAGACTAAAAAAAGTCTCCGAGATGAAAAATTTTCCAAGTCTGAAAATGTCTCCGAGATAAAAATTTTCCGAGACAAAAAATTTCCCGAGACTAAAAAAAGTCTCCGAGATGAAAAATATTCCGAGACTAAAAAAAAAAAAAAAGTCTCTGAGATGAAAAATTTTCCAAGTCTAAAAATGTCTCCGAGACAAAAAAATTCTCCGAGACTAAAAAAGTCTCTGAGATGAAAAATTTTTCAAGTTTGAAAATGTCTCCAAGACAAAAAAAAAATTCGAGACTAAAAATGTCTCCGAGACAAAAAAATTTCCGAGACTAAAAAAAGTCTCTGAGATGAAAAATTTTCCAAGTCTGAAAATGTCTCTGAGACAAAAAATTTTCCAAGACTAGAAAAAGTCTCCGAGATGATAAATTTTCCGAGACTAAAAAAAGTCTTTGAGATGAAAAATTTTCCAAGTCTAAAAAAGTCTTCGAGATGAAAAATTTTCCGAGACTAAAATTTTCTAAGTTTAAAGAAGTCTCCGAGACGAAAAATTTTCCGAGCCTAAGAAATTTTCCAAATCTAAGCAAAATTCTGAGGCAAAAACAGGAAATTTCCCAAGACGGAAATAAAATTCCGAGATAGAAATATCCCGAGGTTGAGATAGCCCGAGTATTCGAATAGAAGATTGTCAAATAAAAAAGATTACCGTATTGACGCAGCTAAGTGGTCTTCTGATTTGTCAACGACTAGTGAAAGGCTCCAACTGCGAACAACTTCGAGCATTCAAAGTTTCTGCCACATGCAAAGTGAAATCTTCTACACTTAGTCTCCAAAGAGATTTCAAGTACCGAAGTCACAAGCACAATGGGGGTAAAAACTATGCCACTTGCTAGGCACTCCGACAACCATGCTTTCCACATGAGTGACTAACGATCAACATTGAATTCTCACTGTCAACAGATAAAAATAGCCCCATATGCAAGTACAAAAGAAGATTCCCAATGTCCGACTAGTTGGACAAATCAGCCAATGGGAATCGGGGGGTATCTGTTGGGGAAATTGTCATCCCCTAGGCAAATGGGCCTATACCCGAACCAGGGCCTAGTTGATCTTGCTGGCCCAACTTGACCCGGTCAGTCATTAGGGCTTAACAGAGTCATGTAACACTTTGAAGGCTATATTTGGAACACATGGAATAAATACATTATCCCATGAGGAGTAAGTGTCACACTCGATCTCCCACTCTCCCACTTAACCTCTATCTCATCCCACTAAGGGTCCCACTCAGCCATGACATGAAGGTGGAATAATGCGGTTAATAATATGTGCCTATAAATAGGTTGTTACCCCAGGTACAAAAGACACTCTGATATTTACTAAAAATATACAAAAACTCTCAACTCTTTATACTCTCCAAAATGGCCCACTGACTTAGGCATCGGAGAGGGGACGTCGGGAAACCCCCCCCTCTAACGCATCGTTTGTTATTCCTTACAGATTACGAAGAATAAGGCGAATCAAAGATCCACATGTCACCAGACAGAAAACTGTTCTAACAGCATTGGGGCAACGTTGCTTGCATTGATAGCTCAATATTTCATTAGGATATATACAGGGGTAGCCTAAGGCTAGCTTTCAATTAATGGATATTAATAAAAAAAATTATAAAAAAATATTTGAAGGCTTAATTATAGTAAATATTTTTTAATTCAAGCCCCTAATTAATTATAGTAATAAGTAATTAAAAAAACATTAATATCATTTAATTCTCCAACATTCTATTCTTAAAATAAGTCTTAAAAAATTGATAATATTAAATAAGATAATCAAATAATATTAAAGATATTCTTGAACAAAACACATTTTCTAACTTTAAACGTTCTATTATTGAAAATAATGGAGAAAATGAAAATAATAATAATATTCAATTATGTTGTGGGTAAAGATTTTTTAGGGTTTTTTATGAGCATTGAACAGTCAAAATTCCAATCAGAATTTAAAAAGACAACAATTTTGCATTTTATAAAGTGAAAAAAGTAATTTTTAAATAAAAACATAATATCAATATTATAGTTAATATATATATTAAAAAAATGCCTCACTTTTTTTTTTGAGACAAAAAAAAAAATTAAAAAAATAATAAAAATAAAAATGTCTCACTTAAATCTTAAACTAGTCGAAAGAGAAGAATACACAGAGAGACCGAGAAGAGAAGAGTGCGGTGGTTTGCCAGGGGAGGGAGGTCTCAAGCCTCCCTCCTCCCGGGTTTCGTTTCCTCTCTTAGCTCCCTTTGGGCTAGAGAGGTTTTGTTTCCTCCCTTGGTTGTTCCCACTGGAGGCTAGAGTCTCCCAGCCACTAGGGCTGTGGAGTTTTGAAGTCCCCCTGGACTTGTTCCGGTGGTGGGTTAAGTCCTCCTAGTCCTTGTGGACTATGGAGTGTGGTTGGGTTTTTAGTTTTTAATAGGTTTTTCTCTGTTATTGGCGGGATAACACCCTGGAGAGGCTCCGGAGGAGGAGAGACCGCTGTTTGTGTCACCGGCGGAACGATTTGGGTGTGTTCCAGTTTTTCTCATTTTTCAAGGCCAGATCTACTCTGTTCTGCCGTCCTTTCGTCGACACGCATCCCCCCTTCTTGCTCGCCGTTGTCCTCCGATGCTGCTGCTGCTTGATACGGCCGGAACGCTCCCCGGTGACCGGCGCGTGGTCATCACGCGCCTGAGTGTTTTTCACTCCTTGGGCCGGGCGTGATGGCTACATTCCTTCTCTTCTGCTGTGTTTGGTGGCGTTCGGGTGTTTATGGGGTTCGGCTGCTGCAGGGGATCTTTTATCGCCGGCGCGTGTTCTACACGCGATGTCTCCGGCGGTTCTTTTTCCGACGTCAGCTTTTGGTTTTGGGTGTTTTTCCTGTTCTTGATTACAAATTGTATTTGGCTTTTGCTCAATGTTTAATCTAGCCTAGTCATAGCTTTTTAGCACAGATTATTTGTGACCGATTCCATAGTGCAAGTAGTGGTGTGGTCCTCCGTCAACGCATAGGCACCTTTCTATTGACTAGGTTTATCTGTAGCAATTGTCGGTATGATCTGAGTTTTTTGGGGTATTTGTATTGGGATTTCTGTATTGTTATGAGTTTAACTCAGTCTGATTGTAATTTCGTTATCCCTTGGATGAATTAATGAAATTATTAAATTTCCTTAAAAAAAAAAAAAAAAAAATCTTAAGCTAAGTCGTCGAGCCGCAGTGCTATACGTACACATAATAATTGAATTGCTTGTAAATGAAAAATTCTCCATCTTTGACCGAGTAAATGAAAAAGACTTAAGTGGGGGTAGGTTGGAAACTACACGGATGGAACGTACGATCAGACAGGAGTGTCTATATATATATATATATATATATATATATATATATATTTTGAACAAAGTAGCATGTGCTACTCAATATATTGATGAAAAATCCCAAAGGTTTACAACATGAGAAGGAGGAACAAGACTCCTACAACTCTAAGCCAGAAGGATCTAACTTAAGAAACAGCTGCCTTAGCAGAAACTTAAACCTTACAAGAATTATATTGGGGCCTCTCTTTACATTAATGCACTCTCAAAATAAAAGAGGGCCTATCTAGCATTTAGCCACTAAAATTCCAGTAAAATTTAAGCAATACAAAGACAAACTGTACTGGAGAAACAAAAGAATGCACAACACAACAGCAGAAACACCCAAAGCAGGACGCCGGCAGTGGAGAAATGGCCAACACTCCGCCGGAGCGGCGGCGCGTGTAACACATGCGCCGACACCGGAAGCACCCAACAGTAGATCCGACGCCGTATACCCCCGGCACCGACAAGCACGGCTTAAAACGATGGAGCGTGGCCTTCACGCGCAGTCAGAGCGTAAAAACTCTCTGGCGCGTGAGGACCACGCGCCGATCTCCGGTGGACCACGCGGCCGAAGCTCCCGGCAGTAAGGGCGGAATATGACGGGGAACACAGCTGGGTGGCGCGTGTCTAGCAGAAGTCGACTGATGTGCGTAGATCTGGCTTCGAAAACCGAGAGAAACAAACTTAAAAACCGGCCAAAGCACTCTGTCGACGACACCGGAGTCTGGCCACTCCCCAAACCGGACTTCTTGAAATGGATCTCACTGCCAAAACACCAGAAGAAAAAAACAACAAAACCTAAACAAACACAAGCCACCATAGCCCAAGAGAGCTCGGGGAAAACCAGCCACCACCGGTTCAAACTGGGGGGAACAAAATCTCTACAACTCAAGAGGCTGAGAGAGAAGCAAAAGCACAGCCGGGAGGAGATAGGCCAAAGCCTCCCTCCTCCGGCCAGACTGAAAAATCACGGAAGACTCTCAAACGGCGCTTTATTAAACTGTGGCTTCGTTAGGAGTGTCTATATATTAATTGTGATATTCACAGGTTTCTTCCACAAGGCAACATGAGGTTTGAGGTCAACAGACGCTTCCTCCTCGGTTTTCTTGTGCTTGTTTATACCCTGTTCCTTGGATGCAGCTTGTTTGTCACCGATAAGATTGAGAACCACCCTTTTCTCTCTAAATTTTGTATATATTGTTTGACATGTATACATATGTATGGTGTAGAGGCTATTGCTTCACATTATGATCTTTAACACCCGTTAGTTCTTTTTTTCTTTTTTCTTTTTTCATTACATATGTTTTGATCAGGTGAGAAAATGGAGAAGTTCATTCATGCAAGAGATGTGGAAGAATTGTTTGGAGATCAACCACCTCCACCCTCTAGGTTGCAAAGACGCCGAGAACCCAAACCACCACCGCCACCTCCTAGTAGGCCCAATGGGCCGAGTCCCTAATAGGCATTCCTTGTATTTTATGTATTAGACATATGTTGTATTAGAGAATGTATTCTCCATATAATTAAGATTGTTGTGAGTGGCTTTCGCCAAATAATGGGTTGTTATATTTGCTTTCCTTTTGAAATACTTCACATACCATGATTGAAAATTATTTAGTAACGTCTTTAATTGAATGATCAATTAGATTATTATATCAATTGTCCCTAAGGGATAACTTAATCAGCTGGAGACCACGCCTCATGAAATAGAGGTCACTAGTTCGAATTCCCCATCCCCCTCTTATGTGGACATGTCGAAACAAAAAAAAAAAAAAAAAAAAAAAAAAAAAAAAAAAGACAGAAAAAGATTACTATATCAACTCCAAGACCATCCCTCTTTCGGTTTGCATGCATAATTTTCAATCTCCCTCCAATATAATATTATTATGGGAAATTATTATGTATTCCCATATCTCTACTAAAATTCATAGCCTTCCATCCTCCAAAAGCCTCCATATCACAATTAATATATAGACACTCCTGTCTGATTGTTCCATCCATGTAGTTTCCAACCTAGCACTTAAGTCTTTTTCCTTAATTTACTCGGTCAAAGATCGAGAGTTTTTAATTTACATTCAATTCAATTATTATGTGTACCAGGGCGGCTCGATATGTTTTAAGGCTTAAGCCGAGTAGTTTAAGACATAAGTGAGGCATTTTTTTAATATATATATATATATATATATATATATATATATATATATATATATATATATATATATATATAGGGAAAATAATAGATTTACAACATCACCACAACAAGTGCACAACACTCCCTCACATGGGGTGGAGCCCAGTGTGTGGGGGCCCACTCCCATGTGAGGGAGTGTTGTGCACTTGTTGTGATGGTGTAGTGCATGAATCAAATCCCATAATATAGACACTCCTGTCTGATTGTTCCATCCATGTAGTTTCCAACCTAGCCGCACTCAAGTCTTTTTCCTTTACTCAGTCAAAGATCGAGAATTTTTAATTTACATTCAATTCAATTATTATGTGTACCAAGGCAGCTCCATATGTTTTAAGGCTTAAGGTGACTAATTTAAGACTTAAGTGAGGCATTTTTTTAATATATATTGGAGAAATAATCAACTCCAAAAACATGTGGGCATAAGGTAGTATCGGAGGCCGAGCCCGTCGGGTTAGCCTGACCAGATCAGACCTAAGTACAAGACCATTCATTATCTCCAAAAAGACGCATATCCCGAGTATATCAAGATAGACTTTTATCTCATCAAATATGGAATAAGGTACCTAATAGTATGACATCAGATAAAGAGGTAGTGTCCTATCCAGTTTGGACTCTATTATCCGGCCAATTTGAATTCTATGAAGATAAGATTAAAGGCTATATGATCTAGGAATCAGAGTCCTAATCAGATTAATTATGCTCCAAGCACTCCAATAGTTTCATAACTGTGAACCTATAAATAAGACTACTACACCATGTATTTTTTGTATACGCAGATTTTTTAAGTTCTGAGATTATTAATACTCTTCAGAAAATAAATAGTTTAAACTGACTTAGGCATTAGAGTAGGCGTAATTGACACCCCCGACTAGTTGTTTGCTATTTTGCAGATTATGAGGAGAGCGAATACCAAGGAAAGCGACGAATGACAAGACAACACGTCACCGTACCGAAAACTGCACGAGATGTTTTGAGCTAAATTAATCCCTTTTCAATTAATCCTCTGTATGTATTTTTCTTTTGAGCTAAATTAATCCTTCAAAGGGCTTTGTTTCTCTGCATGAGAAGTTTTAAATTTCTGTATTTTTTTTTTTTGCTTTCTACAATTTGAATGCAACATTCAAGTAGGCAATTTGTTTATTCCATCTATGGACCTTTTTTGTGCATGCCTTGACTAAAACGATCGAGATGTTCATATTCCATTATTTATGTTTTGAAGTGCCTTAGCAATAAAGGAGGACACACAGGCATGCCAGCCGACGCTTGATGTTGGTCCATGCTGGCTGCTGCATCACCCTCAACTTGATTCCGTGAAGGAAAAGGAAAGAATAAGAAAGGAAGAAGGGGGTACATATATATAAAGAAAATTTGAAATAAAAGCACTTAGACTATCCCCTTGACGTATATTTTCTGTACGTTATTAGATTTTATTAAATGATTTTGCAACTTGCATGATTCAGTGAATGACGACAAAAAAAAAACTCCTAAAATTTGAAAATATATAGTAAACTCAGGGATGCATGTTGTCAAGTTGCCTTTATTATATAGTCTCCATCTTTGACCCAGAATAGGAAAACGTACGTACAGGACTAATTAAAGTGGGTAAGGTATGAACTGCGCCTATATAATAATTGTGATATGTGCAAGTCTCTTCCACAATGCAACATGAGGTTTGAGGTAATCACGAGACGCTTCCTCTTTGGTTTTCTTTTGCTTACCGTCATGTTCCTTGCATGCAGCTTGTTCGTCACCGTCACCGGTAAGAGAAGTAACTTTTTCTCTATAAATTTTGTATATATTGATTTAGCCACACCGCTCCATCTGTTAGAATATATGTTCATATCTTTCAAAAAAAAAAAAATATATATATATATATATATATGTTCATAAAATCCTTGTGATTGATTATTAGCTGTGAGTTAATCAAATTCTTGTGATTTGATAATTACCTTATTTATATTGTATTCACTGTTCACATTTTTTCACATGTAACAGAGAATAGAAGTCGGTCGTGAGGTTTTTTTTTTTTTTTTTTTTTTCACCAATATGTTTCTTTGACGATTAAAGACAGAACGAGTTTCATCTTACGTACCTTGTGGACGCTTTGTCGTTCCTCAATAAGCATTGTATGCCAATCCAACGATTTTTCAAAGAGTAATTATTCATTGTCACCTTTTGATACAACTTTTCACCACCTTGTTTATGTGGCAAAGCGGTCCCCATCTTATTTTATTTTTAAAACTCATAAAGCAGTAAGGGACCACCTTACCACATTAGCAAGGTTACAATCACAATTGTATGGAAATATATTCTAACACCATCAATATTCGTAAAGATTTTCTCTTCTTGATATATAAGTCTAATATAACCTCCATAATGTGATTGAATGTGTGGTCAAATTTGTGGCACGGAAGGTGGAATAGCCTTACAATTAACCATAAAATATAGTGAAAAACTATGCAGTAAAATACAAGGCTACTAAAATTTGATGAACTTGACACCCGCGTTTATGTCAGATCTACTTTTAATTACACTGTATTTATGATATTTTAATACGAGTTAGTACCATCTTTGCTTTATTTTTTCTTTGTTTGAAACTATCGGTGGTAATTACTCTGATCAGGTGAAAAAATGGAGAAACTAGTTCATGCAAAAAATACAGAAGAATTGTTTGGAGCCGTAACCGTAAGTCAAAGGAAATGGCAACCTTTGCTCTTGGCAAAACTGCAGGAGGACGAGGAACGAACGATACCAAGACGGCCGCCGCCAGCTCCTAGAGCGCCCCCAGGGAATCGCCCCTAGGCTCGCCCTAACAGATATTCCTTGTATTTCATGTGTTAGACATTTCTTGATGTGGCGTAAATGTCATAAATAAATTTTACTCTAAATGTCAGTTCAGCAACAACTATGCATTGAATAAATGTGTTAACAGAAGATCGACACATTACACTTTGAGTTAACTTGTCCCTTCAATTTGATTTTTTTAACTACAGAATTTGGTCAATGACAAATTGGTGATGAATTCAACTCACTAATCAATAAAATCTTAATGATTGATCACCAGATTAACCGTATGCATAAGCATATGAGTGAATGGTTATCTTGGAGGAACCTCAATAATTGATGTTTCTGCTTCACAAACTTGTGTTGCCTTATTGAAACTCAATATTCTAAATTCGTTTGGCTTCCAGTTTTTGAATTATGGTGAAAAAAATAAACGATTTAGGTAATTTCAATGAAATCATGGTCAAATGTACAACAGACACAAAAAGTTATGTTTTTAACTTTATACTTAGTTGTAATTATAATTTAACTTCTTCAAAATAAATTGAAAATTATTTTCAAAGATCAAGATATTAATTAGGTTATAATTTTCAAAATATTTTGAAATATTTTTTTGATACATATTCCTGTATTCTATGAATAATTGCTCTATTTTTCATCAAAAAATAAATAAATTCCTTTAATTTCCTCCATACCTTTTCTTTTCTTATCAATTTTTCTTCAACTGCATGAAACAGAACTTTTATTTTTTTATGACAAAGACAGTATAGTATGTATGATATTCGTGTGTTAGAAATATAGACTTTTATTTCTAACATAAAGAGGCTACCCTTTTTTTTTTCTTCTTTTTTCTTCTTTTTTTTTTTTTTGAAGAAAGAGGCTACTCACATGCAAGATGTGCACAATACTACCATCAAGTTATTTATGTGACCATATATCTATCATGATAGTCCATCAAAGGCACTTTTCAAATTCTAACGTCACATATATATTTTGTTGCAAAAACACTAGAAATAAAAAATTTAGTATATTTATCTGCAAATCTAAATACTTTAGTATTATAAAACTTCAACAATTACACTTTATTATATCAATCTTTATTAAAATATCAATATAAAATTTTAATCAATTATTTGATAAGTGTTTAATATATTTCATCAACCGTTGTTTCAAAATAATAATTAAAATATTAGTGATCGATAAAAATAAGAGAATATAAACCAATTTAATTATTTTATTTAATAAAAACTACATAGTGGTAATGCTATATATTTCATCACCGTATTTTTTAGTTTATTTCATATTTTCACGAAAAGAAAAAGATTAAAGAGGTAATTCGCTACTATTACTAAGGTCATCTTCAATGGACACGAGGCTTTGGGGTGATTTGCCACACCCTATTTGACCAAAATGGTGACTCGACTACTCTCCTCCATTTGTTTATGTGTGTGTGTATTTTATATTTGGTTTCAAATGTTTTTTTTAATAATTTTTTTAGTAAAAGTAACATGTCACAATATAATTGGTGCTGACGTAACATATTAACGAATTCTATCAACTTTATAATGGTATAAACCTATTTATTTTTTGGAATGGCCGGACTGTTCTCTAAGACTTTTCAAGACCACCCTCTAAAGGTTTAAGATCAAGAGAAGCTTCCTCTTTGGTTTTCTTTTGCTTATAACCATCATGTTCCTTGTATGCAGCTTGAAAGGGTGTATAAGTGGGGCGGTTATTATAACCGAAAAACTGAAAATAATCACAACCGGATAACCGAGTACTATGGTTGTGATTATCAGTTATAGGATTTCAGGAAACCGGTTAATAATCGGGTAACCGGTTTATATATATATATTGTAGATAGGCCTCAAACTCAACCTTTAAATTCAATGAATGAATCATCTTAAGTTTCTTAAAACGAAGGTTTGGTTTGGTTTGGTTTGGTTTTTTTTTTTTTTTTTTTGAATTGTCATCATATTTTAATTACAATATAATTATCATTATATTTCATAATATTTGTTTGTTTAATTTTCTTTGTAATCATTTTATTTAATCTATAGGCTTGATTTTGAGCTTATTGAGATGAATAAATAGTGAACGGTAAATGAAATTATGCACGTCGAGTTTTATTTACTATTTAGCATTGAATATTGAATAGTTGGATATTGGATTAAAAAAAAAAAAAAAACTAAAAAAAGCAATAATGTTTGAAAGTCAGTTACCCAGTTAATAACCGGTTTTTAATAACCAGATAATCGACGATTGGTAATAACAACAACCGGTGTTGCGGTTACAGTTATTTAAATGGGAATAACCGGGTACTCCGGTTGCGGTTGCAGTTATGAGGAAATAACCGCAGCCACAACTGATTGTACACCGTCTAATTTTGCCTACGTGGCAGATTGACAGTTTTTTTTTTTTTTTTTTTTTTCAAAAAACGCAAAAACCACTGTGGGAGAAAATGCAAGGTCTTTTTTGAAAAAATTAAATCTTCTCATATATATTAGAGGGCCTATTTTACTCGGCAACCAAAATAGAGATGAACTTAACACCTGCATTTATGTTGAACTTAACACTCGCATTTATGTCATGTCTGATTCCAATTGCATTGTATTTATGATCTTTTAACATTAGTTAGCGCTATCTTCTAATTTCTTTACTTTTTTCTTATCTGAAACTGTCAGTACTAATTACTCTGATCAGGTGATAAAATGAAGTTAGTTTATACAAGGAATGCAAAAAGAATTATCTGGAGTTGTTACTGTAAAATAAAGAAAAGGCCGACATTTGCTCTTGGCAAAATTAATGCAACGATCAGCCACCTCAATCACTGTTGCCATCTCCTAGAGGGTCCTATAGGCCAAGCCAGTAATAGGCATTCCCTGTATTTCATATATTACAACACTAGCAGCAACTTCATTAAAACTAATTTACTTTCCTAAATGTATGAAAAACTCATAAAAAAAATCTCTTAAAACAAATTCTTTTGTTCTTCCATAAGTTGTACCCTAAATCTATAGAAGTAAAAGCGGTTCCTTTAACATTATTTTAATATAAAAAAAGTTTTATTTTTCCTCTATCTTTCTTCTAGCATTTATTTAAAACAATATTTAAATGTTCTCTTTCCCCTAGAATTTAATTTAAAGAATATAATAGTTAACTATTCTTTCAAATAAATGCTAGGGAAAAAGAGAGAAAATTGAGGAGAGATAAATATTTTTTATATTAAAATAATGTTAATGGAAACAAAAGTGTTACCCGCACTCTCAGTTCCCATTGTTTAAGAAATTAACATCAAGGGAATCTGTTTTTAGATAAAAAAATATTTAGGAGTTTCTCATACACTTAAAAAATGAAATGAGTTTTAGAAAAATTATTGCTAGTGCTCTTAGACATCTATTTATATGGCGTAAATGCCATCAATCGCCAAATATCGAAATCAAAATAGTATGTCACTACAAGAAATTTGATCATTAGCAGCCGCTAATGATCAAATTATTAGCGGCCATTTTAAAAGTGGCCACTAATAATACACTGTTAATGGCAAGACACATCTCACTGCTAATAGTTGCCGCTAATTGTAAACTATTAGCGGCCACCTAATTGTGGCCGTTAAAAATGGACACTAATACACAAAAATATTAATATTAGCATTGAAATTCGAGTCGCTGCTAATAAGTGGTCGCTAATAACTTGGCGGGAATTCCCATGAAATTTTGGGAAGCTATTAGCTGCAAATAATAACTTTGTTATTAGCAGCAAGATATTGTCGCCGCTAATAATATTTTATTAGTGGCCAATTTTATAAGTGGCCGCTAATAGTTTTTTTTAAAATTTAGTTCCACTTTTATAAACACAAGTTTATAAATTGATGTGATATTTTAAATAAAGACTAAAATGCCCTCATCTGTTTTTTTATACATCTTATAAGAAAAAAAAAATCTTTTAGTGTATTTTTTGTAAAGTTTTTTTTATTATATATGGACCATTCTATTCAATTTTTACATCTAAATTATTTGGTTGTTGAATAAACGATCATTTGTTATACAATCAAAGGGTTTTGTCATTTCTCCCCTATCCATGGAAGGTTATTCTTGTTTTTTTCTCACAAAGTTTGGGTATAGCCATAAGTTGTGGAATGTTGAGGATTTTTCCATTTCCATTGACTCAAACTTTATCTTGCACAGGTGCTCAATACTGAAATTACTGAAGTCACTAATTAATTGATGGCAGCTCAAAATACAATTTGAAGGAAATGACAAGGTCCAATTCCTTGCTTGTGATCAACCGTGATATAACATGCTTTGGATTTTTTAATCATCTTGGTGCTCTAGTCTCATCGATCGTGGTAACATCGAATAATCATAAAAACTTTTTGGATCGATAGAAGAACCGATCGATCCCAGTGTATTACTTTGATTGACTAAACATCTGATCAATCCTATTGCACTAGTTTGATAGGATCGATCGAACATCCGATCGATTGTCTGAGCGATCCTTGTGCATTAGTTCGATCAAACTTGGTTCTATGGATTCTATATTAGTATGATCAATCCCAATAAGAACATCTGATCGATCATTTTGCAGCTATTTCGATAAATCATGACTCTATGAACCTTATATATATATATATATATTATCATTTTACATTAGAACCGTCAATCATAATATAAACATCCGATCAATCATTTTGCATTAGTCTGATTGATTGTGATAAGACCATCCGAACGATCCTTGTGCATAGACCGATACTTGTGTATTGATCCTAATGCATATTAGTTCGATCGATCGTGATATGATCGCATGATCAATCGAACATCCAATCGATTCTAGTGCATTAGTTCGATCTAATTTGACTCTACGAATTTTGCTTTAGTATGATTAGTCACAATAAGAACATCTGATCGATCCTTTTACAGCTATTTCAATCGATCATGACTCTATGGATTTTTTACTATTCTTGTATATTAGAACTGTCAATCATGATACAAACATTCGATCGATTGTGGTAAGACCATCCGAACGATCCTTGTGCATAAGATCGATCATTGTGCATTAATCCAATCAATTGTAATAAGATTGTGAAAATGTCTTTGAGACAAAAAAATTTTCAAGACTAGAAAAAGTCTCCGAGATGAAAAATTTTCCGAGACTAAAAAAAGTCTTTGAGATGAAAAATTTTCCAAGTCTGAAAAAGTCTTCGAGATGAAAAATTTTCCGAGCCTAAGAAATTTTCCAAATCTGAGCAAAATTCTGAGGCAAAAACAGGAAATTTCCCGAGACGAATATAAAATTCTGAGATAGGAATATCCCGAGTATTTCGAATAGAAGATTGTCAAATAAAAAAGATTACCGTATTGACGCAGCTAAGAGGTCTTCCGATTTGTCAACAGCCAGTGAAAGGCTCCAGCTGCGAACAACTTCAAGCATTCAAAGTTTCTGCCACATGCAAAGTGAAATCTTCTACACTTAGTCTCCAAAGAGATTTCAAGTAACGAAGTCACAAGCACAATGAGGGTAAAAACTATGCCGCTTGCTAGGCACCCCGACAACCATGCTTTCCACATGAGTGACTAACGATCAACATTGAATTCTCACTGTCAACAAATAAAAATAGCCTCATATGCAAGTACAAAAGAAGATTCTCAATGCCCGACTAGTTGGACAAGTCAGCCAATGGGAATCGGGGGGTATCTGTTGGGGAAATTGTCATCCCCTAGGCAAATGAGCCTATACCCGAACCAGGGCCCAGTTGATCTTTCTGGCCCAACTTGACCCGGTCAGTCATTAGGGCTTAACAGAGTCTTATAACACTTTGAAAGCTATATTTGGAACACATGTGATAAATACATTATCCCATGAGGAGTAAGTGTCACACTCGATCTCCCACTCTCCCACTTAACCTCTATCTCATCCCACTAAGGGTCCCACTCAGCCATGACATGAAGGTGGAATAATGCGGTTAATAATATGTGCCTATAAATAGGCTGCTACCCCAAGTACAAAAGACACTATAATATATACTAAAAATATACAAAAACTCTCAACTCTTTATACTCTCCAAAATGACCCACTGACTTAGGCATTGGAGAGGGGATGTCGGGAGACCCCCCCTCTAACGCATCGTTTGTTCTTCCTTGCAGATTATAAAGAATAAGGCGAATCAAAGATCTACATGTCACTAGACAGAAAACTGTTCTAACAGCCTTGGGGCAACGTTGCTTGCATGATAGCTCAATATTTCATTAGGATATATACAGGGGTAGCCTAAGGCTTTCAATTAATGGATATTAATAAAAAAATATTTGAAGGCTTAATTATAGTAAATATTTTTTAATTCAAGCCCCTAATTAATTATAGTAATAAGTAATTAAAAAAAAAACATTAATATCATTTAATTCTCCAACATTCTATTCTTAAAATAAGTCTTAAAAAATTGATAATATTAAATAAGAGAATCAAATAATATTAAAGATATTCTTGAACAAAACACATTTTCTAACTTTAAACGTTCTATTATTGAAAATAATGAAGAAAATGAAAATAATAATAATATTCAATTATGTTGTGGGTAGAGATTTTTTAGGGTTTGTGATGAGCATTGAGCAGTCAAAATTCCAATCGGAATTTAAAAAGACAACAATTTTACATTTTAAAAAGCGAAAAAATTAATTTTTAAATTAAATCATAATATCAATATTATAGTTAATATATATATTAAAAAAACGCCTCACTTAAATCTTAAACTAGTCGTCGAGCCGCCCTGCTATACGTACACATAATAATTGAATTGCTTGTAAATGAAAAATTCTCCATCTTTGACCGAGTAAATGAAAAAGACTTAAGTGGGGGTAGGTTGGAAACTACACGGATGGAACGTACGATCAGACAGGAGTGTCTATGTAACGCCCCCAAATCGCTAAGGGTTAGGTTTGTCCATTTTTATACACCAAACTGCAAAGATTCGTAAGGTCTGCCAACAACCTAGCTAATATGCTGAATTAAATGAATTAAATAAAGAGAATAATAATAATTTTAAAACTCAGAGCTTTAATAAATGCGGAAACAGTTATTTCAAAAAGAGCAATTATGTTTGATTCAATAATTGAAAATCTAAAGTAAAACCAAATTTATTGTGCAAGTGCACTTATTAAGGTACTGAGATGTAATGTCATAATGCTAGCCTAGATCCCATCCCGGCTACCTAGATCTCTCTGCTCATAACCTGAAAACAAAACAAAAATAAGGGGTGAGCGAGAAATGCTCAGTAAGACAACCCTCAACCATAAAACGGTTGAGTTAACTTCATTTTCTTTAAAACAATTATTAAAATACACTTGAAATCTAAATTTCTAGAACACAAATCAAAATTCGGCATTTTACTTAACACATAAAATACCCGTTAACAATTAAGACTTCTCATATATAGGGCTCATGTACACTATTACGCCCTGTGTACTAGGGTTGCGCGGTCTACTACGACTTCAGGCAGGTAAACTGTGGCCACAGGCCCTGCCCAATCAACTAATTAATTGAAGTGCACTTAGCATGACATAGGGATGGATTACCGCATTCTCTAAGTCCTTCAGCGGTTGCGCTTCCATCCAAGCAACGGTACCGAGCTTAAACTCTGCAAATCTCTATGAATATATCTGGGGCTAAAATAATAGTCTCCTCCACACACGTACCTCATTTATAAAAATCTCATTCTCATAAATTATTCTTATTCCTTTGATAACTCTTGAGGCAACGTGTGGGAGAGTTTTTACTCTCATTTTCTCATTAATTTCAAAAAAGCTGCAACTTCCCGTCTCGGGAACCAACTAAACAATTTACTAATAATTAGAAAATCCTTCGTAACCAAAGCTTCTTTTAAAACAGTGATTTCAAGATTAACATTTATACCGACAATTTTCATCTCAAAACTATTTTTTTAAAACAGTCCTTCATGCATCAATATAATTTGAAATATAGAACAAGAACAATTAATTGCAAATATGCTTTAAAAAAAAAGATAAAGTAATATGACATAAAACAATTTGAAAAGGGGTAGAGGATCCATTACCTCTCCAAATGCGACTAAAGCAAATTCCTTGACAGCTAGCTAGTCTCCTGAATACAGGTTTCAACAAATTAATACTACATACTCGACACTAGAAATATCCAGACACTACTACGTTTCGTCTTGCTAGCCTATTGAGAATGGATTCCCTAGATATGTTTAAAGACATTAATAAAGATAATTGTCATAAGAAATATTCTCCTTCAATATAATAAAGTTTAATAAATTCCGATATCACGAACTTTACTCTTAATAAAAATGGTTTATAAAAATGATCCATGATTTTTAAGAAATTTACGAGAAGGTTTGAAACAGTTGAACTAAAATAGTTTTGCTTCTCTGTGGAAAAGATTTAAAATAAAAAAATAAATAAATAAACAGTAAGGCTAGTCTGCTATGTGCCTATGTTTACGGCTAGAAGAGAATATATATATATATATATATATATATATATATAACATGAATCACTCGGGCGTGGAGACCCTGCTGTCCAAAAAGAAGGAAATAATAAAAATAATAAAGGCTATGCCTCCTGTGATTTTGTTGCTAGGAAAGAAAAGAAAAGAAAAAAAAATAAATTAAATTAAGAAACCGAGAGAGGCACTCGGCATGAAGCTTCTTGAAGGAATAAGAATAATGACAATAAAAGGAATTGCAAGTTTGGCATGTGGTACTACAGAATTTCTGTAAGGGAATTGGAGGAAATAGGAGGGTGACGCTGGTGCTAGAAAAAGAAAGAGTAAAAAAAAAAACAACATGCAAATAGGACAAGAGCCTTGGCTGTATGCCAAGCAGAAAAGTAAAATATCAAGGCCAAAACAAAAAGTCAACAGCGAAGCTAAAGAAAAAAAAATAATCGAGCTAGTCCCAAAGACTTGAGATGATTGCACTAAACTGAAAAGGCCATGCCACCACACGTTAGAGCATTACTAGCAGCTTCCCTACATGGGTTCCCTTCCCTACATTTTAGGGAAAATTTTAAAAAAGTCAAAAAACCAATCCTACAGCAGATTCCCTTCCCTTATATGTTCCCTATGATTGCTACAGTGCTTCCCAATGCATTGGGAAGCACTGTAGCAATCCCAAGCATTATTTTATAATAAAAAAAAAAGACTCTCTCTCCTGGCACATCTCTCCATTCACGTTTCTCCTCTTCTACACGCCTCGTCATCTCATTTCTGCTCTTCTTCCAGAAAATCTTCAGAGCATTCCACAGTACTCTCACCCTTTTCTGCGCGGCGTTTGCAAGAGAGACGATACTGAAGAGAGAGAGAGACGAAGAACAAGATTGAGAGAGATGATGAGCTTGCTGTTCAAGCCGAGAGAGAGAGATTGAAGCACTTGAATCAATTGAAGGAGGTCCATTGCGAGAGTTCTTCCCCTTGCTCTGTTCTTCCCCAACAAAGGCATGTGCTTGTGCTGCTTCTTTCTCTCTCTGTTTCTTTATGATTTTTGTTTGTGTAGTTTGTCTGTCTTTGGTTCTTGGTGGGGGTAATGGGTCATTTTTGGGTGGAATCGGGTGGTTTTGTTATGTGGGTTTTAGTCTTGGTTTTACATTCAAAGTTGTCATTTTATGGAATTTGTACTCTGATTGGGAGCATTTGGCGTAAATTTTATGTTTTTTGTTTTTGTTTTTGTGAATGATTTTGATGGGTTTTTGGGTTTCTTTGATGTTAAGGGAAAAGGTATTTTGTCTCTACTTTTTTGTTTGTGTAGTTTCTGTCTCTGCTTCTTGGTGGGGGTTATGGAAAATGATAATAAAAGGTGGAATTCGTTGGTTTTATGGTCTGGGCTAAAAAAGCAAAACATGGACCCATGCTCTATCAATCCTACCATAGCACTAACGACTAATTTGATTAAACAAAATCATGAACAATTGTTGAAGGGAACCTATTGAGTTAAATGAAATTGAGTTTTCTTCTCTTCTAAACTCAAATTCTAATCTGTAATCTTCAAATTATAATTGAACAGATGTAATATTTTTTTGATAAGTGTAAAATAGAAAATTTAAACAAAGGCCTCAGAGAGAAGATTAGATTGATCAACATATATAGATTCAGACATATGCTTGTCTTAAAAATATGTATTCAATCATCCGCCGACCCAATATGCAAATCAAAATCATACCCAAAACAAACAGATCCAAAGCTTTCAGATACCAAAAATCTACCAAAAAAAAAAATGAATCTTTTTGCTATATAAGGGGCTCAGAGTATGGGTGGTGATATATCAGGATGGTCGGCAAGGCCCAATGAGCCAATTACGATGAACGAGACCTTATCACATAGAATTGTCATGGTCCCCTAAGTTCTCAACACAGAAATTAAAGAACAAAAGGGATTAGAAAAAAACATAGAACCAATTCAAATCTTGGATCTGCTCATTCTTTATCAAATCGGTGGTGTTCAATCCAAAAGTTCACCAACAAATTCTGTGGGTACTTGGCACAAGTTGAATCAAGGAATCAAAGTGGTCATAGTGAGCAAGACAAGGTAATAATAATTTGTTACTAGTGGTCTATATTAACCATTAATTTGATTCAAAATTCTAATTAGTTTCAATTTTTTTATTTTTTATTTTTATTTTTTTCTTCAGATCAACGAGGCAAAGGCTATGTATCGGGAGTTCAATAACAATATCATATTTCAATTTGAACATTGTTGGAACTTGTTGAAGACGTTACCGAAATGGAAGACAATGGTTCAATTAAAATTGAAAGGAAGATCTACTGGTACATGTCATTCTTCTCCTCATGATGTTATACATTTAGGGGAAGGCAATGATTGTGGAGATGCAGTTGTAGACTTGGAAAGACCTCTTGGCAAAAAGGCCTCAAAAGAGAGAGAGAGAGAGAGAAAAAAAGAAAGAGCATAGATTGTGGAGAGAAAGAGATCGTGATGGAGGTTTTAAATGGATTGACGGAAGTGAAGAAAAGATCACATGAGGAGAGAAAGAAAGAGATCGATACGGCAAAAGAAGAGATCATTCAAATTGAGAAACAAAAGCTTGAGATCCAACTTAGGAAAGAGGCAAGGGAACATAAGAAAGAAAAATTTGAAAAAGTGAAGCTTGAGATTGAACTTAGAAAAGAAGCAAGGGAACAAAAGAGAGAAGAAAGGGAAATTATGATGATGGATACAAGCCACTTGTCTCAAATGCAACTTGAATATATTCAATCTCTCCAAATGGAAATCATCGAGAAGCGTAGGAGTAAATAGTCATTGGTATTTGCCTATGTATGTATTTAAGTGAACTACTCATGTCATTTTGTATTGTGCAAGCATTTTGTCTTCTTTTTGTTCAATGGTTGTTTTGCCATTGTGGGGTTTGTGTGTTCTTTTTGTTGAAGCACATACCTCTTTGTTGCACATAGATGGATACCATGAATACTTTTGTTGCTTATATATATGAAGATCTTTTTCTAGTTGTTGTTTTGCTATTGTGGGATTATCTTTTTTTTATTATTGTTCAATGATTAGTTTGTTATTGGTGGCTGCTTTTGTTCAATAGTTACATGAAATAACATAGCCATTCGGATTCACAGCTATCACAAGCTTTTTTGACCTGTCATTGCATAATGTTGGCAACTATTGCAACAGCCATTCGGATTCACAACTATCCCATATCTTTGTAGAAACAAAAGCTGCCAACACCATCCCATATCTTTGGCAGGAAAAAAATAAGGATAAATGTGACTTTTTTTAGGCCCTCAAAAGTTCTAAAAAGAAATATGACATTTATCATAATAAAAATAGATTGGCTACTAAAATGAAAAAGTTACAATTTAACAAGCATGTGGTCATATGAAATAGGCCCTCAAAAGTTCTTATGATTGGCTATGAATTTGCCATAAATGCTCAACGAGGTCTGATTGAAGTTGAGAATGGATTTCTCGATCTTTAATACGGTGATGATTCTGTATGAAGTCCAGTGCTTCAGCTGTATGCTCGCGTGACAGTGGTTCGAGGGGAGTGTCATTGATTTGTTCATAATCGAAGGCATCTGCTTCTTGGTATAAATCTCGCTCATCTTCAACGATCATGTTGTGCAATATTATACATGCGATCATAATCTCATTAAGCATTTCAGGTTGGTGTAGACGTGCAGGTCCACGTATAATACTAAATCGCGCTTGAAGCACTCCAAATGCCCGCTCTACATCCTTCCTTGCTGACTCTTAAGCTGCAGCAAAATTTTTTCTCTTATTTCCTTGTGGAGCATGAATTGTTTTTACGAATGTTGCCCATGAAGGATATATACCATCGGCGAGATAGTATCCCATTGTATAGTTGTGACCACTGACTGAGTAGTTGACTGGAGGTGCACGTCCTGCAGCTAGATTAGTAAATACAGAAGACCGGTCTAACACATTGATGTCATTGTGAGACCCTGGTAACCCAAAAAACGCATGCCAAATCCAAAGATCGTAGGATGCCACAGCTTCTAAAATAATGGTTGGTTCATGAACATGACCAAAATACATACCTTTCCAAGCATTTGGACAATTCTTCCACTTCCAATGCATGCAATCGATGCGCCCCAACATCCCTGGAAATCCACGGCTTTCGCCAATTGCTAGCAATCTAGCAACGTCATCCTCGTTTGGTGACCTCAAGTACTGGACGGAAAAAATAGAAATCACCGCTTTAACAAATAGTTTAAAACTATCCATTACAGTAGCTTCTCCAATACGTAAATATTCGTCCATAAAATCTGCCGTTACTCCATAAGCAAGCATCTTAATTGCGGCAATCATCTTTTGTAGGGAAGAGTGCCCAAGCTTTCCAGCAGCATTTCTTCTTTGGACAAAATATGGTTCATGATCTACTATTGCGTCATGAATGCGAAGAAAAAGTTCACGGCGCATTCGAAACCTCCTTCGAAATTTCCTTGGAGGATAAACTGGCGATGCAGCAAAATAATCACGCAAAATGTTTTCTTCACCTTGTAAAGAATTGCGGAAGATAGCCTTGCGGCATCAACTAGAACCACGACGTGATATTGATCCCCTTTCGTTCTCCAACCTTTCTTTTGCAATAGCAAAAGCTGAAATTATTTCCAACTCATCATCTGAGGAAGATTCATGTAGAAGGTCATCAAGTTTAAGAATATGATCCATATAGGAAAAGTAAAAGAATAAAAGAAAATTTTGGGTTAAAAGATGGATGAAAATGAGAAAGAAAATGAGAAAGAATGGTTCTATATTTTCTCACCCAGCAATAGTATATATAACAACAGCTCTGGAGTAGGTTTCATTTTTATTTTTTTTTCTTTGAAAAAAAAAAAAGGAAGGAGAAAATTAGCCGTTGGACTTTTTTTCTTGAAAAAAAAAAAAAAAGGAAGAAGAATAGTATCTGTTGGACTATTTGTTTTTCCACTCAAACATTTACTTTGGACTATTCTCTTCTTTCTATTCAGAGACCCGTTAAAAAGTAGCCGTTGTGCATCAAATATGAGAGTCAGATATAGGCTTTAAATAAAGTGTTGCACGTGATATTTGAAAACAGTGAAAAGTAATGATAAAATAATAAGGAATAAAAAAGTATAAATAAAAAGTAAGGAAATGATATTTAATTAATATAGAGATCGGTAAAGGGAAGCTGTGTGGTATTTTTTTATTGGGAAGCAAAAAGTAGTTTTGTTCCCTACATTTAGGGAAAATAGATGGGAAGGGAAGGGAAGCTGCTATGAATGCTCTTAAGGCTGCTACGGTAGTCAATAAGGAAAAGAAAGAAGAGAGAAAAAAAAAAAAAAAAAAAAAAAAAAAAAAAAAGAACAAGAAAGACGTACATTACGTCGGTACAACAGAAAAGAAAGAAAAGAACAAAAATATGAAAAATATACCTGCAGGTAGAAGTGAAGGAAGCTGAAAATCCTTGTACGCACTACGCAGTGCGAGGGAAAAGAGAAGGCTTGAAACTTTTCGGTGATGAGAGGAGAGAGTGACGGCTAAGAGCTTTATTTATAGGAGTAGGGTTTTATTATTTGGCTGCTAGGGTTTTATATAATAAAATAGGTATTTTAATAAGAATAAAATTGAATAAAAATATAAAATCTAGTCATCATATTTTTTATAAATATATAATATAAAAGTGGAACTTAAATTGATATAAATTTATTAAATTTAACAGCAGGTGTTTTAATAAAATATAGAAACGGTTATTTAACAATAAGGAATAAAATAAATTTTCATATGTAAAAAATCAGGGGTTTATTATTCCCATCTAGTTATCCATTCTCATAGGTGGTAAAGATTATTCTACCATCGAAAGGGGTCGGGGTCATTACAGTCTATATATTAATTGTGATATTCACAAGTTTCTTCCACAAGGCAACATGAGGTTTGAGGTCAACAGACGCTTCCTCCTCGGGTTTCTTGTGCTTGTTTATACCCTGTTCCTTGGATGCAGCTTGTTTATTTGTCACCGGTAAGATCGAGAAGCACCCTTTTCTCTCTAAATTTTGTATATATTGTTTGATATGTATACATATGTATGGTGTATAGGCTATTGCTTCACATTATGATCTTTAACACCCGTTAGTACTAATTTTTTTTATTTTTTTTTTCGTTACATATGTTTTGATCAGGTGAGAAAATGGAGAAGTTCGTTCATGCAAGAGATGTGGAAGAATTGTTTGGAGATCAACCACCTCCACCCTCTAGGTTGCAAAGACGCCGCTAGAACCCGAACCACCGCCGCCACCTCCTAGTAGGCCCAATGGGCCGAGCCCCTAATAGGCATTCCTTGTATTTCATGTATTAGACAGTATTAGAGAATGTATTCTCCATATAATTGTACTCGGATATGGTAGGAGAATATATGAAATTGTACGATTTGATTATAATCAAATCAGAATTGAATGTATTCAATTCTGATTTAATTGATTTGATTTATTTTCATGCTTTTTTTGTATGCTCTCTACATATCTATAAATAAGAATTATTTGTATTGTAAATTTATCAAAAGAAATAAGAATTCAATATAGTAATTTGGGCTTTATTCTGTTGACGCAAGTCATATACCGAACCACGTAAAATTCTTGTCCTTATTTTCTTTTATTTTGGCTATTGCTTTTATATTTTTATATAATTATATTGACTTTCTTTCATGTTGATCAATGTGGCACCGTAAATATCATAATTAAATTGCGTAACATCGAAATCAAAATAGTATATACTCTACTCTAAATGCTAGTTTAGCATCAACCACTGAATAAATGTGTTAGCAGAAGACCCATGATTCTTCCTTATACATTGTACAAGCATATGTGAAAGAAATGATTGTGTAGTATTTTGGTTAACTCACCAAAACAACACTTGTATTTTCAAATATTTATACAGCATCTGCATCACATGAATTTGTGTTCAAATACAACTTGGCAATTGATAAAATAAGAAGGATGGGTGTGGGCGTAATTGTTAGCGATCATGAGGGATAGGTTTTAATTGGCAGCTATGTGTTGGTCTAAAACGTACATAACTGACCTAATTGTATAGAGGCTTTTGGAGGATGGAAGGCTATGAATTTTAGTAGAGATATGGGAATACCTAATAATATTATATTGGAGGGAGATGTTCTGAAAATTATACATGCATTACCACCGAACGAGGGACAGTCTTGGAGTCTTTTGGGGGTCAATTCTTTCATTATTAATGAAATGAAGTCTCTGTTCTAAATAATAACAATAATCTAATTGATAATTCAAAGACGTTACTGAATAATTTCCAATCATGATATGTGAAGCATTTCAAAAGGAAAGCAAATATGACAGCCCATTATTTGGCGAAGGCCGCTCACAACAATCTTAATTTGAAGCAAATCTGGATGGAAGAATATCCTAGTTTTATTTTTGATATTGTATCTTCATAGAGTATTTTGGTCTGATACATTTAATGAAAGCATGAAATTTTCACTAAAAAAAAAAAATGATTTTCTTAGCTACAAAACTGAGCCAATTAATGACAAATTTATCTAAATTTGTTCTTGGAAATTAACGTTAAAACATATAAAAATTTAGGTACTTTTCAATGAAATTATGGTTAAATTTAATTTACAACAGAGATTAAATAATTTTTCTTCTCATTTTATAACTTTGTTGTAATTAGAATTTAACAACTTTAAAATAAAATGAAAATTATTTCCAAAGATTAAGATATTAGGTTAGAATTTTCAAAGTATACTGAATTTTTTATATATATACATATTCCTATATTCCTAGCTATGAATGATTGCCCTACTTTCTTCAAACAAAATGAAAAAAAAAAAAAATTAAAAAAAAATCCTTTAGTTTCCTCCATATCTTTTCTTTTCTTATCCATTTTCTTCAATGAAATGGACTTTTATATTTGATGACGAAAACAGTATACTAGGAGATTCATCAAACACGAAAAAACACTTTCATTTTTTATCCAATAGTTTTTTAATACACACATATAAATGGTTATTATTGAATCAATAAAAAGGATATATTGCTCATTCCTAACATAAAGAGGCAACTCACATGTAAGATTGTGCATACTATTCCAATTACATGAACAAGGAAAAAGGGCGTGGAAATTACATCAAATCCCACCGACTTACTCCGAGGTTCAATAAAATAGTCTCTCTACTCTCCGCGTTTTATCTGCTGACAGCTCGCGTTTTTTATCTGCTAACGCTACGTGTTATGCAAGAAGAAGTTCAGAGAGGAAAGAATGAAGCTAAAGCAGGGGAAACTAAAGCAGAGGAAGGAGCAAGTGTCCAGCCCTCGGAATACTCAGCGACAGAGAAACAAGTGATCAGAGCTTGCTCTAGTTTATTCAACAATGGTGGTTTAGAGGAGCTTACTGCACCATTCTCCAAGGTAGCTTCTGTCACTTCCACGAAAGCCGCTTATCAAGTTGAATTTTACATCTTTGCTGAAAGCGAACTGCTAAAGCACTTGAAGGAGGAATGAGGATTTTCCCCAACGCTTGTGTGCAGAATTGTCTCCACTTTAGATTCTATTTCATTTTTTGTTTGTGGAGTGGCTTGATTGCTGCCGGAAAAAAATGGAACTTGCAGCACAAGCTTCTTGTATTTACATTTTTTCACTCCTCGAAATTTTTTGTATTAGATTTATCATCAATGAATGAATTCAGTTTATTAATTCAGTCCACAAATTTTACTGTTATATCTCTCTTGCTGACTTGCTGTCACTTTTTTGCTTTTCAACCATTAAAAATGCCATTGGTTAAGGTCTTAGAAGTGAGAGACAACAACGTTGAGAAGTTATACGGATATTATCTCTTAAGGTCTCTAGTTTGAGACCTCCTAGGTGCTATCTTCCCTTCGGGCCAGCCACCCTGGTGAAGCTCGCGCCTCAATACTCAATATTTCTAGTGGTGTGGAGTATTGAGCCGAGAATTAGTCCGGTGGATCTAGTTGAACCTCTACGCTTGGTAAGCTACCACTTCTTGTGGGACAGCCCAGCTATAATGACCACTACGTGTGTTTCGTTCTCTTCGATCTTATCTTTGATTGCTTGCCTAGCTCGATGGGGAAACTGGGATACCTGATAAAAAAAAAAATTCTCTCTTTTTTTGTGTGTTTACATAAGACACAGGAATAGAGAGGAGATAGGCCCCTGAAGATGTAATGTTTAGTGCATGATTGTATTCTTGAGTGCAGTTTTACTATATATTTAAAACAATTTGTTATTTGTTATCAAAAAATTACTGAACAAATGTTAATGCAGATTAAAAAAAAAAAAAGAACAGAACAGAAGAGTAAAACATATGAGGTTGGAATGACGGTCAAATTATCATTCATGCATGTGAATATCACTCAATTCAGTTCAGGTCCATATATAACATATCCGTAAACAATATCTGCTTTAATATCTGTTATCATCAGTTTACTACCATTTACTGAAGAAAAAAAAATTAGATCCATGGTTAGTGTGTCAAATATAATGGTGAACATCATATGATTATATGAAATTATGAATGATTATGTCTCATTTGAATTGCCTAGTTTGTAGACTCAAAGATTGTGTTGTTCAGCTATGAATGGAAAGACTGCATCCTCCTCTTTTAATGCTGAAGATTGACTCTAATATTTGATTGGTTAACACTAATGGCTATGGATAATTCAGAAAGTTCCTGGACGTGATAATCACAAGCTATATAAAATTTAAAATCATAGAAATATCTTTGTTTCCAAATCAACATTTATTTATTTATTTATTTATTTTTATTTTTATTGGGTTTTAAAACATTTCTGGTCTTTCAATGCCATTGGCTTTTGGAAGAAAAATCTGGTCGTAGTAGCAAAAGAACTTGGAATAGAAGTGGTAAGGTTGGAGAATTTACAACTCAAAAAGTCAATTTTCTCTTCAGCCCGTCCGGACGCCAAAATGCCAGAGTTCGGACGCTTAACACCAAGAGCAAAAGTCTTATGAAGATCCGAACGGCTTAGCGGACACAAGCCACAGAGAGCAAAAGTCTTATAAAAGTCCGGACAACCCAGCAGACACGAGTCACAAAGAGCACCTGTCTGCATGAAGGTCCGGACGCAAATGCGATGACTACGGACGCTGGAAGTACTTTGGGCAACTATCTAGACTTGCAACCCTAGCGTCCGAACAGTTGCGCAAAGTACTTTCAACGTCCGCAGTCATTGCATTTGCTTCGGGACCTTCATCCAGACAGGTGCTCTCAGGTCCAAATTAAACAACTCAAGCCAAGCATTTCAGTCTCAATTAAATGGTGATAATGAAGGCTGAAATTCCAATATATCAGTCAAATAGTACCGACACTTCAGTTACCATATGATTTAAGAGTAGAGGGAGATTGATTGGGTCTGTCTGATGTTTGGTGTTAGTTTTAATTCCTCTTTTAGTGCATAATGCCTATTTGCCTTGTAGAGCCCTACATAGCATGCCCTAATCCAGCTCAATGAAATCAACTGCCTTTTTCAATTAATCCTCTGTATGTATTTTTCTTTTGAGCTAAATTAATCCTTCAAAGGTCAGGGCTTTGTTTCTCTGCATGAGATGTTTCAAATTTCTGTATTTTTCTTTTTTTTTTGCTTTCTACAATTTGAATGCAACATGCAAGTAGGCAATTTGTTTATTCCATCTATGGACCTTTTTGTGCATGCCTTGACTAAAACGATCGAGATGTTCATATTCCATTATTTATGTTTTCAAGTGCCTTAGCAATGAAGGAGGACACACATGCATGCCAGCCGACGCTTGATGTTGGTCCATGCTGGCTGCTGCATCACCTTCAACTTGATTCGGTGAAGGAAAAGGAAAGAATAAGAAAGGAAGAAGGGGATACATATATATAAAGAAACTTTGAAATAAAAGCTCTTAGACTATCCCCTTGACGTATATTTTCTGTACGTTCTTGGATTTTATATAGAAAATGATTTCTCAACTTGATTCAGTGAATGAGAATAAAAAAAACTCCTAAAAATTGAAAATATATTGTAAACTCTTACTATCTCGTTGGGAAATGTTTTTCTATAGTGGCATGGGATTTTAGATTATGATTTTTCAACACGACTTTCAGATAAAAGAAAAGGAAAAGAAGGAAATGAGGGATGTTGCCTTTATTATTCTCCATCTTTGACCCAGTATAGGAACGTACAGGACTAAAGTTGGTAGGTTTGAAACTGCCTATATAATAATTGTGATATGTGCATGTCTCTTCCACAATGCAACATAAGGTTTGAGGGGATCAAGAGACGCTTCCTCTTTGGTTTTCTTTTGCTTACCATCATGTTCCTTGCATGCAGCTTGTTCGTCACCGTCACCGTCACCGCGGTAAGAGAAGCACCTTTTTCTCTCTAAATTTTGTATATATTGATTTAGGCACACCGCTCCATCTGTTAGAATATATGTTCATAAAATCCTTGTGATTGATTATTAGCTGTGAGTTAATCAATCCTTGTGATATGATTACCTTATTTATATTATATTCACCATTCACATTTTCCCGATAAGTATGAATCATTGGTCTTGTAAAAATCACCAGGAAATAAGAGCAAAATTAATGTTGCCATTTGGACTTTTCCTAGTGATGAATGTAGGTGTTTAACACCGAACTATCTGTATTATTTCTATTTTTTCTTATTATGCTATTTTCTTTATATTTCCTTAACCTTAATGTATTTCTTCATGATTTCCGAGTCATCGACTAATTAATGTCAGTCTTTGATCCCCAATGGCATGTGGAATTCAATTTTTTTTTTCTCCTTTCTCTCATCGTTCTATCTCCGATTTTTTCACATGTATCAGAGAATAGAAGTCGGTCGTGAGTTTTTTTTTTTTTTTTTCACCAATATGTTTCTTTGACAATTAAAGACGGAACGAGTTTCATCTTACCTCTTGTTGATGCTCTGTTCTCCGATAAGCATTGTACGCCAATCCAACGATCGATTTTTCAAATCACAAGGATTTGATTACAATCATGATTGTATGGAAATATATTCTAATACCATCAATATTCATAAAGATTTTCTCTTCTTGATATATAAGTCTAACCTCCATAACGTGATTGAATGTGTGGTCAAATTTGTGGCATGGAATGCAGAATATCCTTACAATTAACCATAAAATATAGTGGAAAACTATGCAGCAAAATACAAGGCTACTAGAATTTGATGAATTTGACACTCGCGTTTATGTCAGATCTACTTTTAATTACACTGTATTTATGATCTTTTAATATGAGTTAGTACCATCTTTGCTTTATTTTTTCCTTGTCTGAAACTCTCGGTGGTAATTACACTGATTAGGTGAAAAAATGGAAAAACTAGTTCATGCAAAAGATATAGAAGAATTGTTTGTAGCCGTTACTGTAAATCAAAGGAAATTGCAACCTTCGCTCTTGGCAAAACTGCAGCAACGACGGCCACCAACACCGCCACCGCCAGTTTCTACAACAAACCCAGGGCCTCGCCCCTAGGCCCTAATAGACATTCCTTGTACTTCATGTGTTAGACATCTCTTGATATGGCGTAAATGTAATAAATAGATTCTACTCTAAATGTCAGTTCAGCAACAACCATGCATTGAATAAATGTGTCAACAGAAGACACATGACACTTCCAGTTAATTACTTGTTCCTTCAATTTATTTTTTTGCTACAAAATTTGGTCAATGACAAATTGGTGATGAATTCAACTCACTAATCAATAAAATCTTAACGATTGATCACCACATTAACTCTGTGCATAAGCATATGAGTGAATGGTTATCTTGGAGGAACCTCAATAATTGATGTTTCTGCTTCACAAACTTGTGTAGCCTTATTGAAACTCAATATTCTAAATTCGTTTGGCTTCCAATTTTTGAATTATGGTGAAAAAAATAAATGATTTAGGTAATTTCAATTAAATCATGGTCAAATTTACAACAGACACAAAAAGTTATATATGTTTTTAATTTAATACTTAGTTGTAATTATAATTTAACTTCTTCAAAATAAATTGAAAATTATTTTCAAAGATCAATATATGAGGTTATAATATATTGAAATATTTTTTTTGATACATATTCCTGTATTCTATGAATAATTGCTCTACTTTCATCAAAAAAAAAAATCCTTTAATTTCCTCCAATATACCTTTTCTTTTCTTATCCATTTTTCTTCAACTGCATGAAACAGACTTTTATTTTTTATCACAAAGACAGTATGGTATGTATGACATTCGTGTGTTAGAAATATAGACTTTTATTTCTAACATAGAGGCTACTCACATGCAAGATGTGCACAATACTACCATCAAGTTATTTATGTGACCATATGTATCATGATAGTCGTCCATCAAAGGCACTTTTCAAATTCTAACGTCAATATATATTTTGTTGCAAAAACACTAGAAATAAAATTTTAGTATATTTATCTGAAAATCTAAATACTTTAGTATTATAAAACTTCAACAATTACACTTTATTATATCAATCTTTATTAAAACATCAATATAAAATTTTAAGCAATTATTTGATAAGTGTTTAATATATTTCATCAACTATTGTTTCAAAATAATAATTAAAATATTAGTGATTGATAAAAATAAGAGAATATAAACCAATTTAATTATTTTAATTAATAAAAACAACGTAGTGGTAATGCTATATATTTCATCACCATATTTTTAGTTTATTTCATATTTTCACACAAATAAAAAGATTAAAGAGGTAATTCCTTGCTATTACTAAGGTCATCTTCAATGGACAGGCTTTGGGGTGGTTTGCCACACCCTATTTGACCAAAATGGTGACTCAGCTAGCCACTCTCCTCCATTTGTTTATGTGTGTGTTTTATATTTTTTTTAATAATTTTTTAGTATAAGTAACATATGTCACAATATGATTGGTGTTGACATGACATATTAACGGATTCTATCAACTTTTATAATGGTAGAAACCTATTTATTTTTTAGAGTGGCTGGACCGTTCTCTAATGCTTTTCAAGACCACCCCCCTTAAGGTTTGAGATCAAGAGATGATTCCTCTTTGGTTTTCTTTTGCTTATAACCATCATGTTCCTTGCATGCAGCTTGTAGGGGTGTACAAGTGAGACGGTTATTAACCGCTAATAACCTAATAAGCGCCAACAACCACTAAGCGGATAACCAGGAAACTAAAAATAACTGCAACCGGATAATCAGATACCCTGATTGCGATTACCAGTCGTTATAGGGTTTTAGGAAACCGTTTAATAATCGGGTAACCAGTTTTTATATATATATATACAATTATATTTATTGTAGATGGGTCTCAAACTCAACCTTTACAAATAATTATATTTATTACACCTCAAACTCAACATTTAAATTCAACGAATGAATCATCTTAAGTTTCTTTAAATGAAGGTTTGGTATTTTTTTTTTTTTTGAATTGTCATTATATTTTAATTACAATACAATTGTCATTATATTTTATAATATTTGTTTGTTTGATTTTCTTTGCAATCATTTTATTTAATCTATGGACTTGATTATGAGTTCATTGAGATGAATGAATGGTGAATGGAAAATGAAATTATGCACGTCCAGTTAGCATTGAATATTGAATGGTTGGATATTGGATTAAAAAAAAAAAACAAAAAAAAAAAATCAACAGTGTGTGAAAATTGGTTACCCAGTTAATAACCGATTTTTAATAATTAACCAAATAACTGACAATTGGTAATAACCACAATCGGTGTTGCGGTTGCGGTTATTTAAATGGGAATAACCGGGTACCCCGGTTGCGGTTGCGGTTATGAGGAAATAACCACAACCGCAACTGGTTGTACACGGTCTAATTTTGCCTACATGGCAGACTAACAGTTTTTTTTTAAAAAAAAAAAAAAAAAAAAAACGATAAAACCACTATGGGAGAAAATGTTAGGTCATTTTTTTAAAATAAATAAATAAATTTTCTCATATATTTATGTGTGTGTGTAGGCTATTGCTTCACATTTTGTGTTGTTTATTTGCAGGTGTGTGTGAACATTAGAGAGAGAATGGGAGAGCCTTTTTGAGAAGGGAGAGACTCATGAGATACTTGTATTAGGTATCTAATTGAAGTTAATTTAGAGGGCCTATTTTACTCCGCAATCAAAATAGAGATGAACTTAACACCTGCATTTATGTTAAACTTAACACTCGCATTTATGTCATGTCTGATTCTAATTGCACTGTATTTATGATCTTTTAACATCAGTTAGTGCTATCTTTTCTTTACTTTTTTCTTATCTGAAACTGTCAATACGAATTACTCTAATCAGGTGATAAAATGGAGGAGTTAGTATATACAAGGGATGCGAAAATAATTATTTAGAGTTGTTTCAAAAAAAAAAAAAAAAGGCTGACCTTTGCTCTTGGCAAAACTAATGCAACGATCAGTAACCTCAATCACCACCGCCACCTCCTAGAGGGTCCGATATATAGGCCAAACCAGTAATAGGCATTCTCTAGATTTTATATATTAGAGCACTAGCAACAGTTTCAATAAAACTAATTCACTTTTATAAATGTAAGAAAAACTCAAAAAAAAAAAAAAAAAAAAAAATCTCTTAAAACAGATTCTTGTGTTCTTCCATAAACTAAGTGAACCAAAAGTTGTACCCTAAATCTATAAAAGCAAAAACGGTTCCTTTAACATTATTTTAATATAAAGAAAAAATTTTGTTTTTCCTCTATCTTTCTTCTAGCATTTATTTGAAACAATATTTAAATGTTCTCTTTCCCCTAGCATTTAATTTGAAGAATAGTTAAATGGTATATGGAAATGATAAAAGAAGCTATTGTTGAGTTGACTTGAATAGGGAAACAAAAAATAACTTGTTTCCCTACATTTAAGGAAAATCTAAGGGAATCTGCTACTAGTACTCTTCCTATTTAAAAAAACTTTACAATAACTTCTATAACCTTTTCCTATACCTTTTAAATATTCTTTCAAATAAATATTTGAGAAAAGATAAAATCATTTAAATATTATTTCAAATAAATGCTAGGGAAAAAGAGAGGAAATTTAGGAGAGATAAATATTTTTTATATTAAAATAATGTTAATGGAAGCAAAAGTGTTACCCGCACTCTTGGTTCCCATATATTGTTTAAGAAATTAACATAGAGGGAATTTATTTTAGATAAGTTTTTTAGGAGTTTTTCCTACACCTATAAAATGAAATGAGTATTAGAAAAATTACTGCTGGTGCTCTTAGACATCTCTTTATATGGTGTAAATGCCATCAATAGCCAAATATCGAAATCAAAATAGTTTGTAGTCTGCTTTAAATGTCAGTTTTCATCAACCATTGAATAAATATGTTAGCTAGCAGAAGACCCATAATTCTTCTTTACATTGTAAAAGCATATGTTCTCCCAGTTCTTAATTCCAGTTAACTTGGATGCAACGAATTCAACTCCCACAGTCCCACTTGTTCCTTCAAATTGATCTTCTTAGCTACAAAATTTAGTCAATGACAAATTGGCGATGAATCCAACTCACAAATCAGTAAAATCTTATGATTGATGAGACTCAGTACTGTTTGCATAAGCATATGAGAGCATGGGAATGGACCTATATGCTTGGACAGGTGTTTGGACAATTCAAACACGTAGGGCTCTAGATATTCGAACATTTACCCAAACAAGTAGAAATCGCCCATACTCTTATATGCCCTATCCTGTATTATATTGTATTATATTAAGGAAGAAGCATTGCACCTGATCATCATCCGAATACCATATCGTGAGAGCACACTTATTGCGTATTCCTATTATGACCACCTATCAATCGCATACCTAGTATTTAAATATGAGAAATGATATTTGTACATCATTTGTACGTATATCTTCATACAGCTAAGTTTTAAATGCATCATTGAATTTGTGGGAACTAATTAATATAGATCTTATAAATCTAATGATAAATTTAAAATGAAATGTAAAATAGAAGTGCAAATATCATATCTTTTTAAAGATAGTGTGCTTATCTTTTGGATGAAGAGAAACTTTGTTTTATTGGTTAAAGATGGGATGACTAAAACGGGATCTTCATATTTGGTATTTATATATGGTTTTCAAGTGCTTTAAGCAATAGAGGGCTCGCACATCTGCCGGCCATGGTCCTTCTCCCATGAGAGGTGTACACGTGTCCATTCCCACTAGTTTTATGAGGACTCTGTTAGCCTTAGTGCTGGTGATAATGTATATACATTTTCTGGTAATATACTTCTTTTTGTTTAGGTCTTGCCTTTCATGATCCTTATCAAGGAACAGTTTCTAGTAGTGGAGCTATTCAAAAAGCATATTAGGCATACTACAATATTGGCATTAATAAGTGGGTGCCTTAAACAACTCCTGTTCGTTTGAGTCCTGAATGATCTTAAACAACTCCTGTGGCTTATATATAGCTACGTACCGATAGGTATATCTCCCCAGCCACATTAAAAATAAAAATAAAACATATATAAAACATCATGGGTTGTGTGAAAAACGTTTGCCAAGTGCAACATGGACATGATTTGTGAAACAATCTTGTTTTTTGTCTGAACATTTTCAACGAGTTAATCAATTTTCCGTCTTCACCTACTTCACTTTTGTTTGTTGCGCGCCAAGAGACATGAATAAACACGGATCTGGCCCAACAAATATTTTAATTAAAAAAAAAAAAAAAAAAAACTTCTTTGACTTTTTTTATTTAAGAAAAATATCAAAACACATTTTTAGAAAAAGTTTAAAAAATGAAACTTTTTTGTCCAAAGTTATATATATATATATGTTAGCATAATATATAAATAAAATGCTATAAAATAATAAGCAGCGGAATTATAAATATCTCCAGCCATATTTTGTTCAAGCTTGATGAAGAACGAAGAACGAAAAACGAAGAAGTTTTCTACAACACCAAAATCTGTAAAAACAAAATTCAGAGAGTTCTTCTGGCCTATGCCTATGAGTGTGCCAATTGATGGATACACAGGGCTCTATATATAGGTAGGCTAGGGACCCTCATCATCAATAGATAGCTGATTATTCTCCTCCCATCAAGGAGAATAAATCAAAATATTTAATATAAAAACCGTTTTAAACCGTTACGATTTCATATAACTTAATGTGGAATAAATCATATTCAATCCTTATATTAAATAATTACCGTTATGATAATTATTTAAATTCCAACCGTTACAATGAATTAAATGTGTCTAAGGGACACATATGTAATTTCTTACATTCTCCCACTTGGCCCTTATGACACATATAATTCCCTAGATGTCTAGTTCTTCAATATGATTATCACTTTATTTATTCCAGCCATTCATGAAATCCTCCCACTCACATAAAGAATATTACACATGAATCATGGTGGTAAAACTTTAGAAAATAAGTCGTCCCTTCCATGTATTACATATAAAATATTCCTTAAATGAGTACTATATGGGCAATCAAACTTTATGAATAAACTTCCTATAAGTTATTCGGGTCCAACTTTAATTTTATCCCCATGGATAATGTAACAAATGTGCACGAACTTTATTAATAATAACTTGATGTCTATAGACAAATTAGAAAGAACTAAGTACAAAATGAATCAATGAGTCCCATATGCTCCACATGACTTTTAAACAGCTTTACCGGTAAACCTTTAGTCATAGGATCCGCAATCATCAATTCAGTACTGATATGCTCAACGAGCACTTCATTTCTTTTGATGTTCTCTCTCACACGAAGATACTTGATGTCGATATGCTTACTTCTGCTTCCACTTTTATTATTCTTAGAAAAGAATATGGCAGCACGATTATCGCAGAAGATCTTGATTGGTCTCGCTATAAAATCGACAATTTTGAGACCACCAACAAAATTTCTTAACCATAGCGCCTGTGTAGTGGCTTCATAGCACGCAATAAATTCTGCTTCCATTGTAGATGTAGCAACTATAGTTTGCTTGTTACTTCTCCAGGATATAGCCCCTCCAGCCAAGAGAAAGATATACCCTGAAGTAGATTTTCTACTATCTATACATCCAGCAAAATCTGAATTTGAATACCCAACCACCTCCAAATGGTCAGTGTGTCTGAATGTCAAACCGTAGTCCTTTGTTCCTTGCAAATACCGCATGACTTTCTTTGCAGCTTTCCAATGTTCCATTCCTGGGTTACTTTGATATCGACCCAACATTCCAACTGCCATCGCAATGTCAGGTCTAGTGCAAACTTGTGCATACAATAGACTGCCAATTGCAGATGCATATGGAATGTTCTTCATCTGCTCCTGTTCCAATGCATTTCGGGGACATTGATCATTACTGAATTTGTCTCCTTTAATGATAGGTGCTACAGAAGCCGAAAAGTTCTTCATTCTGAATCTTTTCAAAACTTTTTCAATGTAGGCCTTTTGAGACAGTTTTAATATTTTCTGTTTTCTGTCTCTGTGAATCTCTATGCCAATGACATAAGAGGCTTCACCCAAATCCTTCATTTCAAAATTTTGAGAAAGAAACTGTTTGGTTTCATGCAGCAAACCTAAATCATTACTTGCAAGTAAAATATCATCTACATATAGGACTAAAAATATGACTTTACTCCCACTGACCTTAAGGTATATACATTGATCAACAAAGTTCTCAATAAAACCAAATGAGGTAATAACTTTGTGAAATTTAATATACCATTGACGGGAGGCTTGTTTTAGTCCATAAATAGATTTATTTAGTTTGCAAGCTTTCTGAGTGTTATCATCAAAACCTTCAGGTTGTTTCATGTAAACCTCTTCTTCAAGATCCCCATTCAAAAAAAATTGTTTTCACATCCATTTGATGTAGCTCTAGATCAAAATGAGCTACTAATGCCATGATTATCCTAAATGAATCCTTCTTGGATACTGGAGAGAAGGTTTCATGATAATCAATACCTTCCTTTTGTGTGAAACCCTTGGCCACAAGTCTAGCTTTATATCGTTCAACATTACCAGAAGCATCCCTTTTGGTTTTTGTAAACCCATTTGCAGCCTATGGCTACAGCTTTCTCTGGTAAGTCAACAAGATCCCAGACTTGATTTTTAGCCATGGATTCCATTTCTTCTTTCATGGCATTTAACCATAATGTGGAGTGTTCCCCACTCATGGCTTGTGAAAATGAATTTGGATCATCCTTAGGCCCAACATCGAAATCGGACTCTTGGATGTATACAATATAATCACTAGAGATTGCTGGTCTAATTATTCTAGAAGATCTTCTTAATCCTACTTCCTCCTCATGTTGAGGGGTTTGAGTAGGTTCAATATGAACTTGTTCCTCATGAGTTGACTGTTCTGAAATTGATTGTGGTTCAAGGCAATCTGTTTGGATTTCCTTAAACATAATCAAACGTCCTTTAGATAAAGGAGCATCAATCAACTCTTGTGCTTCCTCTAATTCAATCCTTTGAGGATAAGCACTCCCACTATGTTCAAGATCTTCTAAGAATTTTGCATTCATAGACTCAACAATTCTAGTATTATTAGAAGGACAATAGAACCTAAATCCTTTGGAGTTGACTGCATAGCCGATAAAATGACCGCTGGTTGTCCTTGGGTCTAACTTCTTTATATTTGGATTATAAATCCTCACTTCAGCAGGACAACCCCATATGTGTAAGTGATTTAAACTTGGTTTCCATCCATTCCATAATTCAAAAGGTGTCTTAGGGACAGCCTTGGATGGTACCCGGTTTAATACATACACAGCAGTTTTTAAGGCTTCACTCCATAGAAATAAAGGTAACTCAGAATTACTGAGCATGCTCCTTACCATGTCCATAAGTGTGCGATTTCTTCTTTCTGCAACACCATTTTGTTGTGGTGTGCCAGGCATTGTGTATTGAGCAACAATGCCTTCTTCTTCAAGAAATTGCGCAAATGGACCTATCATTTGTCCCTTTTCTGTGTACCTTCCATAGTACTCTCCGCCTCTATCAGATCTCACGATCTTGATTTTCTTGTCCTTTTGTTTCTCTACTTCTACCTTATAGGTCTTGAAAGCATTGAGTGCTTCAGCCTTATCATTTAGAAAGTAGAGATACATTTACCGTGTATGGTCATCAATAAAAGATATAAAATATCTTTGACCATTTAGGCAGGGAGTAGGAAAAGGTCCACAGATATCTGTATGTATGATTTCAAGAATCTCAGAACTCCTTCTGGCACCTTTAGTGGTCTTGTTGGTTTGCTTTCCCTTTATGCAATCCACACAAATACCAAAATCAGTAAAATCAAGAGTTTTTAAGACTTCATCATTTACTAATCTTTTGATTCTCTCTATGGAGATATATCTCAATCTCCTGTGCCATAACAAAGCGGAGTTTTCATTCACAAGGCTCCTCTTTATGCCAACACTAGAATGCAATGATAAATGATTGTTTTCAAAGTCGGGATCTAGATCAATTTTGAATAAACCATCAATTTTGGTTCCACCACCAATAAAATTTTCACCTTTAAAAATACTAAAGGTAGAGTTTATAAACCAAAAACTAAAACCAATAACATCCGGTTTAGAAACCGAAATTAAGTTTCTAGAGAAACATGGAATAAAAAATACATTTTCCAAATCTAAAATATAACCAGTTTTCAAAATTAATCTAAATGTCCCGACCGCTTCCACATGAGAAAACAACTTATTTCCGGAATAGACTCGTTGCTCATTGCTTGCCAGTTCCCTTTTGTTGAGAAAACCCTGCATTGTATTAACAATATGGATTGTAGAACCAGAATCAATCCACCATGTATTACAAGGAGCCTCAACAAAAAAAGATTCATGACATACTAGAGATATGATATTACCTTTCTTTTCAAGCCATCTTTTGTACTTTTGGCAATCCTTCTTCATATGCCCCCCTTTCTTGCAGAAGAAACAAGTATCCTTATTGTCATTTTTCTTGATTGACAACTTGTTATCTTTCTTGAGATGTGGGGCACTTTTGCCTCTTTTACTCTTTCCCTTATCATGAGTAACCACAAAGTGAACACTCTGTGGTTTCTCCTGCTTTAGCCTTTCCTCCTCCTGAATACACATGGTCAGAAGTTCATTTACTGACCATTTATCCTTATGTGTGTTATAGGATATCTTAAAAGGAGAGTACTCAGTCGGGAGTGAGTTCAAGATGAAATGAACTAAGAAGGAATCAGAAATATCAATCTCTAGGGACTTCAGTTGAGCTGCCATGTCCCTCATTTCCATAATGTGCTCTCGCACACTTCTGGATCTGTCAAAGGTTTTGCTTGAGAGTTTCTTCATTAGGGTGCTTGATAATGCCTTATCGGAACTTACAAATTGTTCCTCAACAGCTCGCATGAACTTTGTTGCCTTTTTGCATTCAGGGATAGAACCCCTAATGCCCTTACTTACATGAGACTTCATAAACATGAGACTTAGGCGATTAGATCGCTCCCACCTCTCATGCTTCGTAACTTCTAATGGCGTACTAGTATCCGTGAGGGCAGGTGGTTCGTCCTCACGGAGCGCCAAATCAAGTTCTAAGCACCCCAAATAGAAAAGTAAATTTTCTTTCCACTCAGAAAAATTGTTCCCATTAAGCATTGGAACAGTACTTTCTAGAATAGCAGTAGTAGAAATAGCTGCAATAATCAAGGAAAAAAATTTAATGCTATGAAACTTTATTTTAAATTAACCAATGCTAATTTAATAGTAAATAGTAAATTTCAACCTACCTGTGGGCAAAGGTTGCATCACGCATGAAATTTACCCTTTATTAATAAGACTAATAAATTTAAATATTAATAAATAAAATTCTCCGTACCTGTGGGCCTAAGAGAAATTTTATTTTTAACATTAAATTTATTATCTTATTCTAATTAAGTCATAAAAATAAAAACTTCCCTGTGGGGATTAGCAATTAAATTTATGAATTAATTACATAATCGATGTTAATTTTTCTATATGAAGTTCATGTGTATAACCTTGATGTAATTATTATTCTAAAATTGGGATACTGTGGCCCTCCCAAAAATATTATAATAATTACTACTTCATTAACATCTATTAACTGTATAGATGCTCACAAAAGTCCTAAGAATATAACAAACCAATACCTAAATGGGGTAAACAGTAATTTTCCAAGGTGCAACCAGGTGAGTTCCCAGGAAAGTGAGGGGGGTCACAACGGACACACTTAAATCCCAAGACTTTCCTTAGCCAGAACTTTTCTAGACATTGCATTCTCGGATATTACTGTAAACACGCCAGCATGTATGGTATTGTTAATTATTCTTAGGTCTAGGCATCAAACAAATTATATTTAAACAATATAATTAAAATTAATTATATTTCTAAGTTCAAGTATTAAAGAAACATTAATTTTAATATTGAACATATAAAACATAACAAAAATAAATTTATGACATGATAGCATAATAAATATCATGGCCTAATGGTTTAGTAAGTGGCTTAGGCCCTTTACACTTGGAAACCCAAGTTCTAAACCCCACAATAACCCAATTTTTTTTATTTTTTATTTTTTTTTTAAATTCTTGATGGGCTACTATAAATGGTTTGGGCTTTTAGGGCTGGGTCAGATAACCTCATTGGGCTGACCCATTCGGGTCGGCCCACTTTATAACCCAAAAACTGCATGGGTTTTAAACCCTATCCAAATACCCACATGTTAGTGTAGCAAGTTTCTTAATAAAAATATTCATATCTATGCTTTCATGCTTTACAGTGTTCATGTTTTACGATGTGCAATTATTAAGAGATTTTCACACATATGTAAAATTCCCAAAACAATATGTGAAATTATCAATAAACAGATACACAGAAATTTGCACAATTCAACTAATAAAGAATTACCAAAACTAAAAGCTGAACAAATTGGCATAGAGGCTGGCTCTGATACCACATGTTAGCATAATATATAAATAAAATGCTATAAAATAATAAGCAGCGGAATTATAAATACCTCCAGCCATATTTTGTTCAAGCTTGATGAAGAACGAAGAGCGAAGAAGTTTTCTACAACACCAAAATCTGTAAAAACAAAATTCAGAGAGTTCTTCTGGCCTATGCCTATGAGTGTGCCAATAGATGGATACACAAGGCTCTATATATAGGTAGGCTAGGGACCCTCATCATCAATAGATAGCTGATTATTCTCCTCACATCAAGGAGAATAAATCAAAAAATTTAATATAAAAACCGTTTTAAACCGTTACGATTTCATATAACTTAATGTGGAATAAATCATATTCAATCCTTATATTAAATAATTACCGTTATGATAATTATTTAAATTCCAACCGTTACAATGAATTAAATGTGTCTAAGGGACACATATGTAATTTCTTACAATATATATATATATATATATATATATATATATATATATATATATATATATATATATATATATATATATATATATATATATATATATATATATATATATATATATATATATATAAGCTCTATTTTCCAACACAATTTCAAACATGTTCTAAATTATTACCATATTTGCAATGACTTCTTAATGCAGTGTGGAGAGCTATTCCACCCATCATCCTCTTTTAGTTACCTCTACTATTAAAAAATTTTGTTAACTTGGACGATTAACGCATTACATGATGTAAAATATCTGTTACACTCTCATAAAATTTATAAAAATATAATTATGCCTTGAAGACTAAAATTTTTTTTTTAAAAAAAAAAAAAATGAATTGAGTAATATTGTACAATCATGCCATGGGTTTTAAATGAATTAAAATTGTACGTTTTTAAAAGTACGCATATTTACCTGCAGTTTGATTTGTCATTTCTTTCAAATACACTCTTAATTAAAATAATTTTTATGATTTTTATTTAAATATGCATGTTTAACATAAGCTTAGTTTAGTGGTAAAGAACTTTTATGGAGGCAACAATAATATATTAGTAGTCCTGGTCGTGGATGTGCAAGCGTTGAATTTCAACACCTTGTCTGGTTTACCACGTTTTGCACGACCAATTGCTTCAATTTGCTTGGCCCATTGATTAGAAATAAAGTAAGACATATTTGTCTTATGAGTTAGGGACTAAATAGTAAAGTTACTTTTAAAGGCATTCGGAACATAAAATAAATAAATGAAAAAATTTTACTTAAACCTTTTTAATTGTTACTGTCTTTGTAATTATCTTTTAAATTAAAAGATAAAATTTAATTTAGTGTATTCATCTTTCAATTTTTTTTAATTTTTTTCAATTTCATCATTCATTTACGATTTTCCGTTAATTCCGGATAAAATTTCTAAATATCCATTTTTAAAAATAAAATAAAATAAAATAAAAAATTTCAAGATTTAGGCGTATGTATTTTTACAAACTCCGTTAAATTCTTACTAACGCCTAAATCCTTACAGTATTTTTGTTAATTTTTTCCTTTTAAAAAAAATGATGATTAGTTTGAAAATTTTGACCTTCCTCTATTAGGATTTAATGAAAAATTCTAACGGATAAGTGAAATGAAAAAAAATTAAAAGATGAATATACTAAATTGAAAGTTTTTAAATTTAAAGAGATAATTATAAACTTGATAAAAGTTGTTAAGATTAAGTAAAGGACAAGGTATATTTATAAAGAATAGAAAAGAGGAAGGTACTTCTACGTTCTAAAGCCCTACTTCCACGCAACAAAAGCCACCAAGAAAGAGAAGCCAAGAAGTATAATATAAGCCGCCTATAGAGAGAGAGAGAGAGAGAGAATATACGTGTGTGTGTATATATATATATAAGCCTACAGTAGGAAGCGAGTAAATAACTATTCAAAAAAAAAAAAAAAAAAGGAAGCGAGTAAATAGTTATTTGGAAGTCCCTGTAACAGCCGGGGATTATCCGACCACAAAAATTATTATAGTTAAGTTTTTGTTGATCGATAAACCCTCGGCCTACAATGCGATCCTTGGAAGGACAGCCCTCAATGATCTGAAGGCAATCGCTTCCACTTCACATTTGAATACCAAATTCCCGACTGAGAGAGGGGTTGGGGAAGTAAGGGGAGAACAGGGCGTGGCACGTCAGTGCTACAACGTAACTATGAAATGAGCCCCCTCACGGAGTAGTTGCGGAGAGAAAGGCGAGCAATAGCAATTACAACCGGGGGAACCAACCGAGGAGATGGAAGAATTTGAAATGGGGGGTAAAGAGAAAAGAGTTAGGGTCGGATCTTTATTATCTCCGAAGATCAAAGAATCCTTGGTAGCTTTCCTTCGAAGCAATACTGACGTATTCGCCTGGTGCCATGACGATATGCCAGGAATTGATCCTTCGGTAATTTTGCAAAGGCTAAATGTCGACCCAAACTACCGACCCGTTAAGCAGAAAAGAAGAAACTTTGCTCTAGAGAGAAACCAAGCCATACATGAAGAAGTGGAGAGACTATTGAAAGCCGGTTTTATCCGAGAGGTGAACTACCCCCAATGGCTGGCCAATGTTGTCTTGGTGAAAAAGTCAAGCAGGAAATGGAGAATGTGCATGGATTTCACCGACCTCAACAGGGCGTGCCCAAAAGATAGTTTCCCTCTCCCCCGGATGGATGTCCTAATCGACTCCACCTCGGGGCATGAGCTCATAAGTTTTATGGATGCCTTCTCGAGGTATAACCAGATCCACATGAGCGAGCTCAATGAAGAGAAAACTTCCTTCATCACTGACGGAGTGTTGTATTGCTACAATATGATGCCTTTCGGTTTGAAGAATGCCGATGCAACCAACCAAAGGCTGGTCAACAAAATGTTCAGAAACCAGATCGGGATGAATATAGAAGTATATGTGGATGACATGCTGGTAAAGAGTCGGAAAGTGATTGGCCATCTGGCTAATCTCGAAGAAACTTTTAACACACTAAGGAGATATCGGATGAAGTTAAACCCGGCGAAATGTGCCTTTGGCGTATCATCAGGAAAATTCTTGGGGTTCATGGTCTCGAGTAGAGGAATCGAGGCAAACCTGGAAAAAATCCGAGCTGTGCTGGAAATGCAAGCTCCCTGTACAACAAAACAACTGCAGCAATTGACCGGGAGGATTGCGGCCCTAAACTGGTTCATCTCCCGATCAACAGATAAGTGTTTGCCGTTCTTCAAGATACTTCGGAAGACGTTTGTTTCGAGCAACGAGTGTGAGGAGGCTTTTGGCCAGTTAAAAGAATACCTAGCCAACCCACCACTCCTAAGCTCACCAAAAGAAGGGGAAATTCTCTACCTATACCTAGCAGTATCACCATCAGCTGTCAGCTCGGTCTTAGTCCGAGAGGAGTCCGGATTGCAAAAACCAGTATATTTCACCAGCAGGGCACTTCACGGGGCCGAAGGAAGGTATCCTCGGATTGAGAAGTTGGCCTTCGCCCTCATCACTTCAGCTCGGAGGTTGAAACCATATTTCCAAGCACATGCTATAAGGGTGCTCACAGAATATCCTTTGAAGAAAGTCTTGCAAAAGCCCGACCTCTCAGGTAGATTGGTAAATTGGACCGTGGAACTCGGAGAATTTGACCTAGAATTCTATTCGAGAACCACCATCAAGGCTCAAGTTCTGGCAGACTTTATTGCAGAATTTAGCAATCTCTCCGAAAGTCAAGAACCGCCCGAGAAAGACATGTGGATAGCATATGTCAACGAGTCATCCATGAAATCCCAGAGCGGAGCCGAAGTAGCTTTAATAACCCTGGATAAAGAGGAAATTACAGTGGCACTAAAGCTAAACTTCCCGAACACAAACAATGAGGCGGAGTACGAAGTAGTAGTAGCAGCTCTCAGCCTAGCAGAACATCTCGAGGCAAAGAACCTCGAAGTCCGAAGCGACTCACAGGTGGTGGTCGGCCACATCCAAGGTGGATCTGTGGCCAAAGGAGAAAAGATGATAAAATACCTTGCCAAAGTTTTGAGTTTTTGGGACCGCTTCGATCAAGTGGTGGTTACACAGATCCCAAGAACCGAAAATGAATGAGCCGATGCACTAGATCGGTTAGGTTGGCAACGAACAAAAAGATTTCGGCCTCGAAACACCTAGTAATCATCCTAGACTACCCTTATGTGGATGACCTTGGATCGGTGATGCATATTGAAGATGCCTACGTAATTCCCGAATGGGCAAGGAATGTGGTTGAATATCTGAAGAATAGGCAGCTACCGAATGATAAAAAAGAAGCTCGAAAAGTCCGGATGCAGTCAGCACAGTACACTATCGTTGGTCAAGTTCTATATCACCGAGGCTATACACTTCCCCTCCTGAAATGCCTCTCAACGACTGAGACCGAGTATGTATTGAAGGAAATTCACGAGGGAATCTGCGACAGTCACTCGAGGGGTAGAATGTTAGCACACAAGGCTGTACAAGCTGGCTACTATTGGCCAACAATCAATGGAGATGGTCCGAAGATGTGACAAGTGCCAAAGGTTTGCAAAGTTACAAACAAACCCCCCAACTGAACTCAGCTCGGTTTCTTCACCATGGTCGTTTGCCCAATAGGGGGTTGACATCGTAGGGCCCATGCCCACATGAAAAGGGAATTGCAAATTTCTAGTGGTCGCAATAGATTACTTCACCAAATGGGCAGAAGCTGGGCCTCTAATGACTATTACGACCGGGGCAATCAAGAATTTCCTCTGGAAGGCGATCGTATGTAGATTCGAGATACCTTACGCCTTCGTAACTGACAATGGAATGCAGTTTAACTGTAAACCATTCCAGGAGTGGTGCGCCGAGCTCAAAATCCGACATTTTTTCTCATCGGTATATCATCCTCAGTCTAACGGGCAGGTTGAAGCTACAAACAAAACTCTGGTGAAGATATTAAAAAAAAACCTCCCAGAGCGTAAGGGAGGATGGGTAAAATATCTGCCAGAGGTCATGTGGTCATATCGAACAACAACCAGTTCGGCAACTTCCAAAACTCCCTACTCACTAACCTTCGGGACCGAAGCAGCAATCCCAGTTGAGATAGGTTCCCCGAGCTTTCGCATTCAACATTATAATCCCGGATTCAACAGCGAAGGATTAAAGTTCCACCTTGATCTCCTGGAAGAACAACGAGAAGAGGCAAGAGTCAGAACATCTACTTATAAGGAAAAAGCTACTCGGTATTATAACAAATGAGTAAAGCCCCGATCGCTCAATACTGGTGATTGGGTGCTTCGGAGGATAACTTCGGCAGCTAGAGACCCCACAGAAGGGAAGCTGGGGCAAGTCTGGGAGGACCATTCCGAGTTATTAGAGGCAACCCAAAAGGAGCGTACCATTTAGAGGATATGAAGGGAAAGAAGCTGCAAAGACCATGGAATGCCGAATATCTTCTGAAATATTATATGTAATATGCTTGTTCTTAAACTCCATTGTTTATCAATAAATGCAGATTCAGACAGCATACTAAATCCCATAACAACATTCGCAAACTTGAATCACGTCAACGGGATTCGAGCCGAGACTTGAGTCGCGTCGAGGGGACTCAAGTCGGAAAAATATATGACTCGAATCACGTTGAAGGGGTTCCAGCGAGACTTGAGTCACGTCGAGGGGACTCAAGTCAGAAAAATATATGACTCGAATCACGTTGAGGGGATTCGAGCCGAGACTTGAGTCATGTTGAGGGGACTCAAGTCGGAAAAATATATGACTCGAATCACGTTGAGGGGATTCGAGCCGAGACTTGAGTCACGTTGAGGGGATTCAAGCCGAGACTTGAGTCAGGTTGATGGGACTCAAGTCGGAAAAATATGTGACTCAAATCTCGTTGAGGGGATTCAAGCCGAGACTTGAGTAACGTTGAGGGGACTCAAGTCGAAAAAATATATGACTCGAATCACGTTGAGGGGATTCAAACCGAGACTTAAGTCACGTTGAGGGGACTCAAGTTGGCAAAAATTTCAATCTTGAGCAAATTCATGTTGATTAACTTCCACACGCAGTCAACATTGGCTAAGTGTAAAAGTTGGGCGGTAGTAGTACCATGACAAGAATACAAAAGGTATAACACAAAATATTGATATAATTTTTGTGTAAAGATTTTTACATAAAAGGCCGAATGCCAATGCAAAGGCTGGCAAAAACACCGAAACTAAAGGCATGCCGAAGCTAAAAATAAAAAAAATAAAAAAAATAAAAAATAAAAAAAAATAAAAAAATTAAGGCTTTTCGCTATTCGGTTCTCCGGAATCTTGATCAGCAAAAGCCTCAACATCAACGACCTCAGTTGGAGTGCTTGAATCCGCCGGTTGAGTAGTCCCATCAACAAGCTCAGCATTTTTATCAACCCAATTTGGGACGTCAGGAATCAAATCTCGACCTATTCCCCTTAACTCTAAAATAGCTTGTTCAAGAACATCCATAAAGTCAGTATAATTCAACTTGGCAAACTTTGGGGAAGGTGTCGAAGGGTTGAGCGCAAATTCCTTGAGTGAATTAAAACCCTAGCTAAATCCATTAACCCAGGTTTGATCCCGAACCTTGGTAAATGCCAGAATCTGACTATGAAATCGTTCGGCCTTCGCTTTGTAATGAGTGGCCTTCGATTTATAGTGCTTGGATTTCTTCCGAAGCTCATGAAACTTGGATTTAGCCTTTTGTAAATCCGCCTGAGATGCTTGTAAGCCCGATTCAGCTTTCTGTAACTTCTCCTCGGAGGCTTGCTGAGCTGCTTCAGCAACTCACGGAGCTTCTTCGGCAACTCTCTTTTATGCTGCTACCGCGCTCAGATCGGCCCGCAACACGATATTACTGCATGATGTAGCCGAGTACCTTGCCTCGACACTATTAGTGTGAGTCTTTAGTGCAAACATCTCGTGGGTTCTCACATCCAGCTTGGCAACTAATCCTCGGCCACTTCTCGCCGGAGCTCAGCCTCAACAATCGACCCATCATGTTTGGCCGATTCTAACTCTCGCTCGACAAGAAGTTTATTCAGTCTGGCCACTTCCGATTCTAGGGATTGTATCCGAGCCAACTCAAGCTCAAGCTCAGAAACCCGCTGTTGAAGCCCAGCCACAACTGGAACCTGGTCTCGGTGGAAATCCCTATGCTGGTCAAAAAGAGCAAGGGTGTCCCCCAATTGCTATCGAGCAAAAATGAGACTTTCAAAAAAAAAAGAAAAAAAAAAAAAAGAAAAAGAAACAAAACAAGCAAAAGAAAAGATTAGAAGAAACTCACCATTGTCTGCAGTCGGACCAATGAAGCGATCATGTCCTCGGTTGGAATGTAACCGGCGGTACTTCGCCCTAGGTAATCGGCTGGAGTCAGGGCCGAAACCGCGTCCATGATTGGCCCGGCCAAACGCTTTTCCAATGAGGCCTCGTCGTATTCGTATTGCTGGGCTGGCCTAAAAAAGTCGATAGAATCGTGAGTAGATTCTATTGTCGGCCCGGTCCTTTCGATCCTAAGCTCGACAAAGGGCCTGCTTCAATTTGGCTCCGCCTCTTGTGCCGCAGGGCAAACTGAGGGCCGGTTGCTGGGCCCGGCGGCCACACTATCCGCTTCAACTTGGAGGGGTGCAGCATCGTCACCAACCTCAGCGGTCACTTCTGGCAGCGTTATTTCCTGGGTCTCAACCTCAGCATCAACCCGTGTCGTCGATAACTCGGGTAGGTCCAAATTAGTTGCTAAGGGGCCAGTCTGAACAGCTTCATCCCCAACCACGGGCAGAAAAGTCCTGCCCTGGCCTGCGGCTCGCGTACCGGGCACATCTTCGTCACCAAGCACTGGAACTCCGATTGACGCCCGGATGTTGAGGCGTTGCCCTCTTCTCGACATTCTAAAGTGAATCTTCAGAAATAATCGTCGACAGGGGTTCGGCGCGGATTGGAATACCCCAAACCAATCGACTTAAGATATGACAGTGCCGCCTCAATCCTTTGGTTCTTCTTAGGGGTAATTACCTTTTCCCCCCATCAACTACCAGTCATTGTCAACATGCCCCCATGAACTGACACCTCGACCAAAAGAGAGCATCCAACTACCATCATTACCCACTTTGCCCCCATCCGTCAGTCTAATTCACACAAAGACCAAAATGCCCTCTACAGTAATTAATAAAAAAATATTAAAATTAATATTTAAAAAAAAAACTGAAAAAGGGCGCCACCCTTAGATTAATTTTTGTTTTTGTTTTTTTTTTTTTAAAACAAAAAAAATATATTAATTTTAATATTTTTTTATTAATTACTGTAGAGGGTATTTTGGTCTTTAAACAAAAATTAACACCTAAAAATAGAATATTCCATCCAAGTTAACGGAATCTTCTGACGGATGGGGGAAAAGTGGGTAACGATGGTAGTTGGATGCTCTCTTTTGGTCGAGGTGTCAGTTCATGGGGGCATGTTGACAATGGCTGGTAGTTGATGGGGGGAAAAGGTAATTACCCCTTCTTCTTAAGAGGCTCCCTCTCAATAAGAAGCTTTTTCACGGTTTTTGGAGCCTCTTTCCGCTCCTTAGGTTTTTTCAGTCCTTCGAGGACCTTTTCTTTACCCTTCCGGGTAGCAGGCTCTGGATTTTCCTTCGGATTTTGAGGCTTGATCTTCCTCACCTTCAGGAAAGGAAGATCAAAAATCGGAATGTCATAACCGAGAATATTTAGTATATTCTCGTTTGTTACAAGGTGGTCAAAGTCCAGCACGACCGATGCCTCTTCGATTGGCGTAGCCTTCATGAAGGCAAGCATGGTGTCGACATTGTCGATCTGCTCATCGTTCAACTCAAGGGCTTCAGCTGCCCCGACTCTCATGCGGGCCCAATCCTGGGGTACCCTTTGGTTCGGGAAGGTTGAGGGCTCGATTCTTTCCCATTGGCCGGAGACTCTGAAGATTTGCTCATTTCATTCTTTATTGTTAGAATATCTCCAAGCCAGATGGATAAAGGACGGTTTCTTGCGAACGGTGAACTCTACCGTACCGGCTCTATAAATCGTAAGGAACTCTGCTACAGATATCCTCTTCTGAAGTTTGATCCTCCAAAGGATGAAAGAAGCAAACAAATATCTCCATCCGTTCAGTTTTACCTGAGATGGAGCCACCCCTAGCTGCACTAACAGTTCTCGGGCTATCCCTGTGAAAGGGAACCGGAATCCGATCATCAGCATTCGCTCGGTGATCGTCACATCGCCGCCTGCGATGGAAAGTTGGCCGAGCTCTTGGTAGTGAAGAGTCACGGAGGTCGGGATGTTATAGCTCCAATGGAGGCGACCTTCCTCAGAAGCCGAAATCAGAGACCTAAATCTATTCTCATGAGGAATGAGATTGGGGCCACCACCGATGTGAGCACCATCAGAATACATTAAAATCGGTGCAACATATGTTTGAAGGAAGTCGGTCAATAGTTTGAAGGAAGTCGGTCAACAGTTTGAAGGGGATCGGGAAATAGGAAAAGGTTGGCCGGAAAAGGGAATTCTCGCCTAGAAAACTCAGAGGTTTTTTACAGAACAGTGAATGGTGAAAAGTAAAACTAAGGGATGGGGGTTTATATAGTCCTTCATCAAGAAGCTGAAAAGACACTCATTGAATGCGCCGAGTTAAAAAGTTTTGTAACCGTCGGGCATTCAACTGGCCTTGAAAGACAAGTCAAACGCGCATCTTAGCGCGTGAAACAGCTTCCATGACCAAAAGGCTAACGAGCGTGACTACACGCGACACAAGGAGCTTGAATTCAACCTAATAATGTCCGTGCCGCACAAGAATACGGACCGACCTGACAACAGATTCCGAATCTCATCATGACCAAAGTCATTATTTCGGACGCTTCCGTTTCCAAGGGTGCTTAAATTCGAAAAAAAAAATATAAATAAATTTCAATTTCAAAATTTCCCAGTATTTTTCAGGGAAAAGTAAACCAGTTTACCCCACGATCGGCCTCAACTAAATCACACAAGAAAAATTCCTTTCACTGAAAACACTTCATGCAAAAGGAATTGGGGGTAACTATTGGGACATAATACCGACTCGATCGAATGGGCCAAAGCTCTGATCCAACAAAGCCCAACAACAGATCGCCATGGTGATGACGATCAAGCTCGTTAACAAAAAGGCCATTTATGTCCTTTTTGTATTTACCGAGATCGCCTTGTCTACAATCGGTCAAATACCGATTGTGCAATCTGCACGGAAACAACTATTGCGGAAAGTACCCCACGATCTATGGCTGGTCAAAGTCCGACCCGACGATATGAGCAGTTGAAGGCCGACTTCGCAACGAACATGACATGTATACCATGATCCCATGATCTAAATGGTAGGAAAACGCTCCGGACTAAACACATGGCCAGGTAAAGCCACCAGATTACTCTCAGCGTTACTATCTATAAATGCCCCGCACTCACCCGGGTAAATCTAACTGGCTCACTGTGATTACAAAAAGAATATACACTTGAGGTAAAACTGATAAAAGCATCGGAGCAGGATTGTCAGATCCCCCCCCCCCCCCGACGCAGCTTCTTGTTTTGCAGGTAAGTGGAGAGAAGCCCTTCCATTTTAGCAACTACCATACCGAAATCTGTTCTAACATATATTAAACACATCTTAGAAGAATTTAAAGTTTTGAGAATTTCTGAAATAGCCGAAAGTAACAATTTTGATTGCCACAAATATTAATTGTTACTAATATGTGTATCTTATAAGTTATATCCATACATATAGATGTACGCATATATATGATACATCTATGTGTATTATGCTAGAAGCCTAAATACAACCCATTTTAAGGATATCCAGAAGGTCAACTTTTCCCAACATTGAATATATCCTGTCCTCGTACGTTTATGCACATTATATATATAAAGGCATGCAGCCACAACCATTCAAAATTAAAATATAAAAAATAGTGTGTATTTTACAATCCCTATCAGATTAAGCATTTTAGAGTGAATTAGTAAAGCTTTATGATGTTGTGTGAGGTTAACGGTATTAAAGATTGGTCGGAGGGCCCAGCGTAGCCAAGAAATTTGACTTGAGGGGGAGGCGGAGAAATTCCATACATTACAATCCCCATCAGATTAAGCATCCCGAATTGATCCAATCAATTATAATTCCATACATTTACATATATAAAGATAAGATTTCATTCATCAACCCAAGAGAACAAATTGCTCTTCATAAAACAAAGTCCTAGACCCTAAAGAAACAATTTCCCCAGATACTCCGGGAAACAATCTAGCCATACACTTATATTTCCTCCAAAACAATCTCTAAGTTGGAGGTTTACAATCAATCACGTACGGCCCACATGCGAAGAAACTTCTCCCCCATTCGAAGAAAACCGTTGTTGGTTGAAGCCCATAACTCGGGTGAAACAATTACAAACATGATCACATCCCGCCGCCTGATTTGATTCCTACTGCATGCCGGCAATCCTTACTCACAGAGGGAATTACAATCTAACGCACAAAGGAGAAAAACCACAACAAATAAAGAAATCTACATCTCAATCCCAAAACAAGACGAGACAAAAACAACCTTCTACTCTAGGGTAACGATGTCGCCCTAAGAGAAAAAAAAAAAAGAAAAAAGAAAAAAAAAACACGAACAACAACACAACAACAGCAAACTAAACGGCGGTGTTATAATTAAAAATGGAGATTGGTTCTGACCTCACACTCGATCAGATGCTCTTGTTGAGGTGCAGAGCAAGCTTCATGCAATTGAGTTAGGGGATGCTGATTTACCTGTGTGGAACTCTCAAAGCGGACAATATAATTGTGCGGGTACTTGGGAAAAGTTGAGAGAGGTGCATCAGGTTGTCAGTTGGTAGAAGATAGTTTGGTTTCCCAATTCTATCCATCGTCACTCCTTCATTCTTTGGCTTGTTTTCCGGGATGCGTTGGTCACGAAATAGTGAATGAGTGGATGGGGTTATACCGGAAAGACTTTGTGTCTTTTCTATTATGTCGCTCAAGAGAGCCGCAAACATCTTTTCTTTAGGTGTAGCTTCAGTCGTCGGATTTGGACAAGAATCATGGCTGATTATTCCATTTTCAATGTGCCTTTAGATTGGGAGAATATAGAAGAATGGAGTTTGAAGGTGCTGCAAGGTAAAAACTTAAAGGCTAGCTTGGGCCAGTTGTGTCTTGGGGCTACCGTGTACAATTTATGGAGGTTGAGAAATGATTTTATGCATAACAATACTCCATGCATTGAGAAAGCAATCCTGGCTCATATTAGGTGGGAAGTCCGGGCTAAGCTCGTGGCTAAAGGATATTTCAAGAACCTCCGGAAATCTTTGTTCCTTGTTTCTAGATGGAATCTGCAGAATTTGATTTAGTGTGCTCTGTTTTGAAGTTGGGTGTGCGTTTGACTCTCTGTTGTTTTTGTTGTAGTTGTTGTATCTGTGATCAAGTGCTTGTTATGTTGTTGAGATGTGGGCCATGTTTGGTGTTGGTTGGGTGTTTGTGTTTTGCTCCTGTGAGGTTGCAGTTGTTTTTGGAGTGTGGCTTGTTTAATGGCCTTAGGGTATTGTGTTTCGTTTGGGACAGAGTTCCAGGTTTTCTGGAGTGCATTCTATTGGTGATCAATGAAAAATTTTATTCATCTAAAAAAAATAGATACAGATCTCAGCCTATAAATAAGCCTCAACTCCAAGTATAATTTCAGATTGAATTTTGGAGAATTAAGCATTCTCTTTCTCTAACAGAAACTAACTTAAGCATCGGAGCAGACCTTCGGAAGGGTTTATTAAGTTCGCTGATTTTGCAAAATTCTTGAAGAAAGCCCGAAGAATCTAGAAGAAAGAGTTGTATTCACACCATATCAAAAACTGTACTAACAATAAGCATTAATTTCTGCATAAAATATGTTGACCATCTCACAAGATGAGAGAGAAGTTACTCGTTTGTACCAATTGAAATTACAATACCATAAACTTCTTGCAAGCACGGCAGTTACAAGACTACAGTTTCAACCAGTACGTCCACATTCCTATCACAACTTGTACAGACTAAAAAGCAAGAACGAGTAAACTATCTTCACAGCCTTTTCATGGCAGCTCAAAACATAAATAAGTTCAGACCAAAAAAACAACATAAATAAATTCTTAAACGTACTGATATAATAAAAATGTAATTTACAACATTATTCTTTCTAAATAATTAACTATATTCTACAGGCCAAATAATTGCATGTGAGTGGGAAATTTTCCATCTTTGACCGAGTAAAGGAAAAGGACCGAAGTGGGTAGGTTAGAAATTGCGTGGGATAAGCAGAACGGAGTGGCTATATAATAATTGTGATATTTGCAAGTCTCTTCCACAATGCAACATGAAGTTTGAGATCAAGAGACGCTTCCTCTTTGGTTTTCTTTTGCTTACCTTCATGTTCCTTGCATGCAGCTTGTTCGTCACCGGTAAAGCACCCTAGCTTCTGCATATAATGTTTGACATATATATATATATATATATATATATGATTGTTGTACAACAGTCGATACAATATTTCTCGTCTAATTTTGCCTACGTGGCAAATAGGCAGCTTCTTTTTTTTTTTATAAATATATATATATATATATATATATATATATATATTTTATTTTTTCAAAAGAGAAAAAAAAAAATTCTCATATATATATATATTTATGTGTGTTTGTGTAGGCAGGCTACGGCTTCACATTTTGTGTTGTTTACTTGTGGGTGTGTGAACAGTAAAGAGAGGAAGGGAGAGCCTTTTCTGAGGAAGGGAGAGACTCAGGGGATATATAATTTTTTTTTTTTTGTTTTTTTTTTAACATGTCCACACAAGAGGAGAGATTCGAACTAGACCTCCGCTTCATGAGGCGTCAAGATATATATAATTGTATTAAGTATCAAATTGAAGTTAATTTAGATGGCATGTTTTACTCTGCAATCAAAATAGAGATGAACGTACTTAACACCTACATTTATGTTGAACTTAACACTCACATTTATGTCATGTCTAATTCCAATCGCACTGTATTTATGATCTTTTAACATCAGTTAGCGCTATCTTTTCTTTATTTTTTTTCTTATTTGAAACTATCAGTACTAATTACTTTGATCAGGTGATAAAATGGAGGAGTTGGTTTATACAAGGAATGCGAAAGAATTATCTGGAGTTGTTCCTGTAAAACAAAGAAAAGGCCGACCTTTGCTCTTGAGAAAACTAATGCAACGAACATCTCGATCACCGCCGCCATCTCCTGGAGGATCCAGTGGGCCAAGCCAGTAATAGGCATTCCCTGTATTTCATGTATTAGAGCACTAGCAGCCACTTCTTTAAAACTCATTCTCTTTCCTAAATATAGGAAAAATTCCTAAAAAAATCTCTTGAAGTAGATTCTCTTGTTCTTCCATAAACTAAGTGAACCGAAAGTTGTACACTAAATCTATGAAAGCAAAAGCAATTCCCTTAACATTATTTTAATATAAAAAAAGTTTTATTTTTCCTCTATCTTTCTTCTAACATTTATTTAAAACAATATTTAAATGTTCTCTTTCCCCTAATATTTAATTTAAAGAATAGTTAAATGGCATATGAAAAGGATAAAGGAAGCTACTACTGAGTTTTTTTGAATAGGGAAGCAAAAAAAAGCTTACTTCCCTACATTTAAGAAAAATCTAAGGGAATCTACTACTAGTGTTCTTTCTATTCAAATAAACTCCACAATAACTTCCATAACCTTTTTCCTATACCTTTTAAATATTCTTCCAAATAAATGATAGAGAAAAAAAAAAAAAAAAAAATTGAGGAGAGATAATTATTTTTTATATTAAAATAATGTTAATGGAGCAAAAGTATTACCCGCACTCTTGGTTCCCATTGCTTAAGAAACATCAAGGAAATCTGTTTCAGATGATTTTTTTAGGAATTTTTCCTACATTTAAAAAATGAAATGAGTTTTAGAAAAAATATTGCTAGTGCTCTTAGACATCTCTTTAAATGACAAAAATGCCATCAATAGCCAAATATCGAAATCAAAATAGGATGTACTCTGCTCTAAATGTCAGTTTTCATCGACCATTAAATAAATGTGTTAGCAGAAGACCCATAATTTTTATTTACATTGTAAAAGCATATGTTCTCCCAGTTCTTACTTCCAGTTAACTTTGATGCAACGAATTCAACTCCCACAGTCCCACTTGTTCCTTTAAATTGATTTTCCTAGCTACAAAATTTAGTCAATGACAAATTGGCGATGAATCCAACTCACAAATCAGTAAAATCTTATGATTGATTAGACTCAGTGCTGTTTGCATAAGCATATGAGAGAATGGATGGACCTATATGCCTCGACAGGTGTTTGGACAATTTAAACACGTAGGGCTCGAGATATTCGAACATTTACCCGAACAAGTAGAAATCGCCCATACTCTTATATGCCATATCCTATATTATATTGTATTATATTAAGGAAGAAGTATTGCACCCGATCATCATCCGAATACTATATTGTGAGAGCACACTTATTGCGTATTCCTATTATGACCACCTATCAATCGCATACCTAGTATTTAAACGTGAGAAATGATATTTGTATATCATTTTGTACGTAAATCTTCATACAGCTAAGTTTTAAATGCATTATTGAATTTGTGGGACCTAATTAATGTAGATCTCATAAATCCAATGATAAATTTAAAAATGAGATGTAAAATAGAAGTGCAAATATCATATCTTTTTAAAGATAGTGTGCTTATCTTTTGGATGAAGAGAAACTTTGTTCTATTGGTTAAAGATGGGATGACTAAAACGGGATCTTCATATTTGGTATTTATACATGCATGGTTTTCAAGTGCTTTAAGCAATGGAGGACACATCTGCCGACCATTGTCCTTCTCCCATATGAGGTGTACACGTGCCCATTACCACTAATTTTATGAGGACTCTGTTAGCCTTAGTGATGGTGATAATGTATAAACATTTTCTGGTAATATTCTTCTTTTTGTTTAGGTCTTGCTTTTCATGATCCTTATCAAGGAACAGTTTCTAGTAGTGGAGCCGTTCAAAAAGCATATTAGGCATACTACAGTATTGGTATTAATAAGTGGGTGCCTTAAACGACTCCTGTTCGTTTGAGTGCTGAATGATCTTCGGCGGCCATGCATGCGCGCACCATTTCAAATACCACTTCTCTTTCTTCTGATTTTCCTTCTTGCTCTGCTATCAAAGTCTCTAAGAGTGTTAATCTTTGGGCACATTTAGTGTTGTTAAATGGGCTGCTTCTCATCATTGTTATAAAAGCATTCCCACCTTTCGTTTTTTCCTTTCCTTTGTCAGAATCAAGAATGGGAAAGACCACCTTGATCTCTCTCCCTTTTTCATATTTATCTCATTATCCTATTTTTCTCATTAAAATAATAAATAAATAAGTGAATCACTTTTTAAACCTTATTATGATGCCCCTTTGGAGTTAATTTCTTAGTTTCATCCGAGGTAAATGCCTAGTCACTTTCGTATCAGTATTACTTACATATATGTATTTAAAAAGTTAAATCACGAGAGTGAACTCTAGAGGCATAGTCTAAATTTTTTGCTTCCGTTTTGATACTATGTTAAATTATTTTAGTTATTTCAAAAATTTAAATCATTAGAATTGATAAATTTAATCATTTAATTAATTAAAAGGTTAATACTCTTTTTCGATTAAAGTTGCACAGTAACTTTTTTTCCTTCATTTATTTTTTCTGTTTCTTAACTCAAAAATAGATTTGCTTGGAGGTATTCAATATTAATTAATACTCTTTTTCAATTAAAGTTGCATGGTAACTTTTTTTCCAAGGTGTGTATAGGGATTTTCTTGTCGAGTAATGCTACATATTATATTATCATCTCATTATTATTATTATTATTAGTATTATTAGCAAGAGTTGATCCAATGATTGATCGACAAATACTTTCAGCTTAATATAATAAAAGTGGGATGGAAGTATAGTATATGGCATAACTACTTTTTGTCACGTTCCAAATGAGCCAAAATTAGGGAGCTGAAGTATCTTCTTGCATCTGAATTGATCAGATACCCCCAGTTAAATTAATTGAAAATTACTGTTATTCATTGGATGATATATGGCTTATATATAGCTACGTACCTATAGGTATATCTCCCCAGCCACATTAAAAATAAAAATAAAAATAAAACATATATAAAACATCATGGGTACGTTGTGTGAAAAACGTTTGCCAAGTACAACATATATGGACATGATTTGTGAAACAATCTTGTTTTTTGTCTGAACATTTTCAACGAGTTAAACAATTTTCCATCCTCACCTACTTCACTTTTGTTTGTTGCGCGCCAAGAGACATGAATAAACACGTATCTGGCCCAACAAATATTTTAATTAAAAAAAATTAAAAAAAAAAAAAAAAAAAATTCTTTGACTTTTTTAATTTAAGAAAAATATCAAAACACATTTTTAGAAAAAGTTTAAAAAATTAAACTTTTTTCTCCAAAGCTATATATATATATATATATATATATAGGAATGAGTAATGATTCACTACCACCTAAATATACAACTTTTTACCACCTTGTCTATGTGGCAAGGTGGTCCCCTACTAACTTTAGAGTTTTTTTATTTTTAAAAAATAAAATAAAGTGGGGGACCATCTTGCCACATAGACAATGTGGTAAAAAGTTGTATATTTAGGTGGTGAAGAATCATTTCTCTATATATATATATATGAATAATGATTCATTGCCACCTAAAGATACAACTTTTCACCACCTTGTCTATGTGGCAAGGTGGTTCCTTACTACTTTTTGAATTTTTTTATTTTTTAAAAATAAATTAAGGTGGGGGACCACCTTACCACATAGGCAAGATGGTGAAAAGTTGTATATTTAGGTGGTAGTGAATCATTACTATATATATATATATATATATAAGATCTATTTTCTAACACAATTTCAAATATGTTCTAAATTATTACCATATTTGCAATGACTTCTTAGGGTTCGCTTGGGTTTGCGATTTCAAAAAGTGCGATTTAAAATCACGATTTTAAAATGTGCGATTAGAAAAAAGTGATTTTTAAAAACGCAATTAAGCGTTTGGCAAAATTGCAATTTAGCATTTAAAATTGCAAATTTGCCTTTAAAATTCTGCGTTTTCAAAAAAGCACCATCTTATCTGCGATTTGAAAAAGCAGATTTTCGCCGTTTTCAAATCGCAATTTTTAAAAACGCAGTTCCCAAACGATTTATGTTCTGCGATTTGGTTTAAAATCGCACTTATTGTCTACGAAATCGCAATCCCAAACACACCCTTAATGCAATGTGGAGAGCTATTCCACCCACCATCCTCTTTTAGTTACCTCTACTGTTAAAAAATTTCGTTAACTTGGACGATTAACGCATTACATGATGTAAAATATCCGTTACACTCTCATAAAATTTATAAAAATATAATTATGCCTTAAAAGACTAAATTTTTTTTAAAAAAAAAAAAAAATTACAAATTTTGAATCTCACAATCATGCCATGTGTTTTAAATGAATTAAAATTGTACGTTTTTAAAAGTACACATATTAATTACCTCCAGTTTGATTTGTCATTTCTTTCAAATACACTCTTAATTAAAATAATTTTTATGATTTTTTTTTTTTTTTTTTTTAATTTTTGAACGTAAAAACCTTCTTCATTCATCATTTCCGGAACAATCGCCCGGAAGCACCCAAAGGATACAAAGATCATAACAAATACACTGAACAGAGAAAGAAGGCATTTATAGTCGCCCAAAGGCGAAGCTAAATCTAAGGCCGAAGGCCGAAAGCAGTAACTAGAGGTAAAGAACCTCTAATCACAAAGCCAGGGTATACCCTAACTTAAAGCAGCTACCGAAAACCGGTAGACTGTGAAACAAAGGAAGGATTTACAACCAAACAAGAAGAAGCTCAGGAAACTAGCACAGGAAACAAACGGCCGGAAACAGCCAGCGCGTGCAGGACACACATCGTCTCCGGGAACCTCCCCATCAGCGGGCGACCATCAGAAGTCCAGATCAACACCTTGCGAAGCCGAAGGAACAAGCCATAACCTGCACGCGCAAGGGCAGGAAGGAAGACCCCCGGCGCGTACGGATCACGCGCCGTACAGGAGAGAGCAACACGGTTCCGCCAGGTGACCATTGAGACCGGAGAGGGCCGAAGACCGCCACAGGAAGATTCTTGTCAAAGGAGAGCCGACCGAGGTTAATAGATCTAGCTTTGACCGCCATCTCCATCAGCCCTTCGCCCACACCTGTCTATCTCCACGAGCCAGAAACCAAAGCCTCTGCTTGCACCAACAAAGACGAAACAAAAACAAAAGAAAGAAAGAAAAAAAAACAACCACAACAAAACAACCTCCACCAGTGAAACACTGGGAGGAAACAACTCCAACAGCCCTAAAGGCTTGGAGACAAAACCCTGGCCCTAACGGCCAAGGGAAACTAAAGCCAAAAAACAGAGCCGGGAGGAGGAGGCGTGAGGCCTCCCCCCCTGGAAGACAAGAAAATGCTCGGAGCCCTCGCTTTCTAGAAAAATCTCAGACTTTCTCTCTCTTCAACGAAAAGAGAGGTTTTTTAATAAAGAGGTCTTATTTTTTATGATTTTATTTAAATATGCATGTTTAACATAAGCTTAGTTTAGAGCACTCCTTATAGATTATCTATTTATAACTTTAAGTTAGAATAGATAACAAAAGTGTTAAAAAGAGATTCCATCGACTTATGTATTCCAACTCTAAAATAGATTTTTTTTTAATTCCACAAATAGTACAACTCTACAAGTAGAGTTATACCATTCACTTATTTATTTTTTTTCTTTCTCTATCTCCACCTTTTCCGTTTTTTTTTTGTTTTGCTTTTTCCCTCCATGACTCCACGTTCTTCCTTTATAGTAGACATCTAAGGAAAAATGTGTAAAGTAGTGGAGTTATCAAGTGGGACCCACGTGAAAAAAAAAAAATACTATAATGAAAAAAAATTAATGGAAAATAATAAAAAAATAATATAAAGTTAAGAATAGATAATCGGATGTATGGTACATTTTAAAATTCATTAGTTAAACTAGATAAAATAAATTTTGGTTAACTATTTTAGATTAAAAAATACATAAGTCATTGTTAATGGTAGAGAACTTCTATGGAGGTAATATTTAATATATGACTAGTCCTGGTCGTGGATGTGCAAGCGTTGAATTTCAACACCTTGTCTGGTTTACCACGTTTTGCACGACCAATTGCTTCAATTTGCTTGGCCCATTGATTAGAAATAAAGTAAGAAATATTTGTCTTATTAGTTAGGGACTAAATAGTAAAATTACTTCTAAAGGCGCTCGGAACATTAAAAAAATAAATGAAATTTTTTTACTTAAACCTTTTTAATTGTCGCTGTTTTGTAATTACTTTTAAAATCTGCAAAAAAAATATTCAATTTAATGTATTCATTTTTTTTTTTTTTAATTTCTTTAAATTTCATCATTCAGTTACGATTTTTCATTAATTCCGGTTAAAATTTCTAAAATATCTATTTTTTTAAAAATAAATAAAAAATTTCAAGATTTAGGCGTATGTATTTTTACAAATTTCGTTAAATTTTTACAAATGCCTAAATCCGTACAGTTTTTTTGTTAATTTTTTCCTTTTAAAAAGAATGAGGATTATTAGGATTTAATAAAAAATTCTAACGGATAAGTGAAATGAAAAAAAATTGAAAGATGAATATGTTAAATTGAGAGTTTTTAAAATTTAAAGAGATAATTATAAACTTCATAAAAGTTAGCAAGATTAAGTAAAGGACAAGGTATATTTATAAAGAATAGAAAAGAGGAAGGTACTTCTACGTCCTAAAGGCCATCTTCAGCAGAAGCTTCATTTTAATCAAAAAGTCAAATTTGACTATTTTTACCACTTTTTCTTCGTCCAACAGAATGGCCATTATAATTTTTTCTTTAACTTCATCAACAGTGAATAGCCACTAATAGCTATTCACTGTTCACATGTTTACTATTTTTTAATTGTTTTTTTCTCTTCCCTCTTTCTCTCACTCCTCTCTCTCGCCCACCGAAGAGTCTCTCGCCCACCGGAGAAGACGAGGTCCGACGCCGACGCCGACGCCTCTCTCCATGCACTGACGCCGCTCGGAATAGGCACCGGTCTCCTCTCTAAGTGCCGACGCCGAGGTCCGACCGAGCCTCCCAAAGCTCCAGAGCCGAACGAGACCGTCCTTGACGACCCAGATGTCGCCGCCGTCTACGTGCGTTGCTGGCCGACTCCACCATCTTCGTCTCCAGGAACTCCACAATCTCCAGCTTCCCCACCGTCAAATCGCCCACCACATGGTACAGAAAACACCGTTCTCAATCCCTCGTTTGTCTGTCGAGAAACACCAAGGAGAAGTAAAGAAAATGTTGAATCCGGCTTCCCCACCGTCAAATCGCCCACCACATGGTATAGAAACACCGATACCATTCTCAATCCCTCGTTTGTTTGCCGAGAAACACCAAGGAGAAGCAAAGAAAATGTTGAATTTAGGAAAAATTACCTCACTACACCGCACCACCGACAATTGACCGCTCTAGCTACCATCGACCGCACTAGCCACCATCGACTGTTCTGAGTCTTGGGTGTGGGTGGGCAAGGCTGGTTTGGTTCTGGGTCTTGGGCGTGGGTGGGCAAGGTTGGTTTCAGTGGTTTGGTTGTGGGTTTGATGGGGTTGGCCGGTTGGGGCTGAGGACGGAAGAGAGAAAAAAAAAAAAAAACAATAAAAAAATATTAAAAAATATTATTTAAAGAAAATAAAGAGTGGGATAGAGATTATTGTTGGAGTGTTTTTAAGATAACCAGTAGTTAAAGTAGAGATTGTCACTTTTTGAGTAGCTACTTTAACTCCAACTGCTGGAGATGGCCTAAAGCCCTACCTCAACGCAACAAAAGCCGCCGAGAAGTATAATATAAGCCGCCTAGAGAGAGAGAGAGAGAGAGAGAGAGAGAGAATATATGTATATATGTATATATATATAAGCCTACAGTAGGAAGCGAGTAAATAACTATTCAAAAAAAAAAAAAAAAAAGTAAGCGAGTAAATAAAAAACTTCCTCAAAATTGATTCAGAGTAATTTTTATTTTTTATTCAGTCTATTAAATTAACATGTATTGAAAATAAAAGATATATAATTATTATGTACATTTCTACAAGGATATGTGATTTTTACGTCTATTTTTAAAAATAGCTATTTTAAAATGTGTGATTTGAAAAAATAATTTTTAAAAACGCAATTAAGCGTTTGACAAAATCATAGTTTGATCTTTAAAATTGCATGTTAGCCTTTAAAATTATGCGTTTTCAAAAAAACATCTTATTGCCTGTGATTTAAAAAAACTATTTTTTGCGTTTTCTCGCAATTTTTTGAAAAAACAATTCACGCGATTTGGTTTATCGTATATGAAATTGCAATCTCAAACACACTCTAAAACAATCCAATCTTGGATCTCAAAAGTACCCTACAATAAAATAAAGGGTTAAATACGTTACAGCCCTAGGTGGTTTCAAATCTTTATTTTTTGTCCCTTGTGCTTTCATTTTTATCACAGGTAATACCTGTGTTATGGGAAAAGACGGAGATAGTACCTCCGTCCATTTTTCCGTCCAAAACTGACGAATTTTCACGTTAGCGACACGTGGTACCATAAAAATTGCAACACGTGGCTATCATTTTTATTTTTATTTTTTAAAAAATTAAGGCTTTTTTTTTAAAAAAAAAAAAAATTGTAAGGGTGGCCGGTCACCCCCATTTTAACCAAGGGGGTGGCTTAATGCCAGTTTTAGAGGTGATCGAACCATCCCCATAGCCCTTAGAAGTGGCCGAAACCATCCCCATTTGGCTTGGGGGGTCAAAACATCTTTTTTTTTTCTTTTTTCTTTTTTTTTTTTCCTTCACTTTGGCCCTTTGGGTGGCCGAACAACCCCTACATTTATTTTTTAAAGCCTTAAAAAAAAATTAAAATTAAAAAAAAAATTGTGTAGCCACGTGTCGCAATTTTAATGGTGTCATGTGTTGTTGATGTAAAAATCTGTCAATTTTAAATGGAAAAATGAACAGAAGTACCATTTCTATCTTTTTCTATAACAAAGATACTATCTATGATAAAAAAAAACAAGCACAAGGAACGAAAAAAATTAAAATTTGAAACCAAATGGAGCAAAAAGGTACCCTAAAATAAAATTAAAAAAAAAAAGAAAGAAAAGGTGTTCAACAATTTGCGAGTGATAACATTATAACAACATGGAAAACGAAAGTACCTGTTTTACTCCGAAAACAATAATTTTGGACGGATCACAATGGAATCAATCCAATGGGAGGTACCCAGCATCCACGCCAATAACACATGGGTGATACGAGTCATCAGACGACACAACATTGCCGGCCTTATTGTCTCTCTCCTCCCCTTCCCATTTTTATTTACAGTGCCCGTACATATAATACCAATTCAGCTCTGCAAAATTGTGTGGCCACAAATCACTCTGAAAGCCATTTTTCAAGGCCTCTTTCTTTCTAGCTTACCATTTCTGGCCTCCGTGCCTCTGAATTTGACACTTTTTGAAAGTTAAACGAATTTGATGGCCCTGAACTTGGTGTCTCCACCTGAAATCAAGGCCGTCTCCTTCTTGGACTCCACCAAGTCCACCCACTTCCTCAAGCTTCCAGGTGCGCGTTTGGTTGCTGCAAAAAAACACTTGGAAAAGCGGTTAAAAGGAAAAGCTGTTTTGTGTTGCTTGCTTTTGGGTTCTAATTTGATAAATTCTAGGAGGCTCAAAAGCCGTGGATTCTTTGCTTGGTTGCTGTGAAAAAAACTATACATGAAGGATAAAGTGTAGAAAAGAGAGTATTTTTAGTAAATCTTTTGCCTTTGGACAAAAAAGTAGCTTTCGCATATTAGCTTTGCCTGTGTAAGATTTAGACTACACTTTCATTAGCTGTAGGATAGCGTGGTTGCTTCCATTAAGCGTTTACTTGGGTGTTAATTTGGTGCTGTGTAGACTGAAAAATCACACTTCGGAATTGTTGGAGTAACTAAAAGCATGAATGGGTCAATCGTGCTTTTTTTTTTGTTTAAAAAAAAAAGAAACTTATTATTGTTCCAAATTTATGAATTTCTGTGATTATCGGAAATCTCGGACTTGTGAGACGCTGATATGCATCACATTTGAATAAGTTTTTAGTTATTTTTTTAGGGAAGATTTATTGGTTTGTGTGTCTTTGTTATTGATGCTTGAGAACTGGTTGAGTTAAGTCGTTTGATTTGTACCTTTTTATATATATATATTTTGTTGGGGGCTTAATTTTTGAGTTTAATTGTTTATGATTTTTAGCTGGGTTTGCTTTGAAGAGGAAGGATTGTGGAGTGGTATTTGGGGGAAGAATTCGTTGTTCAGCACAGCAGCCTCCGCCAGCGTGGCCGGGACGAGCTGTTCCAGAGCCCGGTCGTAGGACTTGGGATGGTCCAAAGCCAATCTCCATTGTTGGATCCACTGGGTCGATTGGAACTCAGGTAAAAATAAATTCATTTTGCAACAGAACTTGAACTGAGAACAAAATTATACTTCAGGACCCCAGTGTAGATGCAGTTCTATCAAAAAGGTTTTATTTTTTGAGAAGCTAGATATTGTAACACATGGTGAAAATAAGGGTGAAGAAAAAGGAAATTGCAGACCAAAAAGTATAGCAGGTTCTGAGATTAATAACAACTGGTAACACCAAATGTTGCCTAGCAGGTGCAAATTTTTTGATTTTGTTTTGTGAGTAACATAGCAGCCAAGCATTTACTTGGGTACTTATTTTATAACTTTGGACAAGTATGGTGTTTGCTGAAAGTATTCTCATTTTCAGAATCAGTTCTATATCTAGACATTGTAGTTTGAGATGAAGTTGGTTGTGGAATTGCATTGACTTGGTTTTCTATCTCTAGCTCCTCTTTTTTTTTTTTTAGAAAAAAATAAATAAAAATTATGGTAGAATGTTTTTGTTCTGGAGTGAAAGTAATGCTTGGCATTTGACTTATGTTTTGACCCTTCATTAGTTCCTTAGAATCAGCTTTGATATTTTACAGACATTGGACATAGTGGCAGAAAATCCAGATAAATTCAGAGTTGTGGCACTTGCAGCTGGTTCAAATGTAACTCTTCTTGCAGATCAGGTAATAGTCTCATACAGAACATGTCATAGAACTTGCAATGGTTTTGTTTTTTCAATTTACAGCAAGCATTAAATTTTAGGGAAATTATGTGACAAACCCCTCGAGCTTTCGTGCCTTTTGACATTAAAACCTCAGTTTTTTTTTTTTTTTTTTTGATAAGTAAGTAGAGAATTTTATTAAAGTGTAAAGGCGCTCCTAAGCATACAGGAAGTATACAAAAAGGACACCAAAACAGGAAAGAGGGGGAAGGAAAAAAAAAACACCCGAAAAACCCAAAAACAAGAGAAAACCCAGAAACCCCTACAAAACGAGCCCACAACACCCAAAGACTAATACATCACATTAGGCTGTTTTGCCTTGCCCCGGCTAGAACCAAGATCCCTGGCATCATAATTGATCGAGCACTCAAGGTTCTTCACTTCATGATTCCCTTTAAACTTAGAAGTGAAGACTGGAGCCTTTGGACGATGCTCCTCATCAATTAGAGCCATGAAGTCTAAAAAGTCATTCACATTTCCTTCGTGAGAGACCCCCAAAGTTTGAAAACAGAAGCTAAGATCAATCGCTACCCCAGGAGGACCACCAAACTCTTCAAAACCACCTCCCCGCGAAGATTCACCCACTTCTAAGACAGTCAATAAAGGCGGGCACCAAAGCACAGACTGGACCGAAGAGAGCGGAACCTCACCCACTTAAAACCTCAGTGTTCAATTTGATGAAATCAAGAATCACGTGTTGAATATTTGTAAATCGAGAACTTATTTAGAATTTTCCATCAAATAAATAATAGAAACAACATGAAAATATAGTTTTTCCCCTAAAATAAAAAAGATTCAAAATACAAAGCAAAAATAAATAAATAAATACATAAAAATAAAAAAGAGAGCCAAAAAATTAAAGGCCGGGGCTGGTGCTGTCACTCAGCCCAGCCATAGCTAGGCACCAAACCACAGTGCCATGGCTGGGTTCTGTCACCTAGGCATGGCCCTTTATATATATATATATATCTGAGGGGAATAATTTTATTTTCATATCGTTTTTGTTATCTATTGTGGAAAATAATAACGGAGGTCTCGATTTACGAATATTCAAAGTATGGGTCTTGATTTCATCAAATTGGAAACTGGAGTCTCAATGTCAAAAACCACAAAAGCACGAGTGGTGATGACATAATTTACCCTAAATTTTAACAAGACAAAGTCTGACCCGTGTCACTTGATTTTTTTACTCACTTGAGTATGATCTTGCTTTAACCACTAGTACTCTCAAGCTGGGGTTTGGATGCCATAGTCTTGAATCTTGTTCTTATTTTTGTTGTTCTACAGTATCAGAAGTAGCATTATTAGTATTGCTCTTTATATACTTATTTGTTCTTTCTGGACAGGTGAAAACATTTAAACCTCAACTAGTTGCTGTTAGAAATGAGTCCTTAGTTGATGAACTCAAGGAGGCTTTGGCAGATCTTGAACAAAAGCCTGAGATTATTCCTGGGGAGCAAGGAGTTATAGAGGTGGCATACCATCTTGTTCTCCAGTACTTGTTTGGATAATGATAGACATCCTCATTAATCAATAGATATTTCGTATTCTTTTCAGGTCGCCCGCCACCCAGATGCAGTCACTGTAGTTACAGGAATAGTAGGCTGCGCAGGACTGAAGGTAAATCCATAAGTTTTAAGTACCAAATATTAATAGGGTGAAACTAAACCAGCTGTCACTTACTAAGTATCAGCTCATGTTAGCTAACTGAAATGTTCATGTTATTCTTTTCTTAGCCTACAGTTGCTGCAATAGAAGCTGGGAAAGACATAGCTTTGGCCAATAAAGAGACCCTGATTGCTGGAGGTCCTTTTGTCCTTCCTCTAGCTCAAAAGCATAAAATAAAAATTCTTCCTGCCGATTCAGAACATTCTGCCATATTTCAGGTACAAAAATTCATGTAGTAATAGCTAAGCTTATGCAACAAGTCATGCATAGATTTCTAACATTTCTGTCACATTTTTACCTTTTTGTTTTTTAGTAGTTAAAGGAAGTACTAATAAATATTACTCGGTTCATCTTATCTCTAGCACTCAATGATAATTTGATCATTTTACTCCACACTCCACTCATTATAAGATCTCCTTTCTTCAGTGTATTCAAGGCTTGCCGGAGGGTGCGCTTCGGCGCATAATTTTAACTGCGTCTGGTGGGGCTTTCAGGTGTGAAATCATAATTTAAGCTATAATACTCAAGCTGGTAACTGCAAATGTACAGGGGGAATAATCACGTCTCTTCTGTGGAACTGGAGGCAAAACACAATTATACAATGCAAACATAATTTGGGTCTTTTCCTTTGTTTTGTTTGATAAGAGATGTATTTAGTGATCAATTTTGGTTCAGTAATTTGAAACTAAAGCTCAAAGTGTACTTTCCTTTTTCTGCAATTCAAAAGAACCCATATGGACAACATTAAATCTCATGGATCAAACATTTTTCTTACATAAATTCTTTTATTGGAGTTCAGTACTATACATTATTCTGTATATGCAGCTTACCTGCTAAACTATTGAAATCTCCTTTGCTCTCATGTTTAGCATATTTGACTCCTTTAATATCTTTCATGGCCAATTTTGGAGAAGCGCACCTCCTACCTCTCTGATAATTTATACATTTAGATAATCTTGATTTAACAATTTGTTTACTTGGTTACTGACAGGGATTTGCCTGTTGATAAACTGAAAGAAGTTAAAGTTGCTGATGCCTTGAAGCATCCTAACTGGAACATGGGGAAAAAGATCACCGTTGACTCTGCTACCCTTTTCAACAAGGTTTTTTCCTTTCTGTTGTATGTAATTCAAATTGAAATACTGCTCCATCCAATCTATCTGCTGTTGTCGTAGAAGTTTCCAGCAATAAGAAATTAAGTTCCTTTCTTCTTATAGGGTCTAGAAGTCATTGAAGCCCATTATCTGTTTGGAGCTGAATATGATGATATTGAAATTGTGATTCATCCGCAATCTATCATCCACTCGATGGTTGAAACACAGGTTTAATTTTTATACTCGGTTTTGTGGCTGCTTATATTATGTTTAAGATGTCTTTTACTATCAAGTGCTTTATATATGTAGAGGCAGTGCAATTGAAATGATAATCCTTTTGAATGTGCAGCTTGAAATTTTTCTTCTTAAATCTTTTTCTTTCTCTTTTTTTTCAGGACTCATCTGTTCTGGCGCAGTTGGGGTGGCCTGATATGCGTTTGCCCATCCTCTACACAATGTCATGGCCAGACAGAATCTATTGTTCTGAAATAACATGGCCTCGTCTTGATCTTTGCAAGTACATAGTCTTCCCGAATATCTTAATGTTTTATAATCCCTGTCATTTTCATTTTAAATACCAGGAGGGTATCACTTGAATATATGACCGGCATTAATTACCTTTATAAAAAGTAAAAAATTTCAATCCATGCCTTTGTCATGCTACCTTTCTGGTACCTACAAATAAATTACCATATTGAATTCCTTATATAAAGTCAGAAAATTGTGTGGACTTCAGGGACTCAATCAATGAGTGATCTGGTGCCATAAACAATTATTTCTCATATTTTTTCGAGAACCCTAAAATCCTGAAAAGTAGGTCTATCATCCATTTTGCATTGTACAGGACGAAACTGTTCTTGTTGCATCGAATGATGACGACTTGTTGACCACTATATTTTGAGCTATTTGACTTGTATCAATTATGAACTTGTCCATGTAAATGATTGCAAATTTTTGCGTACGTGTTTTGTTTAGCCTCCATTTCGCTAGACTTCTTTGTTAGTTGTGGATGTTCGCTATATTGCTTACATTAACTACATTTCTAAAACCACCTTTTATAGTGAGTTCTCGTCTTAGAAGATTAGCACTTCCTGTACTTGCCAAGAGCCCATAAGATGTGATGAATTCAACATAAGTCAGAAAATGGTCAAGATGCTTATACTTGATGTCATTGTGCCTGTTTAATATGACGAGAGTTAAAATGGGGTTATGCAGGCTCGGTTCACTAACATTTAAAGCTCCTGACAATGTAAAATACCCCTCTATGGATCTCGCATATGCTGCCGGACGGGCTGGAGGCACCATGACAGGAGTTCTTAGTGCAGCTAATGAGAAAGCTGTAGAGATGTTTATTGATGAAAAGTATGCATTCGGTTCCTTGATTTTCGCTTGATACAAATATTTCCTTTCAAACATTGCTTCGTACCTTGATAAGTCTGTTTTCTGTTTCTTGTCTCCTTATTAATTGGTATTATTTTTGGTCCAGATAATGTGATTTTATTGCATGTTGTTTAGTAATTTGCAAAATATTTTCTTTTTCCCTTTTTTATAGATTTGAACATCAGTTTGTTGTTAACATTGCCTAACAATCCCCAAATTTTTATTGGTATATTTGTATTTCTAATTCTTTGTCAAATTTTGTCGTTGACCCTGACCCTCTCACCTCCTCTCCTGACAGAAGTTAGCCTGCGCGACTTCTGATTTGCATCTTGAGTTTCCAAATGCATATTTCATGAAACTAAATGACTTTAAAACTGGACCATCTTTCGTGCCTTTTGCATTCACTTGATTTGTTCTCTCTCTGAGTTTGTCCGACATATATTATCTGGAATCTGTTGATTAAATAACCTGGTCATTGATAATGCAATCTTGTGCTTTATATACATCCACTTCTGTATTGAATAGTTTTGCCTGATTTCAGGATCGGCTATCTGGATATTTTCAAGATCGTGGAGCTAACATGTGACAAGCATCAGACAGAGTTGGTGACTTCACCTTCCCTTGAGGAAATTATACACTATGACTTGTGGGCGCGAAAATATGCTGCAAATTTGCACGAGTCTTCCAGTTTAAGTCCTGTTATGGCATGAGTGAGAGCTACCCTTGTTGGCCAGGATAGAGGGGCTGAAGAGGGTGTTGAATTCCGGCCAAAAGTCGGCATTTTGCCAAGGTTTGATTTGGCGGTACTGAGGCAGGTGAGTGACTGTATTAGAAATTGGATTTGGGGGGGGGGGGGGGGGGGGGGGCAATTGTATATAACATAAAGATGAAAATAGGCATCTGAGATGTGTTCCCCGAGACAGACTGGTTTTAAATGTTTGAATGCTTTTCCTAGCCATTAAAGGAATTGGATGAACGTTTTAGTTTGCAGTAAAGATGGCAAGATGCATCTTGATTCTCGCTTGATTCTCTTAATTACCATTGCCAGCGTTTATTGCATTGTTCTGCAATTCTTTTTAATTTCCTTACGTTTTGAATCTTTTCTTGTTTGAATATATATATATATATATATATATATATATATATATATATATATATATATATATATATATATATATATATATATATATATATATATATGGGAGCCCATTGTGCATGTTTGATCGGTACTTGGCTGTATTTTATAATTCCCATGTTTACATATCTTATTTTTCCATTTTTTTTCCTGAAAATAATTAATTGGCCTATTATTTAGTTCGTAACTTTCTTGTAATTTGCTTAATTTCCAGGATCACTTTTTAATTGTACTTCCTATCTTCTTTCTGAGTGCAAGTAAAAGAACAGTGTAGAGAGTGACTCAGACTTTTATTTTCCTTTTTATCCTCCAAAAAAAATGAAAGGAGCTTATAAAATCATCTTTAAATTTAGGATGGATTATTATTGAATTTTGATTTAATAATAATTTTAAAAGTCACGTCACTTTTAAGAAATAAAAGGAGAATGGAAGTCTTACATCACTCTCACACTTTTCTTTTACATACATCTCAGGAAGAAAATATGAAGTTTATTTTTTTTGCTGGAATAAAAGAAACAACTGTGATTATTTTTTGCTGGAATAGAAGTCAAAACAAATTTTAATGGTTGACATGATAAGTGCCGTGTGAATTCGCATGTCAGTTTGCAAACGTTGTCGGCTTATATAGATTGTTACGTGTACGTACAATCTACGTGACAACGTGTATTTTCATTAGACTGCCACGTATTCTAATGGAATGATTGCTAAACTAATGGACTGAAATTTTCTCGAGACTTTGATCTGAAACCATTTGTCTTTTCATTAGATTTTGGATTAATTAGATCGGGGACTTAATTAATGGATACATTAGGCTGCAACCGGGGTTGATAAGGTCCAACCTGCACAATGGTTGACCTTGCATTGAAATATTTGGGCTTTCTTTTTAGGCACAGAGTTGGGCATCTCATTTTACCCATTTGATATTTGTGTTTATTTTTTTGCTATGTTTAAGCGGTGTTCTCCACTACCTACGCTTGCCTCCGACATTAAAACTTTGGGATTTTCATTGATTAAGAATTTAAGATCGTCTATAATTATCAGTTCGAAGTGCAGACAACTTGAACATGTGATTTTGAGGTGAGACTCATAAGTAGTCTCTTACAATTATCTGTCTAAATCATCTATAAATCAGGTAAATAATTGTAAACAATCTTTAATTATCCGACTTTCAGCTATTATTTATACGAAAGATTGGCATAGCATTAATAAATTAAATAGCTTCTTTTAGTAGAAGCTCTATGAAAATAAGCTTTTGTCGTTTCCAGGTTTCTTTGCCTTTCCATAGCCGCTCTCCCTTGTTTGATAATACTTGCAAGTTCATCTGCTATTCCATCGTCAGATAGAGGGAGATTCAATGCATACCTAAACTAATAATGGGGGGGAAGGAAAACGACAATGAATCAAACACCCGCCCACTAAACATGGATGTCATATGTAGTCCAGACTCCAGTTTGTCTGAATGTGCTCGGCCTACAAATATCTCTCCCTCTCAAGTTGAAAAGCTCATGCACTTGAGATGAGATTCATTTCTGCAGTTGAAAGTACGTACTGCTCTTTGCTCGATCGCTTTCAATGTAATCATGTATGTGCTAGGAGGCTTGGCCGACATTTCATTTTGTAGTCTTGAGGTGGATGATTAGAATGTGATATTTTTTGCAAAAGTTCTGTTGTATAATTGAATGGCGTACGTCTTTCATTTCCAATTACCCATGTCAATATTCTCGCCATTTTCTTTTTGGTGCATGCCTATTCACATACCTAAGCATTAATATGTGGTATAGAATCACATAATAATCTAAACAGATGGAAGAATGAAAAAAAGACATAGAATTAAAGTGGTTCGGCTTATAAACTACGTCCACACATCAAAATCTTTTTCTTTTTTTTATTTGATTGTATACAAAATTCTATTTATAAAAAAAGAGCTTAAACGTTACACATCTCTTCCACTTTTTCATTAAAAAACCATATTTTGACTCTAGAGTTCTCGTAGCTATATATTGTTTCAATATCCAACAACGAGCATACATTTGTGCCGATCGAATCTAACCAGTAGATGTTTCCCGCATTAGAAAATTCAATGTGTTCATCACCTACGAAAACGCACACAAATTGAATAGACCATCTACCTAGATATGTGGCCCCTTCCTCCAAGAATGTCAAGTCTACAGTACTTGGAATGAGATTTTGAGGCAGGGAAATTGATGATGGTTATATAGTTATGAGATTGTCATGTTTCTTGGCTTACAATAAGGAAAGGCTTGTCACCTCGCTAGCTTTAGTGGTCTGACCACTCTAACGATTACTTTAGGAGTTTGGGGGCGGTCGACCACCCTATAGCAGTCGATGGCAAAGCCAATGACCCTTCAAATTGTTTTGTAGTGGGTAATCACCCTATTATTTTCACTTTTTTTTCTCTAGTTTTTTATGACGTAAAATAATACTTATTGTTTATTACAAAATTCAAGATATATATTGTAGGCTTGTAACATCTTATGAATACATTTAGTATGCAAGAAAATGATCAATAGATCAAGACTATTTTATTTCACATTTTTCAATTCTTAATAAAAGCTATTCATTTTTCTTAATACAATAGCTATTCCGCATACCTAACGTACCTAAGTATTACATAGGATTCATTTACGTTAAAGATTAAATCATTTTGATATATATATATATATATATATAGGATCTTTGTGAAGGTGAATCGTTTATTGGCTGCCGATTCATCACCATGGTGGCGGTAAGTGTGTTCCACGTATAGAAAGAAGATTGTTAGTCACACAATAGTGACATTGTCTACCACCTCAGTTCATCAAGCATCCAATTCTCTCATTTTACACTTTTCTCCTTTTTTTTTCCTGCGAAATCTCTGATGTAAAATGAGGAAAGTAGGCTCTTTTTCTAGCTTTTTCATTGAATCTTGCCTTTGAGATATATTCATGCTTTCTTATATGTTTATCAGTTTAAGGTGATGATTGAGACTGGTCCTTATAGTACTGGAGAAAATAATGGAAGATTTGAGATCAAAGAAAGAGCACTAAAATTAGGTTCTTTGTGAACATGTCCATCCTTCTTTATGGAATCTTATCCACTCTACCGGACAACAATTAACCAATCAATCAAACTGAAAAAATACACAACTCCCATGGTATATATCGATATTTGAAGATTTTTCTTATGAAATTAAGCTATTCACTTAATTAGGTGATCATGATTTTAATTTGCAATTTGCAAGTGGCTTCGTCGAAATTGTTAAAGAATTGCTTAATGATTAAATTTATTTTTTTTTGTATGAATTTAAACTTTTGGGATAAGTAGTGATTTAACATGGTATCTGATCAAAAGGTTCTGAGTTTAAATCATGTCTCGTTCGTTTACCTCTTATTTTAATTTAATATTTTATATGTTGGGCCTCATCTATTAAAATTGAGTTTGAGCACATACGTTAGAAGAAGTGTCAAAATATCAATTAAATTTATCTCTTTCTTATCGTGTTAAAAAGTGATTTAACATAAACATGGTGCAATTTTTGAATATAAAAGATGACTAAAAGTTTATGGGACCACCTAAAAAAACCTTTTCATAGAAAATGACGTCTAAGATCGAACAATTTGTAATTCATTCTGTTTACAAGTGACAAGGGATCTGAGGAATAAAATGGAGGTGAAGGGAGGAGAGGAATAAATTCTGCCCATTAAAACATTTTTGCTTGGATATTAAATATAAACAAAAAAATTAATTAATTAATTGTTAGTACAGTAAACTGCACACCGGTAGTTCAGTTAAGGACATTTGCAAAGAGAGAGACAAAAAACAGACAAGGGTACTAACTTGCCAGAGGTACCAACAGCGAACACTCCGATACTTTAGTCAATAAAAATTCTTGAGATGAATAGAAACCTATAAAATCAGGAACGACATAGGAAATTTTCTGTAAAATTAAATAGACTCCTATTTATAAAGAAGGGGGTGTAGCAACTAATTAGGCCATGTGGCACCATCCGATTGGGGCACATCCAGTTAGTACGGACTGCTCTGCCTAGGTATCCGACATCTTCTCACAATGTTGACCTAGTAGTCTTAATTAATCAACCCTTGAATCAATTCATTTAAAAAAATTAAAAATTAAAATTAATAAAAATTAAAGAGTTGATTAAGATATTATGAAATAGCTGTGAGATAAAAATGTGGTTTATAGTATTTTTCATGTCGAATTTTCTGTTTAAAAGAAAGTCCTTCCAAATACTTAACTGACATGTGTCAAAAACTGATAATTGGACTAATTAATTAGATCAATTAGTAAGAAAAATGAGGGGTTGGGTTGGCATACTCAATTTTTTGCCCAGCCCTAATGTCTTGGTCCTATCAAAATAATTACACTTAAAAAAAAAGAGAATGTTATACTTCCTTTCTCCATTTTTTCCGATGTTCACCTTCGGTTCAATTCCCTTGTCCGTCCACTCGACCGACGAATATGGTGTTAAATCAATCTTTTGGAAGGTGAAATAAAATTGGTAGAAAGATCAATATACATATTATAACATGACGTATCAAACCTGACAACTTGTCATGGTCTTATCTTAAACGCTTTCCTGGCATAATCTCACTGTGGCACAGGCCATAATATTATTATCCTGGAGATTTAAGAACAAGTTGATGCCCGATGGAGATGGGTTATAGCCTATTGGTTGGAATCAGCTTGATCCCACGAAAGAAAAAGGAGCATATTAATTGATTGGAAAATAGAAAAAGGAGCTTCAGCAAAGTGGGGTTGATGTGGAAGTCATGGAGGCCAGGGTCCCAGGGTCTGTGACTCTGAATGTGACTATGACTGTGACTCTATACGGATTTCATTGGGTATCCCACATGTATGGGTACTTGTGAGAGAGAGCTACACAGGCTTTGGCACTGTCTGCTCCAAAAGAAGTAAAAGAAAAGATGTGAAAATACCCCACATATATACAGCCGACCCAGATTCCAGGCAACATCTGAGACCGAGTCCCTTCTTCTTTCCTTTCTTCTTTATGGGGATGTGTAGAAGAAGCCTGAATAAAGTGCTTCACTTCAATAGTTTACAGATAATCTTATCTTTGTTTATCTTCTGTGCTTTTTGTATTGATTTTGTTCTCTCTCTCTTTATCTTTTTATTTTTTATCACAAAGGAAGATCAGATGCGTTTTGCATTAACAAGTTTACGTTTAGCCTATTCAATAACAAGTTTGGAAGATAACTCCAAATTACGGGAGTTCGATTACTCTTGCAGTGGAAAAAGATGGGGGGAAATGACAAAAGACAGAGACTCGGACCAAGACCAAATGGCACCCCGAACGCGTGATAGAACATATGATGCTGCTTAATTTACTGCATGTGGAGAGTCGGAGACTCAAGTCATCCTTCCTTTTTCTTTTGATCAGTATCTTGGAGTGTTATTAAAGCGGGACAATTTTTTAGTTATTTGAAAAAATGATTTCTTTTTTACGGATGTTATATATAATAATCTTTCTTTTTAGATTATGTTAAAATATATGAAACTTTTTTCAATAATTAAGTGAAATTTTTTCGAAAAAACTTCTATATATGTTATTCTAATGTGAAAAGAAAATTATGTAAATTTGCATCACCTCTAATATTAAATAAAATATATTTAAAAAATAACTATTAAGAGTTGTATCACTACAAACTATATCATTTTTTTAGACCAATGAAATAAATTCTTGCCTCAATCATTCTTGTTAGATAGTATTAGTTACAATTAATGATTATGCCACACCCATTACTTCATAACAATCCGTTGATAGATATTGGCGGAGGCTGTCCACAAAGAGGGGGCTGTTGAACCTATTTATCCTGATCGAGCAAGCTAAGTAAGCCTTGCACCTCAAGTTTGTCCGGATAGAATGATAGATGAACCTCGCAACCTTCTTTCTATGGACTACCCGCCCCAATTGTAAGGATCTTTATCCATTTATATCTATCAGGGGTAGAGAAAACAGGGGCAAAGAGGGAAAAGCCAAAAACTTCCTTTAGACCAGTTAGAGTTCTTCCAAAATCCCGGATTGTCCACCCTTAATGGTGTGTTTGGGTATTGAATTTTTGAAATCAAAATTAAATTCTAATTCTCTTTATAAATTTCAAAGCAAAAAAATGTGTTTAGGAGTTGAATTTTTAGATTGAAAAATATTATTTTTTAATTGTAAGAAATTATTGAAAGTTTGAAAAGTTCTGTATAATGGTTGGTATTGTGAAAAGTTGTGTGGAATAATAATTTAAATAATAATAATTTATTATATATTGATTGTTTAATTAAAAAATAAATAAATAAATTTTTTTAAAAAAAAATAATTAAAATTAAAATTAAAAAAAATAAAGGATGAATGGGGTGGTTTTAATTTGGGCGTGGCCGCGCGCCACCCCAGAGGTAACCGGGGGTGGCGCGTGGCCACCCCCAGTGGTCGGGGGTGGTGCGCCGCAACGCCTGGCCACCTCTGGGGAGGCCGCGCGGCCACCCCCAAGGGTCTGGGGTGACTGCGTAGCCACCCCCAAGGGGGGTGTAACCGGCAGCCACCCCTCTGTTTTTTATTTATTTTAATTTCTTTTAACTTTTTTTTTTTGTTGATTTAAATTTTTATTATTTTATTTATTAAATGTCGGATCCACGCGTTTTTAAAGACAACTTGTCCTACGCGTGGGTCCCGGTCATTAAATAAGGTTCATCAGAATGTCAGCCTTGAATTGAAATAAAACTCGGGTGAAATTTGGGTTTTTAGGCGGGTGGGCGGGTTGTAAAAAAAAACCCGAATAGAATAAGGATTCTTTTCTGAATCCAAACAAACCATACACTCATTAATTAGAGTAATGATTCACTACCATCTAAATATACAACTTTCCACCACTTTGTCTATGTGGCAAGGTAGTCCTTCACCTCAATTTATTTTTAAAAAATAAAAAAACTCAAAAACTAGTGGAGGACCACCTTGCCACATAGGCAAGGTGGTAAAAAATTGTATATTTTTAAGTAGCATTGAATCATTATTCCATTAATTAAGGGGTAATCGACATTACCACATGGCCACCGATTATCTTTGATTCTTTGGCTTAACAAAAAAAACCCAAAAAGTAAGTGAATTTGATGTCAAATCATGCACCCTTACGTCTTCACCTGATCACCCATGGGCCATGGCCATTACCAAACATTACCGGCAATTTGTCGATCTGTTGCCGCCGTCACCACTAACTGAGCCAGTGTTTGTGTTGTATTTTTCTTTTGTGAGCTTCAATGTCCAGTAACACTACAATGTGTTAGACGAAGACGAGTGAGGACTTAGAACATCTTCATTAGACTAGGTAAAATGTAAATATTAGCTAAATTTAGCTAGAGGTGAGCTAAAGTACATCTAATGCTACAGTTGTTAGAACAGTTTCCGAACCGGTAGTACAAGCTTCTAAAAAAAATTTGATGTCTTTTCTTACAAAATAATACGGTCGGTAAGGGTGCTTGTTAGGGGTGCCAGCTGATCCCACTCCGATACTTAAGTCAGATTTTTAGAAAATGCAAGTGTATGCCTTAATCACAATAATTTTAGCTAGGAAAATACTTGAAGGTAGGTTTGTATTTATACTAAAGAGTGGAGTTGGTTTTCTTCGGAAAGAGCGGGAACCTGCTCTCGTCTCCACTTCTGGAACGTGGGTAATCACGCGGTTCAGAACGTGGGTCTTCAAATCTTCCGAAACGTGAATTTCCATATGTCGGATGGGCGCGTCTCCTTGTATCCAGATCGTGTGGGCCCACGATTTGTGGCATGATTGTCTAGGATGTGTTTGAGACACGTTCTGGATATCTTGGAGCCTCGGTCTTCTCATGGCTTTCTATGGCTTGTTTCCGACAAGGCACGGTTGGGTCGTGCAATGGATCATTCGGCCCAGCCCATGGGCCCGATTAATGGTCTTCTTTGGAATATATTGTGAGTAATAAGTGAGTAGAGTTAGGCTTCCAATCCCATTTATTAATTAGTGGGAATATTTCCTAACAACAGTGAATAGCAACTTCTTGTTCTTCACTGTTCATAGTAAAATGTCTAAATAAAAAATTGTTTCTCAACAAATCTCTCTGGACTCTCCCTCTCTCACCATCCCTCTTCGTTCCAAATGAAAATATGAGTAATAGAATATAATTAAAAAAGAATGATAAATAATATTTAAAGAAAGTAAAAAATAGAATAAAGAATTTGTTGGACTGTATGTGTGTAAAAAAACAATAGCCAAAATAAAAATTTATATTTTTTAACAAAATACGTATTTTAATTACTATTGTTGATGGAGATGCTATAAGGAATATATTTAAGGCCGACACATCACAATTCACACATGCTTGTTTTTAATATATTGTTGATTAAACGGTGCGTTCAGTATAGTATTGATTATTGATTAACGCCGACCGTCAAATTTTCAGCTTGTCAGATTCTCGTCACAGTAGTCCTTCAACTCCCTCGAAAACATTGCCCTTGTTTGGCAAGAGAAAAAAAAAAAATTTCCCTTCCCCTCTTCACTTCTCTTCAAACTTGCTTTCACAGGTGTTCCTAGATTCCTCCTTGTGGAGCTGAGAGTGTGGATTTCAGCTAAAAATAAATAATAGCTTTATCGTTCATTTCTTTATATCATTTAAATATTATTTCAAATAAATATAAAGAGAAAGAAAAGAAAAAGAAAAAGGCTTTGTTTTGAATAAAATAATAGTAATTAGAGAAGCAAAAATTCTATTAGGGCATATTTTTAGTGTTTTAAGCTTGTTTTAATATATATATATATATACATATATATTTTAAGCTTTAGGCCTCGTTTGGTTCGCGGAATCGGCTCCTGAAATGGAATAGTTATTTCATAGGAATAACTATTTTTTAGTTTGGTAAGGGTATATTCTATGGAATAGCTATTCCTTTAAGAAAATGAATACCTATTCCTTTCAAATATGAGAGGAATAGCTATTCCTTAGGGTAAAGATAACATTTTTGAGAAAAAAAAAAAAAAAAAACTCATTTTTTATTTTCTTTCAAATATTTATATATATATAAAAAAAAAAAAAGAAAAAAAAGAAAAGTAAATCTAAACCCCTAAAGTGGTTGGCCGCCCACCCCAACGGGTGGTCGGCCAACCACTATGGAGGGCCAGGGGTGGCCGCACCACCCCTGGAATGCCTTAGGGGGACCATTGAGGCGTTTCGAGGGTGGTGTGACTACCCTCGGAGCAAGTGGGGGTGGCACAAGCCACTCCTAGGTAGGGCTGTCAATTTTGATACGACTCGACAGCCCGACACGAAATTAGCGGGTTTGAGTTTACCTTAAACGGGTTTGTGTTAAAAAACGGGTCAACCCGTTTATCTTGGTCTGGCGAGTCAGGTCGCGGGTCACCCGCGAGTGACCTGCCAGACACAATTAGCCTTTCTTTTTCTTTTCTTTTTTGGTGTTAAAAAAAAGAAAAAAAGAAAAAAGGGGGAATGGCCGAATGGAAAATTGGGGGGAAATGGGAAATTATCTGGAAAGTGAAAACACAGTGAAAAGTTGAAAACAAAAGATTCAAAACTCAAAAGAATCAATTAATCAAAACAGTGAAAACACAAACAAAACCGGAAAAGTGGAAATCCCTAGATTTTTTTTTTTGGATTTTTCCTTCAGCCTCGCCGAGTCGCCACGCCGCCACCCTTCTCTTCTTCTTCAGCTCCGCGCCGCCGCCCCTTCTTCTTCCTCCCGCAAGGCCCAATCGAAAACTGGACCCGCTTGACTCTCTCTCTCTCTCTCTCTCTCTCTCTCTCAAGTCTCTACTCTCTAGCCCTCTCCTTGTCTCTCCGCCACTCTCTCTCTCTCTCTTTGGCCGATGTAGCATCCGGTACCACCGGGTCCGCCAGTATGTTAGTTGATTTCTATTTTTAATTTTTTATAGCCTCATTATTGTGGGTATTAAAATCATAATCGTGAATTCGTGATGCTTGCCTGCTTGTTCAAAATCTGTTCAGAAATTTTTTGTGAAGAAATTTCAAGCCCTGATGCAATGTTTAGATTTTGAACTGAGGGACAAGACTTCGTTTTTTATAGGGCGAGCCCAGCAGGGTGAATCTTTAGATTCCATTTTTTTACCTGTAAGTTTTTAGTAAAATCTTATTCTTATTTGTTTCTGGGATTATATTGCTCGACCAGATTGTGAGTGGGTTGGTCAAGTTCCCCGTTTTCTTGGATTGATCCAACGTAGTATGTCTCATTCTATTATATTTGTTATACTCCATGTTCTGTGTCCTTTAATATTACAATTAATGCTTTGTATTTAGATGGATGGATACTCAGATGCAATCTTTCGAAGATTGATCATTTTATAGTTTGTGTTTAATTGTTCAAGTGCTTTGTGTCTCACTCTTCCAGAATCTAGAAGTTTAATTTTCTAACTCCTTAAGTTTATGCGAGTTGTTCTGCATTAATTGTATGATGCAGACATGATGTTCTTGTTGCCAAACCTTCATTAATTGTCATAAACTACATGATTCCATTTTGGCTAAACTGCTCACTCTAGAACCATATTCTTGTTATTTTTTACGCCATAATGTCATCTACCATAGTATTGCGCATGCTCTTTTCATCCTTCTGCTTATCCTTGTTTACCTTCGACTGAATCACATTTTACTGGTTCAGAAGTCGGTTTATGTTATTATTTGTTAAATCATGGAAGTTGGCATTCTCTTTATCTTTTCTTTAGTATTTGTTATGTTTCTAATTTGTCTTGTAACCGCCCAGTTAAACATCCTCACCAAGGTATATTGTTGTCCTTTTATGCCTTATTATAAGAAATCATATAATAAATGTTTAGTTTGGTCAACCAAATCATATATTCACATATTATAAATGTTTAAAGTCCATTTTATATGATGGAACTTAATTGCTTAAAATCTTTAATTGCAACAGTTTCTTTTAAAATAATCTCTTTTTTTTTTTTTGAGGGGGTGGTGGGGAATGGGTCAAACGGGTCGTGTCGGGTGACTCGTTTTGCCAGCCCTACCTCTAGGGTCCCTCGGGGGTGGCCACGGCCACCCCTATAGTCCATCGAGGATGGCCACGGCCACCCCCGGAGGCCACTCGGAGGTGGTCGCAGCCACCTCCAGTTCAATGGTGGGTGGTCGGCCACCCACCAGTTTAGTTCAATTTTTTTTTTGTTTTTTTTTATAATGTAGGGTGTTTTTAGTAAAAAATTTTTAACTTCAATTAAAATGTGTGAGTTATTACCAAACAAAAGAATAGGAATAACCATTCCATTTCATCACCTTTTTATTCCTAGGAATAGCTATTCATTTTCCTAATGTAATGGTCATTCCGCAAACCAAACGAGGCCTTAATGCTTTAATTGAAATTCATATCTTGATTCCACATTTCAGTTTAAAAATAACCAAAAAAAAAAAAAAAATACAAACACCCCATGATGGCTGGGTTCAATCAAAAATACAAATTAATTACAAAAGGCAGTTATTCAAATGTAAATCCAACATTTGATAGGAGAGAAAAGAAAAAACCTAAACTAAACCCTATACCGTGGTCCAAATGACGTAGTTTTGGTTATATATATATATATGTGTGTAAATGCGGTTATTAATCACATTCACATATCCTAAAATTATTATTTACATTCGCATATATTATTAGTAATTTTTGTTAATCGTAATATCCGCATCTGTATAAGTGGATAGCGATTAATAACCATCCACTTGTACAACCTTAATCTAGCTAGGAGCTAGGATGATACTTTTGGTTCTCTTGAATTTCCCTTGATTAAGGAAAACTAAAGACAGTTGCAATAAGTTATTTTGAATCTGTGGGTAGTGTTCTTATAGCTGATATTGACGTTGTAGCTTTTGAAAAGAATGAGAATTTTATTATATATTTTTTTTAATAGCCGATTCTCGACGTCAGGTTTTATATTTTCCCACTTGCTTGAAACGCAGCCAATGTGTTTTATTTTTATATGATTTCTATATTGACCAAAAATACAACGCATATATATCTACATTTTCGTGAGCCAAAAATCAACGAAAACATTGCGTGGGACGATATGCATGTACAAGTAATTTAAGTAAATGATCATGAGTGACGTAAACTTTTACTTCATCTCCTTTATAAACTTGGTCTTGACATGACGGTATATAATTGGTAAAATTTTATTTTATTATTTTTTGTTATTAAAATAAAAATATTAATAAACAATCTATAACATAAAACCCTCAAAAAAATAATCTAAAAAATTAAAAAAAAAATATAAGGTAATATTCTAAACGTCATATCTATGTTTCTCTAAATTTGACGAACTTTTAAAATTATTGTTTGATCAAAATTTAATATTAATTTCAAAAAGTGATTTTAAAAGCAGAAAAGGAAGTTTGTTTATTTTTTAATTTATTTATTTTATCTTTCTTTTAATTCAAATAAGGGTATACCACATATACTTCATTTTCGCACCAAGAAATGGTCTCTATAAATTTAGAAATAGAAAATATTTTTCAGGAATTCACCAGGGTTATTTTCGAATTTTCTGTTGGAATTAATTTGGAAGAGTTAAAGAGAAGAAGCAACTTAATGAGTTGTATGTTGCACAAACACCTTTTAGGAAGGCGAATAAATTAATTATTTTTTTAAATCGGCGTGCCATAATGGGATCTATTTTTTAATACTAACAATTGATGATTTATTGAATTATTTTTTTATCGTAGAGTTTAATTAAGCCACGAAATCACGTCATCCACTTTTAACATCTCGATTCTCAAGTTATTCAAATCTATTATCTACACCATACTGTCTGGATCGGAATTTGGATAATTAATAATAAAAAAATATATATATTTTATAGATAACTTTTTGATAGGTGCACTAACCCTCTTATAATAATGCAAAAAAAGAAGAAGTTAAATCTGACATTAAAAAAACAAAAAAAACCAAGTCAGTTCCTCACTTATAAATTAATTTGAAAAATAAGAAAACTTCTAATGAAAATAGATGAGATAGGATACATTGTCATTCTAAAATATAACTTCAGATCACTTTTATACACGTAATAACTTTTACTTTAACACTTATTTTTTTAAAATAAAAAACCTAAAATTAATTTGGAGACATGTGATTCTCTCACGCTTAAAAGACATATTTTTAACATATTTTTTTAATAACAATAATAATAAAAAAAAAAAAAAAAAAAACAAGTGATGCTTAAAGAACCTACGTGACTCACACATGTGATTCGTGAAACAAGCTGATTTGTGAAAAACTTTTGTCCCAAATGTTTCCAAAATACTTGGAATCGCTTTCTTAACTTCGCCATTCTGGATTTGGCTCCCCTCCCGTTTCAAATTCTCCCGTTGGAGACTTATTTTGTCTTAGATGTTGGCACTTCCTATCAAGTAATATCAATTTTTTTTATTATTATTATTATTTTTTTTTTATAGTTAATGTAACTTTTTTTAATTACCATTGAATTAAAATTTAAAAACAATTCATTTTAAATTTAATAATAATTTTAAAAATCACGTGAAAGATTAAAAAAATATAAACCAAAAAATACAATAGGCCAGCATTACTCTACTGGTAGAGCCTATACAACTTCAACCGTGTGAGACCCACACGATTTCTCACAAACCAAAACAGCAAAAATTACATCTTTTACACGCATTGACACATCCTGAGCTCTTCAGGCAGTGAACTGAAGATTATTGCTTGATGGTTCAAGAAAATGAACAAAATTAATTAATCATATAAGAAGGCTCAAATTCAACATTAATATTTACAGAAAACAGGGGTGGGGAGGAAAAAAGAAAAAAGAAAAAAGAAAAAAAAAACCCATATAGAATTAACAAAATCATAACGGCTGCAAACTCTGGGATTCACGAAACGACCAACCGACCCGGCCACCCACCTCTCAATGTTCTCGCCTAAACAGTCAGAACGGCTGCAAACTCCTATTCAACCCATTCATATTCGCAAAGAAACCCACCAAGTCCTTTCTGTAGGGCAAGTACGATCTCCTCTTATGATCCTCTTCTTTCGCCGCGCCGTTCCTCACATAGTGCGCGTTGAGTTGTTGCGGCGCTACCTTGGACGCCACAGCGACGGTCTTCTCGGCCTTTTTGGAAGGCGTCACGAACACAAACGTGTCCTTCCCGTCACTGTTGCTCCGATACAGAAGGTCCCGGAGCTTCCATCTCTTGGACGAGCCGGTGGAGAGGCTCTTCTTGCGTCTACCGGCCGGTGAAGAAGCCTCCGCGGCTGATTCTGATGATGGCTTTGTTGGGGTCCACACGCAGTATGTTCCGGGTTGGACCCCGTCGAGGTCGTCGGCTTCGGAGGAAGAGCAAGACATGGGCTCGCGTGCTTCTTCTTGTTGCTCTCGTTCTCGCTCTTCGACCATGAGCTTTCTCAGAGGAGAACGACGAAACGTCGACAAGGACGCCTTTGAATTATCGGGGTTTGTATGGGAATCGTTGAGAAGTAGTGTTTGGTCGAAGATCGGGTAGATGGGTCTGATCTGGCCGTTGTAGAAGATCTCGTCGGCTGAGATTGGCGACGAGTACTCCGGCTCTCTGCAAACAACAGCAAACTCAAATTCATCCTCGTCCTCGTCCTCTTCTCGTTGAGGTTCAGTGTTGGAGGTTTCTTGGGGTTGGGGAGGAGGATTCTCCGCAGCCCAGCTGAAGATATCGTCGTCTGGGTCGGGTTCTTGGCCAAGCTCTTTGACTACCCTGGCGGCGATCTCTGCAAGGTTGGCTGAAGGGTAGCTGTTGAAGCTTGGAGAAACTGACACCGCTGAACCCCCTTGCATTTGACTAATCAATTCTACTTCAAAATTTCAAAGCGCACTTGTTGCTCTGCTCCTCCGGTATCTCATACACAGAGAGGAAAGGAGAGAGGGTTTGGTTGAAATGGCAGAAAGTGTGGGGCTTAAGCTGGGGATATATAGGTGTGAGTGGTTGTGGGAAATTGAGCAAAGAGAGACAGAGAGAGATGAGGCTTTTTGGAAAGGGAAAGGGGGTTTTATCAGGTAAGGTGGGCGCAGAGTTCATGGACGTTATTAGAGTACTTTCTTGCTTCTTCTATACGTAATAATAACAACTGGTGTGCTCCCTGTGCTCAAGCTTTGTGTTTACACGTGGAAGAGGGTGAGCGTTCACACGTGGAAGATAGAAGTTTTTGCGTTCTAGAACGAACGCTGCTCTGTTGGGCTCCTTTTTTATTTATTAATGCGGTATTGCTGTCCTTGTAAATTGTGGTGGTTGTTCTTTCTTCGTCCTTCCCATGATTATTTCACTTTAATAAATGAAGGCTGTACTTCGGTATAAGATGCTCCGAACTCTTTTCACTTTTTACTGTTTTCTTTTTGGTAAAGGCTATTTTTTACAATTAACCATGGCAGTCAATTTTGAATGCAGCACCAAATTTACAAGATTTCATAATCTCATATTTAGAATATGAGTTATTCATATAAAAAGTAGATAGATTATAAAAATACTCATAAATTCATTCTTTTAAGTTCTAGGTTGATTCTTTTATTATTTGAAACTAATCTTTTGAGAATAATATTAAAGATTTAACTAACCCTATATCTTTGGATAGTTAACAATCCTATGTTAAATCGCACTTTCCCCGATGACCGAGCCATCAAAATGAAGAGTCAGTAAGTCTTTTTTTTTTTTTTTTTTTGATAAGAATAAGTCTTATTGAATCATATCCTATATTAAGAACTAATTAGTGGGTTATAATTATTATTATGGTCAAAAGGCAATAAGTTGAAAATCTTATATATTCTAATATATAGGGATTTTGTAGTTTCGAGCTCTTGAATCATCCTATATTAAGAACTAAATTGGTTAAAGAATATGGGTCATAATTATTACGGTCAAAAGGCAATGAGTTGAAAATCCTATTCTGTAGGGATTTTTGTACGTAGATCCCAAGATCCAACTCAAGGAAAATTAGTTCTTTGAACGAGTTATTCACAATTATATTTTATTTCACAATTATTTTATGATATTCACGTGACAATTCCAATTAATACTTAAATTAATTATTGTTAAAATAAATAAATAAATGATATGTTATAACTGTCACATTAACATAGTAAAATAATTATGAAATAAAAATATAGCATATAGCATTACTCAATAAGTTTTAGCTAGCCAATTCTTGAGTTTGTGACTATATTGGATCGATATCCAATTATTTTGGGTGTGGTTATAGACATACAGGTGAAATTATGGCATTTTATATTTTTTTTAGTCATACATTACATAAAAGCTTAAGTTGTGAGACCCTTGTTGGAGTGTTTTTGGCCACATGATTGACGATTCTAAGCAATGCCTTAACAATTTGTTTTTCTCTTCGGTTTGGCACATAAAACGGGAGGCTAACAAAGTCGCTCATGATTGTATGGCTAAGTTAGCTAATTTCCAATTGTTAGATGAGGAGTGGATAGGAGAATGTCCTCTGTTCCTCCAAGCTGTTATTCTTGCTCACCAAGAGGTTATTGGCTGATCAATGATAATTATCTTTTTATTAAAAAAAAAAAAAACAAAAAAAAAGGTTTTGAGGCCAACAAAGTGAAAATAAGGAAAAATTGTGGAGTTATGTTTTAAATTTATAATTTTTGTTTTAATATCACGTTAAATTATTATTTATCTCAAATTTTTAAGCGAGTAAAAAATTATGATTTTAATTAATAACGGTTTGAATAGTTTCAAGTTTGATACTTAGATAATGATTTTTGATACAAATTAAACAATTAGACTTTAACCAAACCATGAGAAATTTATTAAAAAAAAAAAAAAATTCGGCAATAACAATTAGGTCAAGACAACATCATTTGTTTTCCTAAGAAACTTTACACATTATTTAAGGTATTATTAAATAGTTAATCTCTAATAGGGACATATATATATATCTTTTATCACATACAAGTAATTCCACAAGTTTACTTTGTGTCTTTTCAATAATTATTTAGTATTTAAAATAATCATTTTAACAAAATTCAAGAGAAAAAAAAAAAAAGAAAAAGAAAAAAGAAAGAAAGAGGCCCCATTCTCGAAATAAAAAGGAGTACTGCAAATGTTTGTGACCTTGATTGACGGTGGGGAACCTTGAGATTCTAGACAAGCAATTAATATTGTCCTTTTTCTTTAGCAACTTCCGTATAATTCTCTTAAAAAAAAAAAAAAAAAAAAAAAAAAACTTCCGTATAATTAAATGAAAATTTATAGGAGCGAGGGGCGGGAAGGACGGTGCCTGGTGGGTGTGGAAGGGTTATTTCTGTATGACTTAATAGGAGGATATAAATACGAGAAGTCAAATTTAATTTTGATCAGGGTAACCTTAATTTTTAAGCCTAAAAAATTTATATATATTTAACTTACTAAAAAAAATTGAAAACCAAGGAAGACCATGACTTTTTTTGGTCTATATGTAGTTACTTCTACGTATGTGATAATCACATGCTTTAAAGATATATATCAATTCATGTTCCGTTTGTTTTGTCGTAAAATATTTTTGACAAAATCATTTTCAGAAAAAATAATTTTCTCGAAAATAATTTTTGGCGTTTGGCTCGCACAAAAAAATTACGAAAGCGAAAATGCAACTGCCGTCGAAATCTGGCAACGTCCAGTCGCCACTACCGGATTCTTGTGAGTAGGTTTGGCTGGGTTTGGCCAAAATGGCCGAATCCTAGCCATTTTGGCTAGATCCGATCGGCTTTAGACTATAGCCGAAATCCTGCCGGCGCCGATAGCATTCCAACGGCTGGATGTAGCCGGACTTTGACGCCGGCTAGATTCCGACGACCGACAATTGCTGGATTCCGACAATCGGATATCAAATGTGCGTGCAAGGACAAAGAGTTTAATTTCGTAAAACGATTTCCGATTTTCAAAATCGTAAATCGTTTTCCAAAATTTAAAGAAGCTTTCGCCTCTACCAAACACCATAAAATACCATAATTTTTGCTAACCATTATTTTCGCCTCTACCAAACATTATAAAATATCAAAATTATTTTTCAAAAATTATTGTACGCTGAAACAACCGGAGCATCAATCACATCATATTTAAGTATAATTATATTCTTTTATATATAGAATATAATTATACTTTAAAGTTTGATGTATAGAAGTAGAACTCGATAAATAAATAAAGATGGATCAACCGGTAGGTGTTCAAGATCTAGAGAGAGAGAGAGTGGGAGTATGGGCATAAAAATAAAAGAAATATTTCATAAATTGCAAGATAAAATATTCCGAGTTAATAGTCACATCCAAGTTGGTAGTTCTAGAAGAGTTTTTGGGGAATTTGCAAGTTGTGGAAGAAAAATACTGGAGTCTCGCAAGTAATGATGTTAATGGAAAACCTAGTTTTGGAAGATACATATATGTATCCAGCCTGTACGAGTGAGACAACCTTTTAATTAAAGTATTATTATCAACCTAATAAAACCAAGCAAACATAATAAGAACAAGGTTGGGTGATGATCATTTAATGGCCTAAATGGAATGTACTTTTTGTTTTTATATTTGATGGAAAGACTATAGAAAGATATTATTAAGTTGCAATAGTTGATAAAATGTTTTTAATTTGGGTTGATGATAGATAAAATCCCTTTTGATACAAATTATATCTTCTCCTATATATGAGTCCAACCCCTCCCCCCCCCCCCCCCCGGAAAAAAAAAAAAGAGAAAGAAATATTGTATTAATTGTTGAATACGCACATGTGATTGAATCTTATATTGAAAAAATTGTTATAAATGTGAGTGGTTAATTTAATATAGTAAGGCCTAAACTCATAAATTCTTTAACAAATCTTATCAGGGCCAATGGTAGAATGGCATAGGCATGGGTGCATGATGCGGCCAAATTTGCATAGCACATAAGTAATTCTGAAGATAGTCCATAAGATTGAGTATAGTATACTTGGGCCAAAGACTCAAAAGCTTAGCCTTTTGCGTTGAGTGATATTAGGGCTGACTTATAGATTTTGAGGCCTACGACAACAAATTTATATGGGCATTTTTCAATATTTAATTTTAAATTATTCCTTTCATTTTTTCCCTTAATTTTTTCAAACGACATGAATAATTCATCTATAATACGAGATATATATTTAATTTCAACCGATGACTTTGTGTTGAGCTATATATAGTTCTTTTTATGTAGAATTTAATTTGTGCAAAATGAAATTTAATTTATTCTAAAAATAAGTTTAATGAAGGAACTTAGACAACATGTTGGTTTTAAGTTCAGGTAAAATTATGAGTTTAATTATTGCTTTAGGAGTGCCATTAATATGACTCCCCATTTTTCTCTTTATTTTCTGCTAAAGTCTCACTATCTTGGGCTTCAATTTTTGTAATTATTTTTATCATAATTGGGCCTTAATTAAAGAGTATTGACTTTTTTTTTTTTTTTTTTGTCATAATTAGTCTTTATTTTTTATTTTTATATAAAATGAAACTTAATTACACTATTACTAGTTGGGGCCTTCTTTTATTTTATTGGGAATGTGGGGTATTAGACGATTGCTTAATTTGCCTGAGCATTCAGCATGGCCTAAAGTGATATTCCAATATATTATATTATAGTTTCGAAAAACTCTCTAAAGTTTCAATCTTTCTAAAAAAAAAAAAAAAAAGATAAAAATTTTCTACAAACCAGTTTATAAAATATTTTTTAAACTTTTGAACTTTGGCCAAATGTTGCCCACTAATAAGTAATAACTACCAATAGCATTTTTAAATCTATTTAGCTGATTGTTTTTTTTGGCATGCACAAAATTTAGGTAAATTATATAAAAATTTATGAACAATGATTTAATTAAATGAGTATGTTGGTGAGCATGGGCAAAAGATGCATGTATTTTTGTTTATAGAAAGAAAGACACTGAATTTGTGCAAGTCAAGGCCGCCAGAAAATGGGGGTAGTTAGGTTTTGTCATGTACGTCGCTGCTAATTATGAAAAGCCGATGGTGGCGATGCACTCCTCCTAGCTTGGTTTTCACATTACTTGCATTATCACTAACCAGTACTTAACGCAGAAAAAAAGTTTGTTAATTAATGAAGGAAGATGTGTTTACAAGAAGAGATCGAAGAGGAGACAAGACAAGAGACGATTCATTAATTCTGCATGCTTATCTTGTAGTTTACAACTGCCTGGTAAACACTTGGACAAGAAGCTAATTAATCCTACTGCAATCAATGACTGCTAGCTGCTAGCTGTTAGCTGTCGCTGAGAAGGAGCTTAATAGTTCAACAAAGTTTTATGTATATATATATATATATATATATATATATATATATATATATATATTCGTCTCAAATTATTTGTTTAAATTTGAAAAAGATCAAATAAGTAAGTGATATGAGAGACCACTTATAAAATTTATTTGACCAAATAAAATTTGAGATGTTCAACTATTTATTCGATCAGATGAATCTCATAAATAGTTTCTCAAAATTATCTCTCTAAATTTTTTTAGATTCGAACAAATAATTTGAAAGACCGGATCCTGATCCGTAAAAATGAGTGATGAGATAGTTGATATATTTGTATGGGACAAAATTACTCCAATCTCCAATGAATAAAAACAAAATTGGTGGTTTACAATTCAACCATGACAAGTTCGATTTTCCAGTTAGGATATTATGATATATATGCTATTTAATATATAGAATATTATGATGATATGCTATTTAGTATTAGATTATCATGTACATTACGTACAATTACGATGATATTCTTAGAATATTATAATTAGATTTTCACAATATTCCGTGTCTTAATTACTATAGATTGTACGTATATATGTTAATTATTTTAGATTATTATTATATTTTTGACCACCTCATTCAATTATAAAGCTAGACATCGTAGAGTTAGCACAGACATAAGAAGGTTTTTTATTTTTTTATTTTTACTTTTTTAAAATTTTCATTATTTTTAATCGATTTTTTTACATAGTACTCATGAATCTATCGTAGCAAAAGTCTTATCTTGACCTTACAGTTTAATTTTTAATTCAGTAAATATTTTTGGGATTTGCCCAGAAACTATCCCTACCACGAACCAGAGGTAGCAAGGCCCATTGGAAGGTTTAGTAAAGGTTAATTGGGATGAAGTTGTAAACAAAGACAATCGAAAGATGGGTATTGGAGCGGTAATTCGAGATGTCGAGGGTGAGGTCCTGGCTACTTTGTCAGCTCCAAAAGATCACATTACGACCCTTGTTTTTGCAGAAGCCATTGCAACTTGACGAGCTGTTTTATTCTGTAGGGACTTGGGGTATCAACAGGTGGAGCTAAAATGAGGTGCTTTCTAGGTGGTGCAGATCCTAAGGAATGAAGGTTGTAACTTGAGTAAATATGATCAAATTATCAAGGAGGCTCGAGGGGTATTAAATGGATTCTGTCAGTGGAAGGTTTATCATATCTGGCGAATTGCCAATAGGACTACCCACATGCTTGCAAATGAAGTAATCATTCTTAGTGAGGAACGGGTTTGGTCTTGAGGATTTCCCTCTCTGTTTTAATGGTCTTTTCTATGTAGAACGTTATGCTTAAATTGATAATTTATTATGAAGGCGAATCTATTTTAAAAAAAGAGAGAGTGAGAGAGAGAGAGAGAGTTTGAGCACATACGTAATGATGACAGTGTTAAAAAAATTAATTAAATGAATACATTCAATATTTTTTATTAGCTTAAACTTTTGTAAAAGTGGTGATTTAACAAAGATTGAGGCTGCAAAAGCATAATAGACTTCTAAAATTAAAAATTTCAGGATAATTTCGTATAGTGTGCCATCCAAAGAGTGATAGCCATGGCCCATGAAAAAAACTTGTTCCCATGGAAAATCCATTTTCTAGAAGAGTTGTTTTGGTGGATTTTGTGTGGAAGAAGGAATCAAGGATTTTTACACTGCGCCTATTTTTGATTCAGGAACTGGGCCTAACCCAATCCAACCCGTTCATATTTGTCGTCCAAATTTGCTTCTCAAAATATCATACCCCGTTTGTATTAGGATGAGGCCAATATCTACAAGCCCATTCAAAGAGAATGGGCCGCCTCCGATGGCTTGCTTTTTTCTTCTTTTTTTTTTCATCGATGGCTTGCTTTAAATACACATCAATGTTCTTTGAAAACAAATAAAAAAAAAAAAAAACACACATCAAGAATTTGCTTCGAGTTCTCGGTTCATGGATTGTGGTTGCAGAACTTTGTCACTTTGGAATTGTTGACTCCATTGTCAAGCTGTTGAGAATTTATTGGGATAATTTAATATTTGTTTATTTATTTATTTTTTTTTGGATAACTTCGTAAAAAGATATCAAACTATGCCGTTTTGAAAAAAATATACTAAACTTTCAAACGTTTCAAATTAGGGTATCAAAGTTTTCAAATATTTCAATAAAGGGTAATCCGTTACGATTTGCTGTTAAATTCTGCTAAAATTTTTAAAATACTCATGTGTTTATCTTTTTTTAAAAAAATTATTAAAATGTTCAAAAATTCAGGCATGAGTTTCTTTTTTTTTTTTTTTTTTTTTTTTTTTTCTTTTTTCCTTAAAAAAATGAGGGGTATTTTGAAAATTTTGGTAGAATGTAACAGCAAATCCTAACGGATTATCCTTTATTGAGACATTTAGAAACTTAGATACATTAGTTTGAGACGTTTAGAAGTTTAGTACATTTTGTTCAAAACGGCTGATAATTCGATACCCTTTTGTGAATATATATATTAGCTTCCTATTTTCATTACGTACATACATGTGTCAGTTTGGATGAGATGGTGACATGAATATTCTTTGAATGAGATCATTATTGGTGGACTTTTTATGGACAGTTCTCATTTTAAAATTTTAGCATGTTATTTGGGTTGTATATAGAAGGGATCAATTTTATTTTTCATTCCGACTTACACCAGTGGGTTGTTTGACTATGGCATTATGATGACAAGATTAAAATAAAAATGGATTTGTTTTATTACGCAACACAATATTAATATAATAAACATTATTGTTTTGTGCCCCAAGTGAGAGAATGAAATAATTTTTAATGATCCACATCAAATAGAATACAAGTTTTTATTGAAGGGATAAATGCAAAATGAGTTTTTGTGGTTGACCTAAATTATAAATTGCTTCATGTGGTATAAAAATGATTCAGAAGTCATTGGAATAGGTCAAAATAACATTTTAGTCCCTGTAGTCAAATTTCGTCAGAACACTTGACAAATTCCGTTAATGTGTCACATTAATGCTAATAGAATGATGACAAGTGTTATTTTTAATGAAAAAAAAAAATTAATATATTAAAAATTAATTTATGTAATTTGCTTAAATTACAAATCGCTAGCTACAACATAAAAAATAATCCATGTAATCGGCCACCCCTAAGGGCCAAAACCACTTCTTCAATTTTTTTTTTCTTTGGCCCTGGAGGTGGCTGAACCACCCTAGACCGGCCGACTTGGGGGTAATTTAAGCCAATTACATGGATTATTTTTTATATTGTAACTAGCGATTTGTAATTTAAGCCAATTACATGAATTGATTTTATATTTATCCCTATATTAAATAAGAAATAGAGTTAATAGTGAAAAAAGAAAAGAGTCTTTCTCTACTCTATAAATTTACTCAAATTTCGTGCAACGTAAAATTGAAGATCGAGTGAAAGAAACCACTTTCCGGCATTAACAACCAATTTTCCTGGGGTTTGCAAAGATTATAGTATGTAATTAACATAATTTCTGTGAAAATCATGATAATTTTGGTCTTGGATTAAATAATTTATCTAGATCTATTTACAATTTCATAGCCAAACGCATGCAATTTCTCTTGATCTGGGTGTTTAGCTGAGGGTTACCCGACTTAACAGCTCCAATTAACCACTCATGCTAGAAAGATGGTGAGCTATGAATGGATCAGCACAAATCTCCCCATTCAAGAGGCAGAGCATATGCCAATACCGCGACAAAGTGGAAAGAGTGATCTAATAAGGTGCCTTGAATTTTGGGTGCCAACCTTAGAGCAAAACCTGTGTATATTTGTAGATAATATTCCTAATTTGAAACACATTTTCTCCCTACTTTTACCTGACACATATTTTGCTTTTTGATTATATACTTTTACGAGAGCACTATACCTTACATATTCTTTTTCTAATCATTTCTCTATCTCTTTTTTTTGCTACATCATTTCTCTCTTTGGGAGTTTAAGAAAATCATAAAAATTTATTAAAAACTAAATAATTTTTTTTTTCTTTTAAAATTAGAGAATGAAATAAAAAACCTGTTTGAGTTTGTATTAAAAAAGTAGCAAGTAAAAAATTGTGCTTTTTGATAAGCTAAAATGCGTAACATTGCTAGAGATGCTATCACGCCCCTCATCGTTGGAACAAAATCGATTCCCTTCATTTAGTTATAAAGTAGGGGTATAGTTGTCTTTTCACATTCTCATATGGAGAGAATGAAAATGTGAAAAGATAACTATGCCCTACTTTATAACTAAATGGAGAGAATCATCTCCATTTGAAATGGAGGGGATCTAAATTCCCGCGTACGGCCAAAAAAGCAACCCAATTGCAGAGAATACTCTCCATTTGAAATGGAGGGGATCCAAATTCCGGCTTACGGCCAAAAAAGCAACCCAATTGCAGCCTAAAATGCTGCTATTATGACATTAGCAAATATGAACACGAAAATGCCCCTAGAGAAACTTGATTTTGAGCTGTAAACACGTCTCATTTCTCAACCAATCCAACCAGAAAATCACTCTCCATCAACAACAGCTCACAGTATCAGATGTCCAACAACCATGTGAAGTGATTACAACAGAAAAAAGGACTCTATTAGGTAGAACACTAATTAACAGCTAAAATTTATACAACTAGTGAGACATTTGAAGAAAATCCCACATAGCCCCTCAGGTATCTGCCCAATCCCTCACCATCAATTTCCTCAGAAACAGCTATATACAATATGACAAAACCATCTACCTTCTCATTCCTGTCCTTGGGAGTAACCATCTGTCAAAACTTATCCAGTCAACATTGCCTGCACTCTGATTATAATAACCTTTCAATGAAAAATGCTTCGATGGGAGAAAGACCCAAGTGTACTAAATAGCACGTCTTTCTTTTATTTAAGGCCGGCTAGCGCCATGGACTGCTGGAGAAAAAACACGTTAAATCTCAATCCAATAACATTTTCTTATGCAAGGCGCAAAAAAAAGAAGAAAAAGAAATGTAATCATGGAGTCTTATGAAGAAACCTTTAAACCCCAGTTCATGGAATCTTATAAAGATTGAGTTAATTTTTTATAACAGAACTAGGCATAAGATAGACGACTAGCCAAAAATAAAGGAGACGATATAAGCATAAAGTGGAGGAAACCGTTATCCTCCACCTTCAATATTCCCCAATCAGACTTGGATATCATAAAATTATACAGGCCAGAGAACCAGAACAATACCTCACATCATCAAATTATACCAGATTTTGTAATGCTTGAAGAAAGCTATTTTCAACAAAGTAAGATTCTATATGCCTAGAGATTAAGCAACCATGCATCCACCATTTCAAATACAAGGTGAACAAGTTGCAGCTTCAAGTAGATTCTTTCAGAAAGCATGTAATAATTTCATCTCTAATTTTCAGCTCCTTGTACGACTTCAAAAGTGTATGACAAAAATAGTTCATGCAGCAAAATGTTCGACAATAAAATTTCTATGTCCAAAGAGACCTTGCCACAAAAACCTTTTGTAATTCTATATGTTGAACAGGAGTTGCATCAACATTGTACATCAGACAAATTAAAATCAACCATATAGCCATTTTGTTTGACATTATCGCTAAAAAAAAGAAGCAAAAATCCCAATACTATTCTTAAGAGTCAAGAATATTGACAAGGTCATCTATTTCATCACAGAAGTAGTACCTTGGCTTTGAATTTCTTGATTACAGCAATCAAGAGCTTATCTCCTGCTATTTGTCTGAATCGTTGTATCATTTCATTTCGTGATATCTTCTTCGCCTGGAGACAGAGACCAGAAAACGTTCAAGAAAATGAGCATATGAAAAAGAAAGGATAATTCTGAAAGAAAAAAAAAAGGCTTGTGGGTTTGTGGCCTCTGATAAATCAGTGCTAACTGCTAAGTACTTACTTTGTGAGCTTCATGATACTTGTTAATCAGAGAGACGGTGGGTGGAGGTAAGAATTTCGAAAGCACGGAAATTAGAATTGAAAATGGCACCCATGGTGAAGTCGGAACACTCGATGGTTTTGGATTAATCCTTACAAACCCTACACAATTAGAGATACAGAATCAGTAAAACACCATGAGAAAACAAATCCACACATCACACACACAAGAAGGCAAATTACTCTTACCTGCCAAGCAAGGTGGAGCTCTGAAACTCACTACGAACTCAGGCAAAATATGAGTGTTCATGTGGGTGCTCCACACAATGTATTTCCGAGGGGCCGAAAGGTTGTCCACGCCGGAATCAAACTCTTCGGAACTCGGGTGACACTGCTCGGAACCGATCTCCACAAGCTCTGCCTTCCCCAATATAACACGACAGAGCAGAAGATGTCGCAGACCATCCTTATCAACAACCGAGTTGCACGCACTGTAATAAACACCGACATAAATTTGTCAACAAAATCAGAACATTATTTGTTAGAACAGAGGATAAGCATAATTTCTTGTAAGCTTAGGCTTTTGCACAACTGCTAATTTATCACTCGTAATCAAAACACATAACGAATCTCGCATATCAATCACACTGGAACAGAAACAATCTCGCATATCAATCACACTGGAGAAGAAACATACAAAGAGAAACTGTAATAACCACTAAGCTTACCTTTCCAAAGGGGAATTATCCGGTGAAAGATAAACGCCGCCGCCATACAACCCATTGTTCCGAGACAGCCCAGAGTGACCAAAACCATGTGAAACAATCTGAGCTATCTCATCCTTAGAATCACCATACCAAGCATACTTCGCATTCGCATCACCACCGGATTTCTTCTCCACCGCCTGCGCATAAACCCGAAACGAATTCAATCTTGCTTGTCCCATCACACCGCCAAACTCATTTCTATGAATGCCCACAACGCTTGCTTGCACGCCAAGCGAAGCGACACTCGACTCGAATCTGCGCTTGATAATTTCGTAAATTGTGTCCCCTTCAGCCAGCCTGACCAACCCATCATCGAACAACGGAAATTGCTCGCAACTAGCACTGGAAACGCCGCTTTCGCAATCGGAAACCAACGCTTCTTGATCACTAACGGTCTCGGAGACCGACTCTTCGACACCCATTTGCCTGGACCGCCCGTCGAATAGATTTTCAGATGAAGTGTTAGAGGCTGTAGTCCCAAATCCATGTGGAAAAGTACTATGACTGTTACGCATTTGACTGGACGATGACCGACATTGATCTCCGTTACTATTCTCCATATCAACAGGAAATTACAACCGCCTAAGAGAAAAGCTAAGAGTGATTTACAATCTAACAGCCAAGAAAACGAGCTTAAATCCTAAAGAAAAGAGAATACAGGCTTAAGATTGAGATTGACAGAGTTGCAAATTGTAGAACATTTGAGAGAGAGAGAGAGAGAGAGAGAGAATCCAAAAGAAGAACCCGGAAATGAACTTCGACTGTATTGAATGCAAAACCAAAAAACCCAGCAAGGAAAGGTCGACGAATTCAGAGAGCCCAACAGAAAACCAAAAGATAAGAATCTGTACCAAAAAAAAAAAAAACTAAAGAAAATTCAATTTCAAGATTAAGATTTCCGTAGAACGAACGGACAGAGTCGCATAGTCTGGCAATTAATTGGCGCAAAAACCAAAAAAAAGCCTTAGAACTGAACTCCAACGAATTGAAAACAAGAAAAAATAAACCCAGAAAAAACTATCAAAGATCAAAGCGAACCGATACTCTGCGATCAAGGAAACACAAAAAAGGAAAAAACGTAAGCGAAGAGAAAGCTTCAAGTATGGAAAGATTTCATGTGATGCTTGCCTAGGAAGTACAGAAAGGAATCAATGCATATTTGTCGTGTGATATTTTTTTTTTTGTGAGAATATTTGAATGCGAAAATGTGAATATATGTTATATGTGTTACTTGGAGAAGAGGGCGGTTACAGAGAGATATAGATTATAGATATATAATAAAACTAACGGAACCGCCTTTTGTTGGAACGGGCGATGGGCGGTGCGCTGATTGTTTTTTGAGGGCCTGTTGTTTTGTGGACAGTTGGACTCCTCTAGAGATAGAGGCGGTTACCCCGAGTTTGAACATATCCCGAGGAAGTTACTAGAATACCCTTGCTAATATCTCTGCTCTACTTTCCATGATTGGTTCATGGATAATGTATGCAATTAAAGCCTGTCATGCTCTGATTGGGGCATGAGAAAATATTGGTAGATCGAGGATGATGTCTATTATTATTGGCAACTACATGCAGCTTCTGGGTGTGGTGTAGATATTTTTCATTTGTTTTGGGACGTGATGGGCTTCTGATTAGGAGAGCCTTTGGATTTGGTTTAGCTGCGGCAAAAATAATTATTATATGTTTAAATTTATTATTTTTTTTAATGAAAAACTTAAAATTAAATATCAATTGTTGAAAATGATACAACAGATATGTTATAGTTTTTTTTACAGCACATAGGCCGAATTCAAAAAGTTTTGTGATTGGATTATGTGACATTGGGTACTATGAATTAATGGTAACAAATTACATCTTTCAATTAATCTCTAATTTGGATCAAAATTTTCTCAATTTCAAGTGAGATAAAGTTGATTACTTTTAGATTAAATTTCACATATTCATCATCATTAAAATTTTAGATAACACAAAACAACATCAGGACCATGAAATAGATCATCTCTATTTCATCCTAATTTCTTTAGTTCATGCTGAATTTATATAAAGTTGGCCAGTCGGGTTTTTCATTTTCTTTTTAGAATATATATATATATATTTTAAAAAAAATATCGAGTGATTTTACACTCCAAATCTAAGTTTAATAACGATCCAATTGTAATTATAAGTTTAACTAAAAAAAAATAAAAATTGTGTAACTCACAACATCGGATTATGAGACAAGTCAAGCAAACGTTGATGGGGCTCAACGTTTATAGAGCATTCTAATGGAATATCATATATTGTGGAATATCATAGAGAGCAGTCTAAAGGAAAAAAAGAAAAAGAAAAAGAAAACTTGTATCTATTATAGAGCAGTCCTAAAGGAAATATCATATATTGTGGGACGGATGGAATTGTCGCTATTAGAAGGAAGAACCTAACCTACTAGGCTTTTGAGCAACTTAATTGTGTTAGAGAGAATCCGTGGGTCGGTAATGGGGCTGGACTAAATAGTCAATATCAACCCTTGTGGGCCGGAATAAATAGTCAATACTACTGCTTAAAAAAGCGAAAAAACAAAAACCAAACCAATATTACTGCTGACACGCACACCGGAATGAATTGTCAATATTTAATAAATTATTACATAATTGTCATATAATTTAAATAACGTGACAATAAAAATTAGTTATTTTTTTTTTTATTTTTAAAAAAATACTTTTCAATGACTAATTTTTAGTGCAAAGTTATACTATTTACATAACACAACAAATTGGCGTTAAAAGAAAGGATAAGAATAGTAAATATTAAATAGTATTTATTTTTTTTTTAATCTTTTTCCTTTTTTCTAAATTCCTTCTCACAGTCGTTTTTTTTTTTTCTTTTTTGGGCAACACACACAACCTTTCTTATTTGTCATATTTTATTGATGGGGTTTCTCTTGCAAGACAAAATAAACTTGTAGTACTGTGTATATATATATAAAATGTGACATGACTTTTAAATCATCATTAGATTGAAAAAATATAACGTAAGTAAGAGTCTATATATAGCTTCTATTATTTAAAACAAAAAAGAAAAACTTTCATGTTAATTCGGAGGCATGTCTTCCATTTGATCAAGAACATCATCTGGCTTAAGGCAGATGAAGACTCACCAGAGAGAGAAAAGAATTTCTACAATTTCATTATTAGTTTTTCTTGGACCCTACGTTAAGGTATGAAAATTGATGTTGAGCATTTTCGACCCTGCGGAGTCAATGCAATAGTGGCAACTGTAGGATCACGTACTATAAGCATATCTTTCCACGAAGCAATCTTTGCGACACATGAGAGATGACATAAGTGATTCGATTGATGGAATTTCGTATTATTACTTATGAGAAATATTTCTTCTTACAGCGAATTGACTGGACCCATTAGTTAGACCCGGCCACCCTATTAACAGGATCCTATTTTATATACTTCACATCAAATTTCATAACATCTACTGTTCCCCGCCCAATTGCATGTTACCGTCTGATGCAACTTGCAAGGGAACACCAGAAATGGCGTGCAATGATTATTTAAAATCGAAGAGAGCATTAAAGATAGCACTTCCTTTTTGCAAAGCAATTTTTTTTTTTTAAACACTTCTTTACCATATAACTTTTTCTTTTTAAGCTTTTGCCGTCTTAAAAAACACCGAAAGACTGGTACCTTCGGTCTTAGAGCACTAGTAGCAGATGCCCTATATATAATTCTATTTCCTAAAATAGGAAAAATTTGAAAAAAGTAACAAAAAATTAACCCACAATAGTTACCCTATTTTAGATGATCACCATTGGGAAGCACTGTAGCTTCCCAACAGGTTATTTTAATAATAAAAAAAAAGTCTCTCTCCTTCACATCAATTCACTCCTCTTCCTTTTCATCTTTCTTTCCTTTTCTTTCTTCCCTCGAATCACAGAACCTCTGCACAATCTTCTCATCTTCCATTTTCTCATGAACCAAACAAAGTTGCAAACACAAATTCCCAAATCTTATTCAAATTTCTCACAAAACAACAAAAACAGATATTTCCATCTCTCCTTCACGCACTGGTTCGAGATAAAGGGGGTTGTTGCTGAGGCCCATCTGGTGGAGGAGGCTGGAGCGACGCTCGAGGACGGAGGAGGGCTCGGAGATCCAGAACGGCCGACTCTTATCTCTGTCGGCGTGTGAAACGACGGCGTTTCAGTTCGATCTGTGACCAAAACTTTGAGAACCCTGTTGAACGCCTCTCCGTCCCCGAGAACCACGTCGAACGCGAAACCACGACTTTGATCTCCAGCGACGCCGCCACTACAAACCAAAAATCAATAACCTAGAAAGTGAAAATGGAAATGAGAGTGAGGAAGAAGGCGAAAATCTAAGAGAGAGATGGAGATGAGACAGAGATGTTGAGAGATAAAAGAAATAAATGAAAAAAAAAGAAGTGAAACTAAAGAATAATTATATTTTAATATATATGATAAGATAAATAGAAATTGTTGTGATGTGTTTTTGTATAGGAAAAAAAAAAAGGTAGTTTAGTTCCTTAAATTTTTCTTAAAATAAGAAAAATAGTTGAGAATCTGCTTCTAGTGCTCTTAAGTGCTAAGCAAGGGAGACAATGGTGGCAACTGGCAAATCTAAGAGAAATGTCAATCATTTAACCAAAGAGATTCTCACTCAAACCAACGGTCTGCTCTAACAAAACCTCTCAGAATAGAGAAAGGATTAACAATGTCATATATATATATATAATTTTTTTTTTTTTTGGGGGGAGAGGGGGGGTTTTGCATTGTGCTATTGACTAGGGCTTGGAGGGTGTTTTCTTATTATTAATTTAAAAAAGTGTTCTCGTATGACGTAAAGATGAAAACATTTGTACGTGCAACAACCCTTCCTATCTAATAGAAAAGTATTTCATGATCATGAACCGATATTACTTGGAATCACAAATCCCAAGTTTGTCTGTGAAAATCGAATCTAATTATATTAGTATCAATAATTAATTTATAGTGCAACACTAATCGATAGGCCTCAATGGTATGTGCTACAAGATCTAGAATGTTTATTTGTTATCAGTTGTATTTATTTTTGGAAAAATGATAGATTTACAACACCACCACAACAACTGCACAAAACCCTCTCATATGGAGTGGAGTCCAGTGTGTGAAGCCCACCCCTATGTGAAGAGGCGTTATGCAGTTGTTGTGATGGTTTGTGTAGGAATCAAATTTTTTTATTTTTTCAAATTAACAAACAAAGCCAAAATCAGAATTAAGACAGGTGATCCAATTAAATGGCACCGCCACTCGACTTTAAAAGGACAACTAACTCATTGAACCCCTAGTCCTGATCTTCTTAACTCACTTTCTAGGTGAATATTGAAGTAACTAGATGGAGCTAACGTGTTTGTCGAAGTGAATGCGACACTTGATCAGAATATTTAGGAAAAAAAAAAAAAGAGCTGATCAAAATTTTAAACTACACGCTGCTTCCAGAACAGAAGCAAAGAAATACATCGGGAGAAAAAGCCCCCTGTACAGCAAGATTTGTTCACGTATATCATTATTATACACCAATTGCAACCAATACAAAAATCAGACTACAGAAGAAAAACACCTCAATATCGCAAAAATGGAAAGCGGCCTGTACAAGGTGATTGGCAGAAGAGGACAGGTCTCATCAGTCATCACATCCAAGCTGCCCATCCAGGATACAAATGACACAAACGCTCAGAATCGATCGCATCTTGTATAAGTTGTTGAACCTAGAAATGAAAATTCAGATTAATTTTACATCAGATATACCAAAACATGATAAGATAAAGATTTCATCCTGTTTGCCCGAATCCTGGTCACCCAGGTGAAACGGAAAGAAGAAAAAAACCAGAATAGCAAAAAAGCAAAAGTTTCCTCGCCTGAATAGAGTGACTTGATTTTGCTACTACATAACTTCCTAAGATCTCATATTCCGCTTTTGGTTTATAGCCCCAAGAGACTAGTTTGGCTACAAGCTTTGCCGTGTCTTGGTTCAATAGGCTAACAAGAACTTGCATTTGCTGCTAAAAATTTAAAATTTCACTGGATAATTTAACAGTTCAACTCAAAATTTCTTTTTCATTTCTTTAATTAATCGCGTTTAGATGCAAACCTAGCCTTTTATTATATGAACCATCCAGCAAGAAAACTGCTTTCACAAGCTTATTTGGATATGGTTACATGCATGTAGCAGTGACATTGGAAAATTACCTGCCCATGTACACTCCGCATTTCGCCTTCTTCATATCCATCTAGTTTTTGTTTGACACGCATCAAAGCACGTGCAGCATCCTTGTTCCCCTCATATTCATCTTGTGAGCCTTCCAAGATTGTCTCCAGATCATCATCAGTTTCCTATCAAGGAGAAAAAAGCTATGCTCCATGAGCAATTGTGTATAGCATGCCAGACACGTGTTAAGGCAATTCATACATATTAATGCAACCAATCCAAATTATTTATAGACATTGCACAAGATGAGATTATAGCAAGAGTTATTCAAGAAAGGCTGCATATTTAACTCACAAACTATCAAGGTTCATTATTTTTGACAGCATTCCATACTGTTTGGCCCAGGCTTCCTCCCCTCCTTTTTACATGGATATTCCTTACACTTTCATTGCCTAGAGCTTTCTTATTTATTTATTTTTTTGGGTTCAGAATGTCTGAGGTTCATTTGAGCAATTCTAAGCTGTTTTTCCATTTCTATAGTTCTGCAATGCCTTTGCTTCTTTTTTGTTCACCAATATTCCATTACCATAATTTTTATTATCAGTATTTTATTCACCTTCTTTAACAAAAATTCATTTTTTTTTTTTTTTTTTTTTTTTCATTCTGAGGCAAGGTGGTCCTGAACACAATACATATGCATATGATCAGAGAAATGTCTGGAATACCTTTTGACGCTGCAAAGCCTTCAGAGGAGATAGTGCCCACTTATACAGGGGGTCGTGGATAAAAACCTGCACAGAATTTCCATCTGCTATCAAGGAAATAAGAGATTGCAAGTTTTATTCATTATTAAAAGACACTGGGTAACTAATCATACTTCAACAATGGTCAGCAGTGCTGCTTTATTTGTCCGCATAACAGAAAGAGTTTCCTCACAACATCTTCTGAATACGCCTTCCACTCCAGTGACACCCATGCCATCAATTATGTCTCTTGTAAGCCTGAATGGAACCTGCCAAAGTTGATGTAATAAGAGATGAAAAATGAGGAGACATATTATGCAGTAACTGACGTAAGCAAACAAAGGGAAAGGAGAAGAGAAAGCTTCATAAGGATTGGGAAAAACAAACCCGCTCTGGTGTCTTAAGCATCAATCCCTGTTCAAAGGCAACGCCAAGATCTATGTGAACAACTTCGGCAGTGGCTTGATCAATTAAGATATTCATGGCATGTCGATCTCCAAGGCCAACAATATAACCAACCTGAATATGAAGCAAATTAGTCACTATTTCATCCAGGTGCAAGATAAGATAATAGTCACATTGCATATGTGATCGGGCTGAATTTATTAGGAAGAGATCTTTTCAGGGAGGGAGGGAGGGAGGGGGATTTGGATTTAAACTTAAGCGCATTGAGGTTCGAGAGTTATATAGTGTATCAGAGAGAACGATATCCACATTGATTCGGTTACATGATTGGAATCATCAATGATGAAACTTTTTTGGCAACTCGAAGTTTGGCACAAATTAGCAGGCAATGTCATAAAAAAAGACATGCAAGATGAGCTTTTAGGAAAATTCTTCTATTTTCCAGTTGCTTGTGCTACAAGAACCATGTGTATTCAATACAAAAAAACAAAAAACCAAAAAAAGAAGAAGAAAGAAGTAAAAAAGGTCTAACAGCTTCCAAGCTGTATACAACAATCTTCACTAAATAATGGAGGGGGAAAGTATTTGTCCTAGAAGGAAACTATGATAATTTGCAAATAATTAATAGACCAAGATCAACATCACTGCGAGGGTATATCACACTAACCATGGAACTAGCAGCCACACTTCGTGTGTAAGCAAGTCTCTTCTCAAACCAGTCAGATGGTTGTAAAAATCTCTCCAAGAAAAAGTAATGCATGACAGGCCTGCATTAGGTGTCATGGAAAAACGTGGCCAAGTCGAGATCCTGAAAGAGGACAAAAGAAAGAAAAAAGAAATTGGCTTCTTCCATCAAGAAAGAGGATACCTGAAGTTCTCACAAACTTCCTGAAATGCTTTGCGCTTGTCTTTCTCCTACCAAAAAGATCAAAGTAATCATATCGATATGTTTACTTAAAGTGAACGATAAATACCAATAAGAATAAGTGATAGAATGATTTCTGAGGTATGGAATTGTTTGCTTTGGGAACAGAATATTTCACTAAAAGTAATGGTCATGAGAGCACTGTCATGTATGCTTTTGTTGCAGGTCTTTTCTTTCATTATTACATTAATGGCATGGTTTGAAATGCATTCATCAAACTGTTGATTAGGAAACTTAATTCCTGATCAGATTTTATTCTTGTTTATATTGTCAGATTTTGTTTTCAATGTTGTTGTAATCTGTATTATCTATATTACCATAGTAATTCGTATTTGGTTTTCTAATGCTTAAATGCCGAATGGCTAGCTGGTCTGTAAGAACAAGCATGGCACTATCGTTAAACCTTAGCATTAGATTAATGCATGTGGATTAAACCACCCCCCCCCCCCCCCCCCCCCCCCCCCCCCCACAAAAAAAAATAGCAATGTCGAGCCATGCATGTACAAAATTTTATGGCTGGACTTTTTGCCTTTTGGTAGAGCGCTTCGTCTTTACATCCATTAAAATAAAAATAAAAAAAGGAAAAAGTTCAAATACTCTCCTTAAACTACCACTAGATTGTCAATGTTCCTCCCAAACTTTGGATTGAGTCAATGTCCCTCCCAAACTACAAAAAATTGTCAATATTCCCCCAATGACAAAAATACACTAACAAAAAAAATCAAAAACAATTTTTTTTTTTTTTAAAAAAAAATGTAACCCATGACACTGCCGTGGGTCTTCCCAGAACCCCACCACTTGTAGCGATCTTCATATCAATAAGTCAAGTTCATATTCTATTTTGGTTTTTCTCATTCTCAGATTGGTATATCTTGGAAAAGGCTTAGTTGGGTGTGTTTGTGAATTTGTTGGCATGAGCTTGAGCTACATGAGCAGGGTGGTGCAGGGTATGAAAGATCAGGCTTCAAAGTGACCCCACGGTCAAGTCTCTAAGAGATTCCGCTTGTTCTTTTTCATCGAAGCAGGCAAGGCTTTTCTCAGGCGCTTTTGATTCAGATGCTCAAGGCTGCCAATAACAGACCAAGGGCAGTGCTGGTGGGTCTTGAACTCAATTTTTTTGTTTTTTTTTCCAAATTTATAAGTGTATTTTTGTCTTTTTGAAAAATTGTTAAGGGCATTTTTGTCTTTTTGCTGAACAAAAGGGGCACATCGACAAATTTTGGTAAGTTGGAGGAGGCCTTGACACAATTTAAAGTTTGGGGGGACCATTGACAATACGATGGTAGTTTGAGAGGAGGCTGGAGACTTTTTCGTTTTAAAAAAAAAAAAAAGGTAGTCAAAATTGTATTACAAAATTTATACCAAATTATGAAGAGAAAGCTTAGCAAGAATATAAGGACACCCTGTTGGCAGCCTTATCCTTTCCATAAAGAACTCAACTGATTGTCTAAACAAATAGTTGAGTTCTCCCAGTGTCAGGTGATTGAAGCATTATTGAAACTGAAAGTTACAGTGCAAAACCAGATTTCACATCATCCTATTTCAGAAAATGCATATTTAGCTCACTCTCTTTACATATCCGGCTAGATGTAATACTCTCCCTTGTTGCTGACTAAGTAGAAGCACTAAAAGCTTATCAAAAAAGTGGTTTACCTCAAGTGACGCAAAATCATGTTTCTTGAAAAAACCAAATAAGGCGTCAGCTAAGTTTCAATACCACAAATTACTACTGAAATTGCATTTGAAGCACACAAATATGGTCTCCAGTCAGGTAAATTGTTGCCTTTTCTTTTCATTTTAAAATTACTCATCAGGTTATTGGGAGTAAATTCAGGGTTTCAGAAAGGTTTATTTTCTATTTTTCAGTTTCCTTAAATCATAAATGTTAGGCCAAGATTCTTCCATTGCTCAGAATAGATCATTATGCACACTTATTCACAAGTCTTAAAGACTTGTTCTTTCATCTTCCATCGAAGAAACAAATATCTTCTCATATCTTTCTTGGATAGGACACTGAGATGGTTCAAACACCAAGTATGAGCCCCTCTCCTTGTGCATTGGAGAACAGTTCCAGCTTAGACATTGAACATCTACAGAATGGTCTCTCTCCAATTTGAACATAGACCAGATTGTGAATTCATTATATGTGTTTATATCAGGTTGTGAATTTAACATCACGAAATAACATTAAAATTCACTTTTATTATGTGCATCTAACTAATGCTTAGAAACTGTATAATCTATGGCCACCGATTATTCTCCATATTATTCAGTAGGTGCTCTTTAAACCTTAGTATGTTGGGACCCTAATCATTTGATAGCTGATAACAATAGCTATGGAAGAGATGAGTGTTCTGACAATGATGACCTTCTATTGTTTCACAAAATGTACAAAAAAACGCTAACCCCATTAAAAATGATACAGTAAACCAACTATCATTATTATGAAAAGCAAAGAAACATATGGCACTTACATTTATCATGTGCTCTCGGCATTTGAGAAATGACCAGTCACCTATTCCATAGCGACCATGAGCACCTCCATTTCTTGTGCTGTAATTTGAAGATGATAATAATATCATCTAAGGATCTCATAACCCGGGGATAAACTAAAAGATTGCACCTGTTGGAATTTAACTGACCTCTCAATAAGATAATCCCCAAGAGGAAGGGTGCCATCAACCCATTCTAGAACACCAGCACTTGGAGTAAAAGGAACAACCTGTTTCATATTAAAGATGTAATTTTCCAAACTTCATGAACACTATAATTGTTACAATGAACATTAAAATTTATGCGCATATATCTATGTAATTCAGAGAGTCAATAAAGTAATAATTGCATTCTTTTGTTCACAAGATCCCATATACGAAAGAATCAGTAAAGGCTGAGCACTACCAGAGTGAAGTCCTTCTATCAAGTTTTTTAAAAATCAGATAAGCAATATATCGACAGAAAAATCTTGAATATTGAAGAAAGAATGTGAATGCACAGGTAGAAGTAACTAAGGCAAATGAAATTGTAGATAAGTTATTTTATATTCTTGACTAAATAAAAGAGTTCATTCGAAAGAAAGAAGGAAAGAGATAATCCAATTATCAACAGTTAACAGTAAGTGATAGAAACCTAGTGGTAAACATGGATTCTTTCTCGATGGAAATCCGAGGTAATTTTCTTTTATGGAAAAGTTTGAAGGGACTTGACTCGTCATTCACCAGAACTTTCATGCATAGGATAAATGCGTTGAATTCATTCTTCAAATTTAGTCTCAACAATCTCTTCTATTATATTTGAAAGGAGAAGATACCTTGTATGTACGCACTCCTAATCTTCTTTTCCATGTATCCCGATGATTCCGCAAAAAGGTGTTAACTAAACCAAAAAATTGTTCCATAACCTGTGAAAGATTCAGAAGATAAACTATTAGTGTAAATTGAGACATAAAACACGCATCTCGTGATCCTAGTAAATATGCTAATCCAGTATTTTTTTAAAATAAAAATCACAAGCATCTCCACAAGGGAAGAAAAAAGGCAATGCCCAGCAAAACTAAGGTGAAGACAGTACTAATACAAAGTATGTGTTAACTTGTCATAACAATACACAGAACCGATCCCCACAGGAAAGTAGCAGGTATGCTGATGTTAAAATGTGCCAAAATTCAAAAATAAAAAAAGGAAGAACTCAGCAGGTGTTTGACACAAACGTAATGCCAACTTTCATACACTGTTAGAAGTAGCAGAACTGCACATTCTGCAAAGCATGGTAGCTTGGAACTTTATGCTTTCCGATCAGACTGATTCTAGACTTTTACATAATGTTTCTCAAAATTTTAATGTTTGATGGTAAGACAGAAAACAAAAAGTAATTAGTGTGTGTGTGAGTGTGTATAGATATATGTATAACACACACGTGTGCACACAAATTGGAGAGAGAGAGAGAGAGAGAGAGTTGGAATTCTTACAGCATCTTGCCGCAGATCATCATTTCCAGATTTTGCAAGCTGTCGATATTTGTGACCATCAGAACCCAGGCATTCAACCACTTTTGGAGCATTAATACCGTTCATTACCCTGCATGTCTCACCAATGTAAACTAGATATTAGCATCACATCAAGTAATTCTGTTAAAGGAAAAGAAGAAGAGAATAATGAACTGACTAAATTGACTTATATGGCTACAACATACATAACAGAATCTGCTAATCCTTTGAAGTATGGAAAAGAGCCTTCATGATACTGACAGCTACGATCAACTGGAAAGGTAGCTGTCACGACTGGTACCTGAAGATCCGACATAAATGCAATAGGTTTAAAGTTTAGTACCTTAACTATGGGATAAAAAAGAGAAGTAATGCAAGATCAATGACACAATGTTGCATCAAAATGCCAAATGAGAAGCAAAAAAAAAGAAAAAAAAGAAAAGAAAGGGGGTGCTTCTTGACATACACAACACATCATCAAGCATGAATCTCAAAAGAATCACATAAATCAACCAACGAACTCTTTGGCGAATTAGCATAATTTGGTAGTGCTTAAGGTTAACGTTTTCCATTCTAAGTACAAAAAATGAATCATCTGCGAAAGGTGAAATTGACAAAGCAATTAAAATAATGTTTGGTTTATACTTTGGGAGTGCCTTCTTTTCTGTTCTGAAAAAGATAGGGCTGAGTTGAGTTACATTCCGTGGGGCTTTTTGTTTAACATAGAAGTGTTGCAACAAATTAAAACTGGTCTTTTTAACAGACTTTGACCTGCATTTCATAGCAGTCATCCAACAATCATGTAATGATGCTAATGATGCTATTGCTGACAAATGTATGATCTGTACAGGAAATCCCTGGCATAAGATACATGAGAATGAATTGACAGAGTAGATGCCAAAATATTTTTATGTACAGAGTGAGAAGGAAGACATGCATGCCCAACCAACCAAACATCTGAATTTGTTTCATAATCATTCAAGGAAAACTGTAACTGACAGTCTTGGTTAGCATCTTTACAATGTATATACAAACTAGTTAGGGGTGCCTTACGCTTTTAATAAAACTCTTTATTACTTATCAAAAAAAAAAATGTATATACAAACTAGCCCAAGGATATGTGCCTGTACACGTTTCATAATATCATTCAAGGAAAACTGTAACTGACTGTTTTGGTTAGCATCTTTACAATGTATATACAAACTAGCCCAAGGATATGTGCCTGTACACGTGGATGTGGGTATAGACCGAGTGAAGGTTTGCATCATGTCTTTTAGGTGCTTGTGTTACCTTTTGTACTTGATGAAATTATAAAACAGAAGGCCTAGAAACCAGACAACAGGGTAGTAGAATGGCTAAAATAGTACAGCGAGAGAAACAAATAACAGCATCTAGCTACCTAGGTATCTACCAAGCTACCTTGTTTTCTTTTAACAACTCTCCTTACACTATCGTTCTCTCATTATGGAAACAGTGTCAGGTTCACAACCCATCATCATATCGATACAAAAACACCAAACTACAGATGACAGTAATAATCTTACTAGTTCCAGCTGTTGAAGGCTACGTATTTCTCTTGGTAGCGTCATCTTTTTATTGGTATCCTGTCGACACAATCTAGTTAGGTAGGTGTGAACAAAACAGAGATTCAGCTTTCATGCTAGGAAACCACAAAATTGACTTTCTAGCTACCAAAATGCAAGAAAACAAATTCTGAATTCTAAATCTATTTTACTAACCTCTCTCCTTGTTTCTAGTTCTGCAAGTTTGATATATATCTCCACCATTTGTTTCATCTATACATATATTGAGAAAGAAAAATCATGGTTAGTTAATATAAGATTCTACATAAGCATGGAATCTTACAGAGATACATTTATAAAAGTCAAAATGAAGTTACTTGTCTGATAATAGCCCCGTGATATGTTGATAATTCTTCTAAGAGCTTTTCTGCTGCAATTTTTTTATCCAAATCCACGACAAATGAGTTTCTGCTTTGCTGTTTATTCTTGATACGATCACCATTTGCCAGAGCTAGAAGCTAGTGTCGACACATAAAGATAAGTAAAACATTTAAAAATAGAGCTGCAAAAGGCCACATTTACAATACATCCAGTCAAACAAGCAAGGGTGAATATGATAAATTTTGATAAGTAATAATTTTTTTTATAAGTAGGGTGAATATCATAAATTATCAGTGATGAGGTGAAGTAAGGTCCAAATTCAAAGTCTACTTATCAGTTGCCATAGAGAAGTAAATCAGAAAGCAAATAGCACAGGAATGAAAACTGTATGCCATATTGCCATGTAATATACTTTGGATCAGTAAAAGGAGTAGAACTTATACCTGAAAGATTGTGTGGTATGGATGGTCAATGGACATTTTCTTCACCAGAGAAACCAAAGCAAACTGCACAGTACAACAACCTGGTTAAAAACAAACCTCGATCACGTAAGACTAAAAATATCACCTCAGTTTTCAAACCTGAAAATTATGAGGCCCAGAATGGTCCTTTGAGCTACCCATTCTTGATGCAATTTGGTACACTAAAGGTATGAATTTGTAAGACTGAACCTACAAACATATCAAATAATGCATCAGACAACACAGAAGATAAATTATTTAAAGAAAAAATAATATTTTTTTTATCAATTAATCATTAACCCTGCCTTTACTGCATACCTCATTAATTGTGCTAAGCATACTATTTACAACATTTTGTCTAGAAAAGAGAGTGAACCACAGGGAAACTAGTCGAAACACCTGAAAACACATATGTTAGATTCTCAAAGGAAGTTAAATTCACTAAAAAATAATGATGAACATATTTTCAACAACAAGAAATAAGAAGATTCACGCAGTAAATATAATCAATGGGAAAACATCCTACTAGCATTCTAGAGGTGAAAACTTCATTTCAACTCATTAGTCATGGAATAATTAAAACTTATTCAAAGTAAATCAGATGCAGTGTCATATATTCTCATGTAACATGATTCCAAGCTTTTTAACGTCATTCACTTCCCCAACCATATAATGCACAACAGATTTCAATTTAATCAAACAGAGGACCTTGGCAAATAAGTGCATACCACTCTTACATCATATTTGTCACCTATAACCAAACAACGTTTATATCCCTCCAATGCTAGGCTGAGAAAATTGTCTCTGTCATCCTGCAAGGTTAAAGGGGACCAATAAAATAATTTGGATTGACTTAAATCAAACAACAGATTGTAGAATGTAGGCTTAAGTTCGTGTCTGTATGAGCATGCATCCATGTAGTACAAATTAAAAACAAATTTACAAATATGATTCGCTAGCTACACCATCTAGTGGATTTAATACAAAAACAGTTTTTTAGATTCAAATGCCCCATTTCTGACTATTCAGGTCACCAAAGTCCTGTTCAGCAGAGCATATGACAGATTCACGCACAATATTTGAAGAGAACAAAGGAATAGCATCAATACCTGCAATTTTTCAGCCTCTTCCTTGTCCATGGTAAGTTGCTTTTGCAACTCTCGTATTTTTAACGAGTAGTCAGTCTTCTCCCCCTAAAATTTTGTATATGCAAATCTTATTAAAAAGGAAAAGCAACTTAGTAGGCAATTAATACCACTATGATACCAACTATACAGGAATTGCCAGAAATGGAAATGGATTAAGGGTTGGAGTTTACCTTTGATGAACTTTTTACACGTTTAATAAGTGCCTCCAACTCTATTTTCTGCAAAATCAACATAAACATGAGAATAGTACAAATATAAAGCGTAACTTAGAATTCAAAGTCTAAGTTTGGTACCTTATGTTTCCTTAAACGCATCGCCGCTTGCCACTCATTAGAGGTAAGTCTTTCCTCGTAACTCCTAAATAGAGCATCTGCATAATGTGCAAGATGAAAATGAGTTTGACTTTGTCTTTCGATGGACTTTTTGTTTGTAGTCTTCTGATCCTCAGCAAGTGAAACCGCAGGCTTCAAATACTTCTCTAAAATAGTTCTGGAGCTGCATTTTTCAACAGACATTGTATATGAAAATGGCACACAAAGATGGCAGGCAAAACAAATTTTCTAAATATATGAATATGGTATTTAACTTGCTAGATCGAGTTTCTGCTAGCCACTTCCCAACCAAGCGATATACATCTGAAGCCTCTTCATTTGACTCATAATTCTGTATGATATATTTTGCAAGACTGATAGCCATCCCATCCTGACTTTGGGCACGCAAAAGCTTTGCTTCTTCAAGCTGCCATTATAAAAATAATTATAGCCATGCAAGTGATAACTATGTCTGAGCAATGTCTCAGTAATACGTAGAAAAGAGACATGTAACACTTTGAATATGAAATCCATGTATTTAAATGGCTAAAAGCGAAGTTTCTATAAAAATCAAAATTCTTGATAGTTAGTTTGTTCTCTATTTCAATTTAGGATAATTCTTAGGAAAATTAATTTCTTTTCACTAGGAAAAAAGAAGGGCCCATATAAAGCTTCTTTACGAAAGGGTAGCCATGTTCTCAAGAAGAAAATTACGCTGTTCAATAGTTATAGTGGAAATGGTGCAAAATTGTGGAACGGTTGCCCACAATATACAAGGCACTATGGTATCTACGGACAGTAAGATGAAGCACTAGGCAAGTGAGGCTCATTACAGAAGCTCAAAATGATGAACAAGTATATAATATTTGCAAATCCAGAAGATGATTTTTCTTTGGATGAAAGACGATAAATTATCCCTCCAGAAGGAAGCGCCAACACTTGCTATCACTTGTAACCTGAACTCACCCTATTACAGGTTCAAGACTAAGATCAACTAGTCTAAAACTACTCAACTGAATATATACTTCATCAAAACTAATGTATTAATCAAATGTAGGGAAAAGAACATGGATGAAAACATATTATTGGAAACTGAGATTAAAGCTTAAATACCAACTACCAGCAATGGCCATGCAGAGTCGATAACAATATACTAATTATAGCTCTCAACAGTGTACAATTCATAAAAAGTTTCAAAATTCCTTAAAATAACAAAAGCTTCACGGAAACTCTCTACCCTTCCAAGCCAATACAAGGATGAGTATTGGCCTCCACTTTCAACACAGAGGAACTTAAACTCATGCAAAGCTGCAGCTGCTTGAGAAAACCTGGAGCCCTGTAATACAGAGAAAGATTTCAGAAAATGGAATAAAGTCAGATTTCCAGATATAAAAATGTTGATGATACCTTACGAAGAGTGGATGCAGATTGCAAAAGATGTTGCATCTTAGAGTCTTTACAACTTATGATTTGAAGTAGAACTCGCCTGAATGCTATAAATGGTTCCAACAAATTCATATGTAGCTGTGTTCTTTCCAAAATGGAATTCCAATCCGTATTCAGCCATGACAACTAGTTGACAGTCAAAATATTCAATCAGAAGACCTGAATATCTTTTCCAGTCCTGATATTTTTATTCCTACATATAATTTCTGCGTGAATTTGGAAAATATGCTTGAAGATTCAATCACAACAGACCTTCCCTATAAACATACATTATCATGATAGTCACACAGCTTATCTCTATTTATCTCTATGTGACAAGCAGGTTAAAGGGAATAAAAATGACAATTTTACAGGAAATATGGTAACAAAGCTTTTCTTAAGAATCTAGGTACATACTATCATTGCCTTTAACTATACATCAGGCTTAAATCATATTCTAGTAAGAACTCAGAGCAATTCGACATGTTACTATCGAACTTAAAGAGTGGTTCAGGAAGTAGATTGTGAGAAAATATAATATTAGAAAATTTGGCATGATCTTTGGTGTGGAGATAGGCCGCTGAAGCTTTGTTCAGCATTGTTCGATCTAAAGATGCCTAGGTGGTAGATAATTTGCATGTGTTAGATGGAGTTGCACATTGGAATGTTGTCTTTGCGCCCCTTGCACAGGATTGGGAGGTGGAGATGATCATTTCCTTATATGAGCGGTTGTATTCTCATCAGATTCGGCATGGAGCGGTTGACAGGTTAGTTTGGAGTCTCTCTAAGAGGGGGCATTTTGAAGTGAAGTTATTCTATAAAACCTTAGCTAGTCAAAAGGTTTCCTCATGTCCTTGGAAGAGTATTGCTTGTTAAGGCTCTGTTGCGGGTGTTGTTTTTTGTGTGGACAGCAGCTTGTGACACATGATATAATCTGCGTAGACGTAATATAGTGGTTGTTGAGTGGTGCTATATGTGCAAGAAGAGTGGGGAATCTATTAACCACCTCTTATTTCACTGTGATGTTGAACGGGATATATGAAGCTTTTTTTTTATTTTTATAGTTTGTTTGGGGTAGAGTGGGTCATGCCGCGACGGGTGTTGGATTTGTTCAGTAGTTGGGCAATTCGTTGGGTCGTGGTCAAGTTAAGCAAATTTGGAAGCAGGCTTCCCTTATGTGTCATGTGGGGTCTTTGGCGTGAGAGGAATGTTCGACACTTTGAAGATGTAGAAATGCCGGTCTTGGAGTTGCGTCGAAACATGCTTAATACTTTATTTGTATGGGCCTCGGCTTACATAGCCCGAGTCGTATTACGTTTGCAGAGTTTTTAATTTTTTTCTCTTCTGTTTCCTCTTTTTAGGGGTACTTTTGTATCTACCTATGTATTAGAGTTGCGCCCCTCTGCACTTTTTAATGATATGACATTATTTATAAAAAAAAAAAAAAAAAAAAGAAGTAGGGTTAAATACAAAAAAGCCCCCCAAACTACTACCCGTTCTCCGGATGACCCTCCGAACTACCAATGCTTGCATTTTAGCCCCCAAACTACCAATTACTTATTTTTTGGCCCCTTCTGTCAGTTTATGCCATCTAAGTGGATGGAAAGTGATTCACGTGCACAGCATGTGACTCTTTTAGCCCAAAAGCCCTAAAATACCCTTCTCCCTGTGGTTTGAAAGTCATCCGCTTCTTTTTTTTTTGAGTTTTCTTAAGTTTTAAGAAAAAAAAAAAAACCCGCCCAAGTTCCTCAATCTCCGCCCAGAACTCTCCTCAGAAAACACGCAGATCTCTAGCCAAATGACCCACAACGCAAAACCAACCACCATGAGCAGTACCAGAAGCAATGCCAGCTCAACCTGTTCCCTATACATCAAGAATAGTAGAAAACCTTGTTGAATACAAAGACATAGACGATGAGAACGTGCGATTCTCTTCAACTCCGAGGGCGGTGGCGGTGCCACCACCACCCTCAACGGCCTACTTGCCGGAATGTCTTCCTCCGAGGAGGACTCCCTCTCCGCGCTGCCGTATGCCTATGGGGGACGGGATATCGAGGAGGAGGACTCCCTCTTCACTTTTGCTTTTACTGTCTGTATTTTGTGGAACCCATTTGCATCCAGTTTCTGATAGATCATTTTGCAATTCCACCTTTGACAGTGCTCAAAGTATTTGTTGTTTCCAACAAATCCAGACAAAAAAAGTAATAAATTAAAATGACTTGGTGTGAAGCTCTGTTTTAGTACAAGAAAACAGAGGTAAACAGAGTCATGTTCAAAACTCTAGAATTACACAAATTGTGGAGTGACTGAGCCCGCTGTCATAGCCCGAGCTTGGGATAAACTCCCTCCTGAAAGAAAAGGGATTTGAAAGTGAAATGCTTTCCTTGAATTAAAAAAATGATGAATTACAATGCTATATATACACAATTCATGAGTGCGTATTTACAGAGAAAAACATATTTTGTGGGATGATTAATTACAGAGAATAATTTATTTCCTTGTAGAATAGACATATTGCCTTTTATGATTCAGCTCCTTTGGTAGGTGTGATAATAGCTTTTATGATTCAGCTCCTTTGATGCGTGTGATAATAGTAGACGTCCATCACTGATTTCCTTTCCTGCATGGTGGAGTGCTGGACCTTCCTTTCTTGCAAGGTGGCAAGATCTTCTCTTGCTAGCTGTCCTGGTCCTTTCCCATAATAACCTGAGGCTTCAACTGTCCTAGCATGATCTTCGTGATTGGCAGTGGTCAGGTTTGGGAAGCTAGGCCCCACCTGGTTGGTAGTAACTTGATTAGGAAAGCTTGTTGACTGATCGTGATCTTCAATGCTGGCATCAGTGTGATCAATGGCTGATTGCTTAATAGCTCCCTCATGTACTGCTATAATTGTGGACTTGTACACTGCCATTCTTGCAGTTCTAGAAAAGCATTAAAAGCTTATCACCTTGTCCAAAACAACTGGAAATGCAAGGCTTGCAGATGATTCAGCCGCAAGCATGCGCAACACCCCTATGTCCTGAAGAAAAAAGTGTCGCTACTTTCTTGACCTTAGATTTGCGAGAAGTTGGCTTAGTTTTCAGCCATGGAATCTCCACATCTTTATAAACATAACCCAGCTTCTTAGTTTCAAGGCAGCCCTTGACATAAACAAGAACAGGCTGAGCATTTTCATCGTAGAAGATGAAGCTGGCGTTTAACCAATCTGGGTCATTGAAAGATTTTGTTTCCCTCCTAGTGTCTTCCATATGGTCCACATTCGGTCTGCCACTGCCAGCAAGGGAGTCCCAGTTCACGTTTGTTTAATTTTGTTCGCATTATTGTTGTATTGTTGAGAAGGGCGAAATGGAAATTTCAAAGTGTAAGGAGAAGGGTATTTTAAGGCTTTTGGGCTAAAAAAGTCACGTGTCGTGCACGTGAATCACTTTCCATCCACTTAGAAGGCATAAACTGACGGAGGGGGCCAAAAAACAAGTAATTGGTACTTTGGGGGGCCGAAATGCAAGCATTAGTAGTTCGAGGGGCCATCCGGAGAACTGGTGGTAGTTTAGGGAGCTTTTTTGTATTTAACCCAAAAAAATATTAGAATATAAGTGAAATTGAAGGTATTGCACTTTATGGTTAAGAATTGTTAAATCGCAAGTTGTCCCAAAAATTTAAACTCATAAGAAATGGTGAATTAGATCATCTAATTCATATTCTCCTACTCTCACTTACGTGTGGAATCAAATGACACATGGAAAGTTTAACTGAAATGGAAAGTAAAGTATGGATTTAGGTTTCAAAATCAGGACCACTGCTTTAATACTATGTTAAATCAGCAGTTGTCTCAAAAGTTTCTAAATTCATAGGAAATGGTGAACTTAATTATCTAATTAACATTCTAACAAAAATAAAAGATCTATTACAAGGAATCAAAGTCTTCAATATATTAAGAAAATAGAAAAGGACCAGAATGAAAACACAAGCGGATGCTTGCTTCTCATTTATCCTGAAAGAGGTGTATAACAAAGTACCTGGTCTGAGGTTGGAATTACAGGTTCAGAAAATACTTTTTGCTTCTTTGGATAGTATTTTATTCTCCCACATGGAGATGTTGTCCAACGTAAATCCCAAGCCATGCCAAGATGATAAAAGATCTGCATACAGGGCACATTGACATAGCAGAAAATTGAAACAGGAACTGTATAGTAGAAAAAAGTAAAGATACTTTCCATCACGATCAATAAAACATTTATTAAAAGAAAAGCTGTTCGATGCATCTACCTAGGTTTTCTAGAAGTTTGGCAACTACCAGGATTGACTAAAATCTCTGCTAATTATCCGAGAGAAGCATGCCAATATTGGAAAGTATCACCATATATGATTTGGACTAGATTCCAAAGAGTTAGTACTAACATATGATTCAAAATTTACACCGCCACACTTGCAATTGGCCTACATGTTAGGGAGCATTGTATCCAAGGTGTATTGCATACCTGGAGTTTGATTATTGTCGAGTAAATGTATTCAGTGCTCTCTTCACTTGCACGAGAAACAGACAACACAAGCTCCTAGAGTCGATGAAACATAAGTAGATTACATAAAGTCCAGCTGCTGGTTCACAGATATGAAAAGAAGTCGATAAATATTACCTGCTTCGAATCTTTCAGTTTAATATGAAATTCCTCAAAATCTCCCTCCTGCAATGCCCTCAAGCAGCTAATTTGCCAAAAAGTAGAAAAGAAAAGATTGCATTAGCCACAAGTTAATGGAAACATGTTCTTTTCCTGTTTAGGGCACTGAATATCTATTGACATGTCCATACATCTATACAATATCCCATCTCTATGGGTGCTGAGAAACACTGAAAATCATAGTTCTAAGTGCGATGTCATCATGAGCTACTTACATATATTTTTTATGCTTCGTTTAAAATCAGTTAACTCTGCAGTATATACCATCTTGTTGCAGCATAGTTCAATCGAATTGTCAATTTTTGCAATATATTGAAGGGAAAAATGGTTTCTTTACTAGATAACATATACATCAGGAGTATCTATTGTAAATCAATATATTTACTATTTAAATGTTTACAATATACAGCTATTAAACACAAGATCAAACCAAATTACCTGTGCAGATTTTCATTGAAATGATCATTTTTTATATGCTCAATTGAAGATGGAGAATTAGCTCTCATATAAAGTAAGGAGAAATCCCAGTTTCCTGCACGCCAAGCAGCCTCGTACTGCAAACAGTTCACAAACAAAAATGAGAAAAATGAGAAAGTTTGCATCAAAGTAACTTGCTAAATCACAAAGACAAAAGTGATATACAGTGGTAATTATCCCTTTACAACAAGGCAGAAAAATTGAAACACGGCAAACCTGCAATTCAGTAAATTCCTGATCATGCTGAAACTGACCCTTCCGAGATGTCAATCCTTGGCAATACAGATCCAGCAAATGCATACAACCAATTTGCTGCAAAGATCTAATCAGCCCTTTGTAAGGTTTTCTTTGTGTTATCTCATCTTCCAATTTGAACTCTGATAAATGATCTGTTGGTTGAGTACATTCCAGTGACAAATATCTGGAACCACCACCCGTTTGTGCTGAGGCAGCTGATCGTACTTGCAAGTCATAATATTCAAGGGCCTTGCTACAATTCCCCTCGTGCTCAAAGGTAATGATTTGAGAGACCAGCTTTTGACACCATCACCAAAAAAGCACAAAAAGTGCATACTGTGAGAATATACTCATGTTCTGAATGTACATGCTAACTACAAACTAACATATACAGTCAAATTATCATGCACAGAAAAAAGTTATAAACTCAGATTTTCATTTGTCTGATTTACATTTGGATAGTACGACTCAGTACAAGTGTATGTCTTGGTCCCAGTCAGCTATGCATCACACCAGAAGAACTTGTGAAAATTAACTTCCTAGTCTTCATCATTACAGTTGTAACTAAAGTTTGGCCATTTAGTAATGAAAATCAAATCTAAGGATGCTATTTGGAATAAGGTCAAAAAGACATCAGTTGATTGGATGACTTCAATCACTATTTACACAATGATTTCTTCAGAACTTTCCAAGAAAATTTCACTATCCAAGGAATTTGGTCAAAATAAGACCGCCAACTCATCTACAAGTGGTATACTTCGGTATTTCAGCTGACTAATTAACAAACCAATATGGAAGATCCATTCAGTGGAGGAGTGTAGAGCCTATGAGACAAAATTTCAAATATGACCACAAAGTTTTGCAAGGGTAACTAAAATCTCAACCAAACGAAAGGTGGTCAAGTCTACCTGAAAGTAGGATTTGAAAATAAAACATAGAAACAGCAGGCCAACATTAGCTAGATACATCAGACTTTAATGAAAGCAAACATGCGATAAATAGGTCAAAGGAGTGGCCAACAGGGCACTTATTCAAGAGCAATAGGTAGTCACAACCATTTAGATACTCGGTAAACCCCACATAGACTGATTCAACTCGGAAAAGCTTGTCATCAATCATTTACCGAAGAGAAAAGCTCCTGCAATTCTCGAAAAAAAATCAAGCAACACACACAAGAAAGTGAGGGTTGAACTATTGGTCCTTCTTCTCCCATTTCCCCCCTTTTGCGTTTTTAGGTCTGTTTGCCCTTATTATTTTGGCAAGGGGCTTGGAGGGATGGAGGCGACATGATGGCACACAACAATCTCATCATGTGGTAGACAATGTGATAGTTTCCACAAGCACAACATTCCAAGTAGTACCACACACACTCGATAAGCTCTAGGGCACAACAGATACTGATAATGGACGAGAAAGGACTTTCATAAAGGCAAATATATTGACTAACCTTGTGTGACTGGATGATCCCATATAAGCTGTCAGGTTCATTGATTTTAGTGACTGCCGAGACAAGTATTCCAATGTGAAGTGGTAACTAGTGATCAAGAGTACCCAAACAAAAAAATGAATTACGAGAATCTTAAGAAGACAGAAGACCGCAATAAAAGTAAAAACAGTTCTAATGTACTGTTTCTCTACAAAAAAAAATACCATAAACATGATCATGAATAACAGAAATAAAAATTCATTCCAGCAAGGGTGTGGCACACAATATCTCCATGGGAATTACCATTTCTGTGTGGGAGAAATCTGGGCTCCCCAGTGTGAGGCTGTTGAAATGCTCTTCACACCAATGCTCAACATACATCATAGACGTAAAATACGAACCAGAGACCTATAAAGTACACAATCCATGTCACAGAAGCTATCAGATAAATGCTAAAGTAAATGCAGCACCAAAATTCAAAATGCAACATAAATTACAAGAAAGTAAGGAAACTTCAATACTCACGACTGCTGATTTAGCAACAACGAGGTAATCAATGCAAAGCCAATAAACCTGGGAATGAATGTAACTTGTCAGGAAAAGAACTACAGAGAAAGGAAATTGACACATTTCACGAACTCAGTTAAACAAAGACTTAATCCCAACCAAAATTCAAACATTTTTGTTGCTATATTCCAACTACATGTAGCACAGAAGAGAATACCTTGTCCCATAAGGCTGTTGACATTGCCACTGCACTTGATGTAGCAACTGAATCCCTAGCCCTTGCAGATGTGGAACGGGATTTGGAGCTATAACTTGAAGGCTTAGCACACTGGAGACCAAAGCATAATTAATTTTTTTGTGGCCAACAAATATTTTAAAAAGAAATACTCCAAACAACCTAACTGAATGTTAACACTCAGTGGGCAGATTATGATATGACTAACCCAAACAATAGAAGTAAAAATATAATGATTAGCAAAAACTTTGTCAAGTATATGTGAACACAACAATATATCTTTTTTTTTTTTCTTTTTTTTTTTTCACAGCTAACAACATCAATATATGATTGAATACAATAAGAACTATTTGAACAGGTTTCAATCACCATTTGAACAAATTAAAATAACATGTTGTACTTTGTAAAACTAATTTCACTGAGGTACAAATTTTAAAGTTAGGGCTATTGTCTAGAGTAATGTCCAAAGCATCATGCTTTTTTTTTTTTTCTTTTTTTCTTTTTTAATAAGTACAATAATTCATTAAAAGTGCATAGGGCACAACCCAAGTAGACAAAAAGTATACAAGAGAAAGACAGCCAGCAAGCCAAGAAAGAGGAAAGAGAGGACAAAAATCTACAAAGCTAGAGATATTTCTTTTTTGATAAGTAATAAAGGCCCCGTTTAGTAATCCTCCTCCCCTCCCCTCCCCTTCCCTTATGGGAGAATTGTTTTTTTGAGTGTGAGTAAAAAGTGATTGATGTGATATAAAGTAAAAAGAATTTATATGAAAAAGTAGAAAAATTTTGTATTATAGTGAATTTTTTTATTTAAATAATAATAAAAAATTGTTGATGTGATATAAAAAGTAAAAAATGTTAACGATGTTTTGAGTTGATGTTTTTTGAAAAAGGTAAAAATAAGGGGAAGGAGGAGGGGAGGGGGTTATTAAACGGGGCCAAAATCTCATTGAAAAAGCACAGCGAGGCCCAGCCCTTGTACACGGGAAGTATACAAGAGAACCCCCTTATCAGTAGAAAAAGAAGAACCAAGGTTCAAGAAGTTAGAAAAACTAGAAAAAGCAAAACTTATATTCCAATGAATACTACCATTTCGATACAACATCAGATCTGCCACCCATGCATCCCTACAACGTGCAATATTAAACAAAATCGGATAAGATATCTTGAATGTTTTATCCCTACACCACACATCATGCCAAAACTTATCTTGAACCCATCACCCACCTCAAATCTAACAAATTTTGAAATCCCACCCCTTCCTTATATGTTTCCAAAAAGCTAGATGTTAGAAAAGTTATTACGGTTGTTATATTTCTCAAAACCTAAATAATAAGATGTGTGAGGTAGGCTACAGAAGCGTAACAAGCCCCTACCTTCTGTCCAAACCGCATGCAAACTATAACATGGTATCAGAGCGTGTTTAGGATCCTTGTCTAAACCCCTTATTTGTAGTCTTGTTTTTTCTTCCTTTTAGTTGACATTTGATATCTTGGGGTAGGTGATTATAGTCCCAGTGGCAGGGAGCTGTTCATGGGTACCAGAATTCTGGTGGAAAAAAACCAAAAAAAAAAAAAAAATCTTGAAACCGTGTAGTTTCACGGTGCTTCTAGGTGGTTGGCTATCGTTCAGTGGTCCTTGGCTTTGTTGGTGGCATCAGTGGGTGCTTTCGCGCTGGTCCGCATTTCCTGCGGTGGTTGGTGACGTATAAGGTGGCCAGAGAGTTGTAGTGGTCATCGGTTACAAAGTTTGCTACAGTGGCAGGTTGGGTTCTCTTTGAAAAGTTGATCTGTGGTTATTGGTTGGCTCCAGGGTGGTCGTAGTTAGTGTTGCTGGCGAGCTCTGATCATTTCTGGCAAGGTCTGATCATCGCCAACAAGTTCCCGACAAGTTGTTGAAGACGAGGAACCTTGTTTGATTTCTGGTGCTCGCTACTCCTTATCGGAATAATGATATCCTTCTTGAGGATAAGAAGCTTTGGTTTAGTTTAGGTTTAGTGTCTTTCAGCCGATTCTGGCCGGTTTTTTGTGTTTCTCGACCGATTCAGGTTTGTTCTCAGTGTTCCTCAGTGGTTTTCAGCCGTTCTGTATCTTCTTTGGCCAGTTCAATGCATTTATTTATTTTTTGATAAGTAATTGCAATTTATAAAAAAAGCGCAGAGGGGCGCAACCCTTATATACGGGAAGTATACAAGAGAATCCCTAAAAGGGACGAACAGAGAATAATTTTAAAAAGTCTACATAAGTAAAAACATTCAAATTATGATGGGACGCTATCCAATATATAACATATTAAGCACCCGCTTCCGTAGCTCCACCATAGATGACTCTACATCTTCAAAAAGCCGCGCATTCCGCTCCTTCCAAATACACCACAATAAGCATAGAGGAGCTAACCGTCAAGCTTCTTTAGCACGACCACACCCTATCGCCGGCCCCCAACTATTCAACAACTCCAACACCGATCGTGGCATAACCCACCCTACCCCAATGCATTTATCGTCCGGTTCAATGTGTTTTTTGACCAGTTCAGAGCTTATATAGGGCGGTTCAGTGGTTTTCCTTTCAGTTCAGTACATTCTTTGGCCAGTTCTTGCTATTTCTTGAGTGGTTCAACTAGTTTTTCACCCGATTCAGTTGTTATTCAGCCCTTCAAGTGATATTTTAATCGGTTCAGGTGGTTTACCGGTTGATTGGGCTTCATGGAGCCACCATTGAGTTTATTGCTCATGGGGAGTACTAGAATAGTCAACTAGTTTTTTACCCGATTCAGTTGTTATTCAGCCCTTCAAGTGATTTTTTAATCAGTTCAGGTGGTTTATCGGTCGATTGGGCTTCATGGAGCCACCATAGGGTTTACTGCTCATGAGGAGTACTAGAATAATGTCTACAAGTTGTCGTTGTTGTTGGTCAATTGTTGTTGGTTGCATTGATGATTAATCCAACATTATTGTTGGTTGTCCGTTGTTGGCTGTATTGATCATCAATCAATCATCGTAGTTGGTTATCGAGATCTGGTCGGCCTTGGTGTTTTGCGGTGGGTTCTGACCAAGGTTCTTGGTGTTTTCCAATGAGATCCGACCAGCCTTGGTGTTTTGCGGCAATATCCGACCACCTGTGGTAGTTTTCCGACAAGTTTTCGACCAGCGTTGAAGTTTTTGGTGAATTTTTGTTTGGTTTTGTCTTTTTCTGGAATTTCAGCTTGTTTATGTTTAGTTTAGAGAATTTTCTTGTTATTTTTTTATAAGTCTTTGTATTGTTTTTTTTGATAAGTAATTTAAAATTCAATAAAAAAGCGCAGAGGGGCGCAACCCTAATACACGGGAAGTATACAAGAGAGCCCCTAAACAGGAGGAACAACTAATAAATTAAGAAAGTCTACAAAAGTAGAAACACCTAGGTGGCAAAGATGGGGAGCTATCCATAGATATAGCGTGTTAAGAAGACGCTTCCTTAAAACTACCATTACAGTCTCGACATCTTCAAAAAGCCTCGCATTCCGCTCCCTCCAAATGCTCCACAAAACACAGTGAGGAACTAAACGCCAAACATTTTTTGCTAGGCCATGCCCTCGAAAAGCACCCCAAGTAGACAACAAACCCATCACCGATTGTGGCATGACCCATTCAACTCCAAATTAAGAAAACACAAAACTCCAAAGCTCACGGGCGGTGTCGCAATGAAGTAACAGATGATCAATAGACTCCCCTTTCTTTTTACACATACAACACCACTCAATAACCACAATATTCCTCTTTCGTAGATTGTCATGAGTCAAAATTTTTCCTAACGCTGCAGTCCATACAAAGAACGCCACCCTTGTCGGAGCCTTAGCACACCATATCTTCTTCCACGGGAATGATGGACCTTCTTTCCGACTAAGTGCTTCATAATATGACCTTACTTCAAAATAGCTCCTTGAAGAGAGGTTCCAAACTAACTTGTCACCCTCTACTTGTCGAATCGGAGTGGAGTACAACCGCTCGAAGAAAGAGAGCACCATCTTCAACTCCCAGTCCTGTAATTGCCGCGTAAAGAGAACATTCCAATGAATATTGCCATTATGAACAGCCATATTATCTACCACCATAGCCGCTTTGTTCCTCACAAGACTATACAGAACTGGAAAACAAAGCTTCAAAGAAATCTCCCCACACCACCGATCATGCCAGAAACTGATATATGATCCATCCCCTACCACAAACCGAACATAATTACAAAACTTCTCCCACCCTTTCGTAATATATTTCCAAACCCCTACTCCATAGGAACCCGACACCTCAATAGAGCACCACCCACCCTTTAGGCTCCCAAATTTGGAGTCAATCACCAAACGCCATAGAGCCTCTCTCTCCCTACCATATCTCCACAACCATTTACCTAAAAGAGCTTGGTTAAACAGGGAAAGATTGTGAACTCCCAACCCACCTGAATGCAACGGAGTACAAATCCTGTTCCATTTCACTAAATGAAATTTGGCCTCATCCCCTATGCCACCCCATAGGAAATCCCTCTGGATTTTTTCAAGACGATTAGCCACCCTCAAAGGAATAGGGAACAGCGACAAGAGATACGTGGGGATATTGGACAGCGTGCTCTTAATAAGAGTCAACCGACCACCCTTTGACAAATACATACGCTTCCAACCAGCCAGTTTCCTTTCCATTTTCTCAATCACCCCTTTCCAAGTAAGAACGGACTTGTAAGAGGCACCCAAAGGCATACCCAAATATGTCATAGGTAGCGATCCAACCCTACAACCCATAAGTTGGGCCAACCCTTCAACATCCTCCACCTCACCAATAGGAACAATTTCTGACTTTCCTAAATTAATCCTTAATCCCGAAACTGCCTCAAAACAAAGGAAAATGCACCTCAGATGTCGAATCTGTTCTTCTTGCGCTCCACAAAAAATCAACGTATCATCAGCAAACAATAAATGATTCACTACTATTGCCTCTGACTCACTATGTCCCACAGAAAAGCCTGTCATCGAACCCTGCTCCATCGCAGCAGCCAACATCCGACTCAAAGCCTCCATAACCACCACAAATAATAAAGGCGACAGAGGATCACCTTGTCGCAACCCGCGAGAACTAGTAAAGAAACCCGTCGGAGTTCCATTGACAAGGATGGAGAATCTCACCGTAGAGATACAAAAACGAATCCAAGCTCTCCATTTCTCCCCAAAGCCACAACGTTGTAATAAGTAGAGTAAGAAGTCCCAATTCACATGATCATAGGCCTTTTCCAGATCCAGCTTACACAACAACCCAGACTCCCCTGAACGGATTTGACTATCCACACATTCATTAGCAATAAGCACTGAATCCAAGATTTGTCGACCACCAATGAACGCATTTTGGGTGTTTGAAATAATCTTACCCAACACTGATTTAAACCTGTTCGCAAGGACTTTGGAAATAATCTTGTAAATTCCCCCAATAAGACTGATAGGCCGAAAATCACTCACATCCACAGCATCATTCTTCTTTGGAATCAGAGAGACAAAAGTAGCATTAAAACTCTTTTCAAACTTGCCTCGAGAGTGAAAATCTGCAAAAACAGCCATAATGTCATGCTTTAAGATATCCCAACACTTCTGAAAAAAAACCATAGTGAAACCGTCGGGGCCCGGAGCCTTATCTCCATTGAAATCTCTGATGACCTCCCACACCTCCTTCTCCTCAAACCCTCTCTCTATCCAGCTACTCTCATCTTCATCAATTGAAAGAAAAGAAAGGCCCTCTACCCTTGGCCGCCAAAAAGAATTCTCAACATACAAGTTTTTGTAAAATTGAACTATATGCTCCTGAATTTCCTTTGGGTCATTGGAGATTTCACCATCTATACTTATAGAATCCACTTGATTAAATTTGCGACGCGAGTTGGCCATCCTGTGAAAAAATTTTGTGTTCTTGTCCCCCTCCTTCAACCACAAAGCTCTGGATTTCTGTCTCCAAATTATTTCCTCACACAGAAGAGTTTTCTCCAGCTCTCTAGACATATCTATCTTGCGAACCTTCTCTTCCTCCTCTAGGCCTCGGCCTTCATCAACTGCATCCAGCTCACAAATGCCCTACAATAATTCCTTCTTCTTCTTCCCTATATCACCAAACACTTCAGCATTCCATTTCTTCAAGTCCGTCTTCAATGCCTTCAGTTTAAATGCCAAAATGTGACTTGGAGAACCCGAACACTCATAAGACAACCACCACTTATTGATTTGCTCAACAAAGCCCTCATAATTCAGCCACATGTTCTCAAATTTAAAAGACCTTTTTCCTCCTCTTGGTGCCCCACAATCCAAACACAAAGGGAAGTGATCGGACAGAAGTCTTGGAAGCCTCCTTTGGACTACTTCGGGATAGTGTTCCTCCCACTCCACAGAAATTAAGAATCTATCAATTCTAGACCATGTGTGGTTATTCGACCATGTAAATTGGCCATCTTGAAGAGGTAGATCCACCAAGTTCTGCATGAAGATGAAGTCTGAAAATTCTTCCATAGCAGCTGAGAAACTGGCCATGCCCGACCTCTCACTCGGAAAACGTACAACATTAAAATCTCCCCCAATACACCACGGCACCTCCCAACAATTCATCAATCCAGCTAACTCAATCCATAAATCCCTCCTATCCTTGTCATCATTAGGGCCATAAACCCCCCCAAACGCCCAAGAAACATTATCACCAATGTTGCGGAAAGAACAAGCAACCGTATATCTACCTATACATTCCTCCAATTTCTCCACCACTCTCCTATCCCACATAAGTAAGATCCCACCCGATGCTCCATTGGCTCCCAAATAACACCAATCAACCTGATTACACCCCCATAAACTCCGCACCACCTCCCTTGAGATTATTGCCATCTTAGTCTCCACCAAACAAACAATATCCGCCCTCCATTCTCTTAGAAGCCCTCTAATTTCTACTCTTTTTTTCATCTCATTAATCCCTCTAACATTCCACGAAATTAATTTAGGCATCATAATTGCATACAGAACCCCTACCTTTGATGCGACCTCTAGCCGATAGAGCCCCTTTCTTCTCATAATTCAAGGACCAAGCCAACCTGTTTAGTTCTCTCTTCCCTTTTGCCCCTTTGTTCAACGGACACAAAGTCTGAGGACTGGCCGAGGATCTTCCTCCAGCAGCTTCTATCTCCTCAAACATAGCTAACATTCTGTCCTCAAATCCTTCGCAAGATAATCCGATAGCCTGATAACATCTCATAACTTTTTCCACCACCCATCTAGGTGATATCCTGTGTTTTTCTCCCCCTTTTGCTGCCAAAGGTGTGATTTCCAGCGGTACACCACTCGCCCCCTCCTCGTTAGAATTTTTTTCTTCTAGTTCTAACAGGAGATCGCTTCTAACATCCTGTGTACCACTGTCCAGTAGAACTTCTCCCTCATCTGTTACACCAGCATCTTCCCCAAGGCAGCTCTCCCCTCGATTTCCCACTAAAACAGGTTCACATATCACCATCTGCAAATTGTTAATGTCCATCATCTTTGTCACTGAGCTTGTACCCACAGCAGGAGCACCCATCTCCTTACAAGAACATTCTGTTACCAGGAGCTCCGGCAAGACTCCCGAAACCTGCTCCCCTACTTCAGTAAAGATGTTACCCTTCAAAGAGCCATCGTCCACCTGAAGAGCCACTTCTGCATCTTCTTCTTCTTCACCACACAACACGACCTCAGGCATACTCAGCCGAAGGGAATTTTCTGGTTTCCCATCCCTCACGCTCCGACCCACTACCGTGACCTGTCCCTGTTTTCTTGTCCAAACAGCCTTAGAAATTCCAGACTTCCGGCGTTGATAAACACGTTGAAAACCACGACTGGAATGATCAGAACCAGACCCATGAGCAGAGGCGCCGGAATCCTTGGCTTTACGCACCTGATGTGCTGCGGATGTTGACGCTCCAGCATGCATAGAAAACACAGGGGTCGGAATGGGTCTTAGGCATGATCCAGCTTTAGTTTTAACAATAAACTTGGGCTTTTTAATGGGAAAACCCAGTGGGGCTTTGCCTTTAGAATCATGGGCCACTTTAGAGGATTTGGAGATGGGCCGGGTATCCTTGAAGCCCAAAAAGGCCTGCTTGGTCTTAGGAGCAGCGTGAGAAGCAAACTGCTTCTGACTGAAATCCAGGTGTCCTTCCTCCAGCAAGAGAAGATCCGTGAGACAACGGCCTATCTCCTCGTGCAGAACTGCCAACGACTCCCTTAGCCTACGAACCCCTAGCCTATCACCAGAGAAGACATTGCGTGAAGCAGCGGAAGACGTGTTGGCAGACCCAGCAGCTTCTCTCCTTGGGAATGAGTCCTGCGACTTTCCCGATGCGTGAGACATCGGAGCTGGTCTCTTCTTCAAGTCCTTCGCCGGAAAAACTTCTTTGGACAGGCTATCGTGAGCCGCCGTAGGAGGAACCATCGACGAAGAAGGGGCCGGACACACTGGAGCCTTTGCATGAGCACGAGAATCCTTAACCGGATCCTGCACCTGACAAAGTTCCTTCTTCCCTGTTTCCTTTGAACCTTCCAACCACCTTGGAATTCTTGCTAAATGCTGACTGGAAGGACCAAACAGCTCTTCATTCCCTGGCCGAGTCGAAGTTAACACCTCTGCAAAACTCCTCCTTGTCTCCGCTTTAGTCCCAGCTAGTAGAACTTTCGGTGCACTAGTCTGCTTTGTGACCCTGGACTGATCCGCTTGAAGATGACTGATGGCTAGGCGGAGCTCCACCTCAAACCTCTCCCAACCCTCACCGTATCTCCCTTTCGGCACTAAAATGGAACCATATTTCTTCCTGCCCTCATATTCTTCAATAAGCAGGAAAAAACCATGCCTATTAGAGCATTGCTGTCCAAGAATACGTGGGAAGCCAGCAACGGATTGATTCCAAAAGACTCTAGAATCCTGAACCGAAACTAACTCATCAAACGACTTGACCAACCAGACTGCCTCATCTCTACGTAGAAGGATAGACCTCGTCACTCCTTTGCATTTCTCTCGTATCCGAATCCCAGTACAACCTCCCACCACCGACAAGTCGAAGTCCTTAGACTCAACAGACAAACGACTCACAGACCTCACCATTGACTCACAGACTCAACAGACCCCAGTAAAGTATTACATTTGTTTTCGCCATATATGTGAAACAGCACTCTTCTCTGTACATTTTAGATGCCTTCCTCAAATTAGCAAGAGACATAGTTTGAATTATCATCAATCTCATTTCATCCAAGAAGCTTCTGTTTCTTGCCTTCTCATTTACGAAATCATTTCCTTGAGATAATTGTTTGCTCCAAGTTGTTTCAGTTTGAGAGGGAGTATTAGAGTATGCTTTTTGTTTGCTTGTTTCTTCCAAGCTAGGCTTATATGATATATATGCTCCAGCTTGAGGGAGAGTGTTAGAAGATTTATTAGGGTTTGTGAGAGTTATTAAGGTTGTGGGTATTTTGCTCATTGTTATATTTCTCAAAATGATGTGTGAGGTAGGGTACATAAGAGTAACAAGCCTCCACCTTCTGTCTAAACCGTTCATGCAAGCTACAACACTATCGATATTGAAAATGGTGTTAGCATAGATCCACTGAAAGAGGGATTTAAGAAAGTAATGCTATATGCAAGGCTCTTATCCCTCTTTTATCCACCCAAATGTGATATGGCTTTGAAAATCACCATTGGAGGGATATGAGTCTTGCATATAACATTACTCTTTAAGAAAATAAAACAACCGATATAAATTTGTCTTCTCGCAATCAAAGATCATGCTATCAAGCATAAATATGTAGAATCAACTCTTTAGAGCAAACACATTGTGCACAAAATAAATAAATAAAACCCTCCACCTTCTGTCTAAACCATTCATGCAAGCTACAACACTATAGATATTGAAAATGGTGTTAGCATAGATCCACTGAAAGAGGGATTTAAGAAAGTAATGCTATATGCAAGGCTCTTATCCCTCTTTTATCCACCCAAATGTGATATGGCTTTGAAAATCACCATTGGAGGGATATGAGTCTTGCATATAACATTACTCTTTAAGAAAATAAAACAACAGATATAAATTTGTCTTCTCGCAATCAAAGAATCATGCTATCAAGCATAAATATGCAGAATCAACTCTTTAGAGCAAACACATTGTGCACAAAATAAATAAATAAAACTAGGACCAACCAATTCCACCGTTCCCCACTCCACATTACAACCTAGGTCTGCTAAAATTGCTTTAGGGTCTACTGCTTATTAATCATTGGTAAGCATGTTGAAGAGTCATGTCAGCAAGACATTCTTGCTCTAGAAATTGGGATTTGATTGTGGCATAGGGTTTATGAAGGATGCTGTGTACTTTTTAGATCCAACTCATGGTATTCCAGCCTCAACTCTTATCTGTAGCATGGATAATGTGAAACAATGAATTAGATTGGTCTTGTAAGTTTTATCAATGGGTTATTTCGGTTATTTCTGCGTTGAATCAAAGTCCTTTGAGTTACAATCGGGAGTAGGGAACAGGGGCTTTCGTCTTGCCGAATGGAGCAGAGGACTATTTCGGTCGGTGGTAATGGGTTTCCAGAGCGTGGTATGAATGTTGAACATGATGGAGGAGTTGATGAATGGATTGACGTCAAAGGAGTTTTGTAGGCCTCGTCGAGTGGGAGATACGGTGCCCATCATGCAGAAACGTCAGAATCACTATGGGCAATTTTTGGAGATTACAGAATATGGCAAGGGAGAGAGACGTAGCTATGCTCTCATACTGGAAGGATGAGGTAGCTGTGGATGGGGGAGATGTATTTCGCAGTTGAGGTTGGTGAAACACTTTGCACCGGCAGGAATTGCAGGTCAGCAAAGTAGGCATATTCAGGGGCAGCTGCGGCCGGTGGAGGACCGTCGGACTTTCGCAGAAGTGGTGGCAGGGCAGAGGGTAGAAAGGGAAAGCGAGTCACTGAGCAAGGGTAGTGTGGGGAAGATTGTCATCCATCCTGGTAGCGTATCAAATGAGACTAGAAAGGAGATATGTGCACCCGAAGATCACATTGTTTGATTATGGTCTGAGACGTTGCAGTTTGCTAAAGGAGCATTCACTGCTCAAGCATTACAAAATCTGTTAATATCACTCAGGAACGATGTGGACAAGTGTATGGAGCATCTCGGACTGGGCCGATTTGCACAGATATGGAACAGGAAGAGGGGACTAAAAAATGTGGGCATTTTCGATCTAAAGGTAAAGGCCCCGTGTGGGGAAGTTTCATTTCCACAGTCCAAGTTGTGGTAGGATGAGTTGGCCCATCGTCAAAAGCCAGGATTTTCTGGCCTAGTCTATCAATGTCGCAACCCACAATCAAAGGCTTTATGGGGAGTGAAGCAGGGGATGGACAATACTGAACTGGGAACGAGACAGAGCTTGGAGAAGGCTGCGGTTCACTCTTTAGTTAGGGCAGATCCCATTGTTCATGTACCTGAGGGTGCGTTGGACGATGGAGTACAGAATGTCTCGTTGTTAGTCAGAAGCTCACTGGTGGGTGGAAAGAATGGGTCGGAGTCAGAATGTTTTGCAGTAGCGTCTGGCCAGTCTAGGTTTGGCTCAGAAGACACTGATGAGGCCACCGGTATGTTTGGGCTTGGTTGTCGCCGAAGAGAGACCTGCCCAAGAGATGTAGGAAGTTGGTGGAGGACTGCTGCAAGCTCCACAACTCTCCAAGTGTTTGCCATCGATTACTATGACGAAATCTTTTGGGTCTGGTTCAGAGTTTGTTAATCAGAGGCTTGTAGAAGAGACTTTGGTCGATGGCGGAGAAGTCCCGAAAGTCAAGATGGTCAATAGTCCGTCGATAGAGGTCAAGGTGGGAGGCAACACAGAAGAAGTCATTTTCGTGGGGAAGCAAGGGGGAGCTTCTTTAGGGAGAGTGGTGGCAGCAAAATGGAGATTGGGTCTAAGTCCAAGGGTGAGGTGGGAGAGGGGAGGGAGTATTGTATTAGTATTCTTTGGACATGCAAGAGTATCTACCTGAAGACATTTTCTTACAGCATGAAGAAGATGAAATAAGGGGAGATTTGGACGGGGTGCGAACCTTTGTTACTCACACCCCTGGTAGTGGATGTGAGAGATGGGTATCATCCTAGGGTGTCACCTAGGAGGGTAGTGGAAAGCGCTAAGGGATTTTATCAAGTTGTAGGGTTATTGTGTGAAGGTTATGAGGATAAAATGTTGGCGTTATTTGAGGGGATTGAAGCTGCCTGAGATCAATCAATGGCAAAATATACGACTGCTATTCCATTTACACCAGGGGCAAAAGGTAAGCGGGAATTAAATAGGTTGGCTTGGTCCCTTAATTATGAGAAGGGGGTACAATCTATTAGAGGCCGAGATAGGGGAAGGGGCTCATCTCGTTTTTATGAAGCCTAAAATCTTAATGTAGAACGTCAAAGAGATAAATGAGCTTAATAAAAGGTTGCAGATTAGAGGGTTGCTAAGGGATTGGAAGGCGGATTTTGCATGTTTGGTGGAGACGAAGATGACAGTTATCTCCAGGGAGGTGGTGTGGAGTCTATGGGGCTGCCATTATGTGGATTGGTGCTATATGGCTCTAGGAGGGGGACAAGACAAATTTTTTCACAGGGTGGCCAACTCACATCGTAAATTCAATCATGTGGACTCTTTGAATATAAATGGTGCGATGTCCAAGAATCCTTTGGAGATAAAGGAGCATATAGTACATTTTTATAACAAATTGTATTTTGAGCAGTGTTCTTGGAGGCCAAGGGTGGATGGTGTATCTTTCCTATCCATTGATGCAGATGAGATTATTTGGTTAGAAAGAGAGTTTGAGGACGAGGAGGTGTGGGATGTGGTCAGGCATATGAATGGAGATAAGGCACCGGGTCCAAACGGCTTCACAATGGCTTTCTTTCAGAAGTCTTGGGAAATTTTGAAAAAGGACTTTTTTTTTTTTTTTTGGATAAGTTTTTTTTTTTTTTAAAAAAAAGGACTTATGGCTGTATTTGCATAATACCATAATAGAGGCCAGTTTTAGAAGAGTCTTAATGCTACTTTGTTTCTTTGATTCCAAAGAAAACTTGTGCTATGGATGTAAAAGATTTTTGCCCTATTAGTTTGGTGGGGGGGATGGATAAGATTATTTCCAAGTTCTTGCGAACAGGTTTAAGTTAGTATTGGCCAAGATTATCTCCAACACACAGAATGCTTTTATTGGCAGTCGACAAATTTTGGATTTAGTGCTTACTGCTAATGAATGCTCGGATAGTCAAATTCGAATGGGGAAATCTAAGTTGTTGTGTAAGCTGGATTTGGAAAAGGCATATGATCATGTTAATTGGGACTTCTTGCTCTATTTGCTGCAGCGTTGTGGTTTTGGGGAGAAATGGAGGGCTTTGATATAAACTTTTATTTCTACGGTGAGATTTTCTATTCTTGTGAATGGAACCCCGTTTGGTTTTTCTAATAGTACTCGTGGGTTGCGACAAGGGGATCCACTTTCACCTTTATTGTTTGTGATGGTTATGAAGGCATTGAGCAGGATGTTGATTACAGCAAGGATTAGGGTTACTTGATAGGACTTTCAGTGGGGATCCAGGGATTCTGATGCTTTAGGTTTGAATCATTTACTGTTTGCCGATGACATGCTAATTTTTGTGATGCGCAAGCAGAACAAATTCGACATTTGCGCTGTATATTCTTATGCTTTGAGGTAGCTTCAGGATTGAGGATTAACTTAGGAAAATCAAAAATTATTCTTATTAGTGAGGTGAAGGTGTCGAAGGGTTGGCTCAACTCCTTGGATGTCGGGTCACATATTTGCCTATGACATACTTGGGTTTGCCGTTAGGTGCTTCTTATAAAGCCAAATGGAACGGCGATTGGCTGGATGGATGGAAGCGGATGTATTTGTCGAAGGGTGGTTAGCTGACTCTCCTTAAAAGTACTCTTTCAAACCTTCCTACGTATTACTTGTCGTTGTTCCCTATTCCAGTGGACGTGGCTAATCGACTTCAAAGGGATTTTTTATGGTGTGGCATTGGAGATGAGGCAAAATTTCATTTAGTGAATTGGAACAGGATCTGTACTCCATTACAATCAGGTGGGTTTGGAATTCACAATTTCATCCAATTTAATCGAGCTCTCCTGGAAAAATGGTTGTAGAGGTATGATAGGGAGAGAGAGAGAGGCATTATGGAGATGGTAATTGACGTCAAATTTGAGAGTTTAAGGGGTGGATGGTGTTCTAAGAGGTGTTGGGTACTTTTGGAGTGGGTGTGTGGAAACATATTATGAAGGGGTGGGATAAGTTTCGTAACTTTGTTCGTTTTGAGGTTGGGGTTGGGTCACTTGTAAGTTTCTGACATGATTTGTAGTGTAGGGATAGATCTTTGAAGCAATGTTTTCTAGTTTTGTTTAGTATTGTGAGGGAAAAAGATGCGAGGGTGGTAGATAATTTGGTTTTTTTTTTTTATTTTTTTATTATTAGTAAGAAGATTTTATTAAAAAAGCGTAAGGCGCCTCTAAGTATACAGGAAGTATACACAGGAACAACCCACCTAACCCACAGGTAAGCCCCATGAAACCCAAAAAACAAAGGTAAGCCCCCAACAAAACCAACAAACACGCAAGAAACAAAAGAAGCTCCCCAAACCCACAAGAAACCTACTTATCAAAAAAAAAAAAAAAAAAAAAAAAAAACCACAAGAAACCCAAAAAAACAAAGTTAAGGCCCCAACAAACACCCAAGAAACATAAGAAGCTCCCCAATACAATAAAAACCCTTATCAAGCACCTAAACCTGTCCCGAAAGCCCCCAAACAAGACCCCTATGTCATGAGAGCTTCTCCTTTCCAACACGTGGAGGAAGAGCTCTTCAAATTCAACAGCTCCCTCTTGCCTTTTGTCTTCTGACGAGCAATCATCTTGTCCCGATGGATTTCTTCTTCCAAGGCATCCAAGATAGCCAAAGACTCTTCATCATGAAAACCATCCATTACCCAATCCAAGGGCAACCCATCCCAAAATTCGTCGTCCTTCTCCCAAACAACAATCTCCCCATTTTGATCAAACCCGATAGGCCAATTCTGAGATTGGGAAAAGCCATTGCCCTCTACGGGTGGAGGAAAAATGTGACAACTCGTGGGGGGAGGGAAGTCCTTCCACTCCAATATCCTTAACCTCCCGAGGCGAAGGGTTAAGGAATCCCTTCCGATGGGAGCTCTTCTTGGCCAAACCCGCAGACTTCACTGGAGGCGCTGCAACTGTACCCTTACAGACAGGCGTCTTCAGAGCTACCAATGAATCAGCTAACAACTCCTCGTTCTATTTCACAGAATGGCCTACCCTGAGTTCTCTAGCCTTTTTGTAGTATCTCTGAAAGGGCTTAGAAGGATGCAAAATGGGAAGAGAACAATAGATCTTCTCTTCCAACATAGCCGCCCTTGATGGAGAAGGAATAGGGGCCAAACCAGCACCAACCTCGACTGAAAAGTTTGGTAAAGAGGCATGAACAAATCTAGAACCCACTTTAGACCTAACCGGAGCCGGAGCGATGTCAAAGGTCGCTGGAGGTAGCAAATCCAGAGCTGGCAAAGAAGGGAAAACGATAAGGGAGAGAGGCACGACGGGTGCGACCGCCGAAAAACACGACCCACCCCCAGAGCTTGACACCCCTTGACCCACCCCAGATTCAGCCGCCGTTGATATCTTCAGCTGAAGAAGACACCCAAGAACAACCATCAGAACAACACCCACAAGAGCTTTCGGCTGGTGCAAGACTTTGGGTTTAGGTCTCGGTAGAAACCGACCCAAATGAAGGCCTTTGCGTTTAAGGCCCTTACTAGTCCTAGTAGACCGATCCAACCTTTTCCCAAACACCTGACCCAAAGCCAAATAAAGGCTAACGAGCAAATTTCTCCACGTGTGCAAGTTCAAATTCAAAAAAGACCCCCTATCTGAAATCGCCCCACCTCTTGCAGAGAACCTAGGAGAACAAAGCTGCTTGATAAGCCCAGCGTTTCCCCTTCCTTCTTCCCACCCAGACTTACCATCGCAACCGAGGACTCACTCCCACAGCCCACTGCAGCAGAGAGAAAGGTAGAAATCTTACTCAACTCGCCGGAAAACTTGCGCCAACCCCAACCTCCGCGACCCTCAGGGATTAGAATGAACCCTCTCCAACCGCCCAGCCCAAACACTGCCGCCTCTAAGAACCAGCCATCTTTGTTGCCGCCTCTCCGGGCAATAAACAACTTCGTCCTTCCTTATATGACTTGATAAACTCTTGTTCTCCAGGAAAGCCCAAGAGCATTTCCATCGTCGAAACAAGCCACCCAGAACATTGGGAGCTCAGGATGACCGCGCCAAAGAAACCCTGTCTCTTCTCCTCCATCCACAACACCAACGCCCCCTCCAAGACCAAGAGGACAAAGGATTTCGACTCCACAAGGAATCTCCTTTCCATTTTGAGGCACACCCAAGCTCAAAAAACCAACCCAGAAAAGGAACGCATTCTCGCCAGAGAAAACAACCACCCAGTCGCAAAACCCACCTAATTTGGTTGTTCAAAATGGAGTTACTTAGTGGGATGTCATTTTACGCGTCTAGTCCAGGATTGGGAGATGGAGATGGTACTTTCTTTCTTCACTCGGCTTTATTCTATTCGGTTCGACACGGAAAGGATGATAGGTTAGTTTGGAACCTCTCCAAAATGGGTCTATTTGAAGTGAAGTCCTATTATGAAGTGTTAAATAGGAAAGATGGCCCTTAATTTCCTTGGAAGAGTATCTGGCGTATTAAAACTTCGGCAAGGGTGGCTTTCTTTGTATGGACAGCAGATTTAGGTAAAATTTTGACACATGACAATCTGCGAAAGAGAAAGGTCGTGGTGATTGAGTAGTGCTGTATGTGTGAAAAGAGTGGGGAGTTCATTGAACATCTGCTACCTTCATTGTGAAGTTGCTCACGATCTATGGAGTTACATTTTTACTTTATTTGAAGTAGAGTGAGTTATGCCACGAAGGGTGCTGGAATTGTTGACTTGTTTGGGTACGGTCCAGCTAAGGAAGTTTGGCAGCTAGTTCTATTGTATTTAATGTGGTGTCTTTGGCGGGAACAAAATGAGCGGCAATTTGAAGATGAAGAGACATCGATATTGGAGCTACGGAAACGTTTGCTTAACAAGTTATATATTTGGATAGCGGCTCATCATAGCTTGAGTATTTTTACTTATGCAGATTTCTTAAATTTATTTTATGTTCGTTCGTATTAGGAGTTTTGTTATATACTTTGTATGTACTAGGGATGCGTCCCTCAGCGCTTTATTAATGAACCAGCACTAGGTAATGACCTTTACAAACTTTTCTACTTACAAATGATGGGATGAATGTCTTCGTCTTGTGACTCTTACATTATTTATACGGGAGGGGAAAAAAAAAAGAACAAAACAAAACAAAAAAAAAACCCTTAGCTCTTCAAGAACAGTGTAAAGACAAAAATTAGAAAACTTTGCCTACAAAATGTTCTATAGTTATTTTCCTCTAAACTCTTTCTCAATAAGCATAACTTCAAAACAACAAAATCTTTCTTCAACAATCCAACAGACCCCTTTTAAATTTTTTTCTCTCGTTCATTCATTTCTGATAACTCAAAGTAGATTTAATAAATAAAGCACTATATATTAGAAACAACAAAGGCATCATATAGACATGAATTAAGAGAATAAGGAAAGATATGTCTGAAAGAACAATATTTTATTTATCACAAGTTACCAAATTTGAAACTTAAAATCTGAGAAAAACTAAGAACTCAAGAAGCATCAAACACAACCAACTAAAAGGATAGTTCAAGAAACTCACCTTAGAGCTTTCTCTCTTTGATGGTAGAGAAGATCTTTCCATGACATGACATAATCTAAGTTCATTAAGGGCATTCAAGAAAATTTGAATTGACTTGATCAGCTTATTGGACTCTGTGAATATATTTTCGTGCACCTGCATGTGAGACCGAGTTAACAAAGTAACTTTGCTTGAACAACAACGCAAAAGATATAGCAGACCAGAACACCACACACGCACGACTAACCATTAGATTAAGCTAATAATATAATTAACTCATACTTGTTTGTTACTGACATGCAATATTGGACTGATTTAGTGTGTGTGTGTGTGTGTGTGTGTATATATATTAAGTAATTCAAATACATTAAAAAGGTTGAGGGGTGCAACCCTAGTACACAGGAAGAATACTAGAGAACCCCTAATATATATAAAAAGAAGAACAAAAGTCCAAAAACTCAAAGAAATTATAAACGGGCAAGCTATTGAATGCTACTATCTATGTGTAAAGGCATTGTAACAACATCTTCAACTCTAACATCTCGTTCTCATTATCTTCAAAGCTTCTTGCGTTCCGGTTCTGCTCACACCATACACACCACATTAACCACAAAGGAGCCAACCTCCACACTTCCAAAGCAGTTAGATGTCCCAATTGCCCTCTCAAACTCACCAACTCTCTCACCCTTCGAGACATAACCCATGAAACACCAAACAACTGGAAAAGCGAAATCCATAGTTCTCTTGTAACCTCATAATGAAGGAGGTGATCAATAGATTCTCCACTTTTCTTACACATACAATATCAATCCACCACAATAACATTCATCTTTCGTAAATTATCCAAAGTCAAAATTTCCCTTAAAGTGGCGATCCACACAAAGAACATCACTCTCAAGAGAACCTTAACTTTCCAAATATTTTTCTAAAGAAAAGGGGAACTTATCGGCGAAAAAATAACACTAGATAGTAAGACTTCACTTCAAACAATTTCCTTTTAGAAGGAATCCAACAAATTTTATCCTAACCTCCTTACCATACTCATTGAGAATACAACTCAAAGAAAGCAGAAACCACTACCACCTCCCAATCATGCACATATCTTGTAAAGAAAATATTCCAATGAATATTTCAATTCCGGAATTGAATATGATCCACCACCCACGCATCCTTACAATGTATAAAACATAACAATTCTAGATAATAAAAACTTCAAAGGTTGCTCCCCACAACATAAATCATGCAAAAACCACACCGTAGATCCATTTCCACCGCCCCAGCTTTCTTAGGGATAAGAGACGCAAAAGTATCATTGAAATTCTTCTCAAACTTCCCTTGGCTATGAAACTCCTTAAAAAAATGCCATAATGTCCTCTTTTAATACCTCCCAACATTTCTAGAAAAAAGCCATAGAAAACCCATCAGGTCTTGGACCGTTATCTCCATTGAAATTTCTCACCACCTCCAACACTTCACTTTCCTCAAATTCTCTTTCCATCCAATTTCTTTCCTCAAAAAAAAAAAAAAAGTTGTTCAACTTTGGCCTCCAATTATACTGTTCAGAATACAATTGTTTATAAAAGTTCAAAATATATTCATTTATTTCTATGGAATCAGACGTCATGTTCCCATTTACAACTAGGGACTCCACCGACTTATTTCTTCTATTTGAGTTTTCCAAAAGATAAAACAATTTAGTATTTTTGTCTCCCTCTCTCAACCAAAGGGCCGAAGACTTCTATCTCCAACTTGCTTCTTCAAGAAGAATACTCCTTTCCAACCCTCTACAAATATCTTCCTTCCTTAACCCTCATCTTTAGTTAATGATCTTTCCTACGCAATCATATCCACCTCACACAGACCATCCACCTCACACAGACCATCCACCATCTCCTTCTTTCACTTCCCTACATTACCAAAGACCTCCTCATTCCATTTCTTCAAATTTGATTTCAATGCTTTTAATTTTTGTGCTAATGCATAACTAGGAGAACCCTGATAAATATAGAACCCCCATCATGTTTTTACCTACTCCACAAAACACTCTGATTTAAACCACATATTCTCAAACTCAAAATACCTACTAACCCTTCTTCCCGCACCACATTGGAACCACAATCCATTGGCAACGGAAAGTAATTTGTCAAGATTCTTGGAAGGCATCTCTGAGATACATTCGAAAAATATTCTTCCCGCTCCAGAGATAGCAGAAACCTATCAATTCTAGACCATGCCTCAGAATCTCAATCCAACCAACTCATCCCAAAGACATCTTTCTTTCCACATCATCATTTGGACCATACACTTGCAAATGCCCATTCAAAATTCTCAGTAATGCATCTGAAAGAACACGCTACCACAAAATTACCCACTCCTCAATCTTCTCCACCACCCACCTATCTCAAATTAACAAAATACCCCATGACGCCCCTTTCGAACCCAAATACAATCAATCCACAAAATGACAACCCCATAAACTACGAACCACCTCCTTAGTAATAACCTCCATTTTTGTCTCTTCCAAACAAACAATATCTGCTTTCCAATCGCTCATAAGTCCTCTAATCCGTAGCCTTTTCTCCTCATCATTCAGGCCTCTCACATTCCATGATACAATCTAAGGTTTCATAATGAACCCTTTTCCACCCCTTCCCTTCCCTGCCACTCTATGAGACTGACCTCCCTTGACATCATAATTCACTGAACCCAAGAATTACTTTAATTCAGAGTTTCCTATATTGCCTAGTTTCCCACTTAAATCTGGAACACCACCGCTGACAGCACTTTGAAACCTACTAGCTTCAATTGCAGTGAGCAAAGTCATCGGTTGAACCTCAAAACTTCAAATTACAATCCAACTAAATGACAAAAAAAAATTACCCTCTCAACCACCCAATCTGAAGACATTAAACTCCTTGTTCCTCAACTACAGCAAGTTGGTGAACATCCACCATCTCACTTCTCTTACTCTCCTCATCTACACGTCACCATGGCCAAAGATGGATGAAACACATCCCCACAATAGCACCTATCTTTATCAACCTCAAAACCTCCTTCCCCCACTCCATTCTCCAAACTTTCCATAGAATTCCCATAGCCCAAGTTTAAGATGGGTCCTGTATTCAGTTATCCACCTACCACCTGATACAAAATTTGGTTGCTCAAAACAGATTCGACCCTCTGCTTTGAAGCATTGTCCAAGAACATTCCCCACTTCCAACATCCCATTCACCCCCAAATCATTCCTTTTCACTCTCTGACCACAATCCAAACTGCGCCTCGATATCACCAAACTACCCTCTTACTGTCTAACTCCTTCCCCACCCACCTCAAACAGTACTTCGTTGTTCCTATTTGTGCAACACCCATATATAGTTGTTGTACCTTTCAATCTCTTTTTAACAACTACCGATCTTCCCAGAACGTCAGCAACACATCCCTCCTGGCCAATACCAACCAGTTCTTCATTCTTGTCTGGGTGACACCCAGACATTGAAACTTTTTATTTTGACATCTTCTGTGCAACTTCCGAGCTTACCGGAATTTCAGCATCAGCTCCCTCCCGCGTAAGAAGTTTCCCCTGCTTTAATACCCTCAAAATCACTCATGTTAAACCTTTCGGCATTATCTAAAGAAAGCCCATTATTTCCTTCAACCAAAACGACATCAAACTAGTAACCAAAGAAACAACTCGCGACACGTCTCCGTCAATGGTGCAACCTGAATGCCCAGAAGCTTTAACAGCTCCATCTCTCACAGAAACTGACTTCGCAGCTGCCGTCTCCGTGGTCTGACATGTCCCAGACGTGGAGCCAGGCGTTCCTGTCTTCACTCTCCATTGAACCGCCTAGCTGGGTTGTTTCTAACAACTATACACAGCTACCTTACTTGCACCAAGCTCAAAGGCTTTCAAATGGGCTTCCATACCATCCTTATCGTCTTCCCCTCTTTTAAACAAACTCAGGCCCTTTTTCTTTAATTTGTGAAGCCCAATATCCTTTCAACCCATCACCATATTATCTTCACCTTCGAAAGTTACATCTAAGGTCTTAACATTTGTATCTTTCGAAATTCCTTCTTACTCTGGCCCTCCCACAAACCTGGCCCCATTTAACTCCAAGCCCATCTCTAACTTGATCAAATATGTGTCTACTTCCCTTTTAAGAGACTGCAACATATCTTCTAACGGATGAAAATTCAATACACCTTCCAAAACAGCCATAGATTCCTTCAAAGCGTCTTCTCCAGCTGGAACCGTGTGATCTATAGGCAATGTTTGTGCCTCCTTCCTTTCAAAACCTTGTATGGCCTTCAATGTCTGTTTCTCAAAAATGCCCATAATACCCCTGCTCAAATGCTCTCTTTCCTGAGATTGCCCTTTCCTGTTCAGCACATCCACGTACGACAGCCATCCGTGCTCCACTGTCCCCGCCAGCCCCGAATGAGAACCAAAAGACAATTTTTATGTCCTAGGTTTCAAGCAAAAGAAAGAAGCATGTACACTTCAGTGACATTATATTGACTAGGAGAGAGAGAGAGAGAGAGAGAGAGAGAGAGAAGGTTATTGGTTTAAGTTTTATAGCTGTTAAAAAATATTAATTATAACTAAATTCACGATTTATTATCAAATATTTTGGGATAACTGCTAGTTTAATATGGTATCAGAATGGAAGTCCTGAGTTCAAACCATAACTTCCACATCATACATCCCATTTAAGTTAAATATTCCACATGTTAGTCACCATTTATTGAGGAAGCGTCTAGCTACACATGTAGAGAGCGTTAAACTATTAATTAAATGATTAAGTTCATCATATCTTATCAAATTAAGGTTTTGAAAATAATTGGTAATTTAACCATAACAATAATGCACATGTACCAAAGAACAACTTAACAACAAAACCATATACCATGCCACTTGGGCTCAGTTACATGCACAAGTGTACATCTCAAGTTTATTTCCCCCGTCCTCTTGTCCTTGAAAGGCATCAAGTGCAATATCACTACTACTTGTTTGCTCATGTCTAAAGTACTTACATCTTGTCCTCAAATAGAGCCATATCCACCATACCTGGAATATGTTAATTTCTTATCTTTTCTTAAGTTATCACTTGTCCAAATCAACATCCTCCTTTCAGCTATCTCATATAGCATTATCTAGCTGCTTGACTACAAGGCATGGGATTTATAGAGCATGATTGACCTTACAGAACATGATATTTTCCCTTTATATTTGATCAGAACATAATGAACACAGAAAGAGGCACACTCTAAAAACAAGAAACAAAAAACGACCAAATAACTTAAGAATACAACCTGCAATGAGATAATTTTATGAAGATCCACATCCATATCTTTCCTGCCAGCCAGATTGACAATAACACTTGGCAACAGAAGCTCAGCAACTTCAGCTTTCAGCAACACAATATCTTGACATAATCTGCAATCCAGATGTGAACCTTATTAATCGAGATGTAAGGCAATCATGAAGAAAAAATAGTAAACACAACTTGATTTAGGAATCCTCAGGTTGTCTCTTTGAAGTATAAATGCAATACCTTAGAATTACATCATTGCAATAGCCAATAAGCGTGTACACAAGTGGACAAATCCACATGTCAAAAGCTTTACCATGCGTCACCCATACAGTAGATTTATCCAACGAAATTGCTTCAGCTGATAATATAACCAATCATATTGATGCATATTCAAAATTTCAAAGGACTAATCATAGAACAAAAAGTATAAAACCCAAGCAAAAACAAAATGGGAGGTTAAGGATCAAAAAACAAGGAAATACCAGATTTAGTCGTCTCAATAGATAGAACAGAACAAAAAATCAAAATAGATTATAAAGGTTTTGGACAAAAAGAAGGGAGCAAGAGAAGAAAACTTAAAAAGGAAAAAAGCTTCCAACTTTACATTAACTTGCCAAACATCCCGTGACCAAAATAAATAAGCTACAAAAATTAGTATCCATGTACCTTTGAACTTCCTTTCCAGATCCAAAAGGAACTTTTCCACTAGCTCAATATTAATGCCCTTGGAGTGAACCTACAAGACGAATATGTAGGTAGGGACAGTAAAGAAGACAAAACCAAAAAAAGAGTACTTAAAATGTTGACTATTTAGTTAAGGACAATATAATGGAATTACAACCATAAAATGGTGGGAAAAAAGAAAGCAGAAAAAGCATGTTAAACCTATTTTCCCAGCAATTAACCCAAAATGTTGAAAGAGAATGTAGATGTGAGTCCAATAGCTTCCAAAAAAGTCAATTCATCATCTTTGGGCTTTCCTTTCTATTTAAATCACCTTTTCATCATCTTTGGGCTTTCCAAAAATTGCATCCTCAAAGAAGCTAGAGACCACGTCCACCTTCCAATCATACACATGTCGAATAAACAAAATATTCCAATGATGCTTTGTTTAATAAAGCTTTACTGGGTAAATGGCTTTGGAGATTTGCTCAAGAAGATAATTCTTTATGGAGACAGGTGATTGTGAAGTAAGAGAACTAGAGAGGGAGTTGGTGTTCTAAGGAAACTCGAGTGCCATATGGAGTGGGTCTTGGGAGGATTATTAGAAATGCCTGGGGAAGTTTCTCGAACTTGGTCCTACACAGTAGGAGACGGATCTCGCCTTCATTTCTGGCAGGACTTGTGGTGTGGAAAAGTGACTCTTGAGTCCCTATTCCCAAAACTCTATTCTATAGCTATAGAGACCTTAGTGTCGGATTACATGGACTCTTCCGGCATTTATGTCCATTGGAACCCGACTTTTCTTAGGGTGGTTTAGGATTGGGAGCTTGAGTCCTTTGCTGCATTCCTCGATCTATTATACAAATCACAACTTCACTGTTGTGATTCGGAAAGTTGAATTTTCGCTATGGAAGGTCACTACTCTCTATCCATTTTTTTTATTCTCTGAGAAATGACTTGTTTCAGACATCCTGAGTTCAGCATCAAAACTAGAATCCAGATAACAAAAACATCACATTCAAACAGCAAGCAACATCTCCATTTTTTTTTTGTCTACAGCTAAACAACCTGCTGTTTCACCCACTGTTGAACAACTTGCCATTTTGCTCAGTGTTATATGACTTGTTTTTGTCCCTGATCAAAACCTCCATGTGCAGCCGCCTGAGATCGCATTGCTGCCACTAAAAAACTGTGTTCTTAAAACAACACCCAGAAACAACCGAACAACCCAAAAAAGACTACCTTTATCAATTCGATTCAACAAAACAAACTAAATCTCACTTCTAATCCACGGATCAGAAGCATCCGTATGGCTGACGTCAACAACTGTAAAACACTGTGTTTCCCTATATTTTTCTGAATTGTTTGGTAAGATTCGATTTGCTCTGATACCAAGTTCAAATAGTATATCAAGAAACAAGAGAAAAATAAGACAGAAGAAAAGATTCTGAAAAGAGAACGCCAGAAATTTAGAGTTCTAGTGCTCAAGTATTATTTATAATGGCCACACATAGTACGAGTACCTAAATGCCCTCCAGTATTACAATAATAAAATTAATTCTTAACCACCGAAATTCACTCCCCAAAAATAACTTTAAATCATTTCATGTGGAAATTCCAATGTAAATCAATGAAAAAGCAGTGATGCTGAGGAAGCTGATATGATGCCAGAAATAAATGTAGCAGGATACCCTACCACAGTAATACTTCATGCGTCAAGACCAAAAACAAGAATCTTTCACCCATATTGCTGAAAAAGATCTTGTAGCATCTTATAAATTTAAAATTGATATTAAAAAGTAGACATAATAAATAGAAGAATACTTGCCTCAATAAGAGACCTCTCATAAGAATCAAATGACGTTAAAGCTCTTTGACCACTTTCAGTTGAAAGTATTCCCTGGTTGATGGGGAGAAACAAATCATAAAAACATAAGTAATACACTAGAGAACCAAAACAAATCATAAAAACATAAGTAATCAAATGAATGAAAATAACGTGTCACTTACCTCAAATTCCAGGAAATAATGCAATCATTATAACAGCACCCAACATACCTTTAAGGACTACCCAGCAGTAGATTACTTTGCCAATATCTTAGATCTTTATATAAAGCATCTAGGTAATCATTTAAACTAAGAGCACTAACCCATTCCTATATGTATATACTATCCTTGTATTTTCATTTTTTTTTACAGGTTCACCAGGTCTAAATTTTCGAACAATAACAATATAACTGAAAAGCCATATCATTTAGACTCAATATAGTTTTTAGTCCAAAATTCATATCCTTGACAAGGATTTCATCATTTTTATCAAAATAACTCCTCTCCTCTACCTTATTCCCACCCTCCTAAGCTCTCTAACACTTTCCGTTAACCAACCCCTTGCTTTCCATCGAGTTTTTATGTTGACAATTTACTTTCGTATAACTTTTACAATGGAATTCAAATTCTATTTGGTCCAACTTCTGCAATGATTTAAGGTTACATTTCTCTTCGTAGTCATGTTTTGTCTTACCATTCAGGTGGGTTGCACTTCTACCATATTCTAGTCTAACAGCTTAATTTTGTCATTTCCCCTTTTCTTAGGTTGACAAATATCTACTTATAATAAATAACAAGCCCCAAATGCCATTAAATATAGAGGAAAATATATTTAAGCCCCCTGAACTACCAGCTATTTTAAAAAAAGCATCACGAATTGACAAGTGTGACACTTGGATATATCAAACTACCATTTTGTGTCAAAAAAGCTACTTTGTTAGCCCCGCCCGTTATATTGGATGAAAAAGTGGTAAAGTGCCTTGCATGTAACCATTTTGACTAAAAACTTCCTAAAATACCCATTTTTTCTTAAAAAAAAAGCCAAAAAAAAAAAATACTAAAATAAAAACAAAAACATAATGGAAAGGGGGGGGGGGGGGGGGGGGGGGGGGGGGGTTAAAGCAATCAATATAATAGCACCCAACTGGAAAAAAAAAAAAAAAAAAAAAAAAAAAAAAAAAAAACCTGGTCGTTAGGGTGGCTGCATCTCTTGTATTCTTTTTATGTACGATAGATTTCATAGATTCAATAGCTAATGATAATCGCTGGTTTCTACAATTTTTTTTATTTATACAAACAAATTACCAGCCAGGTATCATGCACATTGAAATATAAGAAACCATAGCAAAATGTAACTGTGTTCCAGCCTCATACGCTTCATCAAAGGGCAAAGCCATATGGGCCTGTATTCACTCACCCGAAGAGCTTGTGAAGTCATATCAACTATTTTAACAGATTCATCCATCAGGTACTTTTTCAGAAGTCTCAAAATCGCAATCAAAAGTTCTTCAGATATGCCAGTAACCATGTTGAAGTTGATTTCTGTAGCAGTATAGTGATTAATAGGTTGGCAAACATGAATGTGACCAGAGACTCCAGGCAAATGGAAAACAACACAATGTGGGTCCCCAATACCAACCTGCAGTCACAATCAAAAGAGAAAATGTTGCAAGCCCAATTATATGAAACCTAAATATGAAGTGAAACAATCCACTAGTCATACCCTAGAAATGAAATCAGACACCAATGCTCTAAAACTATTGGCGTCATCTAAACCGCACATACGGACAAGTGTCCAGACTGCAGACACAATCTCATGGTCACCATGCCAATATCTATTTGCCACAAGATCTTCCGCATTCTTTCCACTCCAACAAGTTTCATCCGTGAGTAACTTCTTGTGCAGTGCTTGGAGACTGAAAGGATATACCATGTGTATAAAGCATATCAGCACACATTTACAACCCATGTTAGATCACAAGTTTTCAATTAACAAAACTAGAACAATGCAAATTGAACCATTAAAATAGTAAGAAATTTAAAAACAAACCTACTTTCTAGTAATTTATTAAAATTTGATGTTCTGCAATTCTAGTAATTTTTTTACAATTTGATGCAACATCAGTCTACAACCTCAGATTTGATGAATTTTATTTAAGAACAGAAAAGAATGAACGATAAGAAGATCACCTCCACAAAAGTAGCCTTGGTGGAAGGTAGGAAGATCTCTTCACAAACTGAAAATGGGCCCAATACAAAGGAAAAACATGAAAAATGAGATGTGAAGAATATTTAAATTACTTAAACAGTGATGCAAACCTTCTAAAAGTTGAAAACGCTCTACCTTTAATAAGTGGTCTCTTGGGGAGTATGCTCGGCACAATTCCTGATGGAACTTTCGTAGTTCATCGAAGATATCTATTTCAGGGAAGGGTTCCAATTCCTGAAATTAAGAAATTGCCAATTCATAGCAACATCTCCACCGAACTGAGTTTAAGCCTTAATTTGAATAAATCTACTTCTAAGGATTCAGAAAAACCTACTCTGATGTAATCATAAAGAGATGGATCAGAATCCACAGTTAGTTGGAGTAACAACGACAAAACTTGAGAGGATCTGGTGCTGGAATGTTCTCCATTAGCTTCAGATGGAATGCAACAAGCCACCAACTTTGACACCAAAAACTGCATTGATACAAAATCAGAAGAGAGCAGAGAATGTTGAGGGAGAAAGGAGCTAAACACATGACAATTTATAATTAACACATGACACATACCTGAAGTTGCTCACCCAGCACACTGATAATTTCTTTGGAAGGGTTACTTTTAAAAATCCTCAGCAATGCAGAGATGATACGACAGCATTGCTCTTGTAAAGCAAGACAACCAATGAATTGCCCAATCAAGTTGAAAAGATAGCTGCACAAATTCAACATTAGACAACCTCAAAGACAAATCATACGACTGCAAAGTCACATAACTCTAATTTTTAGTCTTGTATAACATGAAAGCTAATCGTCCAATCAGAAATAATACCGCAAAAACTCAGAGCATCAAGCTAAAATTTTAAAATCCATCAAATATATAAAATTACTGAAGCGCCCCAAGAAAAAGAAACCCCTGCAAGCGGAAGGGGATAAAGCCAACAAGCAAACAACCACCATTAAATACATTTTCTTTATAGCTAATCAACAAATATTATAAAAAACGTAAGGTACGCCTAAGTACACAATAAGTATACAAAAGGAACACCAACAAAGAATAAACAAAACCAATCCAAGGAAACCCACAAAAACCCAAAAGAAAGGACTACAAAAAGACCCAAAGTCCCAACAGAACTACAACAACACAGCCACAAGCAGACCCCCTCCCAAGAGCACTAGGCTTCATCAGAACACTAAAAGAACCCTCGGAGTAGCCGAAATCACCCACCTCTCCATCCAACCCTAACTCTCCCTCTTGCTAATCACCCCCCTTCGAAGTCTCACCCAAGTCTAAATATTCGGTTAGAGGAGAGATTAAAACGTCAACCACAATCGGATCAAGGATAAATGGCAGCGGAAAAATGCCACCATGTGGGAAGGGAGGCCACCATATCAACCTAGCTGGAGCTGGCCAATCGAACCGAAAGACACCCAAAGAAGAAGATGGATGTTGAAAGAAGTCTGACAACATACCCGACAAAATTTGGGGGAAGCACCATGCTACTGTTGTTAACACCGGCAATGGCGGGTGCAGAAAATGACCTCCAGCGTCATCAGACAACTTCGACCTCGCTGAAATAGATCCAAAATGCCAGAGCACGTCAGACAATATCGTCGGACCAAAACATCCTTTGGCGTGACCTCCTGCGAGCCATTAGGCTCCACAGTCGAAGATAGCCTAGAACACCCAGGCAGGGCACTAAAACCTAGCAAACACTCCTGCAAGAAGGCCAACTTCCATCTTCGAAGCCCTCTTGCCCTTGGACTTGCAATTATAAAACTTCAAGGGCTTGGGAGAGTTTTGTGGGAGTCCCCGATTTGTTGACGGGTTTAGGGTAGACATACCTATAGGGGAACAAGGCCTCGGCGAAAGCTGGATATGACCGTCGGCAAAATTTGCTAGCTTCAACCTAGTCAGAGCAGACCCATCATACCGGAAAACACCAGACTTCATTGCTGAGTCCATAGAAACTCCCGAACCTAATACCAGCGAGATCAAGGGAATAACATTTTAGGGCTAGCAAAACGGGTTGGCATGTCAGAAACAGGTTGGCTTGTTGACCCGCCAACCTATTAGGGTCAACCCGAACCCGAACCCGATATGATTAGCTAAACAGGATGGCACCCTAAACCCGAACACAACACACTAATTTACCGAGTAACCCGACAAGACATGACAGACCCGTTTAGCTAATGGGTCGTGCTGAGTTGATACGACTCAACACAACCTATCTGACCTGATCCTTTAAAAAAATATTAATAATAATAAGTTCATGAAAAAGTGTTTGTCTAGTCTACCAATTAAAATTAATTTTTTTAATACTAGCAGAAAGATGATTGTCTAGTCTGCCAAACAAAATCATTAAAAAGGTTTTGACCTCCGAAAAAAAAAAAAGGAACCATCAAGAGAATCGCAAATTAAGTTCCATATCCAACTTTGCTTCAAAAGATCACAGGCAAAAATATAAAAAAATAAAAAAAAAAAAAAAAAAAAAACATATTTTGTTTCAATTAAATGATCAGATCTCAACCTAACAAGAATCAAAACTACAAGTATTGTTCTCAAAAGGAAGATAGAAACATGGATATATCTAGACTGAACAAGTCCAAGCAAAGAAAGATAGCAGCTAAATCGGCTTGATCTAACATGGAAAGGAATCTCCCCCTTTTGCCACCCTTTCTACAAGTACTATCACTAGGAATCGGGGTCACATCCTCTTAAACAATATTTACTCTCTTCAAGTAATACTAAAAGAGGAGTGGAATTCAAAACCAAGAAACATCCACAATAGTAAAGATAAAGCAAAGTGCATGACGACGCCGCTGGAGGGTTATGACTTAGCAGGTGTGAAAATCATAAAATGTGAAATGATGTTTGGGTTAGGAGGTTTTGACCATTTCGTGTAGTAATTTTTTATTTTTTATTTTTAACGGGTTGACCCATTCGACACAATTATAAATGGGTCATAAACGGATTGACCCGATTATGACCCGAACCCGATTAACATAAACCCGAAACCTATAACTTAATGTCGAATTCACGGTGTCAATGGACAGCACACAGCTGTCCATAATTGTTTCGTGTTTCCTTATTTTTAGCCCACGATTGTTTCCTTATTTCTCCATTTATTATTTTGTATAGTTAGCGTATATATTTAACAGATTATAGTTTACATGTATAGGGCTAGAATCATGCAGGACCATATTTCCTTTCCACGTATAGCATCCTTGTAAAGTCTATATAATACACAAAACTCAAGGCTAAATGATTCAGCCATTCAAATAATATATTGTCATGGTATTAGAGCCCAATTGCTAAGTTTTCCTTTCCCTGCATTTTTTCTTCTCGGTTTCGAACGTGACACTGGTGGATTTCGGTCAGGTCTGTGGTGTACCCATGATTTTTTTTCTCCTCGTTGGGTCTAGTCTAAGTCTATCGGACCAGTCTGTGTGGTCCTGTGGTGTCGATGCGTCTCCCCTTGGTGGTTCTGGTGTTTCGCTGGTTTGGGTACTCACCGCACAGTGGTCTGTCACTCTCGACACAATCCTCTCGGCCCAAGTCTCTCGGAATAGTCTTCTGCAGCTTGTGTTGGTGTTTTCGGCAGCCTCTGTTTGAGGTATTGGTGGTTTTTTCTCGGCACTTCTCTGGGCAACAGTGCAGTCTGTCACTCTCGGTGGATTTCTCAGCAATCCTCTCCTTTGGTTTGTTCTTTTTCGACTTCTCTACGTTACAGCACAGTTGTTTTTGGGCCTTTTGATTTGTCTCGGGTTCTATTTATTCTCTATGGATTCTGCTCCTGTGTGTGTTAAGTTTACAGGCACCAATTATGCTACCTGGGCATTTCAGTTTGATTTTTTTCTCAAGGGCAAAGCTCTTTGGGGTCATATTGATGGCACGGATGTTGAACCATCATCCACTTCTGAAAAATCTAAGGCTGACGAGTCTTCTCCGTCATGGGTTGTGCTTGATGCACGTATCATGTCCTGGCTTCTTGGTTCAGTGGAGTCTCATATTGTCACCCACTTGCGGCCCCATCGCTCTGCTCAATCCATGTAGGTTTATTTAAAGAAGGTTTAGCATCAGGATAATGATGCTCGTCGCTTTCAGTTAGAACATGCAATTGCCATGTTTCAGCGTGGTAGTCTTTCCATCCAAGACTATTACTCGGCATTTTTGACTCTTTGGCACGAATATGCTACCTTGGTTACCGCGGAAGTTCCTGATGCTGCCCTTTCCACTATTCAGACTCTTCACGCCACTACCCAGCGTGATCAGTTTCTTATGAAACTTCGTCCAGAATATGAATCTGTTCGCTTCTCTTTCCTGAATCGATCTCCTGTTCCCTCTCTTGATGTTTGTTTTGGTGAGTTACTTCGCGAAGAACAACGTCTTAGCACTCAAACTATTTTGGAGCAATCTCATGGCAGTTCTGGGCCTGCAACTGTGGCCTTCTCTGCCCAAGGACGTGGACCACCTATGCATTCTCGAACCTTGCAGTGTTTCTGCAACAAGGCATCTAGGCATATTGCTGCCAATTGTAAAGCATTGCTCCAAGGATCTATCCCCACACCACCAATCTTGCCAAAAGCTAATATTTGATCCATTCCCCAGTTCAAACCGAACAAAATTACGAAATTCCTCCCACCCCCTCCTAATATGCTTCCATACACCTACTCCAAATGAACCCGAAGCCTCTTTCGAACACCACCCCCCCTTTAAACTCTCAAACTTGGCATCAATCACCAAATGCCATAAAGCCTCTCTCTCCCTACCATATCTCCACAGCCACTTACCCAAGAGAGCTCGATTGAGCTGGATGAAATTGTGAACTCCCAACCCACCTGTAGGCAAAGGTGTGCAAATCTTGTTCCAATTAACTAGATGAAATTTGGTCTCGTCACCAATGCCACCCCAAAGAAAATCCTTTCGAATTTTATCGAGACGATTAGCCACCCTCACAGGAATAGGAAACAATGATAAATAATAAATGGGGATGTTGGAGAGCGTACTATTAATAAGAGTCAACCGAGCACCCTTCGACAAGTACATCCGCTTCCAACCCGCCAACCTCCTTTCCATTTTTTCAATATCACCATTCCAAATAGAGGTGGACTTGTAAGAAGCACCCAACGGCAAACCCAAATAAGTCATAGGCAGAGAAGCAACCCTACATCCAAGAAGATTAGCCAGCCTTTCGACATCCTCTACTCCACCAATAGGGACGATTTCTGATTTTTCTAAATTAATTCTCAAGCTAGAAACTGCCTCAAAGCATAAGAAAATACATCTCAGATGTCGAATCTGTTCTTCTTGAGCGCCACAAAAGATCAAAGTGTCATCCGCAAACAGCAGGTGATTCACAACTACGGCCTCGGAATCCCTGGAGCCCACTGAGAACCCAGTCAAATTACCCTGATCCAAAGCGGTAGTCAACATCCGACTCAAAGCCTCCATAACCACCACAAACAACAGAGGAGAAAGAGGATCTCCTTGTCGCAACCCACGAGAGCTACTAAAAAAACCGGCTGGGGTTCCATTTACAAGAACAGAAAATCTCACTGTAGAAATACAAAAGCGTATCCACTTCCTCCATTTTTCCCCCAAACCACATCTCTGCAACAAATAAAGCAAGAAGTCCCAGTTCACATGATCATAAGCCTTCTCCAAATCCAGCTTACACAGAAGTCCAGGTTCCCCCGATCGAATATGACTATCCACACATTCATTTGCAATAAGCACAGAGTCTAATATTTGTCTACCACCAATAAACGCATTCTGAGTGTTGGAGATAATCTTGCCCACAACGGACTTAAATCTGTTTGCAAGAACCTTTGAAATAATCTTGTAAATCCCCCCAATCAAGCTAATAGGGCGAAAATCTCTCACATCCATGGCACCAGTCTTCTTGGGAATCAAAGTGACAAAAGTAGTATTCAGACTCTTTTCAAGCTTGCCTCGAGCATGAAATTCAGCAAAAACATTCATAATGTCAGATTTTAAAAAGCCCCAACACTTTTGAAAGAAAGCCGCAGTGAATCCGTCAGGGCCCGGCGCCTTATCTCCATTCAAGTCCCTGATAACATCCCACACCTCCTTCTCCTCAAAAGCTCTTTCTAGCCAGGTGCTCTCCTCCTCATCAATGGATAAAAAAGATAGGCCCTCCACCCTAGGCCGCCAGGAACAGTTCTCTGAGTACAGCTTGTTGTAAAAGTTAACTAAATGCTCCTTAATCTCCGTAGGATTTCTTGAAATTATACCGTTAATATTCAAAGAATCCACTTGATTGAATTTGCGATGTGAGTTGGCCACCTTGTGAAAAAATTTTGTATTCTTATCCCCCTCCTTTAACCACAACGCTCTAGACTTTTGCCTCCAGCTCATTTCCTCAAAAAGAAGGGTCTTCTCCATCTCTCTCGCCATATCCACCCTACGAATTTTTTCGTCCTCCTCAAGACCGTGGCATTCTTCGATTAAATCCAGCTCTCGAATACCCTCCAATAATTCTTTCTTCTTTTTCCCTAGATCACCAAACACTTCTTCATTCCATTTCCTCAAGTCAGCTTTCAAAGCCTTCAATTTATTGGCCAAAACGAAGCTTGGCAAACCAGAAAAATCATAAGACATCCACCACTTTTGAACCTGCTCAACAAAACCCTCGTATTTCAGCCACATGTTTTCAAACTTAAAATACCTGTTTCCTCCTCTATTTGTCCCACAATCCAATAACAAGGGAAAATGATCAGAGAAAAGCCTTGTCAATCTCTTCTGAGACACATCAGGATAGCGTTCCTCCCACTCCGAAGAAATTAAGAATCTATCAATTCTAGACCAAATAAGATCTTCCTGACCATTAGACCAAGTAAACTGACCATCCTCCAGGGGTAAGTCCACCAGATTATGCAAGAAAATGAAGTCTGAGAACTCTTCCATAGCTGCCGAGAAGCTAGCACCACTAGATCTCTCACTGGGAAAGCGAACCACATTAAAATCCCCCCCAATACACCAAGGCATCTCCCACCAACTCATCAATCCAGCTAACTCATCCCACAACACCCTCCTCTCCCTGTCATCATTCGGACCATAAACACCCCCAAACGCCCAAATTACATTATCACCAGTGTTGCGCAAAGAACAAGCAACAGAGTATCTACCTATACACTCCTCCACTTTCTCCACCACCCTTCTATCCCACATTAGCAGAATCCCACCCGATGCTCCGTTGGCACCTAAATAACACCAATCAACGTGAATGCAGCCCCAAAGACTTTGCACCACCTCTCTAGAAATAACTGCCATCTTCGTCTCCACCAAGCAAACAATATCCGCCTTCCAAACCTTTAGAAGCCCTCTAATCTCCAATCTTTTCTCGATCGCATTAAGCCCTCTAACATTCCACGACAAAATTTTAGGCGTCATAATATCGAGATGTGCCCCTACCCTTCTGCCTACCTCTCTCAGACTGAGCCCCTTTCTTCTCATAATTAACAGACCAAGTCAGCCTATTTAATTCTCTCTTCCCCTTCACCCCTTTAGCAGGCGTAAACTTAGACTTGGAATCTGCCAAAGAGAGGTCTCTAGCCACTTCAATTTCCTCAAACAAAGCCAACAATCTGTCCTCAAAGTGACCACAAGAAAGCCCAATGCTTGGATAATACCTCTTAATTCTTTCCAACACCCATCTAGGTGATACTCTCTGCCTGTCTGCATCTTCCACTGCCAGTGGAGCAATAACTAACGGCTCATAGCTCTGAAATTCCCCCTCACCGTCTCTGGAATTTTCTTGCAGCAGGAGTCCTTCATGAAAATGCTCAAGCAGCGTCGAAGAACATTCAAATTGAGCACACTTCTCATCCACCACACATTCAACAGAAGCCCCACTCTCCATTATGTCTCCTAATCCTTTCCAGAGGCAAATATCCATCGGAGGACCCCTTAAAAAAGCTTCTGAAACGATACCCACTTCTCCTTCTACAGCGGAAACCATCACCAACTCAAGACTACCTACTCCCTGCCTCTGAGACACTGGGTCCACAACACGCCCAGAGATACCCATTCCAACACTCGGCTGTGAAGTTCTCACCTGAGGAGTCACCAGAAGACCTCCACCCTCTGCCGACACAGCCAAGCTGAGATCATTGCCAACGACAGTACCCCTCTCTCCTAGATCGGAAGTCACTGAAACTGCCGTTGAGTCGAACCCAGACTGCCGAGAGCCGTCAGAATCCAGCCTCAGAATCCTGAACCACCATTATGAACATTCCACTGAATAGCACCATTATGAACATTCCACGGTAGAAGATAATTTGGTGGTTCATAATGGTGCTATTCAGTGGAATGTTCTATTCACGCGACATATTCAGGATTGGGAGTTGGATATGGTCATTTCTTTCTACGATCGTCTATACTCCAGTTCGGCTCGACATGGGGAGGGTGACAGGTTAGTGTGGAATCCCTCTAGAAAATGTCTATTTGAGGTGAGATCCTTCTACAAAGAGCTTATTAGGAAAGGTGGCCATGTTGTCCCGTATTTTCCTTGGAAGAATATTTGGCGTGTTAAGGCTCCAACTAGGGTGGCCTTCTTCGTTTGGTCAGCTGCTTTGGGCAAAATTTTGACACATGATAACTTGCGTAAGAGGAAGGTGATAGTAATTGAGTGGTGTTGTTTATGTAAGAAGAGTGGGGAGTCTATTGATCACTTGTTGCTTCACTGCGAGGTAGCCCAGGCTCTTTGGAGCTTTGTCCTTACTTTATTTGGGGTCGAGTGGGTTATGCCACGTACGGTGTTGGAGTTGCTGAATAGTTGGGGGGCGGTGCTTGGGGGTGGTCTTGCTATTGAGGCTTGGCGGTTAGCTCCTTTATGCTTGTTGTGGTGTATCTGGAGGGAGCGGAATGCTAGGCTGTTTGAAGATGTAGAGACATCCATGGTGGAGCTTCGGAAGCGGTTGCTCAATACTTTATATTTTTGGATAGCGTCCAATCATAGTTTGAGTTCTTTTACTTATGTAGAATTTTTAAATTTATTCTCTGTTCGTCCCTGTTAGGGGTTCTCTTGTATACTTCCCGTGTATAAGGGTTGCGCCCCTCTGCGCTTTTTATATAATTGCAATTACTTATCAAAAAAAAAAAAAAAAGCATATTGCTGCCAATTGTCCTAAAAAATTATGTTCTTATTGCAAGAAGAAGGGTCACATTATCAAAGATTGTCGTATTCGTCCCCAAAATCGTCTGGCCCAAGCATTTCAGACTTCGGTTCTTGCCACGCCTCCTGTCGCTCTTGTCTCTCCTTCAGATGCGTCCTCTGTTCCTGCCCCTCCTGCACCAGATTACTGCACTCCAGCAATGGTGCAACAGATTCTCATTTCGGCCTTATCAGCAATGGGGTTTCAAGGTAACCATTCCCCTCAACTCTGGTACGTGGACTCGGCAGCTTCTAATCACATGACTCCTACTCACACCTCTTTACGTCATGTTCGGCCCTATGATGGTCAATCTGTTATTCAGACTGCCAATGGCAGTTCCTTGCCAATAGCTGCTGTAGGAGATGCCTCTTCTACGCTCACTGATGTGTTTCGTGCTCCTCAACTTTCCACGAATCTTATTTCTGTTGGCCAATTAGTTGAAAACAATTGTGATGTTAAATTTTCTGGTGATGGTTGTGTTGTGCAGGACCAGGTAACGGGGGAACAGATCGCGAAGGGACCTAAAGTGGGGCGCTTGTTTCCACTATTTTTGCCTGTTCCAGTTTCTTCAATTAAGTCTTTTGCTTGTAATAATGTTTCTGATCTTAGTATGGTGTGGCATCGTCGTTTGGGCCATCCCAATACTCAGATCGTATCTCATGTATTGAACTTTGGTTTACTTAGTAATACAAACCGTTATTCTTTCTCTCTTGAGTGTGCTTCTTGCAAACTTGGTAAAAGCAAAATTCTTCCCTTCCCTTTGCATGCTAGTCGGGCATCTCACTGCTTTGACCTTATCCATAGCGATGTCTGGGGCCCTTCCCCAGTGAGTTCACATGAAAAATTTAAATACTATGTGACTTTCATTGATGATCATAGCAGATTTACTTGGGTCTACTTTCTTCGCTCTAAATCTAAGGTCTTTCGTACTTTCACTGAGTTTTTTGCGTATGTTGCCAATCAATTTTCTTCTTCTATTAAGACATTACGCACCGATTCCAGTGGTGAATATTTGTCTACTGAGTTTCAGGCTTTCTTGGCGTCTAAGGGTATTCTTCATCAACGTTCATGTCCCTCTACTCCTCAACAAAATGGAGTAGCCGAACGCAAAAATCGTCATCTCCTCAATGTGGTACGTACTCTTGTTAGAATCCTCTGTTCCGTCCATGTTTTGGGTAGAGGCTATGAAAACTACTACTCACTTGATTAATCGTTTACCTTCTCAAGTTCTACATATGGAGTCTCCCTATTTCCGCTTATTTGCTAAGCAACCTAGTTATGATAACCTTCGTATTTTTGGTTGTGTATGTTTTGTTCATTTACCTCCTCATGAGCAACATAAATTATCTGCTCAATCTGTCCGATGTGCTTTCCTGGGATATAGTGTGTCAAAAGGGATTTGTTTGCTATGATCCTATCTTACATCGTACTCGCATTTCTAGGAATGTTATTTTCTTTGAAAACCAACATTTCTTTCCTGTGTCTTCTCTGCCATCATCTTCTACTGTGGTTCTTCCCTCCTTTGAGGAGCAGCTCTCAGATCTTCCTCCCGTCAGTTCTCGATTTAAACCAGGTATTGTGTATACAAGACGCTCCCGCCAACAGTCTCTTCCAGTGGCTCACCCGGTATCTGATCCTACCACGCTCCAGATTCAGTCAGTGGCAGCGCCTTCTGTGCCTTTGGTTCGTCGCTCTTCTTGAGTGTCTGTCACTCCAGATAGGTATGGATTTCCTTCTTCCAGCTCTGGCAATTCTATTTCAGCTCTTACTGCTACATTGGCCAATTTTGATATCCCCACCTGCTACTCACATGCTGCCAAGCATGATTGTTGGCGACACGCTATGCAGGAAGAAATTGCCGCTCTAGAGGCCAATCACACCTGGGACATTGAGCCCTATCCTCCTACTATTGTGCCTCTGGGATGCAAATGGGTTTACTCAGTCAAAGTTCGATCTGATGGAAGTTTGGACCGTTACAAAGCTCGGCTTGTTGCTCTTGGGAATAATCAAGAGTATGGTGTCAATTATGAAGAGACCTTTGCTCCAGTGGCTAAAATGACTACTGTTCGTACGATTCTCGCCCTTGTTGCTTCCAGTGATTGGCCCCTACATCAGATGGATGTCAAAAATGTTTTTCTTCATGGGGATCTTAAAGAATGTATTTATATGAAGCCACCTCCAGGATTGTTTCCCTCTCCGACTTCACATGTGTGTAAGCTTCGTCACTCTCTTTATGGTCTCAAACAGGCTCCGAGGGCCTGGTTTGATAAATTCCGCACCACTTTATTACAATTTTCATTCAAGCAGAGCAAGTATGACACTTCCTTGTTTCTTCGGAAATCCGACATGGGTATTGTTCTTTTATTGGTTTATGTTGATGATATTGTGATCACTGGTTCCGATTCCACTTTACTTGACCAGCTCAAAACTCATCTCTTGGAGTCCTTTCATATGAAAGATCTTGGGTCTCTCACATATTTTCTTGGTCTTGAGGTGCATCGTGGTCCCTCCGGCATTTCCCTCAATCAACATAAGTATGCCAGTGACTTGGTGGCTACAGCTGGTCTTCAAGAGGCTCCTTCTGTTGATACTCCCATGGAATTACATGTCAAGCTTCGCAAAGAGGAGGGCGACTTACTTGCCGATCCCAGTTTATACCGGAAGTTGGTGGGTAGCCTCGTTTATCTCACCATTACTAGACCGGACGTTTCTTTTGCTGTCCAGCAAGTCAGCCAGTTCCTTCAGACTCCCCGTCATCTACATTTGACTGCTGTCCGTAGGATCATACGCTATGTTCACAGTACTTCTGCCAATGGCTTCTTCTTCCCTGCCAGCAATTCTACTCGTCTTGCCGCTTATAGTGATGCTGATTGGGCTGGTTGTGCGGATACTCGTCGCTCCATCACTGGTTGGTGTGTGTTCTTAGGTGATGCCTTGATCTCCTGGAAAAGTAAGAAGCAAGACAGAGTCTCTAAGTCATCTACAGAATTTGAGTACCGCGCAATGTCTCTTGCTTGTTCAGAAATTATTTGGCTTCGCGGTTTGCTTGCTGAGTTAGATTTTTCTGAGACCGATCCTACACCTCTACATGCCGATAATACCAGTGCTATTCAGATCACGGCCAATCTTGTCTATCATGAGCGCACCAAGCATATTGAAGTGGACTATCACTCTATCCGGGAAGCCTTTGAAGCTCGTATTATTACTCTTCCACATATTTCCACTGATCTACAAATTGCTGATATCTTCACCAAGGCTCTCACTCGTCATCGACATTGCTTCCTAAGTAGCAAATTGATGCTTGTTGATCACCCTACATCAATTTGAGGGGGGCTGTCAATGGACAACACACAGCTGTCCATAATTGTTTCGTGTTTCCTTATTTTTAGCCCACGATTGTTTCCTTATTTCTACATTTATTATTTTGTATAGTTAGCGTATATATTTAACAGATTATAGTTTACATGTACAGGGCTAGAATCATGCAGGACCATATTTCCTTTCCACATATAGCATCCTTGTAAAGTCTATATAATACACAGAACTCAAGGCTAAATGATTTGGCCATTCAAATAATATTTTGTCACACGGGTCGTGTAAAAAATTGTCAGCCCTACAACCTTTGCAACTGGCGATTTGTAGTTCGCTGCAGGCGAGGGCTCCGTCCTAGGCAGAAATAAAAAGAGATATCACCAACGTCATCTAACCTCGCTGGAGCATACCCAACATTCTCCGACGAACCAAAGATCGGGGCAAAGAGACTAGCCTCCATTCCCACTTCGGGGCTCGATATCCACTACTAACTCCGAAGTAGAAACCCGCTTGGGTTTGGGCTTAGATTTGGCCTTGACCTGGGCAGGTCTTACGCGTGAAACCCAGTAAATTTACCACTTTCTTGCGCCCAGCGGGCTTAGGGATATTGGGCTTAAAAAATGGCCCACACTCCTCCAGCGCTTAAAGAATACATGCCAACGACCGATCCACAAACCCCTTAATCTTCTCGAGCTTTCCTTTCCATGCCCCAAGGAGAAAAATCTTGTTTCCCTTTCCACGCTGCAGACCTACACCATTGTCTACATCACCAAACGGGCAAGCATCAATTTCTCGAGCAGTGGACTTCTGACCCAAGGTCCCCTCTGCGTCAGCAAGGTCCTTAACCAATGGATCACCAAGATGCACCGACGGACCCTCCTCCAAAGCAAAATGGCTCACCACCAAGCGCACCACCTCTGCAAACGTCGGCGAGTGCACCTCCCCAAAGGTCCCTTTCCCACCGGTCTTCTCTGGCTCCATACCCAACCCCGACCAAGCCTTCTTCCCCCATCGAGAAGCTAGCACCAAACGGAGAACCCAACGACACGGCCATATGAAGATTCAAAAAAAGCCTTCACCTTCTCAGCCCGGCGATAAAACGATGCCATGCCCGCCCTTCACGACCCTCAAGGATCAGAACACGCCCTCTCCAACCACCCATTGCATAAACCTCAACCTCCATAAACCACCATTAAATACATTAAGAATGTCCAGCAAAAGATTATCTTCTTGACCATTTCTAATTGATCCAAAGAAGACAAACCCAAACAGCTTTACATTTCATCCAAACCCCCCACCCCAACCCCAATCCAAACATATTAAAAGAGGCACATTGAGCATAAGATAACACTTGTGAGAAAACAGAATTGATCTTTAATGTAACTTGAAGAGATAAACTTCTTCAAATAAGGAACGATAAATAAATAAATAAGGGAGAAAGACAAAGTAATTAGAAACATAAGAAAGAAGAGCAAAGAGAAGATAACAAAAGAGGCCACAGGTGTGACTTCCAAAATCTTGATGGCATAGCAATTACAATAACACCTTTAGAAGCCTAAAGATAAAGCTACAAGCCACACAACATCTATGAACAGTTTTTGAGAGGGAAATTTAAATGTAAGGGGCCTCAAACAAAATCTCCTCCACTCCACCTCTTAATAGACCAAAATACATCATAATTAAACAAATGTCTCAGTAATACAAACTAATAACACACAATGACTTAAACATAAGGATTCTCAATGTAACTCACTTTGAAGTGCTTGAAACAGCAGCTCTGTGCCCAAGAATATTTATAAGCACCTCAACTCCAGCCAACCGATGACATTTATGCCTATGATGAACTGCTGCTGCTATTTTATAATGCATTTCTACTATAAACTGCATGATCGAAACAGTAGTTCATTCCACAAAAGGCAAAGGAAATGTTAACGGCTGAAGAATAGATCTGGAGTTCGAAAGGGAAATTTGAAAGATCAAGAAACAGAAAAAAAAAATATATATATATATATATATATATATATATATATATATATATATATATATATATATATATTATATGAAATTTTAATATCACCATGAAGACTCTATCAGGGCGAAAAATGTTAATCTTGTCAATAACACAAGCTGCTCTAGGATTGTCCTCCCTGCATGAATCCAGCAAGAAAAATATGAACATAAAATCCAGAAAGGGACAGAGATAAATCAAAAAGTGATGAGAGGCAATGCACATTTCCAAAAAACCATCAACAACTGTTTGAATTGCATGAGCAATTGTATCCCTGAAAAAGAAAGGGACTGGAGGATCTGACGCACAAGAGGCAAGAGACAGAATGTGGCTGACGATAGATACCTACAAATACAAAGAAGCATGAAGACATATTATAAGCAAAGACTCCTCAAAGAAGTTCACTTAATTCTGACAGACAAATAATACGAATCAGACCTAAATGTTAATCAACTTTGCAATAAATCAGAACAAACCAGGCTATGCATAATGAAACTCACATGGAAAGATGCACACAGAAATTTGGATAACACTCTTGATACTTACAAATAGCACTCACTTTAAAATAGGATTACGAATTATTTCTTAAGAAAATAAATTAAATAATCACAAGGATTCCTTCTAGAAATTCACATAATTTCTTTTTCCTTTTTTCTTTTTTCTTTTTTTATTAATAATTCATATCATTAAAAAACCCAGAGAGATGCAACCCTAGTACACATGAAGTATACAAAGATAAGGCCCCACTAAAGACGAAAAGAAGAACAAAGCTCCACAAAAAGAGAGAAGTTAGAAATCGAAGAAATATTAAAAGTCCCTATCCAATTAAAAAGGGATTTGACCAAAATATTCTTGAGCTCGTCCTTCGACTTTTCACGATCTTCAAAACATCTTGCATTTTGCTCTCTCCATATGGTCCACATTAAGCACAATAGGACTATTCTCCACACAGCTAGAACTGAACGAGTACCCACCTGACTTCCCCAACACGCTAACAGATCTATCACCCTTTCACGTAATTTCTAAGACCGAAAACATGATTCCTTCTGACGTATCAGTAAAATAGAATAGTCAGTCATTATTTGGAGAGCCATGAGGTGATGTAAGGTGCTTTAAATTAGATTTAACATTTTTTATGCATGTCATCAATCTTAAACTCCCAGATAATCAAACTAAGGACACCGAAAATAAAATGGAGATGAAAGGTATGACCAAACCATTTGTTTCTTTATGAGTTTGTCTCGTTCATTCTCAGATATCCCAGCAAGATGCAAAATCGAACTCTGAAGCACAACGGCTCCCTTTTCCCACCCGGATCTCTTACTGCAATGCAATGCCATACAGACCGCAAAAATTGGCACAAATTGATTTTTAACCAGAACCGCCAACGGTTGACACGCAACCTGGTATCAAATAACCGTCAGATAAAATGCAAATATACAAGACCAAAATATTTATACCACAGATAAAAGAACCGAAGATAAGCACAATCGACATGCAATATCAGTTTCATGTTTAGAAGGGAAATGTGCACAATACATTCACCACTACTATTTAAAAATGACATGGGAGAAACTCAAAAGTGTTCAACAAAAAAACTTGATATCCAGCTGACGTTAGAGGTTTCTGTCCACTCATTACAAAAATGAGATAGATAAGTCGATACCTTAGAAAGCCAGCTTAGGTTGGAGCTATCTCCATGCAGAACCAGAGCTGGAAGAAGCCAATGGCAACAATATTGCAAGAAATAACTAGGTTCGGCATCTAAGACAAAAAGTTGACGTATCTGCAAAGAACGGTTGCAATATGGTCAGATGGAACACATATGGATGTATTACCCCAAACCAAGAAAAAAAATTGAATTACCATTAGGATGCATCATATAGGAAACAAGGGAATTTCAATACCGGTTGGAGTTGAGCTACCAATATTGCATGCACATACGTGGAACTAATAATACACAAGCAATAAAGATCTACAGCATCAATTTTGTTTGCAATCAATTTTGCTTGTTAATATGACACGATAACACATTAGCGTCCAAATAAAATCTTAATTTAGGTTAACATCATTGTAGATAAAGTCTAAAAATGCATTCTCTTTATTATTGAAAGAACTTCACTTATAATTCATAATCTTTCCTCATTTTTGCAAAAAGGTACCAAACTTTAAAGTGTCAATTTAGAGTATCCATCTTTCAATTTTTTTCAATTTCAACCCTTCGTTAGAATTTTTCATTAAATCCTGTCAAAATTTTCAAAATACCCCTCCTTTTTTTTAGGGAAAAAAATTACTAGAATTTAGGTGTTGGTCAAAATTTAACGGAATTTTCAAAAATATCCATACCTGAATCTTTAAAAATTTTATAATTTTTTTAAAAAAAATAAACACATGGGTATTTTGGGAATTTTGATAGGATTTAACAAAAAATTGTAATCGATGGTTGAAATTGAAAAACATTGAAAGATGGATACCCTAAATTGACATTTTTTAAAGTTTGGGTACCTTTTTGCAAAAGTTATGAAAGATCAGAGGTTATAAATAAAGTTTTCCCTCTATTATTAGTACACATTATCTCACATCAAAAGACATCAACTCCAAGGAAACCACCAAAATAAGTCAAATAGATCACAATCCAATAACTATCTAAAAATAGTACCAAATAATTGAGATAGTAAATTCAATGGAACACCCACAACTCCAAATATTTGACAATATAAATTCCCTTTATATTTGATTCCTCTTCCTAATGGTTTTGATCGAGTACACATAAACCATAAGATGGAAGCTATTCATTTAAAAAAAAAAAAAAAAGGCAATTACATAACGGTTTATTACAGTGTCATGGTGGGACTAGAATGTGATTTTTTTTTTTTATATGTAATCAAAAAATCATTAAAAGTTAAAGGCACAGCCCAAGTATACAGGAAGTATACAAAAAATACACCTAAATCATGAAAGCTAAGCACAAAAGGAGCCAAAAACATAGCTTGTCCAAATATAAAAAGTATTAAAAATAAGGACTTAAACTCCGCCAACGACCTCTCGCGGTCCTCAGGACTTCTATCATTGTGTTCTCCCCAGAGACACCACAAGAAACAAGAAGGCACCGACTTCCATACAATAGCACTCTAAGTGCTACCATCAGTCCACCAACAAGCATACAAATAAGCAACTCTTTTAGGCATAACCCAAGAAAGCCCAAAACAACTGAAAAATGCACTCCATAATGCACAAGCTAACTCACAATGAAGAAGAAGACAGTCCACATACTCCCCATCCCTCTTGCACAGATAATACCTATCAACCACAACGACGTGCCTCTTCTGAAGATTATCCATGGTAAATATCTTTCTTAGGACTACCAACCAAGCAAAAAAGGTCATTCTCAAAGGAACCTTGACCCGCCAAATACTCTTCTAAGAAAAAGGAATGTCACCATTACAAACAAGGACATTTTAGAAGGAGCTAACAATGAACAACCATTTTTTGGAGGGGATCCACCAAAGTTTGTCTTCACATTCGCTTCTTACTCTAATTGAGTACAACAAATTGAAAAATGAGGCAAAAACATCCACCTCCCAATCAAAAGCCTCTCTAACAAAGCTTACATTCTACTGATTGAAACCACCATAAAGCTTCAAGTGAGCTGCTACAAAAGCATCCTTAGTACAAGCAATACCATACAAATCTGGAAAAACTTCCATAAGGGCCTTCTCCCCATACCACAAATCAATACCATGAATAGAAGATGGACTTGGAACATTGAAGGGATGGAGCAAGACAAGGTTACACTGAATTGGGCACAAAATTAATAGTTTATGATACATTTTTAAAACTTAACAGTCATGCTTCCCATCAGGCATATATGACCTCCTCTTCGAATTTTCAATATATCCATGTCTTTTGCATTACAAACCATTTGTTTAATGGGTTGACTTATTTGACTCAGCATCATATCCATTCTCACCCCATTCTATCTATTCATCTCTTGTTTTGCTACTCTAAATCTCTACCTCTCGCATTCCTTGTCTTTCCCAGAAGAAAAACCCTAGCCCCAAGTTTTCAATCAATGCCTTTTAAGGCACAAGATAACTTCTGAATCCCTGCATTGAGTTTCAACTAATCAGTTCTTTCATCTCATTTCCTAAGCATGAAGTTAGTTTATGATTTTCAATTCCTAATATCTTGGGTATGTATGTCACATTTTATCAAAGAATCCCATCGTATGCTAACAGGTTCATCCATCGTGTTGCTGTATGGCAGCATCTAATCTGGTTTATTTTGTGGGCTCCTCACTTTATTTTTTGATAAGTAATTTAAAATTCAATAAAAAAGCGCAGAGGGGCGCAACCCTAATACACGGGAAGTATACAAGAGAGCCCCTAAACAGGAGGAACAACTAATAAATTAAGAAAGTCTACAAAAGTAGAAACACCTAGGTGGCAAAGATGGGGAGCTATCCATAGATATAGCGTGTTAATAAGACGCTTCCTTAAAACTACCATTACAGTCTCGACATCTTCAAAAAGCCTCGCATTCCGCTCCCTCCAAATGCTCCACAAAACACAGTGAGGAACTAAACGCCAAACATTTTTTGCTAGGCCATGCCCTCGAAAAGCACCCCAAGTAGACAACAAACCCATCACCGATTGTGGCATGACCCATTCAACTCCAAATAAAGAAAACACAAAACTCCAAAGCTCACGGGCGGTGTCGCAATGAAGTAACAGATGATCAATAGACTCCCCTTTCTTTTTACACATACAACACCACTCAATAACCACAATATTCCTCTTTCGTAGATTGTCATGAGTCAAAATTTTTCCTAACGCTGCAGTCCATACAAAGAACGCCACCCTTGTCGGAGCCTTAGCACACCATATCTTCTTCCACGGGAATGATGGACCTTCTTTCCGACTAAGTGCTTCATAATATGACCTTACTTCAAAATAGCTCCTTGAAGAGAGGTTCCAAACTAACTTGTCACCCTCTCCTTGTCGAATCGGAGTGGAGTACAACCGCTCGAAGAAAGAGAGCACCATCTCCAACTCCCAGTCCTGTAATTGCCGCGTAAAGAGAACATTCCAATGAATATTGCCATTATGAACAGCCATATTATCTACCACCATAGCCGCTTTGTTCCTCACAAGACTATACAGAACTGGAAAACAAAGCTTCAAAGAAATCTCCCCACACCACCGATCATGCCAGAAACTGATATATGATCCATCCCCCTACCACAAACCGAACATAATTACAAAACTTCTCCCACCCTTTCCTAATATATTTCCAAACCCCTACTCCATAGGAACCCGACACCTCAATAGAGCACCACCCACCCTTTAGGCTCCCAAATTTGGCGTCAATCACCAAACGCCATAGAGCCTCTCTCTCCCTACCATATCTCCACAACCATTTACCTAAAAGAGCTTGGTTAAACAAGGAAAGATTGTGAACTCCCAACCCACCTGAATGCAACGGAGTACAAATCCTGTTCCATTTCACTAAATGAAATTTGGCCTCATCCCCTATGCCACCCCATAGGAAATCCCTCTGGATTTTTTCAAGACGATTAGCCACCCTATACCATATCTCACTTTATGTTTATAGATAAAAGGTTTTCACGGATGCTCATTGATCAGATTGACAACATTGATTGCCAAGTCATGGATCGAAACTCACAAAAAGGTCAATATTGACAGACCAGCAGTGTCCAGCCAGTTTGATTTGATCTGTTTTCCACCCTACTTTGTATTGGAAATATTATGCAAACATAACACATGACAGTGAATCGCAGTTTAAGCAAAGCTTATAATATAAAATGGCGAGACAATTTAATATTTCATTCTTGATGGAGTAGACACTCAGTCTGACTCCTTAATTCATATCTTAAACTGTGGCAACATATTGGCCCCTAGTTATTTGGTGATCAGAGTGTTTATGGCTGCTCCTTTTCCACCATGTTAGGCTGTATGTAACAGAAGTGTCAATTCCAGATGTTCCATGCCTTGTCTCAGTTGGAAAATACAAAAAAGGAAATCATAATATCAAAAATTTAAAATTTGAAAAGGAAAAAAAAAAAAATTCGCCAAGCTAAGTCCATGAAGTTGACCCCACCTTTAATTTTTGCTATGCACTGGAATACTTAAAACTGTGTCTCCATATCATTACAAAATTTGTGCAGAACTTAAATGGGGCACAACATATACCAATTATGTTGGCACGATTCCCTACCTATTTTGGAGAAAAGTAAAATTTACGTGTTGAGGGTTGAGGGTTGTACAAACACACTAAGACAAATATAAAGGGTTCTTAGTGAAAGAGTGGGGAAAAAGAAAAAAGAAAAAAAAAAAAAAGAGCACTTTACCTCCACAAGTGCAACTAAACTTACACCACAAGCAACCCAGAAAAAGATAATTGGTCCCATGAGTTCCTCCAAGTACTGCAAAAGAAAAAAGGATATTCAAGAATAACAGAGAAGTACATTAACGGTCAAGTAATTTAGGGGCGCCTTACGCTTTTTTTCCTTAACAAAATTTTGCTTACTTATAAAAAATAAAAAAAAATAAAAAAAAAACGGTTCAAGCAATTTAACTCATTAAGATGAATGCTCTCAAGAACCTTTTACACAATAAACAATCCAACCAGTTTCACGAAATTTTACTAACTTTTTTTTATAAATAATGTAAAACTTTATAAAAAGCGTAAGGCACCCCTAAAGTACACACGGAGCTCCCACAAGCCCAAAACCCAAAAAAAGCAAAACAACCCACAACCCAACCCACCAAAAAAAGCCCACAACCCCAAACCCCACAAGTCAACAAAACCTAAAACCCTCAAACGCTAACAAGCGTGAGCCTTGCCTTTCCCATGCCTTTCCCCCAAACCCCACGAAATTTTACTACTTGCACAAGAAAAGCTAATTCTTTCTTCTTTTTTTGATAAGTAAGAAAAGCTAATTCTTACGCTAAGATAAAGCATCAATTGAAGATGAGAATTATATTCATCACCTTCAACATAGATGTATACTTGAGCTGTCTGGATAGATTATGAAGTACTGCATACACCAATTCCCTGAAGAAAAAAGACTACTAATTATAAGAAACGAACCGTAAATAAATGATAATGCAAGGAACTAAAATATAACGTAATTTTGTACCTCTGACAAGGATCAATAGCAGCAACCACACATATCATAAATACAGCCTGCATAAGCCATCAAAAATTACAAAATAAGTACAAACAGAGATCTCTTTTAAAACACGCATGAATTTATAAGCTCAATAACAGGTTTGACATCAATCAGTTACTACTTAGTTACTGCTGAACACTGATTTAACCAAGTTCCAAGTAATTATTTATGCACCAGACCATGAAAAAGAAACAAATCGGTGAGAAAAAGCCTACTTACACAGTATTTATAATAAATTTGCACAGAGAAGTTGTCTAACTGTCACCAGAAGTCATGCTCACATATCAGGTGAAATTATTAGGCAGAGATCTCATAACCTTCATGATTGACACTTTTGAAAAACAAAAGGCTACGCTATAACGACCCAAGAAAAGTGTTAGTCACATCTATGCTATTACTCTAAAAGAACTAGTCAAGTTACAATTAGAACTCTCTAGAATTACTTATAAAGTCCAGTCTCACTTGGTAAGGAACCAATATGGGACTTATCACCTTTATAATGCACTCACCCAATGTGGGCAATCCATCTTCACAATGTGGGGGACTAACTTTCTGAGGTTCACAATTCCCCCCACAAATCCCTAACGTCCTCATCACAGTCCATGTCATGCAGCGCCTCAATTGCCACATAATGTTATTAGATTGCTCTGATACCATTTGTAACAATGTAGGAAAAGCGCTAGTCACATCTATAATATTATTCCAAAATGACTAGTCCAATCCAATTACAATTGGAGTTCTTTAAAATCACTTATAAAGTCTAGTTTCACTTAGTAAGGAACTAATGTGGGACTTAGCACTCATAAACACTTTTTATAATGCACCCACCCAATGTGGGCAATTCATCTTCCCAATGTGAGGACTAATTTTTTGGAGTGTCACATAGGCTTTCCCAGAATGGACATCCTCACTATCGTTGCATATTCGGTTTTTTCATTTTGTACAAGTAAAATTTTAAATGGGATAGCTTAGTTCACATTCTAGTTACGGTACATTTGATTTTTCTTTTATTGGACTCTTTCCCCCTTGCCTTGTATACTAGATATGTTTAAAAGAAAAAGGGAAAGCCAGCGCTAAATTAGATTTTTTTTTTTATAAATAATGTCATCATTAACAAGCGTAGAGAGGAACAACCCTAGTATACAGGAAGTATACAAAAGTGCCCCTAAAAATAGGAAACAAAAGAGCATGAAATTAAAAATTCTGCAAAAGTAACACAACTCGGGCTATGATGAGCCGAGACCCATACAAATAAAGTATTAAGCATGTTTCAACGCAACTCCAACACCGGCATTTCTACATCTTCAAAGTGCCAAGCATTCCTCTCATGGAAAAGACCGCACATGACACATAAAGTAACCTGCTTCCAAATTTGATTAACTTGACCACAACCCAACGAATTGCCCCAACTACTCAACAAATCTAGCACCCGTCACGGCATAACCCACTTCACCCCAAACAATATATAAAAAAAGCTTCATATATCCTGTGCAACATCACAGTGAGGTAAGAGGTGGTCAATGGGTTTGTAGTGCCCCAGCTTTCAAAGCAAGTCGTACGTGTAATTATCTAAAATTACACGTAACACTACTACATAAAATAGCAATGACTTTTTTTTTTCTTTTCTTAAAGATTAAAGTTTTCCTCAAAAGTATAATTGTACCATAGCATCTAATTGTAATTATCTAAAATTACACGTAACACTACTACATAAAATAGCAATGACTTTTTTTTTTCTTTTCTTAAAGATTAAAGTTTTCCTCAAAAGTATAATTGTACCAGAGCATCTAATTAAAACTTCACATATTATATATATATATCAACAACTAAGAACTTAGTTTTCCCAAAATTGTTACAGGCAGTAGGCTACATCTTTTACAAGGTTATTAATAGCACATTGTAGATTAGAAGTTGCCATAAGTGGCATACTAAAATACACACATCTAAAACTACAAGTATTTTCACAATTGACATTAAGTACACCAGTCTTTCCAAAAACTGAGGCTTCCAATCAGCCTCTCTCATCATATCTCCGACACTTAAACAGATCCACGTCTTCTTCTTCCTCCTCCTCAACCGCATCTATAAAAATTATAAGTGGAAGAGAGAGTCCACAGCTCATCAACTTCAAGCAAAATGACAATTTATAATCTGAACCCTCAGTTGTTTATAAAATATCTCATCACTAGTGTTTACTAGACAAACACGTATGCAAGGTTTTCACAATATTGTTTTCAATAAAAGTGTGGCTAAATAGTAAACCATGTGATAGACAGTTTGATTCATAGTAATAAAACATAAATATATTTCTTTGTATTTTCTTACTACATAATTAACTCCACATTTTATAATATGAAGCAGAAAACAGTTCATAGCGTAATAAGTAAAACATCAGTTAAAATCATCATACTTTTTTTTAATAAGTAAAGTATATTTCAAAAAGCGCAGAGGGGCGCAACCCATGGTATACAGGAAATATACATGAAACCCCTAATTTAAAGAGAAAAGAGAGCACATATCTAGAAAATTTGAATAGAACACTCAAACATAGACTATAGTCCCACTCTCCACAAAAACAAAGTTTGTATCACTAATTTTTTCAAGTTAATCAAACTAGTCTCACAGTCTTCAAAACAGCGTGCATTCCGTTCCCTCCAAACACACTACATCATACACAAAGGAGCCATTTGCCAAATTGGTATCAACGTCTAGTTGCCCTTTTGACCCCTACAATTCCCCAACATATCTTTCACCGATCGCGGCATTACCCACACCACACCAAACAGTTGCAAGATCATACTCCACAACTCTGTAGCAACCATACAATGCATGAACAAATGATCAATGGACTCTCCAGAAGCCTTACACATATAACACCACTCCATCACAATAATGTTCCTCTTATGAAGATTGTCCAAAGTTAGTATTTTTCCTAAAGTCGCCGTCCACACAAAGAAAGCTACTCTCGGGGGGACCTCAACTTTCCAAATACTTTTCCACGGAAACGAAGACTGTACAAGACTAGATAAAACCTAACTTTACTTCAAAGGATTTATGGCGCCCTCAAATCCAACACAGTTTATCCTCTCCTTCACATCTAATTTTAAGAGAATATAACAACTCAAAAAATCTATTAACCTCTTCCACCTCCCAATCATGAACAGGTCGAATAAACAAGACATTCGACAGAATTGAGCCATTTTGTCTACCATGCATCCTTTCCACATGCAATAAGAAACAGCTCTGAAAAAAGAGTCTTCAAAGGTAACTCCCCACACCACACATCATGCCAAAACAAGACTTTCGACCCATCCCCAACCTCATATCTCACATGTTCTACAAAAACATCCCTACCCCTCCTAATACACTTCCAAACTCCTATTCCAAACGAACCCCCAACCACCTTAGTGCACCAACCACCCCTCATACTTCCATATTTGATAGCCACCACCTTTCTCCAAAGCGCATCCCTACCCACAGCAAACCTCCATAGCCATGTACCCATCAAAGCTCTATTAAACTGAATCATATTTTTCACTCTTAAACCCCCCAACACCTTCAAAGAACAAATCGTAGGCCAATTAGCCAAATGGAATTTAAATTCATCTCCAATACCACCCCACAGGAAATCTCTCTGAAGTTTTTCTAAACGATTAGCCACTCCCGCTGGAATAGGGAAGAGAGACAAAAGATATGTAGGTAAACTCGACAAAGTACTATTAATCAAAGTTAACCTCCCACCGTTAGAAAGATACAGCCTTTTCCACCCGGCTAAGCACACAACATTGCAAAACATAACATATCATCTCATCATATCAATAAGTGAATTTATACTCCCACTTATCCTTAGGAGTTTGCTAAGTGCTACCTCATTTAACCGCAAGGTTGCTAATAATTTATTCCTCTTATAGCTTCGAGGTGTTAGGCGCATAATCCCCATCTAACCGCTGGGCCTTTGCATGCATCCATACATAATTTCCATATAATATTATCATTTTTGCAAATCACATTTTTCTTTCCAAACCTCAATCACTTTTCATAAATCATATCCTTTGAAAACACATTTCCATTTAACACATGTAAAACATCTCAAAATAAATTCATATTTGTAATCCAAATAACAGGGCTCAAGAAAACATATATGACATGCTTTTGTAAAATAATACAGGGGCAGTAAGTTTGAACTTACCGTTTAGGCTTATACTCTTAAGATGACTTTTTGTGTCTTCGTATATTTTCTGCATTAATATTGTACCTCCATATTAGCCTATATTCTTTATTTCTCATTCTTAAGCCTCATTTTAAATCCTAAAAATTTGGCCAGCATAACGCCATGTTTACAATGTCATAATGCAACTTGGGCATCTTAACGCCATATCTAAATATCTTAATATTATTTGGGTATTACAACGGCACTACTGTAAAAAACTTAATAATATTTAGGCAGCACAACTACGCATTTGTAATATTTAAAAGAATGATTGAATATAATATCATTCCCTGAGATATTCAATCACACTTTCCCGAGCAATTTAGGCATTATATAAACATAATTTAAATTCTAATAACTAGAATTGACACAAACTAAGGATAAAAGAATTATACCTAGCATTACCACTTTAAGTAGCTCCAAAGCTTTCTTAAATATTTTTTTAACACTTTTCTTTATACACTAATTGTACGAGAAAGAGAGTGAGAAGGTAAGAGTGAATTTTTTCATTGCCTTGCCGTGCTATTTATAGGCACATTTTAAGGTATCTATTAGGTAATATCATAAAAAGTTTAGTCGGTGGACATGTTGTAGACTGTAGGCGCCAAAATTCAGTTTTTCATCTGTTTGTTTCCACACTTTGCTTCAGATTGTATCTTACTTTTTAAAACACTAGAACTTTTTACATGATTCTCAGCCTTTCTACCATGCACTAAACACAAAGAGTATGGTATTCTTGGAAAGTTAAGGTCCCCCCAAGAGTGGCTTTCTTTGTGTGGACGGCAACTTTAGGAAAAATACTAACTTTGGACAATTTTCGTAAGAGGAACATTATTGTGATGGAGTGACGTTATATGTGTAAGGCTTCTGGAGAGTCCATTGATCATTTGTTCATGCATTGTATGGTTGCTACAGAGTTGTGGAGTATGATCTTGCAACTGTTTAGGGTGGTGTGAGTAATGCCGCGATTGGTGAAAGATATGTTGGGGAGTTGGAGGGGGCAAAAGGGCAACCAGACGTTGATACCGATTTGGCGAATGGCTCCTTTGTGTGTGATGTGGTGTGTTTGGAGGGAACGAAATGCATGCTGTTTTGAAGACTGTGAGACAAGTTTGATTAACTTGAAAAAATTAGTGATACAAACTTTGTTTTTGTGGAGAGTGGGACTATAGTCTATGTTTGAGTGTTCTATTCAAATTTTCTAGATAAGTGCTCTCTTTTCTCTTTAAATTAAGGGTTTCATGTATACTTCCTGTATACCATGGGTTGCGCCCCTCTGCGCTTCTTGAAATATACTTTACTTATCAAAAAAGAGTATTGTATTCTTTGTTTGAAAAGTCAAGCAATTAGTCTTTTTCTTCTTTCTTTTGATTTTCTTTTCTTTGTCTACAGACGTTGACCAACTTGGACTTTTCTATTTTTTTATTTTTTCTAAATTATATACCCATTTATTAATATTTGAATAAATTACATACAAATTTTCCACAATTTTAGTTAATCTATTTTAAATCAGAGCGTTTAAATCTTAAATGCTATATTATCCATAATGCAAATCAGAGCTTAGTTCAAACTGTTAACTTCTCAATTCAAACTAAGGATATAAAATTAAAAATAAAATATATTTTCTAAATATATTTTATTTAACTTAATACCAATATTAATACCAAAATATTTTTAGTCATCCTAATAAATTCCTAAGGAATTATAGGATTCCCCACTCTTCTTTCGCATACAGCACCACTCAACCACCACTATATTACACATACGCAGATTGTCATGTGTCAAGATCTTTCCTAAGGCTGCTGTCCACACCAAAAAGGACACCCGCGACAGAGACTTAACAAGCCAAATACTCTTCCAAGGAAATGAGAAAACCTCTTAACTAGCTAAGGCTTTATAGAATTACTTCACTTCAAAATGCCCCCTCTTAGAGACTCCAAAATTTATACAAATACATATTGAAAAGAAAGTAATATACCTCCAACTCTACTTTCTCACTGTACAAAGCAAGATGCATAAGAGTGATAATAACAGTCTCCATTGTGGGAGGAGGCTGAGGACCAGCAGCTAGGACCTCCCTCGCAGTAACAAGTTTTTCTTTTGACGTAAACACCAATGCAACACCAACGTTGGAACTAGAAGAATATTAATAGATGTTAGAATCAAAAATCACTTTTTGGTAATCTAAATAACAGTATCTCTAACCAAAATAACACTCATATTCATGAAAGGATCACAGAAAAGCAATAATAAGGTTACAATCACATGATAATGGATACAAACCATCACATGAATAAGGCTTCAGCGGTGCAAAATTCTATTTGATTTTGTGCCCTCTCCGATGGTTCTACTCCCCAGAGAAAAGGGACAAATCTTTCTTCAGCATAAATCTTACCTTTTCTTTTTATTTCTTAAATGCGTAATGGGTCTTGAACCCATAAAATTACAACCACTTTTTTTGGAAAAATACATCACCTTATTCATAGAGAAATGCTTAGGAAAATGGTGAAAGTAATAGTTGAATATTTGAATATCGAAAATTTTTATTTAACACCTAGATCAATTACTTTAAATGGTAACCCTTCCAATCTGCAAAAATCTCTTGTAAATAGCACCTTCAATACCAATAATGATGTAGAGCAAACAAGGAAAAATCAGCGAATTCGGTAGTCATGATTGAATCTATCCCATGAAAATGTAGAAAAATTACAAATCTATGTAGCTATTTGAGACATGATTAAGGCATCAAATCAAAGTAAATACTCTGGGTAGCAACGGTGCTGCTCTGTTTTCCAGAGAAACAAAGATTGCAGCTAATGATATCACATAGATAGCCATAATGTACTATTTGTGACAATCATAACATAGACAGAGTGTTATTATCAGGAATGAGATAAGGCAAATATCTGATTTGGCTAGTGTTTATAGATTATGGTTCCCCAAAAACAACATCACTAGCATTCCTTGCAGAGGAAAATTTCAGTTCACTAAAATATCAGAACTTTACCAACATTCTTGAGACGGAGACATTACTTCTATAGACAAAGATTTCAACTTGGTTCAAGAATTCATTTACAATTTTTACCAGTAGGATGGCCTCAAGAAAACAGAAGAAACCAAGAGGGACGAGAAAGCAAGTCACATTCTGTAATATAACTGCCCCACCCCCCACCCAGGAATCAACATGATATAGTATATTTTATAATAGAACATACCAAATATCCTGGAATAGTTCTTCATGACCCTCCCACGTTTGGAAAAGAACACCAATCCGTCTAGCAAGGAAGAATCTAACTCGATAATCAGGATCTCGGAGCAACAAAAGCAACTGTTCAATCATTGTCTTTAAACAGACGCCACAGCGACCACATAATGAGAATTGAAAGAAATAATAGAATCAGTTTATGCAATTATTTGACAAAAAAATAAAAGAACCAAAATGGTCCCACTTTGCCTAAACATCAAAATCACAACCAACTAGAAAATGAACAAAAAGAAAAATACTAACAAACTCCAAAGCAAGAGGCAAGCAAGGTGCCAAAGTACTCATATCCAAACTTGTAATACAAATACTTGCATAATTGTCACATAATGCAACTACAACGCTCATTAGTTACATGTTCAACAAAACTCCATAATTAAAATGAACCCTTCTCAACAGATCACCAGGAGAGCAAGCTAGGGACACATAGTGGACACTAGTAGATACCTTTGACCTCTTCTTTGCAACTTAAGATGGATTCCAGAATACTAGTCCTACCCATGATGCTATTTCAGTTTTTTGCTGAGCCAAATGTGTCTTCTTTATTTTTCTTTGATTTCTATCTTTTAAGGGCTCTATTTTTAAGCCCCAAAGCTTGTGATCTTAAGCCTTATTTGCTTACAAAAAAAAAAAGCTGAGAAGGATAGCAAATCTGCATATTTTCAGGCAAAGATCCAACATTTTTCTTTTGGTCCTCCACCAACCTAAATTTACAGTAACCCTTCTGGATGACATAACGAGTATTTCAAAAACAAATACACACATCAAATTAGACCAAATTTCTGAATCCTCGCCATCTTCTTGTCCTACAATGCTCAAGATTGCTCTATGGCATGCCCATGACAATTCAGTCTCGTAACCATGTCTATCTTTCATATTTGTCATATAGGAAAGAAATATTAGTATTTGTGTCAAAATATAATCACCTGACCAATCTGAGGATGAAGTAAAACAAAATCGCATATGCAATCAATCAGCTTAATACGACCAAACCAGTCAAGAAGATCTAAGCCAGCAACTTTGTTCACCAAATCTCCAAGATGTGTCAATCTCTGGAAAACAAATTAATCAGTTATTCAATTGGAGCATAAGATGACCTCTACATTACAGTCACAAAGCAAAGGTAATCTAGTAACATCTTATCATAGTGATAAGTCAAAAATAGAACAAATTAAAGTTTTTTATTTGATACATTCTTTCCTCTCTCGGCATATTTCATTTAATATCTATTGTACACTTAACTCAACTAAACCTTAATCCCAACTAATTGGGTCAACCAAATGGCTATTATTTACTACACAATTAAAGTATCAAAATAAAATATAACATAATGTTTTTCATATGATGCATATTCGTCCCAGAATACAAAATTCAACAAGAAGTATCTGAAATACCTGTTCAGAATCCACCTCCTCTAGAGATAAGCCAGCATAATTATCCTTTCTGACAGCGTCCAAGGATAATTGAGAAGCTAGCAACCCATGGATAGCAGCAAATATATTAACACAGCTGAGCTTAAGAGTTGCTTGCATTTTAATCATGTCATCAATTAAATTCACCTGCAAAATAAAGCATGTATAGAACTGTGAACGATCAAAAAAGAATACATAAACCTCAAGCCAAAAGCTGCACGAAATTATTTATATCTTCAAAAGACTCCGAGATGGAATCTAGTGTCAATTATTCTTTACCAAGTCTATAATCTTTGCAGAAGAGGGCCAGTAGGGATGTCGACAAAGATTGTATAGAATTTTTTCACAAACCTGAAATAAAAGATAAAATAAATATATAAATAAAGCATAAAAAGTAAAAAATAGAACCTCTAATACAACAATCCAAAATATTATAGACAAATTTTGAGTGTGGAGCATACCTTCCTGTCGGATTCTTTTCCCATGAGCTCAAATAGGGTATCCCATGTAACAGCATGTAAAACTAGAAAAAAACATGAAATAACTGATATCATGCCCAACTTCCACTTCTCTGAAGAAAAGGATATGCCAGTGGCAAAATTCCCACCGACGGTCAACAGATCCACATCCCTTGAAACCTCATTCACATCCAATTCCACATCCATAATCTTACTTTTATTGCAATCAGATGGGAAAGAATTTTGTACAGGTATATCAGATGCAGATAAGTCTTGCAAAATCATCTCAGAATGAAAGTTCCTCGAACATTCAGAATATTCTTCATATAGTTTTGCCAGTGCTTTTAAAAGCTTTTCCATGGATTGGACTACCGAACCATAAAGGAAAACATCCGGATCATTTTGATCTCTCCATTTCTTGAATATTGGACAGCAAATGAAACTTCGTAAGGATGCAGCAAGAGATTTTGTTCCACCAAAAATGGTGTCAGAGCCTAAGCAACCAAGAGATCGGAAATCATTGTGGTTTCCTTGAATGACACAAAGAGCACAATCCAGCAACTCTAACAAGCAATTGCCCATTTCAGAGAGAAATGGTGAAACTTCTTCACTTTTCCTGACAAAAATAACCTGTAAGCATACGAAACAGCAAAGAAGAAATAGAACGGGCCTACAACAGATACCAATAGTTGCAAAATATCAATGTCTAATGCTAAAATACAAATGCTCTTCAACTGCACAAATGTACAACATGGCATAGTATAAACTTGTTAAAGTGCAAGAAATGCTAAAATCAGTCCATCCAAATATAATGTATGTTGCACATTGAAAATAATCACAGTTCAAATACATCTTGTCCACGACAAAAAAAAAAAAAAAGTTTATAGTCCATGTAAGCACAAGTCCAAAGCTGAGTGACGGTAGAAGAACCACGGATGCAGGAAAAAACACAACAATGAGGCTGCTGCTGACATTTTCAGATATTAAATTACTAAAGTAATTAAGCTTGCAGGTACATCTTGTCCACACGCCACCGAGCAAAGCCTCATATTGTATTTAATCAATCATTTCACTGGAAATGGTACTTCAGTAGTTTTAGAATGGGAAGCATAAACAGAAATTTTACTTCACCAACAAAAAGGGGAAGAAAAACACTGAGTTGGTACAATCAGACTCAAAGCAGATAATAAGATGAGACATACCTCGTCAAATATGAGCCATATATGAAGTTTGATAATAGTGCACATCTAAAGAATATATCTGGTATAGGGCTCTTTTCGATTTCCTTGTCTACAAGAGATGCAAGAATGCAAGTCTCCATTTCCTGCAGTAGCTGATCTCTCAACTGCTGGGGAAGACATACAATCTGATGGCTTTGAGATGCAGAAACCTGAAAATAATCAAATTTGCTAAAACTTGTCAGATAAAATCCAAATAGATGGACCGCATCTCAACACAATATTTTAGCACCTCAACACCAGAGTCCTGATCAATTCTCGCAAGAACTTCTACAGAGCACTCAAACAGTTCATGCAGGCTATCATGTTCAAGGTCTTCTGTCTACAAGCACCATAAAATTTTGGATTCTCAGTGAAAACCATCAAGTATGTAAGAGATCCAAAGTTGCATGGTAATCAGGACAAATCAACACATACCTTCACATCGTCTCCTAGAGCCTCAGTATCATCTACAAAAGAGTAAGACAGCGGAAACCCTTTGTCGTATTGCGTAAAAGGGTCACAACCAGCACAAAGAGCATACACTGCTGCTGGCAAGAATAACACTACCCGCTCATTTAACATAGAAGACTCCTGCATAAAATAAAATAAAAGAACCAGTTACTAGTACATCATACAACAATATTCAAAAATATAATCAAAGATAAGACTTCAACTAACATAATTTATCAATTTTTCAAGTGTGCAAGCTTCAAAAGTGAAGAATACACACCAAAATAGAAGAAAGAAAATATAAAGCATGTTGAACTAATGACAATGAAAAAAACAACTATGATCCATATGCAAAATCAAAATGTAAATCTACTCTAAACTTCATGATAAGTTACGCACTCTGAAATGGCATGGAGATCCTTCAAAATTCATGCTAACCAATGAGTTATGCATTATGGAATCGTGGGGATATCCCTTAAAATCCTTTCCCATAGATTTCCAACCAGAAAAAATTGTAGAACTCCACATGCCTTGCAGCCCCATCAAACAATTGTTTAAGGGAATTGAGGTAAGATTTTTCACTTATGCAAATGTGTATTCTTTTTCTTCTTCTTTTTAAATAAGTACATTAGTGCTTAATTTTATCCAATTATTTATTGGTTCATAACAGAGTTTTGGCAAGTTATCACGCTGCTTAAATTTCTTTTTTTGATAAGTAATAAACTGGTCTTATTAAAAGCATAAAGCGCCTCTAAGTACATTGGAAGTATACAAGATAAAGCACCTAACTAGAAAGTGAAAAAGAAACAGCCCAAACAAAGAAAGAAACCCAACAAACCCTCAAACCCAAAAGCCGTCAAACCTGAATCCTCAAGAATCACACCCTACTACAACACGAGAGCCCTACTACAACACGAGAGGAAGCGCTTGTATCACCAAATTCATAGTCTCCCTCCTAAGAAAGTCCTCTTCAAAGGCATCCACAACTGTCTCTAAAAGCAAGGTATAAGTAATTGAAGCGTTCACAGCCGGACTCGGGTTAAGAAACCCCCGCCAAAGGAAGCCCTTCATCGAAGAAGAAGTGTTCAAATATGGAAGCACTGCTGCTGCTTCCTTAGCTGAAAAGCTGACAGGCAACCCCATTGCTACCAAAGACTCATCAACTAAATTCTCATCCAAAAATCCAGATCTGTCTTCCGGTAGTACTTTTGGAAAGACTTTGAAACCATCGGCACTGAAGCAGAAGCTGGACTAGAGATGTTTGTGTCTTTTAGAGTTGTGAGCTTGTTATAGTTGGTCTTAAAGGGAGAATCTTGCTGCTTGTTATATCCCTGTGTTCTTCTTGATTGACCTAGGAGTTCTTTGGAAGAAGAAGGGCTTGTTTGATAAGTGATTGGGTTGTGGAATATTTGTGTGTTGTGAAATAAAAAGTGATTTGGGAATGTTTTATAGAAAAGTGAAAAAGTTTTGTTTTGTGGTGAATTTTTTTATTTGAATAATAATAAAAAATGATTGATGTGATATAAAAAGTGTAAAAAAGTTAGAATGTTTTTTATTTGATATTTTTGAAAGAAGTGAAAAAAAATAAGGGGGGAATGACAATGGGTTGCCAAACTAGTCCGAAGAATTCGCCGTGGACCCAGAAAAAGCCGAAGGGGAAGAGAACACTGGCAATGCCACACCTGGAGGCGCAGAGGCAGACACCGGATCAAAAGCAACCCGCCCAGAGAGATTCACAAATCGCTCTGAACCAGGTTGATCAACAGCCATCAAACAAGGACCGGCGTCTTCAGGAGAAAGGAGAACTCAACACTGGTCAGAACAGACAACCCAGAACTAGTCATAGCAGACAACCCAACACTGATCGGAGAAGACAACCCAGCACCCAAGTCGACCGTCTTCGTCACCTCCGGCTGTTGAAGACCCGAAGTAGACCCACAACCCATGGAGAACTCAAAACCCGCTTCAAAATCCAAAGGGTGCCCTTGACCCATATCCTCAATCCACTTCTTTGCTTTGGGCCCAGCCCGAACCCAAACGAGCAACCCAACAACGAACCAACGACTCGACCCACCAAACTCGCTAGAAGGTTCCTCCACGTCCGCAATTTCAAATGAGGCAACAACTTCCTCGCTGATCCTGGTGTGCCTTGGGCAGAGGAGAGATGTTCTGGATATCCTTTGCTCTGCAGATTCAGCAACCGGTCCTTACCCAACAGTTCCTTCTCCAGCACTGAGCAGTCCATGGCCATCCTCACCTCCTCCGATGCTGCTAGCCTCACTGCCGAGAGAAAACCTAGCTAACGCCTCTCAGCCGGCGGAATCTGCACCTTGACAGGACCCTCCGACCTCACCACCTCCACGAACGATGGAAGAGCACCACCCAAAGAGGGCCAAACTAGAACATGTTGTCAAAACTGTGGCCCTTTGAAAGGATAGGTCAAATTTAACGTTTTATAAAGCTGGGGGTGGTTAAAACAATTAAGTCATAACCTACAAGTTTCTTAGGGGTTTATATGCATTTCATTTTCTGTTTATAAGTAAATTTATTAAAAAGACCAATGGCGCAACCCAAGTACACAGGAAGTATACAAGACAGAATACCCAACAAGATCAATAACAAGGAAAAAGAGCATAAAAATCTGCAAAGTTAAGAGGCGTCAAAACGGACGTTAACAAAAATCCATTCAAGAGCTTCACCACCCACGTCGGCATAACCCACTCTACTCCAAACATCCTAAAGACCGAATTCCACAAGTCTCTCACAATATCCCAATGAAGAAGGAGATGATCTGGGGTTTCCCCACAATTTTTATACATACAACACCAATCTACTGCTATGATGTGCCGCTTACAGAGATTATCCACAGTGAGAATTTTATTCTACAGAAGATGTCCACATGAAGAGAACCACCCTCAAGGGAGCCTTAGATCTTTAGATACTCTTCCAAGGGAAAGAGTAATCAACATTGGGAAGGAGAACTTCATAAAAAGTTCTTACCTCAAAAGATCGTCTTTTGGAAGGAACCCAACAACATTTGTCTTCATCTCCCCGACTCCTAGCAAAATATAGAGCATTGAGAGAGGAAGATACAATATTCACTTCCCAATCATGCACTAATGTAATGAAGTTCATGTCCCAATGCACCTCGTCATTATGAACAAGCATATGATCAGCCACCAAAGCATCCTTATCCCTGGCAATGAAAAAAAGCTCTGGAAAGGAATCCTTCAGGGGACAATCCTCACACCAAGTGTCATGCCAAAACCGTGTCCAAGAGCCATCATGCACCTTGATAGTAACAAACTTGGAGAAACTATTACAGCCCCTCCTAATATGTTTCCAAAGACTCACCTCTTAAGGCCCCAAAACAGCTTTTTTGAGCACCATCTGCCCACCAAACTTCCATATTTTTTATCCACGATCTAACGCCAAAAAGCCTCTCCCTCCAAAACATTTCTCCAAAGCCACTTTCCCAACAAAGCATGGTCAAAAGTGAGCAAGCTCCCATTCTCAAACGTCCAAGACTAAGGGGAGTGCAATCCTTCTTCCAATTAACAAGATGGAATTTTGGATCGTTATTCAAGCCACCGCACAAGAAATCCCTATGCATTTTTTTCAATCTGATTAGCAACCCCGACCGAGATAGGGAAGAGGGAAAGGAAGTAAGTAGGCAAGTTGGAAAGCGTGCTCTTGATCAACGTTAACCGACCGCCTTTTGAAAGATAAAGTCCACCCCGCTCATCTTCTCAAAATTGTACCTCAAATAAATTTAGCTTTGAAAGGTGCACCGTGAGGGAGGCCCAAGTATTTCAAGGGCAAAGAAGAAACCTTACAACCCAAAATATAAGCCAAGGCATTCACATTCAGCACGGAACCAACAGGAACCAAGTTAATCTTCGTCCCTAAAACGGCCTCAAAGCAAAGTAGAACACATCTCAAATACCGAAGATTATCCAGAGCAACCCCACCGGAAAGAAAAAGAAAAAAAAAAAAAAAAAAAAAAAAAAAAAAGAAAAAGAAAGAAAGAAAGAAAGAAAGAAAGAAAAAAAAGAGAGAGAGAGAAGATGAGAAACAGCTAGAGTATCGACATTCCTAGCCCCCACTAAAAAGCTAGAAATAAAACCTCCAACCACAACAGCAGCCATCATTCTACTCAGAGCTTTCATAATAATCACAAAAAGGAAGGGGGACAGTGGATCACCCTGTCTCAGGCCATGAAAGCTACTAAAAAAGCCTCTAGGAGTACCATTAATCAAAATAGAGAACCGAACCGTGGAAATGCAGTGCTCAATCCAACTTTGTCATTCTCCCTAAATCCACATTTCCTTACCATGTAGAGCAAAAAATCCAAGCTAGCAAGGTCATAAGCTTTTTTTAGGTCCAATTTACATAACACTCCTGGCTTGCTCGATTTGAGATGACTATCTATGCATTCGTTGGCAATAAGAACTGAACCTACAATCTGACAACCTCTAATAAAAGCATTTTGAGTCTCCAAGATGCTATGCTCCAGAATAGAATTCAAGCATTTCATACTCTAGTAAAAGAAAATCGGTACCCCATTTAATTCAAAGGAGTTATGATGGACAACTCTTTATCATGACCACATTAAGGCAACGACTATGGTGGTCAAGGTGCGTGCAGGATGGCAATGCAGGTATACCTACCAGTCAACTTTTTTTTTTTTTGATAAGTAAGAAAACTTTATTAATAATAGCGTAAGGCGCCCCTAAGTACACAGAAAGTATACACAGAGCAGCCAAAGCTAACCCGTAAAGCCCAACAAAACCCGCAAAACCTAAACCCCATAAGCCGAAAAAACACCCAAAAGCAAACTACAAAAGAGCCCAACTAAGATACAAGGCACCCCACCACCCGCCAAGGCACACCAACCTACACCCGCCCAACTAAGATACAAGGCAACCCACCACCCGCCAAGGCACACCAACATAAATCATTAGTGCCTTGCCTTTCTTACGCCGGAATGGATCTTTCGCATTGCCATAATTGATGGAGCTATGCAGATTCAAAAGCTCCCTTTTTCCTTTAGACTTTTGGCGTGCAATCATCTTATCCCGTTAGAAATCTTCTTCCATAGAATCCCAAAATGCCATGGCCTCCTCCCCAAAAACCCCATCCGACGCCCAATCCAATTTGGGAGAAACCATTTCCCTCAACAGAAGGAGGAATGATGCAACCCTTCGGAGAGGAGCAAGGTCCTACCACCACAACATCGTTGACCTCCCGAGACGAAGTGGGAGGGACTGAAACTATCGGGGGAAGGTTGAGAAATCCCTTCCTAAAAAGGTCTTGCTTCACTGGAGGCTCTGTCTTCTTCTTCGCAAGAGGCACAGCACCCATAACCTTATTGTAAACAAGACCCGCAAACAACTTTGAAGCTTCCAGAGAGTCTGATAATAACCCATCATTCCATTTTAGAGAATGACCTACCCTAAGCTCCCTAGCCCTCCTGCAATAATGCTGAAAAGGATGGATATGCAGCAAGGGGGGGGAAGAACGAATCTTCTCCCCCAACACAGAAGCCCCTGAGAGAAGAGGAGGAACGAAGACGGAAGGCCCTGCACCACACAAGCTACTGGAAAATTCCGAACTCACTAACAGCCCAGCCGGAGCCGACAGCTCTGTAGCCGGCAGAGGGGGAAAGATGGGAAGGGAAGCCGACTTGACTAGAGAAGATGCTAGGCCGGTCTTCAGATAGCTAGACGACCCACCCCCTGGAGAAGAAAGACCCAAAAACACCCCAGAAGATATCTCCGGCGACATCTCCAAAAGAAGTCTCGATGGCCGGGAGACTTTGGATTTAGGCAGGAAACGGCCCAAACGAAGACCATTGCATTTACGACCCAGGCCAAACTTTGTAATCGGACCTAGAAACTTCCTTGCAGCCCAGCCCAATACCATGCTAAAACCTATGACCAACTTACTCCATATGCGCAAGATTGAAATTTCGAATTTCAAATTCGAAGGTCGGAGAGGCTTCTTACCCAGTGGACGATAAGGCTGGTCTTTGTCCAACAGATCAACCGTAGGAGACTCCAGTGTAGAACAATCCACCGCTGACCTGGGATTATCATCTACAAACCTCACCACCGGAAGAAGATCAAGAGCACGCGGCTACACCGGCAAAGCCCTCCTCCTGGAATGACGACCCCCCACAATGGGCAACGGCTTCACAGCAAAGATCGAATCTGACCTCAACACCTCCACAAAAGAAGGCCCCGTCCAAAAAGGAGCCAAACCCGACCTAGACCCTTCTTCCTTCCCATCTTTTGCAGATGAGGAACCCAAACCGCAACCCACCGTGGCTAAAAGGAATTCTATGGCCATTCTTAGCTCACCGAAAAATTTGCACCAACCCCACCCTCCACGACCCTTAGGGATCAAAATGAACCCTTTCCGACCACCCATCCCGAAAGCGGCTGCCTCTAAGAATCGGCCAGCTTGGTTCCCACCTCTCCGAGCAATCAAGACTTTCCACCCTTCCCTGAATGATTTGATAAAATCCTGATCTTCCGGAAAACCCAAGAGAATTTCCAACATCGATGCAAGCCATTCAGAGCACTGAGTACTCAGTATGAGCTCGCCAAAAAAACTTTTTCTCTTCTCCTGCACCCTCAGCACTGACGCCCCATCCAGAACTAAGAAGACAAAAGTCTTCGACTCCACGATAAAACTCTTCTCCATCTCAAAACACACCTAAATCTCAAGCGACCGACCCAAAAAAGGTTCACATTGTCGCCAGAAGAGAAAGACCCAAAAGTGGAATCACCTCCTGACGCCCCTACGCTCAAAACAAGCAAGACCCAAAGAACCGGAAATTCGAAGCTCAAACCCCGATAGCAAACGAGAAGCTAAGAAGCAAAGAGGAAGGATCTCCCAGCTGGACACGCCGATTAGGAGAGAGAGAGAGAGAGAGAGAGAGAGAGAGAGAGAGAGAGAGAGAGAGAGAGAGAGAGAGAGAGAGAGACCTACTAGTCAACTTCCCAAACAACACCAATGCTTAAAGCCCTTTAAATTTCAAGGACGAGAAAACTGACTAATCAACTAAATGATGCTTTCATTCATTACCCAAACTAGAACAAGGAAAGTTGCGCTGAATCTTCTCCAGATGCCGAGAAATTTTCAAAGACCCAGACATCTAGTATAGGGAAACTAGCAAGCACAACCAAAAAAAGTAACTTTACTGCCTTACTGTAAAGTTCCCCATCCATAATGCACATTTCTTCAACACAAGACTTTTTAATATTAGGAAGGGGTGGAGTTTGCTTTGTAGCCATACCTGACTCATTTTGGGAAATGGATCTAGGATCCGTTTCTAGGACGATGTGTGGTGTGGCGAAATGCCCCTTACGGTTGCTTTCCCAGTTTTGTATGACATAGCGCGTGACAAGGATGTACTTGTTGCAGACCATTTGCTTGGGGGGAGCGGATCCTATCAATGGGATGTTAGATTCTTTCGAGCGGCCCACGTCTGGGAGGTGGATATTTTGGCCTCCTTTTTCTCTTTGCTGTACTCAACTAGAGTGGATGGTGATGGGGAAGACCGGCTCTAGTGGTCTCCTTTTCATAAAGGGAAATTTGATGTTAGATCTTTCTACAAGGTTCTTGCTTGCAAAGAGGATATTCATTTTCCCTGGAAAAGTATATGGCGGGCCAATGTTCCCTTGAAAGTGACTTTCTTTGCTTGGACGGCAACGCAAGGAAAGATCCTCACCTTGGACAATCTCAGAAAGAAGCGTGTCATTGTGATTGATAGATGTTGTATGTGCAAAATGAATGGGGAGTCTGTAAACCATCTTCTTCTCCATTGCGAGGTTGCACGTGCTCTATGGAACGCCATCTTCAATCGCTTCAGTCTGTCTTGGATTATGCCTCTTCGGGTGGTAGATTTATTCGCTTGTTGGTGGACCGGTGGTCGCTCTCGGAGTGCGGTCATGTAGAAGATGGTCCCTTGTTGCCTTTTGTGGTACTTGTGGAGGGAACGCAATGATAGACAGTTCGAGGACAAAGAAAGAACTATTGAGGAACTCATTTCCTTTTTCTTTCATTCTTCGTACTCTAGGTCGGCTGCGTTCCTCGCACCTTTAGTGTTTAGTTTTAACGATTTCCTTGTTTTGTTTTCTTCTTCCATGCCTTTCTTGTATACTTCCTGTGTACTTGATTACGCTTTGCGCTTTTTAATGATATTTCTTACTTATCAAAAAAAAAAAAAAAAAAAGACTCTTTAATAAAATCAAGCTTTAGAATTCTAAGTCAGCAGGATCGTTTCCAAGTGGTAAACTAAAATATATAAAATTGCAGTCCTTAACATCACATTCACAATTACTATAACAGATTTTAGCATCAACGTCAACATCTATGCTTTAATAATATCAGAAACAATAACAGGATACTGAGAACAAACAGAAACCCAAAAAGTATTTAATATTCATAAGAATATAAAGCAAACATACCTTCCAGTTAATAGGACCTAAAACTGCTCTCAAAAGACCTTTTCTGAGATGTAAAATGTCACGAAGATCACCCTGCACAAACATGAAGATGGTAGATATGAACACATAAACATGTTTGTATAAATTCCAGAATCAAACCTCATGACATACAAAAACCACATATATCAGCATTACAGTGCATTTTGTTCTCAACTACTCCAAGGAGGCCTGTACTATGATAAGCAAATACAAACCGTCCCTGATGTGAGGCCAAGCCAATAAATATATCTAGACTCCTGTGAAACGTAATCAAACCCAGACCCACATGAAGCTTGAAGGTTCTGCAACTCAGCCCAAGCTTAACTAAATCAACAAGTACCTCATGTTTAATTCATATCAGGCTAGCAAGACCTGCAGCTGATACTTTTTGCATATTAAGTTGTATTTCTCCCACAAAATATTGGAATGTTTAAGAGGGATAACAGAGGCAAAGCCCTCCTCTTTTTTATAGATGTGTAGAAGAGATAGGAGATGAAAGGATAGGGGCTTTCTTCTCTTCCATTTGGGCGCGCAAAAGGAAGAAAGACAAGACTTTGCACTTAATCAAAATCATTGGGTAGAAAGGAAAGGAACCAAAATCATTGGGCTCTCCATCCAAATACTTCCCTTTCCTTCCTCATAAATCCGCAGAACAAGAGGTAAACAGTGTCCCTTTAACCCTCCTCCCTCCCTCCCTCCCTCCCTCCCTCTTTTCTTCTGGCAAAAAACCCCCTCCCAAACACAGTAATAACGATATTCACTTAATTAATAAAGAAAAATCATGTCTCAATAAACAAGGTAAAATTAAAAATTAAAAAAAAATTAAAAAAATTAAAAAAAAAAAAAAAAAAAAAGGATAATGGACGAGAAAATCCAAAAGATGCCAGCTAAGCCACTTACTTGAGAACCTTTCCTTGAAAAGTAACATGAAATGAAGTACAAAAGAGGCCTGAATAAAATTATAAACAAAATTAGATAATTCCACATAATAAAAAAGGTGCCAAGTATACATTAGACTTCAAGTTCCATAAGAAAAGGAAAAAGAGGAAGAGTATAATGTATCAGCTTGGACATTTCCACCATCTCATCTCTTGCCACCATTCTGGCCTTCTTCTAAAAGAGATCCGTATACTTAAAACACCTTTCGCTTTTAGATGAGAAACTGTGAATTTTGGATCCAGAATGAGCTTAATGAGGGTGCTAAACAAGGTTATATATCATAGTAAATATCTAGACTCATGTGTGCAATCATGCATATTATGTTTCCTCATTAACATCTCTAGGAACTCTGTCAACTCAAAAAAGAACACTTGATTATGTAATTCATGTGGGTGAGAGAGAATTTTGAACTAGGAGAAAATATATTTTGCTCCTCTGTGAAAAGCCCATAAAACTCAGAAGGCCCCTCAAGTTTACAACAGTCAACCCCCTTGTGGTCAATACCAAACTGAAAAGTCAACACATTAACTATTCATGACTTTCTAACCAATTGGACATCAAGACGCTACCAACCTATTTTATATAAATTGATTTTATACTTTTTATTGAATAAAACTCTAACTAGTTTTTAATTTCTTGTTCTTTTTCTTTCACTCTAACTTTCTAAACAACACAACAAAGATCAACTTTTTGTCTATGTAGCTGACAGTAATGCACTCTTCGTAGATGGCCATGATTTGCTTCTTCTTCCTCTTCTTCCCTAACCTAAGTCCCTTTCAGTTTCAACCTTCAAACCCACAAACTCTGAATCATTCTTCCTCTTCATCTTCATCTTATCCACACTCCTTAGTTCCAACCCATTAAACCCAATCAAACTCTAAATCTCCGCAAGCTGCGCCCCTTTGCACTTTTTCAATATACTTTACTTATCAAAAAAAAAAACAGAAAAGATGCCAGAGATTGACCATGACAGTGACAGCGATGGAAGTACTTATGCTGCCAGAGTTTTTTTTTTTTTTTTGATAAGTAATTGTAATTCAATTTAATAAAAGCGCAAAAGGGCGCAACCCTTATACGCGGGAAGTATACAAGAAAGCCCCTAAATGGGACGAGAAGAGAATAAGTTTAAAAAGTCTTCATAAGTAAAAACATTCAAGCAATTAAAGCCTCAATGGCCAGCGGTCTTAGACTTACAGATCACTCGATCCAATTCCATATATCACATTAAAGCCTCAATGGCCAATGGTCTTAGACTTGCAGATCTCTCAATCCAGAGCTCACAATGCCTGGCTAAGGGCCTCAAAGTTGGAAACTTATCAATCCAGGAGTAAATCTCCAACTACTCTTTTCATCTGCCTTCCCACAGCGAATGCACAGAATATTCACTCTGTCATTCTTTACAAGATTTCCCAAACGGTGCTAGAAATGTTTTTCGAAAAGAATGAAAGGCTACAACAGAGAATATTATTCATTATGTTAATGGGGATCGAATATAATAATTGCATGACATAACTGCCAACATCAAAAGGTTGGTTAGTTAATTACTTTCACGGAGATGCAATTCTATGAACTGTGAAGCTATCCTGGTGATGCTTCACCCCCTCTGCCTTAGAAACTTAGCACAATCAAGAAAACATTTCAATCTTCCACAAGAATAAAGCACCTTATGGTGGCTGCAACTTGATGGAAAGTCGACATTAAACAAGTGCTTACTGCACATTTCGTGTAAATCAAACACCCGACTATCAATGGACAAATTATAGAAACATTCTCAATTAGTCGATGTTTTCTCATGGTTCCTCAAAAAGACAAATAAAGAAGCAAGCAAATATGGACTAAAGGAATTTCTTTCCACTGAGATGTAATCAAAGGAAAATGCACTTACACTGATGGCATTCGTTTGAATAACCTAAGATCCCACACATCTTGAGGTATGATATATATGTTTATTAGATCCTGGAAGAAGAAAATGCGAAATGAAAACAATTTTAGATTGAAAATATGTACACTGATGCAGATGGACTATTACAGAAGCCATCTCCTAATTACTAAGAAAAAAGACTATTGCAGCAAAAGTGCAAGAACACAGTATAACAGGATATATTCTTGCACTCACATACGAAATTATGTTTCCAAGAAGTACTAAAGCAGCATCTACCTGCATGGAAATATCAAAATGAACATTAAAGTGAGAGCTAGAACAAATGAGTAGAAGAAACTTGTAGCCTATATTTGAAAATTTTCTCAATAATTAGAGCTTTTAGGCTGTGTTCATTTCATAGTGTGAACCTGCTGGAGAAAGGTTGTCCATCATCATAACTATAATTCATTAAGGCATACAGAAAACAATCAAACCAAAACTGAAAGAAAACATTATAGAAAGTGCAATAAGAAAAATCAGTTGAAGGAATACATAAGAATTAGAACCCTCAATAGCTTATATGGACAATACCACAAACAAAACTTACAACTCCAGTTACATTGCTGAACATTGGCAACCCATGCATTAAACAGCTCCATATTACTTGCCAACTACAGTCATACTGCAAAAATTTCCAAAAAATCTGAGCCAGTGTAGTTTCCAGTAAGAGGGAAAAATAATTAATAAGAGCAATAAAAGAAGTTATTCACTTATAGCATTTTATAATTTCTGTGATAAGTAGAACTCTTTTATTGCAAAGAAAGAGATGCTCAAGTGCACGGGAAGTGCACAAAAGGATACCTTAAAGAAACTCATAGAATTTTACAATTCCTTATAAATATGAAAATGAAAGACCTAGCTCAAAGGAAAAATCAATTAAATATTGTTTGCGTATTCCAAATACATGGCAATATTTGGGATTCAATGGGTGATGCCTTTGAAAGTTATAGATGTGTTCCTTTGTTGGAAGGATTCGTTTGGATGGCATAGTAATGAAATCAAATGGGTTGGGGGTAAGAAACCTGATTCGGTTTAATTGCTATTGGGTAAATCGGTATGGTGTTATGCTATGGAGAGTGAGGTTTTCTGGAAATTGGTGATAGAAACGAAATATGCCAATTTAAGGGGAGATTGGCGTTCCAAGGAGGTAATAGGGTCATTTGGAGTGGGTGTGTGGAAATATATCAGAAGGGGGTGGGAAACCTTTTCAAAATTTGTTAGATTTGAGGTGAGCTATGGGTCACATATCAGTTTTTGGCATGATATTTGGTGTGGGGAACAATCATTGGAGATATCTTATCCGAATTTGTTTAGTATCAAATGTTGTAAGGACGCGTGGGTGGAGGATCATTAGCAGTTCTGAAATTGAGGGATTAAATGGAATAGATCCGTTCGTATTATCATGTGTTAACCAAATCTACGGGTTTCCTGTTTCCTTAGAAGAGTATTTGGAGAGTTAAAGTTCCTTCTAGAGTAGTGTTCTTTGTGTGGACGGAGGCATTAGGAAAAATATTGACATTGGATAACCTATGAAAGCGGAACATTATTGTGGTGGATTGGTGTTGTATGTGCAAGAAGAGTGGGAAAGTAACATTTTTTAAGTTTGGAGGTTGGCTCATTTATGTTTAATGTGGTGTATTTGGAAATAGCGGAATGCACAGAGCTTTGAAGATAGAGAGACTTCAGTGGTAGAGCTGGGGAAAAAAATTATATTCAACTCCCTTTACACATGGATAGCAGCACATAAGAGTTTGCTTTTTCTAGTTTTTTTTTACTTTTGTTGAACCTTTTGTTCTACTTTTTCTACTTAATAGAGGATTTTCTTGTATGTTTTTTGTGTACTAGGGTTGCACCCCTTTGCACTTTTCAATGAAATTAAATTACTCAACAAAAAAAAAAAATGACTCCTCTATGTATAATGTGGATGTTTTGGAGGTAAACAATCGAACTTATAATGGTGTTAAGTTTTCCATCCTTCAACATAAATCTTTATTCTTGAGATCATTGTGATTAAATATACTCTTCCTATCAACTTAAACTTTTGTGATAAATCATGATTTCACAAATCAAAATCAAAATGGGTGGTTCGGCCACCCCACAAGGTTCCAAGACGGAGCTTAACTTGAGTCTCTGAGGATTGACTAAGAATTGAAAACAAAGTCGGCTAAACCGACTTTAATTCTCTATATAACCCCCAGATATGGCCGAAGGGGGTGACCAAACAACCCCCATGGACTTGAGGGTGGTGGTCGTTGGGGGTGGTTCAAGCACCCCCCATTTGGCCAAAAGGGACTGAGCCACCCCCGTTACAGTCCCCTTATTTGAAATTTTTAGTTTTAGTTTTTAGTTTTCCTTTTTTTCTTTTTTTTAAAAAAATTTACAGGTTTTTTTTTCATATTAAAATAATAAAGGTCATTTGTCTTTTTACAAGTCATGGGGTTACATTGCAAATTTTTGAGAGTTTGGGGGGGCATTAATACAATCTTTAGTTTGGAGGGCATTACAAATTGGGTGGTAGTGTGAGGGGGATATATTTACTTTTCCCTAAAAAATATTACAAAGGACAATATAATATAAAGAGAAATCCCAAATATAAAGCAAGGACTAAAGGTTTTCCAAATATGATATTAGGGCATTTCTGTCAATTTTGGCTTTATAGTCGAGAGTTTAATCAATGGTTGTGGTTTAATTTACTCAAGGACTAGAATTCAAGTTTTCTTGGAGGCTTTAGCCCAACAAAAGGTCAACTCTCTCATTGGAGATGAATGCCCTCTTTCTCTCGTTTTCGTGTTTCTTCTTTTCCTTTCTTTCTCAATATTTTTTTCTTTTTATTGGTAAACAACTCACACACCCATGAGACTAGAACCTATGATGTTACCACCACCCCATTCTTATGAGGGCTGGAAGTACCATTTGGCTAAAAGCCATTGGCTTGCTTTCTTATTCTTCTCCCTTGTCTTAATTGCTGCAACTACTCACTGTTTAAGTGATTAGGATTTTGACAAACCCCACAACCAGATGAACAAATAGCCCAACCCAAGTTTCTTTTCCTGATTCTCCACACAAACAATTTTCGAGCACCCCTAAACAGCAATACATCAACACTCTAAACCCTTTTTTAAAAAAAGATCAAAAGCTGAAAATCTGTGACTTCAGGTGCTGTGTTATAGATACATTCAAGAAAAGGCAGAAATAAAAAATACCTCATTCAAAGTAGAAGAAGACATAAATGATATCTCCCCCTTTGAATCTGGAAGCAGCAGTACAGAAGAGAGTTCCTGCAAACTCCTTTTCATACAATTAAATATACCTATGAGCTCAAAGGGAAGAAGTGAGGTGCAGAGAAGAATCTAAGTGTGCTAGTCAAATTAACCAATAGCCACTGATGCAGACATATGGACATACAGTGGGGGTGAACTCCTAACAGTATCGAAAATTGAAACCAACAAGCAACCAGTGCATCACATAATAACAGACGTGCTTAAGACATACAAAGATTTTAGATAAAAAGTAATGAATGGTTAAACTAAATCAGAGTATGTACCGCAGTATCCACAGCAACCCATCATAAGCATGCCCCATGTTTGCATCATTCAAAATTCTGTAATATATTCCACTTGTCAGTCCAATAAAGAACAGAACTAAAGCAACCTCAAATTCTTTTTTATAGTGACATGTATGGCTATGGAGCATGGGAATGCATAACCAAATGAGCCTTTGTAACTGTGTTACACTAAATCTAGTACATCATAGAACCAAGAAAAATCCTAAACAATTTATGGTCAAGCATCAATTATCTAAACAAAGATGCATGGATGCTCAAATTCATGCATGGACGCTCAAAAAGTTAAATTGTGCATGGACACATGCAACTCAATTAACTGCTTGATACATAGATATGAAACTTTTCTCACCAAAGGCAAGCATGATCAAGAACAGATTTTCATCTGCTAAAGATCATGAAGTTCAAAGATTTTCTGTATGTCTCCAAAAATATTCAATTAAATATGAAAGGAAATTATTAATGAGTTCAAACTTCATATGTGATAATAGTTCATAAGAAGAAGAAAACGGAAGTCGTAAAACTAGACTGGAGAAGACTCTAGCATTCCTTTGTTCTTATATACAGTACTATTTTCAAGGGCAACAACATTAAGCCCGGGAAGAGAGAAACATTGAAAGAGACAATAAATCTAATAAAAAGAGGCCAAGAACACAATCATTGCACCATCACCCCTATCTATAATATGCAATGAATTACCTTTCAAAGCTTGAACATATGCCCTTGAACCAGTAGACCAAAAGATCTTTGCTAATGCGGGTGTGGTAGTAGCGAGTAAGACAACAGAATGCAGCACTCCTATAGTACAGTTCTTCACATTAATTTGATATGATAACAAATATAGCATATGAAAAGAAGAAGAAGAAAAACAAAAAAAGTCAGTCAGCACTTACATCCGTGAATAAACCAATAAGTGCATGTATCAAAAGATGTCCAAAAGAACTTTGTCGATGATACAGGCATCTAATCAAATATGACTAAATCCAAGCAACATGTAATTATATTTGTAAAAACTCCAATTACATCAATGAAGCTTAGTTCACGTCAATCACCCACAACCACCTCAAGACAAAAATCATTAAATGTCTCATTAACCAATAGAAAGTCATTATTGTTAAATCACCACCTATCCCAAAAGCTTAAACTGATAGAAATAGATAAATTTAATCATTTAAAACTTTAACACTCCCCCTCACGTGTAGGCTCAAACTCCCTTTTAATAAGTGAAGCTCAACACGTGAAATATTTAATTGAAATATGAGGTAAATGAATGAGACAGAATTTGAACTCAGGACCACTGCTCTAATACCATGTTAAATCACTACTAGTCCTAAAAGTTTAAGCTGATAAGAAGAGATAAATTCAATCATTCAATCAATACTTTAACAATTATAAACTCAAAAGTACTTGCAAAATGTACAGCATATTATTTTATAATTATGCATAGTTATCGAGAATATGTGCCCCTAATAACTTGGTAGTTTACACTTTTAAGGAAGGATTTCCCCATCATAGTTATAGATTCACTTCATAATACCTTAAGCAAAATATGAAGGTTGCTTGATAAACCTATTAAACAACTTCTGATAAAAACATCTTGCTTAATTCACAATGAAAATGAACAATGAACTCCAAGGAAGAAGAACAAAGTTTACGAGACCGAAGTTTATGAAATAATTAACAGTCTAAATGAAGCTTCTAATGCAAATTTTTCTTTTGATAAGTAAGAAGAACTTTATTAAAGAAAGCGTAAGGCGCCCCTAAGTACACAGAAAGAATACACAGGAACAACCATAGCTAACCCGCAAAAACCCACAACACCAAGGCCCCAGAACACGAAAAAATCAAAAACAAACTACAAAAGGATCCAACTAAGAACAATCCACTACCCGTCAAGGCACAACAAACCTTCAACATGTGTGTCTTGCCTTTCCTACGCCTAGAGGGATATTTCGCGTCACCATAATTGATGGAGCTATGCAAATTCAGAAGCTCCCTTTTTCCTTTAGACTTCTGACGCCCAAAAAACTGGAACTCCTCTTCCATGGCATCCCGAATAGCCATAGCCTCCTCCTCAAAATCCCCATCCATTGCCCAATCTAAGGGCAAACCATCCCAATAACCATCTTCTTCCTCCTCCCACACCACAATCTCGGCGTTATGATCAAAACCGACTGGCCAATTTCGAGATTGGGAGAAACCATTTAAGCAACCACTCGAAGGGGAGGAAGGACCTACCACCCCGCCATTGTTGACCTCCTAAGGCGACGCGGGAGGGACTGAAATTATCGGGGGAAGGTTGAGAAACCCCTTCCTAAAAATGCCCTAATTCACTGGCGTCACTGACTTCTCCATTGCAAGAGGCTTTGCTGCTTTCTCAGCTGGCGGCTCTGCACCCGTAACCCTCTTATCAACGTACCCAATAGACATCTTCACGGCTTCCAGAGAATCAGAAAGTAGCACATCATTCCACTTCACAGAATGCCCTTCCCTCAATTTATTCTCCCTCCTGTAATAACATTGAAAAGGCTTAGAAACCACCACAGGGAGGGAAGAATGCAGCTTCTCTCCCAAAATAGCTACTCCAGCGAGAGACGGAGGGGCAGAAAAGGGTTTAGGAATCTGAAGCATCCCCAATGGAGTGAACTTAAAGACAGGAGCCAAAGGAACAAGATCCGCCGAAAAACCCAGATCCGGTGCCGATGAAGGGGGGAAACCAAAAAGATTAGACGCTGGAGTCTGGCTAGAAAACACCGGAAACACCTGGGAACTGCTTAACTCACCCCCGGAAGAAGACTCTGTCCCTGTAACTGCGGCCGACGAGGGCTCCGACCTAGAAGAATCCCCAACAAAAACCAATGAAGCTGGACTCGCGCCCTCTTTGGCTCCCAACGTTGTAACCTCCAGGAGGAAACCGATTCAGAACCAACCCAGAAGACACCTCCGTTATCGCCTCCGGCAAGGATGGCGGCGGACAAGAAACTTTAGGTTTCCGCATGAGTCAGGCCACACGAAAACCTAATTGTCTGTTTAGGTCTTGAATTTTTTGAAATCACAATTCAATTCTAATTCACTGCGCGAATTTCGATTTCTGTTCCGTCCTCTCACATTCTCTTTCTCTCATAGCCTCATGCTTGGTCCTCTAGCTTTGTGTTTCGGTCATCTGTTTCGTTGGGTGGTTCTTTGTTCGGCGATGTAGTTTTTTTGGGTTGTCATTTTAGTCCCGGGTGTGTCATAGATGGATAAGAATTTCTTAGTGGAGTCGAAGTCTTTTACCTTCTCGGTTTTGCGTGGGGTGTCGACATTGAGGGTGGAGGAGAAGAGGATAAATTTCCTGGGTGTGGTCATCTTGAATGCTCAGAGTTCCGAGTGGCTTGCGTCGACGTTGTAAGTGTTGTTGGATCTCCCAGCAGAGCAAGATTGTGTTAAGTCGTTCAGAGAAGGTTCAAAGGTCCTAATTGCTCAGAGATGTGGGAAAAAAGTTGGGCGCTATTTAGAGGCGACAACGTTCGGGTTAGGCGGTCGGAAAGGGTCCATTGTTATCCCAGAGGGCCGTGGAGGGTGGGGATGGCTTAAATTCTCCGACGAGCTGAGAAAGGTTGTAGACTTTTTCTCAGTCTCGGTGGTTTGCGGGCTCGTTTCCTCATCTAAATCGGAGAAGAGGGTTGTGAAGGATGTTCGGCCGACTCTGGGCTTGGCTCCAAAGTGGTCGGGGCTTTCTTTTGCGAAGGTTTTAAGGTCGGATTCGACCACTGCTGCGAAGACGATGCCCATAGTGGGTGATGGTCGTTCCTGGTTAAGGGGTTCGTTGGCGACACGTTGCGAACTTGATCTTCTTCCGACGGTGTGGCATGCAGAGGCTGTTCTGAGATCGGCGGTGGATTGCTTCTCATTGGAGTCTCACCAACTTGATCTGTTGGACAAAGACCAGATTGTACGTCCGCAGGGTAAGTACTCTCGTTTGAATTTTGAAAATTTGAGATTGCGGACGTGGCGTAAGTTGGGTCCCGGTTTTTATTTGGCATTGGGCTGGGCTGTGAGGAGAGTTCTGATCCGGTTTGCCAGGTCGGGGCTGTTTCGAAAACCCTTAGGTTTTCGCGTGGCCTGACTCAAGCGGAAACCTAAAGTCTCTTGTCCGCCGCCTTTCTCGCCAGAGACGTCAATGGAGGTGTCCTCTGGGTTGGTTCTAAATCGGCTTCCTCCTGGGGGTTTGGAGGTTACAGTGTTGGGAGCCAAAGAGGGTGCGAGTCCAGCTTCATCGGCTTTTGTTGGGATTTCTCTAGGTTGGAGCCCTCGTCAGCAGCAGTCACAGGGACAGTTACAGGGACGGAGTCTTCTTCCGGGGGTGAGTCAAGTAGTTCCTAGGTGTTTCCGGCGGTTTCTAGCCGGACTCCAGCCTCTAATCTATTCGGTTTCCCCCATTCTCCGGCACTGGATCTGGGTTTTCCGGCGGGTCCTGCTTCTTTTAAGTTCACTCCATTGGGGAAGCTTCAGATTCCTAAACCCCTTTCGGTCCCTCCGTCTCTCGCTGGAGCAGCTTTTTTAGGAGAGAAGCTGCATTCTCCCCTCCCTGTGGTGGTTTCTAAGCCTTTTCAGTGTTACTACAGGAGGGCGAAAAAATTGAGGGAAGGGCATTCTGTGAAGTGTAATGATGTGCTTCTTTTTGACTCACTGGAAGCCTTGAAGATGTCAATTGGCTACGTTGATAAGAGGGTTTCAGGTGCAGAGCCGCCAGCTGAAAAGGCGGCAAAGCCTCCTGCAATGAAGAAATCAGTGACGCCAGTGAATCAGGGCCTTTTTAGGAAGGGGTTTCTCAACCTTCCCCCGATATCAGTCCCTCCCGTGTCGCTTCAGGAGGTCAACAATGGCGGGGTGGTAGGTCATTCTTCCCCTTCGAGTGGTTGCTTTAATGGTTTCTCCCAATCTCGGAATTGGCCAGTTGGTTTTGATCATAACGGGGAGATTGTGGTGTGGGAGGAGGATGAAGATGATTATTGGGATGGTTTGCCCTTAGATTGGGCGATGGATGGGGATTTTGGGGAGGAGGCTTTGGCTATTCAAGATGCCATGGAAGAGGAGTTCCAGTTTTTTGCGCCACAGAAGTCTAAAGGGAAAAGGGAGCTTCTAAATTTGCATAGTTCCATCAACTATGGTGACGCGAACTATCCCTCTAGGCATAGGAAAGGCAAGGCACACATGTTGTAGGTTTGTTGTGCCTTGACGGGTTGTGGGTAGTCTTGTTCTTAGTTGGGTTCTTTTGTAGCTTGTTTTGGTTCTTTTGTGTTCTGGGGCCTTTGTGTTGCGGGTTTTTGTGGGTTAGCACTGGTTGTTCCTGTGTATACTTCCTGTGTACTTAGGAGCGCCTTACGCTTTCTTTAATAAAGTTCTTCTTACTTATCAAAAAAAAAAATGTATGGGTCTCAACTCATAGCCCGAGTCGTATTATGTTTGCTAAGTTTTTTTTTTTTTTTTGATAAGTAATTGCAATTATTAAATAAAAAACGCAAAGGGGCGCAACCTTTATACATGGGAAGTATACAAGAGAACTCCTAAAAGGGACGAACAGAGAATAATTTTAAAAAGTCTACATAAGTAAAAGCACTCAAACTATGATGGGGCGCTATCCAAAAATATAAAGTATTGAGCAACCGCTTCCCTTTTAATTTAAAAATATCAAATTATGTTTGCTAAGTTTTTACGTTCATGTTCTTTTGTTTCCTCTTATTAGGGACACTTTTGTATACTTCATGTATGCTAGGGTTGCACTCCTCTGTGCTTTTTAATGAGATTTTATTACTTATATATATATTCATCTAAAAAATTATAAAAATATTAAAAATAAATAAATAAACTGATTATCTTAATCCATCTTCAATTATTTTAATTCAATATCTTGTTTCTAATACCAAGCTTTACCAAATTACATCTTTATCGAGAGGAGAGAATATACAGATAGGGAAAATCTTCCATCTGCATCCAATAAAATAATGATTCCATCTGGCACGTCCTCATATCCAATATATAAATGCGTTAGTGACATATCAATCATTAGTTATCCATAGTACTCCCTCTATCCATATTACATGTAAATCTTCCCTTTTGTAGATGTCCCAAAACATATGTCCACTATCTAAAACAAGTGTATACTATCATGTAAAGTTTACAAATACACTTTAGAGGTCGTCTTATTTAAAAAGACGAAAAAAATTTAACGTTAATTTAGGAAATCTATGCATTTTTCTGTAAGAGATAAAGCAACAAATGAAGTCCCTAATTAAGTTTACAAAGATGGACAACTAATAAGGGATGGAGGCAGTAACGTTTGTGTCACATTGGAAGATAATGGGATAAGAACTAAATTTATTGATCCATCTGACAAAAATAAATAAATACGTCAAATGGCATATTAAACAACATTAGACTTCATACCTACTTAAAACTTACCATAGCCATTTTCCTTTCATGAGAGCCTCTTTTAGATGGGCAGAAGCATGCTCCCTCTTAACCCGCTTTTGAGTTGATGGTGCTTTGGCTGTGTCAACACATGCCTGAGGAGTGAAATCATATTAGGCAGCAACCAGGGTTTCTCTCCCACCACATGAAATAAAAGACAAATAAAAATAACTCATAACTCTTCTTAAGATGTCTCCTTCTCTAACGTACCTAAACGAAGAATACTAGGGAGTCGAGAATTAATATATAAAAATGATAAAGATGGTAATTGCAGGACACAAAATTTAACCAATGAAATTTAGCAGAAATTCTGCAAGACCAACAAGGGCAATTTTACAAGAGCATACCAAATAAATCTAAATCCTTAAATAAATTAGCCAATTTTATAATCCACCAATTGTTAAAAAAGGCCCTTGAAGTCACTTTATGTAACCTTCAGATCGACAAGAAGGTCCGCAATACAGATAAATCAGAGTAGATCAGAAAGCATAAAAAAAAAAAAAAAAAAAAAAAAAAAAAAACCCAGCAGGTACAAGGTATACAGAGCTTGTGGAATAACTACCCGAAAAAATACAACAGCTGCAAGTTCCACCAAACCACACTGAGAACTGCTTAACGTCCCAAACTTATCGTCTTTAGTTGCATCACTCCTGAACACAGATTATATACATCAATCAGAGCATATCAAAAAACTCCAGGAATAATAACTTGACAAAATAAAAGAAGATCAGAAAGGTAATAAAAACTCTCAGGTTGCAACGGAATTGTGGAGTGCGTTTCTTCAGTTGTTTGGGGTTGATTGGGTTATGCCTCGAAGGGTGAGTGATTTGTTAGGAAGTTGGAGGGGACAATTGGGAAATCGCCATGCTTTGCAAATTTGGAGATTGGTTCCTTTGTGTTTAATGTGGTGTCTTTGGCAAGAGCGGAACGCGAAGAGTTTTGAAAATCATGATAGTGGATTGCTAGAGATAAAGAATATGATGCTACAATCCCTGTATACATGGAAAGTGGTCTGGAATAGTGTGCATGTCGCTAATTTTTTTGGGTTTTTGGAGTTATGTTTTTCTTTTTCTATAATTTAGGGGTTCTCTTGCATACTCCATGTGTACTAAGGTTTGTCCCTTTGCGCTTTGAATGAATATATATTACTTATCAAAAAAAAACACTCACCAAGGCACAACAGTGCTGGATATATTGCTCTGATCTAGATCCTTACAAACTACGTCCAGAAGTTGTTCAACCAAAGAACTCCCATCTGCACCACCTCTAGTTAAATTTAGTTGTAACTTTGCATAGAGAATAAGAGCATCCTGCAAAAGAAAAATATGCCCATTTCATATGTAATACACACACATTAGCATTTTGAAACATTCATGTGTTACTTAAAAATGGCTAAACTTTATATTTTGACACAGGCTAGCTTCCAATTTTTCTCTCTAAGTTTTAAAAAAAAATCAATTTCATCCCTGAAAATTCTGAGCAATGTAATCCTTCCATCCACCCGTCACAATAATTAATGGTCAGATTATCAGCAATTCTTATGACGGCATTGTCAACAATTTGAAAACAAGGATTACATAATTCAAAAATTCAAAATTCTAATAAAAAATTGAAACATTTTAAAATCCACTTCAGTTTTCAAAGAAAAATTGTTGACCATTAATGGATCAAGCAAGGTATTGATTTCTCTCTTTTCATATCAGGAAAAAATTTGAACTTTTAAAATCGAATGCACAAATTGGAACCTATCACAAATTTCAATGACCAAAACTAGACTCCAGCCATAAAAAATAGATAAAGCACCAGAATATGCATAAAAACCTTAAGTGTTCGATCATGGGTTGTCAGCCAACAACGGAATACAAATTGCTGCACAGCATTGTGGATTTCCAAGGATTGACAACCTAAATTTGGACCATCCTTTAACAAGAATGTATTGATACACTCAATAAGCTTGCGCGAAATCTTTCCCTCGTCCCTGTACAAGCAACAAAAAGGGAAAGACAGCATGTACACAGCCATTATCAGCAAAAAGAAATCCTAATAAAACATTTACATTTCAATAGGAAACCCAACCAAAAAAACAAAAAAAGAGCAGGCAGAATTCATGACTTACCTTATGAAAGAGAAAATCGCAACAAACTCCTTAATAATATCTTCCCTAAGATTATCAGGGAAATCTCCAGGAGGATTCTCCAACAGTGAATGGAGAGTAAGGATGCATCGAAATACCTCCTCTTTGGGATTATATTGATTATCATTCTTCCCAGCCAAGCTAGTTTCCACCTTCTCCATGTAAAGAAGCACCAAGCCTTTGAAAATGAAACTACCCAAGTGAGAGAAGATTCAACAATGGCACTTCTTTTAACAACTATAAAAGAAATTTGCCTCAGTATTAATTTAAAAGAATAACTTACTGCAATATATGCGCTTTCTCATGTGAAAACGATAATCTCTAACTGTCAAAAGATGCCGGAGAACAATCCCATACTCTGACTGAAAGCTTGGAACATTGCTTAAGACATCCCAGATGTGATTAAAAAGTGATTTTACCACAAAGAACAAAGGCAACACTTTTCCTGGAATGGTAAACACAAAAACTATGAATTTTCTCCTAACATCAATACCATGAAGAAATTAAATCTATTAAAGCATACATATAGCTCCATAAATAATAAGCATGTCAGGATGATGAAACATAGAATTCTTTAAACGATCCCCCATTTTGTGTTTTGAACATTGTGATCTTAAGTTTCGATTACAATACAAGAAACCACCATCAACTAAGTCACATTCAGATTATAATACACTGTGCTCTGTAAGTAAGAAAACGGAGCATTAGTTAACAAAAAACTGGCAACCCTGTTAGACTTCATTTGTTTGATTAAAATGTTTCACAGAAACAAAAGTTTTCAATTCAACCTTTTCCAATGTCAAAGTTTTGCAATGTACAAAAGACCTTCTCCAATGAGAAGCCAAGCGGTTTCCTAACAAACATTTATTGTATATCAATCTATAAGTCAATTTAATACACATTTGAAATTAATTTTCAGAATTCAACAGCAAAAATGATTCCCCTAATAACTCTTAAAGCAAAACAAAAATAAAACAAATAAAAAGGTCTAATAATTCTTCAAACAAAAAAATTAAAAAAAGGCTGAATGAATAAGATTCCAAAACTGGCCACCTGTTGTCATTTCAATGACTGAGGCAGACAACTTTTCTCATATAAATTACTTGACACATAGTTCAATAATAATATAAACCATATAAAACTATCTCATTCAATCACTACCTGAAAATTTAGTATCCTCAGCTCGTTGCACAACAATGCGAAGAGTCTTTGCATAGATCGGTTTCGGCAATCGTCGCTTGCTCGAGGATATTTCCGACAATGCACATTGAATCAGCAAAGTAACAAGAAAAGGCCATGTTTCAGCTGCAAAAACAATATAAAACCACTCACGTTTGCTTTTGACAGTTCTTTGTGCAATGCCTATTAAAATAGGTGTGCTTTTGATGAAAAATACATCTTACAGTGAGGGCTTTCATCAGGTCTTAGCCTTGCAGTGTTCTGACCAAGAAATTTAGAAAAGGCAACCGAACTTTCTCCTTCTAACCACGTATTCAACAACTTTATCCCTTCCTATACACACACTTTATATCAGAACAAGAATTAAACAAAAAGAAACATAGACTAACATTCATTTGATACGATTGATTTAAAGGAAATCATGCCAAACTCATATTTTGAATTCTTCTCCTAAGAAAACATAATCATTTACACAGCCAAGCAAACTGGCTCAATTGAGTAGAGTACTGTATTCATTCCTCCAAATAAAGCTAACACGAAAAAACTTTTTTGCTAGCCAAGAAAAACATAGATAATAAATGAGGATTTGTATCACGATGTGGCTGATTGGGACCCGATAAACAAAAGCATTCACTGGACGGAGCACCATGCAACTATTTGGCATAATTGAGTTGATTTTTTTTTTCTTAGGTTTCTGAATGAAATCAAGCAGAGACAAAAGTACACGTTTTCTGTTTTGTTCACAATAAAATGTAGTAAAACCAAGCAAAATGAGATTCTTAGTTCCTGATAAAATCTATGACCCCGAGAAAACAACCGCATTCACTCAACGGAGCCTTATAGGGTTTCGTACAACAGAATATTTCACTCTAATAATAATTTCTTCGTAAGAAATAATCAAAAATAAACGCACAGTGGAGCTGCTTGGTTCCCGAGAAATTTCACCAAAAATTTTCGGTAAGCAAATTTGCCGAATTTCAAATTTCATTATAACATACCAATAAATAAGAACATCCACTTAAATTAGCCTATTATACTCGTTTTTAACTTGGTTGAGTCAACATTTTTCCTAAGAAACCATGATTGATTTTCTTTCCTTTCCAGCATTTTCTCGGCAACCAAACGGAGAGCGGGGAAAGAAAATCGACAGAAGGAAACGGGAGTATACTTCGCGTGCTTTGGCCTTATCGGACGAGAGCTTCGAGACGATCTCCTGCACATCCCTCGAAGTGACCATCGCCGCCTTCGGAGCTCCGAAAGCGATGCTCGATGGAATCGCAGAGTGTCCCTCAGGTGTTTGGCTAGCGAGAAATGGCGGGAAAATGGGGGAGGGTTTGGACTTTCTCAGAGAAGGGACAGAACTTGTTAGTGTGAAGGGTTTTTGAGAGACAGAACGAGGACGTTTTTGCTGAGTTTCGTGTTTTGTAGGTATTTATTTACTACGGTGTGACGATTCTTGGGAGAGACGATTGCAAAATTACACTAACAGTGGTCCCCTATTCATTCCCTAAAGCTCCTCTTCGTTTGTCTTCCGAAATTTCAAAAGAGTATTCACAAAAAAAAATAAATAAATAAATAAAATCAAATTTGAAGAATAACCACATTTTTTCTATTTTGAAAAATGCTTTACATGCCATTCTTAATTTTGGAGAATGTCTTCTTTTTTATTCTTTCTTTTATTTTGAAGAAAGCTTTTTCACTTTTCAAAGTTGAAAACTCTTTTAGTTAAGCAAAAGAATTTTGATGTGCCCCTATACCAACACACTTTTTAAAACAAATCACAAAATTCTTCTCGAAACATAAAATTATTTTTCACAAAAATATATCAAATAAAATAAAACCGAAAATACTTATTATAAATTTTCAACAATTCTGCATTGGCCTCTAAGAACTTTGGACCACCATGCGGTGATGGCTCTAAACTTTTGAGGGTGCGCAGATAATGGAGAAGGGTGAGACATTAATTCACGGACAAAAAAGTGATAAATTTCACCAATACAAGATCCATATAGAGTAGAGGTCAGCACCAAAACAATTTTCTTTAGGTACTGGTGCAAAGTGTTTTTTATTGTATATATGTAAAAGAATAATAAGTGTTGGGAATAATTCCAATCAGACCAGACTCCGGATTAGTATCGGCCCAAGAAGGAGAAATAGTAGAACTCCCGAAAAAATCTAATCCCAAGACATAGATACCAAACAGCTATTCCCAAGAATACAGAACAAGAGGTATAGTCAGATTGGGTCCCGAGAATTAGACATCTGGGGACCAATATTCTATCAAGCTATAGCTAAGGCTCGAGACAAGCCTGTCCTAAGAACTCATTAAGGCTTGTCCCAGGAACTCAAATATTAACCGCAGCCCCGAAAATCCGAATGAGAATCCCACGAACTAAGATAGACGTTACGAGGACGATCTCCTGAAATCGTGTCCAGTACCCGAAAATTCGAGATCGAGGCTAATCGCGGATTTGTTGGCAAAAATCCCAAAACCTTAACAGCAAAGATACAGATCTCCACATGCCGAAAGGTACTCTGCCAATTAGATATCTTGGTGTTCCCCTCATCACCAAAAGATTATCTTCTTCTGATTGTGAGTGTTTGGTGAATAAGATTACAGCTAGAATCGATTCTTGGCTTGTAAAGAATCTATCCTTTGCTGGCCACCTTCAACTTTTGTCTTTTATTCTTCTAAGCATGCAGGTCTTCTGGGCTAATTAAGGTCTTCATTCTGCCCAAGAGGGTTATCCAATTGATTGAGCATAAACTCAATCGGTTCCTTTGGAGTGGTAGAGACACTAAGGCACATGCTAAGGTGGCTTGGAGTAAGATTTGTGTTCATAATAAAGAATGGGGTCTTGGGATCAAAAGCATTGAAGTTTGGAATCAGGCTTCTATGCTTAATCATATATGGAACTTATTCTCAAAAGCTGGTTCTTTGTGGGTAGCATGGACTGAAGCTAATTGGCTGAAGGGTAGAAGTTTTTGGAAGGTTTCTATCCCAGCCTCATGTTCTTGGAATTGAAAGAAAATCCTTAAGCTCCGAGATATAGCCAAAAGTGTCATCCGTTTTAAGGTTGGGAATGGTTTTCAAGTGTTCTTGTGGCTGGACCATTGGCACCCTGCAGGCTACCTCCTAGATACTTTTAGATATAGGATTGTTTATGATTCTGGCCTATCTCTGCATTCCAAGCTTGATGTTATAATTAAAAATGGAAATTAGTTTTGGCCTCACGCTTGATCAGATGCTCTTGTTGAGGTGCAGGTCAAGCTTCATGCAGTTGAGTTAGGGGATGTTGATTTACCTGTGTGGAACTCTCGAAGTGGTCAATATAATTGTGCAAATACTTGAGAAAAGTTAAGAGAGGTGCATCCGGTTGTCAGTTGGTGGAAGATAGTTTGGTTTCCCAATTCTATCCATCGTCACTCCTTCCTTATTTGGCTTGTTTTCCGGGATGCGTTGGTCACAAAATAGCGAATTAGTGGATGGGGTTATACCGAAAAGACTTTGTGTCTTTTATGTTATGGCGCTCAAGAGAGCCGCGAACACCTTTTCTTTAGGTACAACTTCAGTCGTCAGATTTGGATTGGAATCACGGCTGATTGTTCTATTTTCAATGTGCCTTTAGATTGGGAGAATATAGAGGAATGGAGTTTGAAGGTGCTGCAAGGTAAAAACTCAAAGGCTAGCTTGGGCCGATTGTGTCTTAGGGCTACTGTGTACAATTTATGGAGGCAGAGAAATGATCTTCTGCATAACAATACTCCATGCACTGAGGAAGCAATCCTGACTCAAATTAGGTGGGAATTCCGGGCTAGGCTCATGGCTAAAGGGTATTTCAAGAACCTCTGGAAATCTTTGTTTCTTGTTTTTAGATGGAATCTGCAAAATTTGATTTAGTGTGCTCTGTTTTGAAGTTTGGTGCGCGTTTGAGTCTCTATTGTTTTGTTGTAGTTGTTGTATTTGTGATCAAGTGCTTAGTTTGTTGTTGAGACGTGAGCCTTGATTGGTGTTGGTTGGGCGTTTGTGTTCTACTTCCTGTGAGGTTTGTAGTTGTTTTGGGAGTTTGGCTTGTTTTATGGCCTTAGGGTGTTGTGTTCCATTTGGGACAGAATTCCAGGTTTTTTGAAGTGTATTTTGTTTGGTGATCAATGAAAGATTTTATCCATCTAAAAAAAAAAAGGGATACAGATCTCAGCCCATAAATAGGCTTCAACCCCAAGTATAAACTCAAACTGAATTTTGGAGAATTAAGCACTCTCTTTCTTTAACATAAATTAACTTAAGCATCGGAGCAGACTCCTGAAAAGGGTTTCTTAGGTTTGTTGATTTTGTAGAATTTTTGAAAAAAGCCCAAAGAATTTAGAAGAAAGAGCTGTATTCACTCCATATCAAAATATGTCGACCATCTCACAAGATGAGAGAGAAGTTACTCGTTTGTACCGGTTGAAATTCCAATACCATAAACTTCTTGCAAACACAACAGTTACAAGACTAAAGGGCTTGTTTGGTAAGGGTATTAAAATTTTACCTTTCCCTCTTCACTTATTCAAAAAATAATCAACTTCAAAACATTATAACTTTATATCACATCAATAATTTATTATTATTATTTAAATAAAAAAATTAATACAAAACAAAACTTTTTCACTTTTCTATATAAATTATTTTTACTTTATATCACATTTATCATTTTCAACTCCCACTACCAATTCTCCTTCCCTTACCGATCAAGGCCAAAGTTTCAACCAGTGCGTCCACATTCCTATCACAACTTGTACAGACTAAAAAGAAAGAACGAGTAAACTATCTTCACAGCCTTTTCATGGCAGCTCAAAACATAAATAAATTCAGACCAAAAAAACAACATAAAAAAATTCTTACACGCGCTGATGTAAAACCACTATACCTGGGCCATGTTGGAAGAAAATTAGAGTTTTTTTTTTTTCATTAGTAAACGGAGATCCCTTTCGGTGAGATGTGTCGGACTAAGTTTGTAAAGTACTTGCCTCAAAACCTTTTGCTCTTTCAACTTAGTTGTGTGGATTTATTCCAAATTCTCAAAAAAAAAAAGAAAAAAGAAAAGAAAAGAAAAGTAAACGGTGATCAACATAACTCAGACCATCCCTTTCATGTGTGATCATGTCAACAAAATAAAATAATTATATAATAAAAATGTAATTTACAACATTATTCTTTCTAAATAGAGGTCACTAATTAACTATATACTACAGGCCAATTAATTGCATGTGAATGGGGAATTTTCCATCTTTGACCGAGCAAAAGGAAAAGGACCGAAGTGGGTAGGTGGAAATTGCATGGAATAATCAGAACGGTGTGGCTATATAATAATTGTGATATTGGCAAGTCTCTTCCACAATGCAACATGAGGTTTGAGGTCAAGAGACGCTTCCTCCTTGGTTTTCTTGTGCTTACTGCCCTGTGCCTTACATGGAGCTTGTTCGTCACCGGTAAGATTTTGTATATTTAGTTTTTACGTGTATATATGTATAGGCTATTGCTTCACATTTTGTGTTGTTAACTTGTGGGTGTGTGGGTGAACATTGGAGAGAGAGAGAGAGAGAGAGAGAGAGGATCGAAAGAAGAACCCTTTTCTTTGAACTGCTCTGTTAAACCTCCATACCAGACGCAAATGGTAAGAATTAAACATGCATGACCCCAAAAAAGACAATAATCAAATATTTTTCTCCCAGTTTTCTAGTTGGAATAATATAAATGATATGGCTTCAAAGTAACTTTGAAGTCTCAAGCCTCCATATAGATATATATGTTGAATTTGAGTAATGTTATAAGGGGGACTAGAATACTCTTTGTGTCCTACCTTCCCAAATCTCAGTTAACTTTTAAAATTATTATTAGATCAAAATTAAATAATAATCATCTCAAATTCAATGGTAATTTTAAAAGCCACATAACATTTAGAAGGACACAAGGAAGACTCCTTATAGCATTACTCATTAAATTCCAATGCATTAATGAATAGCGTACAGTGATTTAACCACACCACTCCATCAATATTCATCAAGAATTTCTCTTCTTGATATATAAATCTAATTTCCATATATAACTTGATTGAATGTGTGGTGAAATTTGTAGCACCAAAGGCGGAATAGCCTCAGTTGAGTCAGTTCACAACCAAAAAATATAGTGAAAAATTATAAAGTACAATCAGGATTAACTCAATAAATTTTGAGACATAAGGCGGCAAAATTGTTGTGATACCTTTTTTTTAATATTTAAATAATATTATTTTATTTTTTTGTTTATATTTTTATTTATAAATCATTTTTATTGCTTCTTGCTCTTAATTTTCTCCAAACAATATATAGAATTCATCTCTTCTACAAGACATTTACTTTCAATTAATGACATTTTGCATATAATACATTTTATATAGAATTTAATTTGCACGAAACGAAATTTATTTTATTCTAAACATTATCTTAACGAAGGAACTTAGTCAATATGTTAATTTTATGTTAAAACAAAATTACTTACTGCTTTAAGGTGCCATCAATGTAAATTTTCATTTTTCTCTTTCTTTCCCTATAAAATCTCAATATCTTGTGATTTAATTTTTTTTTACCATAATTGAGCCTTAATTAAAGAGCATTGACTAACTATTTTACCACAATGGGGCCCTAAAAGATTTTTTGTTAAACAAAACTTAATTATATTATTGCCAATTGAGAGCAGGGGCTGCCTAATTAGCCTAACCAATGAACTAGAATTTGATGAACTTGACACCCACGTTTATGTCACGTCTATTTCCAATTGCACTGTATTTATAATCTTTTAACACCAGTGTTAATGCATATTTTCTTTACTATTTTTTCTTACCTAAAACTGTTGGCGGTAATTACTTTGATCAGATGGGAAAATGAAGAAGTTAATTCTTGCAAGAGGTGCAAAAGAATTGCCTAAAGTTGTTATCGTAAAACAAAGGATAACCGGACCAGTCACGATAAAACGAGCACCTCCAGCGCCGCCGCCACGTCTTACAGCACCCCCAGGGCCTCACCAATAGTAGGAATTCCTTGTATTTCATGTATTAGACATTTCTTGATGCGGTAAAAATGTCATCAATAGCATAAGATCGAAATCCATATAATATGTACTCTACTCTAAATGTCAGTTCAGCATCAAACACTGAATAAATGTGTTACCAAAAGAGACCCATGATTCTTCTTTATATTATGAATTAAAGCATTAGCAGCAGTTACTCTATATTGGTTCCCTTCTCTATATTTAAAGAAAATTTCTTGAAAAACATAAAAAAAAACTTCCCACAACAGATGCTCTGTATTTAGATGAAGGGGTTGGAAATGAATAGTAATTTCCTATGTATACATGTCTACTATTCATTCCCTATGTATTATTTTAATATAAAAAAGTATATTTAATTGATATAGAAAATAGAGAAAAATAATAAAATAAGAGTAAAATAATAATATTTAATTGATATAGGGAAAGGTAAGGAAATTTATTGTGATATTTTTTTTATAGGAAAGTAAAAAATAGGTTTGTTCCCTAAATATAAAAAAAATGATTGAAAATCTGCTACTTAGTACTCTTAAGTACGCTAAAAACAGATTATCCAAGGGTACATACTCAAGATAATTGATATGGGATCTATCTTCAGGAGGTGGCTTGAATTTAGAGGGAGGGTCCATGAAATTTCATGTACCACACCCACACCCACACAACAACATATTTATTAATCCTAGTTCTGCTTGGAAAAGGCTTGGAAAGAGTCGTAAAGTTTTTCCTCTCCTTTCGGTAGAAATGCATTTTTATTTATTTATTTTAATTAAATTAAGAAAAAGGTTACGTGGAAAAACTTTCCACGCCTAATCAGAAAGGAATAAGAACTAACCGATGAGTAAGAGAAAAAAGAATAGGCTCTCAACAATAGACTTAAAACAAATTAAAATCGTATTAAAATAATTACAAAAAATAGGAAATGAAACAAATAAATGACTTGGTCATTTCAAGAGGCCACACAATGCGATTTTATAAGTCAAAGAGGTACAGAATAAGACAAGTTTAACTACATCTCCACTTGAAATCAACAACAATTACTCGAAAGAAGTTGAAGTGGTAAAAACACTGTAAAAGCTCAAATCTAAAACTACGAAAAAAAAAGTATCAACACATATTCAAATACAAAAGCCTCTTTAAAAAGAAAATAATACCCTACGTAAGATAAAAAGACATAAAAACAGCAATAATACTCAAAAACACAAAAACAACATGGACTGACAGGTGGAAATGCATTGATTACACCTAAAAAGTAAAAACGAATCCTAGCCAACCTTGGAGTGGAAAACAATCCGCCCTTCTTTTTTCTCCAAATGCAGAAGAACTTGTCTGCTGACTTTGGCCCCTCTTTTTTCCAGCCTTCAATTTCTCTCTCTCTCTCTCTCTCGTAGGTATGACCTACCGTGAGAGACTCAATTTGTGGATATTTTAAATTTTTTTTAGAAAGGATACAATAATATTATTTGCCATGCATAACAGTCTTGATTTATTATTCATTATCATAAATTAAGATGTGATAATTTATATAACGTGACCCACTTGTTCCTTCAAATTGATTTTCTTAGCTACAAAATTTAGTCAGTGCCAAATTGGTAATGAATTCAACTCAACTAATCAAAAAAAATCTTGGTGAATATTGATCACCAGATTGACTGTTTGCACTTTGCATACGCATATGACTGAATGATTATTTTGAAGCAACCTCAGTAATTGATCGTGGAGCTTGACACAAACTTGTATAGCCTTGTTGAAACGCAAATTTGTATGGCTTCCAATTTTCGAAATTAATGGTGAAAAATATGAAAGATTTAGATAATTTTCAACAAAAACATGATCAAATTTTCAACAGATATAAAAACTCAATTTTATAACCTAGATGTAACTAGAATTTGACTACTTCAAAATAAATTCAAAATTATTTCCAAAGATCAAGATATTAGGTTATAATTTTCAAAATATATTGAAATATTTCTTTTATTCATATTCCTATGAATGATTGCTCTACTTTCTTCGAAGAAAATGACGAAAATTCCTTTAATTTCCTCCGTACTTTTTTCTTTTAATTCTTATCCATTTTCTTCAAATGAAATAGACTTTCATTTTTTATGACAAAGACAGGATACTACAAGATTCATCAAAAACGAAAAAAAAAACTTTTATTTTTTTATCCAATATTTTTTAGGGAAAAATATAAAATCAATCCGTGTAGTTTATTTAATTTCTAATTAGTTCTATGTGGTATCAAAATGAAGTCAGAAGTCTATGTGGTATGCTGAAAAACAAATCACTCCCTGCAGTCAAATTCCGTCAAATACTTAATGGATTCCGTTAGCATACCACACCAGCTTCAATAAAATGGCGACATGTCACACTTAATAAAGAAAAAATACAAATACAAATATAAAATATATAAAACTAAACAAATTAAACAAATTAAAAACCTATTTTAAAATAAAATTAAAAAAAGAAGAAGAAAAAAAAGGGGGTGGCTCATCGGCCACACCTATGGGCTGGGGGTGGCTTAGCCGCCCCCCCCCCCCCCCCCCTTTTTCTCTCTTTTTTTTTTCCTGTTTTTTTTCTTTCTATTTTTATTAAAATTAAAAATTCTTAAAGTTTTTAATTTTTTTAGTTTTATGTATTTTTTATTTTTAACAATTGAAAAATCCAATTTTCATAATAAGGCTTTGAGCATCCGGACCCTGAAGACTGATGTCTGGATGGTTGAACTTGGTATGCACGACTTGCCTTATGGAGGACATCGTCCGGACGGGATCACACATCATTCGGACGGTTGCAGCCGTCTTCCCATAATTGTGTCTTGAGGTAGAAACTCTAATGCTTGTCAAACACTAAATGGCGTCCAAACAATTTGCCATTACGTCCGGACGGATGCAATCTTAAATAGTTCAAAGTTTCTAGATACTGATGGGCGTTCGGACGGAAAGTTCTCTTCGTCCGGACGAATGTTATTGACTGATGAGCGTCCGGACGGAATACCACGTCGTCCGAACGGAAGCTTGGGATCCGACTTTTCTGAGTAAGAATCTGCACAGAATCTTCCTTGAACACTGAAATAGCCTTCTTAAAGCTTATGACACTTGCAACTGTCATAATGAGGCTATTTCCATAATAGAGAAACAAACTCTGAATGACTCTGAACTAAAAGGTATCCATGTGAAAGTAACAACATTACATAATAGTGATTTTGTCAACAGAATACAGCCAATAAAAAACTAACATTTTTCAATAAGGTTTAGTAACACTTTGATTAGTCATTGCTTTTATATAAATATATATATATATATATTCAATGGTCATTAGACTTTATCACATCAACTTTACGAGATATTTGTAAGATGTTTGTGTAGTATATAGCATTACTCGTTTAATTAATATTTAATTAACCACTACACAACTCCAGCAATATTCATTTTTATTATTATTATTAAATATTATATATATATATATATATATATATATATATATATATATATATATATATATATATATATATATATATATATATATATATATATATATATATATATATAAGTCATCTGCACAACTGACAACCACAATATTAAAGATTGTATTAAGAGCATCCCCAACAAGCTTTCAATTTCAAAATTTTCACTAAATTTTGGTAAATATCTTAAAAAAAAAAAAAAAAAAAAAAACTCATTTCAGCAAACTCTTTATAATTTTTCTATTATCTCTTGTTAGAATTCCACTCCAAAATTGGCTCACAAATTCCATGAGCTATTCAATTTTTTATTTTATCACTTTTTAGAATTTCTCTCACCTTTCACTTCACTTTTCTTACTTTTTACTTGCTGTTCTCTCCATCTCTACATTTTTTGCTTTGTACAACTGACAAACAATTTAGTCATGCACATGAATTAAACTCAAATCTTTGAGGTGAGTTATGGCTATGTTCTTTCATCTCTTTTTGAGATAAAGTTGATTTCCCTTTCACTGTACTAAAAACAAGTAAACACAAGTTTCACAATCCTATGAGGTGAGTTATGGCTATGTTCTTTCATCTCTTTTTGAGATAAAGTTGATTTCCCTTTCACTGTACTAAAAACAAGTAAACACAAGTTTCACAATCCTATGCCTCTCTCTCTCTCTCTCTCTCTCTCTCTCTCTCTCTCTCTCTCTCTCTCTCTCTCTCTCTCTCTCTCTCTCTCTCTCTCTCTCTCTCTCTCTCTCTCTCTCTCTCTCTCTCTCTCTCTCTCTCTCTCTCTCTCTCTCTCTCTCGTATACATTGTAAGGCAAAACCATTTGGTTATTTATTTCATGACAATTAAAGTTGTTAGGAGTAGTTGCTTAAAATTAATAAAAAATTAATATTTAGTTAAAATAAAAAAATATTTGGAAAGTTTGGTGTAAGAAATTTGTTAAAACTAATAGTTAAAATAACAAAAGTAGATTTTTTAGTTAAAATTTGGTTAAAGTTTAGAGAGCTTATTGGAATGCTCTAAGGCACTATTTTCAGCAGTAGCTCTTTCTGCCGAGGCCTTCTTTTTTTCGTTTTTTTTTTTTGTCTTTAAGGAAAAAAAAAAAAAAAAAGAATAAAGAATTCAAATTAGTGAATTCCACTTTGGACTTTAGAGACAAAATAGTCCAAAAACTACCTTTGAGGCCTGATAAAATACTCCAAAAACTAACACTAAAATGCAAAATTGAATATAATGCTCCATTTGTTTCGGCGTAAATGGGTTTTCATCGTAAAATATTTTATGGGAAATCATTTTTCAGGAAAATATTTTCCACCGAAAACATTTTTCGGTATCTGGCTTGTACGAAAAATCATAAATATTTTTTATATTTTCATTCAATCATATTAATTTATAAAAATCAATTTGTATTCACAACATAAAAATATTAAAAAAAACAACTAAAAAATTATGTTTAACTAAGATATACACATTGACTAACAATAATCATATATTTTACAAATTGGGATTATTTTAAAATATTATTTTTAAAGTGGCTGGAATCTGGCCATTTGTGCTAGATCTCGGCCAGTTGGCCTGAAGCTGACCGAATTTGGGCAGAACTGTCGAATCTCGGCCAACTGATCGGGATCTGGCCGTTTTGGCAAGAACCCAGCCATAATTGGCAGGGATCTGACTGTTATGGCCAGATCCGTCTAGATGGTCAGATCCTGGCCATCTTGGCTGGATCTTCTGGCAAGATCTTGGCTAGATGGCCGGGATCTGACCATTCTGGCCAAATTCCGACCAGTTTGGCTGGAATCTGGGACAGTATCGCTGGAATCTAGCGACGGTGGCCGAACGTCGCTGGATTTCGGCAAAATTTTTCATATTTTGGTACCTGCTGGATTCCGACCGATGCCAGAATTAAGCGATGGTTGCCGAATTCTGGTGATGGTCGATTGCTTGAGCGTGAAGGTCAACTACGTCGTTTAAAAGATGGTCGATTGCGTCTATGTCGTTTAAAAAGTGTAAATCATTTTTTAAAATTTACTAAATATTTTTGGTCAAACGAAAATTATTTTTCGGCTGACTATTATGTTGACCCCCATCAAACACAAAAAATGCTGAAATATTTTTTCAAAAACCATTTTACGTCGAACAAAATGGAGTATAAATTTCTTCGAGATAAAAAGAAGAAAACACTGATAATTACGTTACGTTTGCTAATTAGCTGATTAAAGTTTGGTGGCTCTTTGATGAATTCTGTTGTTGCGTGACGCGTATGCTTATTCTACAAATTTCTGTTTCAAGCAAAATTCTTCATTATTTACGTTGCTCAAAATTTTACAGCAATCTCAAGAAAACTATGCTCCGTTTGTTTCGGTGTAAAATGATTTCTGGAAAACGATTTCAGCATTTTTCGGTGTTTGGTAGGGGCGAAAATAATGGTTAACGAAAATCATTTTCGGTTTGACCGTAAAAGCTTCTTTAATTTTCGGAAAACGATTTACGATTTTTAAAACCGTAAATCGTTTTCCGAAATGAAACTCTTCGTCCTTACATGCATGTTTGATATCCGATTGTCAGAATTTAACAATTATCGGTCGTCGGAATTCGGTCGGCGTCGGAGTCTGACAACATTCGGTCGTCGGAATCCAGTCGGCGCTGGAGTCTGAGAACATCCGGTCGCCGGAATCCTGCTGGCGCCGAAATTGTACCGGCGCCGGAATCCGGCCACGGGATGACCAAATTCCGGCCGGAATTTACCGGTTTCCAGGCAAGCCGGCCGGATCTGGCCAAAACGGCCAGAATCCGGCCGGATATGACCGGATCCGGAAGATTCCGGCCGGATTTGGCCAAAATGGCCAGGATCCGGCCATTTATCAGGCCGGATCTGGAAGATTCTGGCCGGATCCGGTCAAACTTTTCGTCGGAATCCAGCGATGGCGACCGGACGTTGCCGGATTCCGGCGACATTTGCCAAACTCTGATTTTTGCATTTCGTAATTTTTTCGTGCGAACCAAACACCGAAAAATATTTTCAAGAAAATCATTTTTCCTGAAAATTATTTTGTCGAAATTATTTTACGACGGAAATCATTTTACGTCGAAACAAACGGAGCATTAATCAAAACGTTCGCAAAATACTCGTCATTCTTAATATAATTTGATTGAATGTGTGGTGAAATCCTTGCATCCGAAAAATATAGTGAAAAATTAGGCCACTAGCAATTTGAAGGCTATTCTAAATGAAGTTTATGTGATGTTTACTTCGCAGAACTTGACACCTGAGTTTATGTGATTTTTACTTCCAATTACATATTTTTTTTCTTTAATACTAGTTAGTATTATATTTTCTTTACTTTTTCCTGCCTGAAACTGTCGGTTGCCATTACTTTGATCAGGTGAGAAAATTGAAAAGTTAATTCATGTAAGGAATGCAGAAAAATTGTACTTTGAAGCTATTACCTTAAAACAAAAGAAAGGCTCACCTTTGCTCTTAGCAAAACTACAAAGGGGCTGTACACCTCCTAGTGCTCCTTGAAGTGCCAGACGACTATTGCCAATTCTTACTAAAACCTCCCGAAGGGCTGAACGACCACAGCCATCTTCTATAAGCCCCCGAGGGCATCACCCCTAATGGGTCATGCTAAAATTACAATAAGTACATTACAAGTGTAGATCTCACCTCAATGTGCTTTAGAGTTGTGTACTTGTAATGCATGTATCACAACCCCACCCCTAAAAGGCATTGCTTGTATTTCATATATTAGACATCTCTTGAGCCATTAAATAAATGTATTCGCAGAAGACCTGGATTATTCTTCACATTATGAAAGCACATGTTCTCCAACTTGACACTTCCGGTTAACTTTGACGCAACGAATTCCACTACCACACAGTCTCACTTGTTTCTTTCTTCAAATTGATTTTCTCCGTTACAAAATTTAGCCAGTGACAAATTGGTGATAAATTCGGAAATTCCACTCAACTAATAAATTGGTGACAAATTGGCAATGCTAGCCGCTTTCGGCCAAAGTCGTCAATGTCCAAGTCCTGGCATAGTCACTGAAGTCTAAGTTTCGGTCATAGAAACTGATGTTATAATTTAGGTCATAGTAGCCATATTTTCTTTTCTAGCCCTTTGATGTTTAAAATTAAACCCTAAAGCCAGTATTCGATCAGATGCCTTTTTTTTTTTTTTTTTTGTTTTCTTCGTTCACACTTCATTTTGCATCTTCAATTATAAACAAAGTCAAAATGCCCACAAATATTTATTGTGTGCCAAATTTTTCTTTTCTTCAGTTTTCTCATCCTATACCCGAGCTATTTCTTTTCACATACCCACATGAGTCTCACTCTTTGTAAAGATGACATGCCGCATTGTCATTGTTTCTTCTACTAGCAAATACCACTACCCAATTCTCTCTTGTTAAAAAAAAAAAAAAAAAAAAAAAAAGTGGCCAAAGATGTTTCATGCCCATAGTTGGCTCAATTCCGACCATAGTAGCTGCTTCCGGCCAAAGTTGCCGATGTCCAAATTCCGATCATAATAGCCGATGCAGGCCAAAGTCTTCGATGTCCAAGTTCTGGCCATAGTAGCCGATGCCGGCCAACGTCGTCGTAGTCCAAGTTTTGGTCATATAAATCGATGTTTCAATTTAGGCTATAGTAGCCTCTTTTTTTTTTTTTTTTTTAACCCTTTGATGTTCAAGATCAAACCTCAACATTCGTGATCTACCGTTGGGTTTGCGGGAGCGTATTGGGACAAGAGTTATAAGAACTCAAGAGACAAGAGGTACAAGTACTCAAGAGACAAGAGTTACAAGATGATAAATTAAATTTATTGTTGTTAATGTAGAAGTAGAAGAGACTTGTAACGTTTAGACTATTTTCTCTATAAATAGAGTCCTGTATACAATAAAATAAATAAAGAAAAGATGTAACCAACAAAAGATTTTGACGTGTAGATGTAGGCTATAGGTTGAACCACTTAAAATCTGTGTTTTCCCTGTTTTCTTTATATCTCTTTAAATTCTTATTAGTTCTTACAAAATGATATGATCAAATAAATTGGTAACAAGTATATTTTCCAATATATAATCAAAAAAATTTAGAGCTTTCTAGTTTATATTTTTTTATTCGGATCCTCATAAATGACCCAAAGTCTATTTAATTTATACCTTTATGAAGAGAGACAAAGAGAATGTGAAGTAAACAAAAAATTTCAACTAAAAGAGGATATGATGAACTGGTCCAAGAGCTTCTGGCTGATCCAAAAATATTTTTGTCAGCAATCCACTGCAAAAACTCTAGCCTTGATCCTACATTATTGACAACTTAATCTTCCCAATGTCTTTTTTTTTTTAGCTATTTCTGACAACTTAATCTCCCCAATATTGTGAGAATTTAAAGGAAAACTTTATCTTATTAATTCATTTATCTTTAACGTACTAGCCTCCTCCCATTGAATCCCGAGGCATATGCAAGAATATGTAATTTGGGTCCACAACAGGAAAATTTTGGCACCAGGAAGACTTTTACAACCTAATGTGAAATAACGGACTAGCCTGGGTGGGCCTAGAACAAGGAATGGCCCACTGTGGACCTTAATTGAAGACAATAGTTGGCAACTTGGTATGTCATTTTTGGAGTAATTATACATGTATATTAAGTGTTCATAAAAACAAATAACGTAACTTTTAAAATTATCATTTGATCAATCACACGCCAAATAATAATTTTAAAAGCCACCTTATTTTTTTATGGACACTTAATGCACATGGTGAATTACTCTGATTTTTCTTGTATTTAGGAGTAATTATATATATACGTTAAATGTCTACTAAAAAATGAAGTGACTTTTAAATAGAAAACTAAAACCATTGAAATACAATGACTTGTCATCGTACCAATTCTTGGTTTTCTAGACCTCAAAAATTCAGTCCAAAGAAAATGTTCCTTGGCCCTAAACTAATGGAGCCGAAGGTAATAGGAAAATATATAAATTTTTTTTTAAAGGAAAAAAAATAAAAATCAGATTGCATTGTAGCAACTATTTAAAAAGCAAAGCAAAAATACTCCTGCACCAAAAGCAAAGAAGAATAAAAAATCTAGAAAAAAAATAGAAAAGAAAAAGAAGAAAGTTTGAAATATCTACAAGTAATTGCATCTTATCCTAATACAAGTTCAGGCATTAATTTTTTAGCTTTCTACTTTGAAACTTGTCGATAGTCCTTAACAGCAATGGTCGTCCTATATATATACATGAGGTGGGATCTACCCATATAAATGTATTACGTAAAAATTGTATAAATCTTGTTGCGTAAGAATTAATCACAACCGTATATATATAAACCCTTGTCGTTAGCACCTACTTATCCTTGGTTTTGGCATGATATACAAAGGTTTTCAAATTGGCAACATCAAGAATCAATTTCTTAGCATATCTTTTCTAATCATTTAGATATATATAATATCCATTATCCCATGGTAATGTAAAACAATAACTATCAAAAGATAACCTGCGTAAGACACTTGCGGATATCAATGAAAACAGTATAAAAAGAGTTTAATTCTCACTGATCAATAAATTTCAGTAGAATAAGATCAGTTTTCTCTCATCAAATACAGTAAAGTAAAAGTTTCCTCATTCCCAATCGATACAGTAGGATAAGAGTTTCCCTTAATTAATCAAAAGTTTAAGGGTTTTCTCGATTACCAATGAATACAGTCGAAGAGAGTTTCCTCAACGGGATCCATATTGCATGTAGTGTGCATCCTCATTTTTTTATGTCAAGTCCGGCGTCTCAACACAATCAACACTCAACTTTGATGATAATTTTTCCAAACAATTTCGATGACAATTTCCCTTCTACTCTGAAACTTCTTGGTGGTCCCTACTCCCAGACAGAAATTTCTTAGTCGTCCCATCTATTACTTATCATTGGTTAGCAAGTTGGGTTTTATTGAAATTGTCAGTTACTTGCTCAAGTTGTTGCCACGAAAGTCTTCCAAATTCTATGTTAAGCCTAATGAAGTAGATATTTTGATTTGCTTCTTCACCGTCTTGTGAATAATAATGAATTTTTTTTTTTTTTTTCTAATAATTTAATTTATTATTATTATTTTTTGTTTGTAAAAATGTCTTAAAAAAATAATTGTGAAAAAAATTAAATAAAGAAATATTTTAGAGAAATTCATGAAATTCAAATAATTGTTGATTTCTGTCGTATAGTAACGGATGGGTTGATCGAATTAAACAAGAAGAAATATTATTCATAAAATGCTACTTATCACAGATTTAGCCACACCAAATTCATTTTATATATTAAATTTTTATTCTTTTTCCACCTACCTTTTATTAATCATTCTTAGTTAAATTTTTACAGATCTACTGAATGCATATATAGGCATCCAAGTATAAAACTTGTGGAAAGTTTTAGCCTATTTAACAATTTTAGTCACTCTAAAACCATTTAAAACGTTAAGTTTTGGTTATTGTGGATGTATTATTATTATTATTTTTAGTGCACTATTTTCTTTAGTGATTATGTGTAATATTATTATCATTGAAATATTTGAGTTTAACCAGGTTTATTTAACTTTCAGCTTAATATACTGTTCCTTTTTACATTCTCACGCTTTTTTTCTTTTTTTCAATAACTATAGAAACAATACAAAACTATTTACCAACTTATATCTCGAGAAATCGCCTTAGAAGAAGATAATAATGACGTTGAAAATCCATGAAACTAAAAATAAATACAAAACTTGCAAAAACCATACAAAAGAAGGAAATTGATTCATCACACATATGGGCAATACTTATTAACATATATATCATGATAATGCAAAAAGAGGAAAATAAGAAAAGACAACTAAAGATCAAATTTTCACAAATGGGTTTATTGAACGTTATAGCTATTTTTTGAACGAAAACCTTCTTCATTACTAGAAAAGCAGACCCCAAAAGGTTACAAAGACCAGAGACCAAATACAAGATCCAAAGCTATCGAAGACGATTACAAAGCCCGTAGGCAAAACATCAATGCCCGAAGGCGAATATAGTGACTAGAGATAAATAATCTCTACCCACTAAGCCAGGAAAAAACCTGACTTAAAGTAGCTACCAAACGGTTGACTGTAACTAAAGACAAGAATATACAACCAAATACAAATAGAAATCCTCGGAAACAAGCTCCAGAAAAAATCGCTGCCGGAGCCAACGCGTGTAAAGCACGGGCCTTCTTCGGGAACCCCCCTTACGTCGGACAACCTTCAGGAGTCCAGATCATCACCAACCGAGACTGGAGAAGCAAACAGTGACCCACACGCGCAAGACCAGGGAGAGAAAACTCCCAGCTCGTGTTGGTCACGCGCCGAACAGGAGCGAACCACATGGACACATCGAGCGACCACTATAACCAAAGAAGGCCGGCAACCGCAACAGGAAGGTCCTTGTTGAAGAAATTCCAGCTGAGTCCTGTAGATCTAGCTTTGACGACATCTCCACTGGAAACCACCAACACCCGCCGTTCTCCACGGACCTCAACCAGAAAAATCCTGTTTGCACCAACACACAATAACAAAACAAAGAAAAAACCAAAAACCTCCATTGGATCTTGCTCTGGGAGGACCAAAAGCTCCACAACCTTAATGGTTGGGAGAGACAATAGCCACCATTGGACACAACTTAGGGGGAACAAAAGCCACCCTAGCCCACGAAGGCTAGGGGGAAAACCAGCGCCATGCCTCCCCTCCGACTAAATCATCTCTCATTAAGCTCTCTCTCTCTAGAAGCTTCAGACGTTCTCTCACCAAGAAAATAAAGCCTTTTTATTGCTTTTGTATTTAAAGCAATCTGTAGAGACTCTTGACTTGAACGTTATAGCTATTTCGCAAATCACATTTTATATATATATAACTTCAAACCCCATATAGTATGAAGCAGTAAAACAGTTAATATCACATGGTGATATAACATCGCTCCAGCCACTCCCATCGTCTGCAGACTCTGCACCGTCCCTAGCTAGTATGTCTCCAAAACATAGATTTTTTTTTTTTTTTTAAGAAAAATCATTTATCAAGTGAAATTAAATAAAAAATAAAAAATCTTGCTTCCCGCACTAGTGTTATGTTAAAATAATTTCAAAATTAATATAATTACGCATGAATGTCTACAAAGGGTAGACATGTTTTGATGCCTTAATCGCATCCCACCCCAAAAATACAGAATAAAAATTTAAAGCGGATACATTTAACCATGTTTATGAAATTAATATTGACATGTTTTTTTTACAAGTTTAAGAAATATCCTATTATGTAAACTTTTAAATAAACCAATTTTAAAATGTGTCTATAAAATAAATAAAATCAATCTAGTTTAAAATGTTGATAATCTTAGGCCACACGTTCAATCAATCAAATACAAAATGAATCCAAAGCCACCATTAATGACCTTTAAAAACTAGTGTTGAAACTTAGGACTGCTAAGTGAGTATTGTAAGATAAAAATGTAATTTATAATATTACTTTGTTTTTAAAATGTATGTAAAAATTGCATGCTTTAAGTGCACAATCAATTTAATAGATTATATTGTAAGAATTTACTCAGACCAATTGTACATCCTAGCCTCCTCCATTGAAACCCGAGGTATATGCAAGAATCACTACAAAAAAAAATAAGTATTTTTTGACGTGTTTACAGTTATCCACTTTTTGCCATGTCATTAATTAGTGACGTGTCAAAAAGTGGCACGTCAATAAAATATTTATTGACCTATGGAATTTGACACATCACTAATTAGTGACGTGTCAAATATTGTCACGTTGCTAAACTTTAAGTCAACAGAATTTTTTTAAAAAAATATATTGAAATTTAAATGATTAGTAACATGGCGAAATTTAACATGTCAATAATTATTAACGTGTCTTTTTAAATTTTTATTAAAAATATTTTTGTCGCTAGAAAATATTGACATTTTTTTTTTATGCTTATAAGCGATATAGAGCAATTGATAGTTTGGGCCGGCCGGATACAATGGCAATCAATCAGAATAATTTGAGGAAGCATGAGTATTTTTAAAACTTTTCCTGAAGGACTTTTAACAAGCCTTTTTTCCACGGCAGAACTAGGAATAAAATATGTTGATGCGTACGTTGGTGTTACGGTGTACATGTGGTGCATGAAATTTCATGGACCCTCCCTCTGAATTCAAGCCACTGGCCTCCCGAAGATAGATCTCGATCATACCATTGACCTTGAGTACTACCTAGGACAATCTGATTTTAGCGTACTAATAACTCATGATCTAGACTAAATTGGCTGCAGTACGTACTGAAGTCGGCGTTCACTACCAAAAAAATGGCATTTATGGACGGTTTTTTTTTAGACGGTTTCTAAAACCGTCTAGAAAACAAAATTTGCAGACGGTTTTTTCAAAACCGTCTGTAAAAAATTTATTATGGACGGTTTGATTAAACCGTCCATAAAATTACAGACGGTTTTAACTAAACCGTCTGGAAATTTTCATTTCCAGACGGTTTTATAAAAACCGTCTATAAATTTTTAGACGGTTTTTTTTAAACCGTCTGTAAATATTATTTCCAGACGGTTTAGTTAAAACCGTCTGAAATTTTATAGACGGTTTTTAACAAACCGTCTGGAAATTTTTTTGCACATACCATGTCATCGATCCGCGTGATACCCCTTATTTCACCGCAGCCTTCCGATTTCTTTCTTAACCAAAATACAACCGTCCGATTAAAACCATCACGCCCACTAGCTGTATTGAAAACCCACGCACACTGTATTCTTAAAACCATCAATCTCTTCTCTCTCTCTAGCTCTCTCTCTCTCTCTCGTTCTTCTTCTTCCTCCGGCCCATTGAACCCTCCATCTGCGTCTATCCCTGTCTTCACGCTACCTCCCTCAGAAATCCCCTCAATCATGCCTTTGCCATAAATCTGCATATCATCTCCCCTACGTACTGCGGCCGTTTACAGAGTTGAAATTGTTGCCCAAATCACGCGAAGAAACATCCTCGTTTATGAAGGAAAGATCGTTGCCTCCGCCTAGCACGCCATAAATACCCGGAGTCACGCCTCTGCCATCAAAGCGATTAGGGATCGGTATATTTTCTCCCCTAATTACTGCGTCTATTACAGAGTCGAATGGGTTGCCCATATCACGAGAATAATCTTCCTCATTTCTGAAAGAGAGATCAGTGCATGGGTTTCTAGCCGATCTGGCGAGGCCGTTGGGGTTTCTGGCCAGATCCGACCGAAACCGGCTCTGGGTCGTTTTGGGTTGGTATATTTTTTGGTTGATTTGTGAAAAGGGGGGGTGTTTAGCCGTGGCTGTAGTTGTTGGGTTGTGCAAATAAGGGAGCTAGGAGATATGGTGCAGCTGAACCGAAGAAGCTTGATTCTCCGATGAATTTTCCGGTGGATTTCCCGGTAGAACACGCGTAGAAGCTTATTGACCACTGGACAAAATAAAAAAATAACAAAAAACAATTTTTTTTTTTTTTAAAAAAAAATAACAAATTGTGGACGGTTTTGGGCAAAACCGTCCATAATTTTTCTGGACGGTTTTGCCCAAACCGTCCAGAAATTTATTTAACGACGTTATATTCTAGACGGTTTTAAACCGTCCAAAAAAAACTGTCTGGAATTGATTCCAGACGGTTTTTTTGCATTTCTGGACGGTTTAAAACCGTCCAGAATTTCCTTTTTTTTTTTTTTTTGTAGTGGTTGTGTGCTTGGTGCAATGTTTCTTTTGTTTAATTTGATATTAGCCAAGGTCGTTTCGGCAGCGGCTTTTTATGGTGGTATTGGTGCTGCAATAGTTTCAAACTTATCATTTGGAAAGGCCGGCCTTTTCCTTTGTAGTACAGTACTGACCGCTTCGGAAAACCCATAGACTAGGATCTCCGGCGATCGAGGGACACAGTCACACAGGATATATTTTTGACGTGAAGGCCATTGCATGCATCCAAGTTAATCAGAAGTGCCAGCTGGAAGAACATGCATATGTAAGATTTTATCACCATATATGGCCTATATGCCACATAAGGAAACATTTATTAATAATTTAATAAATTAATAGTATATACGGTATTACGGTTAGGTAATTTAATTAATTAAATTATCGTAATGAAATCGATTAATTGATTTAAAATCAATTAATAATATTGTTTCCTTGATGAGAGGAACAATACGGTACTTACCATATTTGAGGGTCCCTGACCTAGCCTATAAATAAACAGCCTGTGTATACCATCAGTACGGCAATTCGGTAATAGGCATAGGTTAGAAGATCCCTCAAATAATATTTTCTTGTTCTTCAGATGGATCGTGGAAACGCTTGAGCAAATATGGCTAGAGGTAAGCCTAAAACTGTTCTATTTAATTTTCTGCTGCGCATGTTAGGTTAAAGAAATAATTGTTATTTAATTATTTCTAACATGTGGTATCAGAGCCAACTTCTATGCTATTTTGCTCAGCATTAAGTTTTGTCTTTAATTCTCGATTTGTTTGGATGCTGTTGAATCGAGTATTTTCTGCAATCATATTTTGCCCACTGAAAGTGGTTCAAAATTTTCTGGAGTAAAAGAATATTTTGGCACTTCGCATATTCTGGTTTTGAAGGTGCATTATTGTTTGTCATAAACAATATTTTGGCTTTTTGTACCAAAAGAAACGCATTATTTCGGAAATTTTGGGCTGTGACATTTACTGTTTTTGTTGTGAAATTTACAATTTTGCCCTCGTATGCTCAAGAAGCCCATCAGTGAGAAAGAGACCGCCGGGAGAATCATCTCCTCCACACCGGCCATTCCAGAACCACCCGCTGGCGTCGAGCGTCATCTCCCCATCACGGACGCCATAAGGAGACGCGCTGGCCGCTGGGCACAGCAGCGTCGCTGCCCAGCGAGGGGAGGCCACTTCTTGCAACCTCTACCCATCACTGCGATGGGCGGCCAGTAGGCCCTTCACGGGTCGCCTGGCACTTGGGTGAACGGCGACCCACAAGGGTCGCCGTGGCATGCTGAACGGCGGCCCCTGTGGCCGCGACATGAAAAAGCAGTGGGGGCGAGCACCGGCGCATAAGGAAAGTTAAAAGGGAGGCAGGGTGGTGGCGCGGCTAGGCTGCTGCCCGTGACCTTCCCGTGACAGCAACGACGGCTCTTACGAGCCGCCTGGGTTCTGGGCAACTGGCGACCCCTATGGGTCGCCGTGGCCTGCTAAGCGGCGGCCTCCCGTGGCCGCCGCATGAGGATACACGGCAGGAAGGAGGCAGGGTGGCGGCGCAGGGTTCTTATTTTTCCGGGTCATAAAGCGGGTTAATGGGTTAGGGTTTGTTTGATTTCGGGTCTTGGGGTTTTTCGGGCTGGGACTTAATTTCAGGGCCTGGGCCACCGGGTATGATTTCGACCTGTAAAGGAATAAGGTCCGGGTCGGGTATCGGATATATGGCTTGGGTTTAAACCCATTTGCCCACCCAGTTTTTAAGTGGGTTGACCCATTCGGGTCAGCCCAATCCAGAAACCCAATAGGCCCTATCCGGTTATTAAAAAAAAAAAAAAAAGGGCCCATTTAAGTGGGTTTGACCCAGCCCTATAAAGAGATCCACTAGCCCATTGCAACAACCCATCAAGTTCTTTTTTAAAAGGGGAACTTAGGCCTTATGGTGTTTAGAACTTGGGTTCACCAAGTGTAAATGGCCTTGGCCACCTACTAAACCATTGGGCCATGTTTTTTATTATATCCTCATATTGCAGTTTTATTCCACTTATTATTTACAGTGTTGTATTTTAAGATTATTGTTTCTTTAATACATATATTGAGGAATATATTTTAATTGTTGAATTTATATTGTTTAAATATAAATTGCTTGATGCCTAGACCTAAGAATAATTAACAATACCATCTATACTGGTGTGTTTACAGTAATATCTAAGAATACAATGTCGGGGAAAGTTCTGGCAAGGAAAGTCTTGGGATTTAAGTGTGTCCGGTGTGACCCCCCTCACTTTCCTGGGAGCTCATCTGTTTGCACCTTGAAAAATGTTGTTTACCCCATTTAAGTATTGGTTTGTTATATTCCTAGGGCTATTAAGGGGGCATCTATAAAGTTGTTAGATGTTAATGAAGTAGCAATTATCATGATAATTTTGGGAGAGCCACAGCATCCCAATTTTGAATGACAATTGCATCAAGATTACACACACGTAATTATCATAATAATTATGGGAGAGCCAAAGCATCCCATTTTTGTATGATGATTACATCAGGATTACACGCATGAACCTCATAAAGATTTATTAGATGTTCATGAATTACAGCGTGATTATTATGATTTTGGGAGAGCCAAAACATCCTAATTTTGTAATAATTACATAAGGATCGTACACATAAACTTCATATAGAAAAATTAACATCGTATTGTAATTAACTCATAAATTTAATTACCTATCCCCAAAGGGAAGTTTTTATTTTTATGACTTAATTAGAATAAGATAACAAATTTAGTATTAAAAGTAAAATTTTCTTTCGGTTGCCCAAAGGTACGAAGAATTTTATTTATTAATATTTAAATTTATTAGTCTTATCAATAAAGAGTAAATTTCATGCGTGATGCAACCTTTGCCCAAAGGTAGGTTGAAATTTACTATTTAAATTGGCATTGGTTAATTTAAAATAAAGTTACTTCATAGCATTAAAGTATTTTTTATTTTTTATATTCTTGGTCATTGCAGCTATTCCTGTTACTCTACCTTTTAGTAGTTTTATATTCCAATACATTATGATAATATTTTTGACTGGAAAAAAATTAATATACTTTTTCATTTGAGTGTTTTTAATTCCATTATGGGAATGAAGGATATTGTAGTTTAGCTTAAGTCCCTAAAGATTGAGATTTTTTGAGTCATTATTGGTCTATTTCATTTTTGAATTCTCTCTTCTAAGTGTATAATTTTATCTTTTACTACACATAAGGATAAATGGTTAGTAAGTGAACTTCTAACCATGTGTGTTCAAGAGAATCTATAAAGTGTTCACATGATTACTCATATTAAGGGAAAGACCGATAAATGCAATCATGCCCAACACTTAAAGCATGAGAATAAGGTGCCAATAAAGTATTATGGCAATCAAGATACCTATTTCTCATGCAATAAGAAAAATTAAGGGCATATAAAGAAAGATTGCGTGAAGTATGAGAAATGACTTAAAATAAAGATAATCTCCATATCTAGTATGTCGTGAATCTCTTTTAGTGACTCAATCAAATATATTGTGGATTGATTATGGTTTAACAATTCACATTGTCAACACAAATGCAAAGTCCTTTTTAAAATGGATAACACGTGTTTATAATTTGAGCTTGTTGGGATCTATAGGTTAATTTTAAAATTCAGTTATAATTTTGACCTCAAAAATGATTTATATTCCATAATCTTTTTGAAATCTATTTACTAGTTTGGCTTATTAAAAATTTCAATTTTTAACTTGAAATTTTTCTTATTTTTGGTGGAATATTGGTTGGGGTTTATTTAAAGTCTATTTAAAATTGACCTACATCCCAATTTTTGAAACAAAATTATTTGTTTATTTCTGCATACTGATGTTGACGTAAAGTAGAGTCTTTGAGAATTTAAAATGCTCTGGTTATGGCTTTGGAGATTGAAATATATCTCCATACAGTAAATAAAAGTCGGTAATTTACTGACTTTGGTTCTTGTGTGGACTGCATAAGGGAAAGCATATCAACAAGACCATTAGAGGTGCCAAAGAGAGCCTTTTAAAATTCTTGAGATCATGTACATTGAAAGGTGTTAACCTTTTCATACTCATTACCTAAATGGTCAGAGATATTTTTTTATCTTTTTTAGTGATGACCATATAAATTTTGTGTATCTCTATCCTCTAAATATTAAAGCTGGGGTATTGAATGCTTTCAATATCTATAAGGAAGAAGAAGAGAAACAATATGAAGATCATAAGATCTAATATAGGCATAGAGTATTAAGGTAGGTACACACAAAGGGAAATGATTAGTAATACTAATCTGCTATTACCCTTATAGAGTAAAGCTTTGAAGACCGTTGTGTATATGTTAAACAGTATTCCATCTAAGGTTGTCCATAAGACACCTTTTAAAGTATGAAATAGATGGAAGCTTAGTTTAAATTATTTACACATATGGGGTTGCCTTGCTAAAGAGAAGATTTATAATCCTCGCCTTAGGAAATTAGATTCAAGGACAACCAACGGATCTTTTATAAGCTATCTAGTAAACTTTAAAGGGTTTTAATGTTTTATTATCCTTCATATAATCCTAGGGTTGTTGATTATAAAATTTCTAGAGGATGCAGAACCTAGTGGGAGTGCTCATTCACATAAATTGGAATTTGAGGAAGCACTAGAGTTGGCCAAATCTCCTCCTCATAGAGGATGATTGATTGTATTCAGGGAAAATCAGATTGATTATCCTGAGCCACAATCATTTCTAGAACAACCAACTCATACAGAACAGGTTCAAAAGTCTATTCTTCCATTGCAAAAATGCAGAGGAAGTAGAATTAAGAAAATCCTATAGAATAAGGAGATCAACAATTCTTAGTGATCATGTTGTATATCTCCCAGAGTCTGATGTTGACATTGGACATAAAGATGATCCAAGTTTGTTTTCACATGCTATGAGTGGAGAAAACTCCACATTGAGATTCAGTGCCATGAAGTAAGAGTTAAATCCATTGCTCAACAATCTAGCTAGACTCGTAGCTAATGGTTTTACTCATAAGGAAGGCATTAATTATCGTAAAACATTCTCTCCAGTGTCTAAGGATGGTTCATCAAGATGATCATAGCATTAGTAGCTCATTTTTTGATCTAGAGCTACATCAAGTGGATGCGAAAACGACTTTTCTGAATGGGGATCTTAAAGACGAGGTTTACATGAAACAATCAAAAGGTTTTATAAATAACAGTCAGAAAGCTTGCAAATTAAAGAATTCTATTTATGGGCTGTGATAGATCTCTCAATGGTAATATACATTTTACAAGGTTATTGTTTATAGAAAACCTTGTTTATTAGTATATATACCTTAAGGTCAGTGGGAGTACAGTAATCTTTCTAGTCCTATATGTAGATATTATTTTTGCAAGTGGTGATTTAAGTTTGCTACATAAAGTTCACAAAACTTTGAAATGAAGGATTTGGGTGAAACCTCTTATGTCTTTTGACATAGAGATTCACAGAGACATAAAGAATATTAACATTGTCTCAGAAGGTCTACATTGAAAAAGTTTTGGGAACATTTAGAATGAAGGATTATGCACCTTCAGTAGCAATTAAGAGGGACCAATTAAATACAGATTAATGTCCAAAAAGGTATTGGAATAAGGGCAGATGAAAAGTTTTTTAAGCGTCTGCATTATGCATAACCATATGACTGACAATAAGAATATTGGGTCAATAAAGTGATGCAAATAAAGTCTTGCGGTATATGCAAGGAACCAAGAAGTACAACTTAACATAAAGATACACTTTCCATTTGGAGGTGGTTAGTTGTTCTGATTTGAGTTATGCTGATTGTGTAGATAGTAGAAAGTCTACTTTAGGGTATATATCTTTTTATTGAGACATATATCTTAAAGATGCAATGTGCAGACTATGGTTGCTACGTCTACCAAGAAAGCTAAAATTCTAGCGTGCTATGGATTTAGTACACAGGCATGATGGTTGAGACATTTTGTTGAAAGTCTCAATCTTGTCGATTTTTTTACATTTAGACCGTAAAGATACTCTGCGGTAATTCTACTATAATCTTCTTTTATAAGAATAAAGAGTAGAAGCAGAAGTAAATCGACATTAAGTATCTCAGTACGAGAGATAACATTAAGAGACATAAAGGGTCTATTGAGCATATAAGTACTGAATTAATGATTGCGGATCCCATGACTTAAAGTTTACCGGTAAAGAAAGAATAAAGTCATGTGGAATATATGAGACTCATTAATTCATTTTTTGTTTGGTTTGTCTCTTTTTTGGTCTATAGACATAAAGTTATTATAAAGATTTTGTACACATTTGTTATTTTATCCATGAGGATAAATAAAGTTGGACCCGAATGACTTATAGGAAGTTCATTCATAAAGCTTGATTATCCATAAGGTACTCATGTAAGGAGTGTTTTACATCGTGATACATGGAAGTGACGACCTAATTTTATAATGGTTTTACCGCCATGATTCGTGTGAAACATTTATTATCTGAGTGGGAGGATTCCATAAGTGATTTGGCCAAACTAAGGAACCTAATACCATAAAGTCATGTGTCATAAAGGCCAAGTGGGAGAATGTAAGATTTTATCTCCATATATGGCCTATATGCCGCATAAGGAAACATTTATTAATAATTTAATAAATGAATAGTATATACGGTATTACGGTTAGGTAATTTAATTAATTAAATTACCGTAATGGAATCGATTAATTGATTTAAAATCAATTAATAATATTGTTTCCTTGATGGGAGGAACAATACGGTACTTACCATATTTGAGGGTCCCTGACCTAGCCTATAAATAAACAACCTGTGTACACCATCAGTACGTCAATTCGGTAATAGGCATAGGTTAGAAGATCCCTCAAATAATATTTTCTTGTTCTTCAGATGGATCGTGGAAACGCTTGAGCAAATATGGCTAGAGGTAAGCCTAAAACTGTTCTATTTAATTTTCTGCTGCGCATGTTAAGTTAAAGAAATAATTGTTATTTAATTATTTCTAACATGCATAGGCTTTCAGAATGTAAAGAAGAATCACAGGTCTTCTGCATGCTTACATATTTATTCAATAGTTGATGTTGAACTGACACATAGTGATAGAGTAGAGTACATATTATTTTGATTTCGATATTATGCTAGTGATGACATTTCCGCTACATCAAGAAATGTCTAATACATATGAAATACCAAGAATGCCTATTAGGGGTGATGCCCTTTGGACGCTCCAGGAGGCGGCGGCGGCGGTTCAGGTTCTCGGCGTCTCCACAACTTAGCCGGCGGAGGTGGTGTAGCTCCAAACAATTCTTCCATGTCTCTTGCATGAACTAACTTTTCCATTTTCTCACCTGATCAGAACGTAAATACCACCAACAGTTTGAGGTAAGAAAAATGTAAAATAATAGATAGCACTAATTGGTGTTAAAAGATGGATCATCATTCAGTGCAATTGGAAGTAAACGTGTCATGCATAAATGTGAGTGTCAAGTTCATCAAATTCTAGTAGCATTGTATTGTACTTCATAATTTTTCACTATTTTTTTTTTTTTTTGTTATGAGACTATTCTGTCTTCCGTGCCACAAATTTCTCCACACTTTCAATCAAGTTATGGAGTGTTGTTACGGTCCACAACAATAATGAATTAATAATATGAAAAGAGAGAGAGTAAGAAAAAATCAAGATATAGATTTACGTGGTTTGACAATGTGCCTACGTCCACAGGAGTGCGACTATATTCAATAATAATATTTAGGGTTACAGCATAACATATTTATAATAAAACCCTACTGTATGGATAGATATAAAAAATCTCAAAAATACGAACAGCTATGGCTACTAGTATATTGGTACTCTCGTATTATTCTCTCTAATCAAGAGAATATGAGTTATTTGTTCCAACTTAGAAATTAGACTGATATATCAAGAATTTCTCAATCGAGTTATGGAGGTTAGACTAATATATCAAGAAGTCAGGACAAAATTTGACATATTTTTATTTCGAGGCCTGAGACTTCAGAGTTGCTTAATTTAAACCCATATCATTTATTATTCCTACAAGAAAACTGTGAGAAAATATTTGATAATTGTCTTTTTTCTAGTCATGTTTAATTCTTACCATTTGCGTTAGTATGGAGGTTTAACAGAGCACTAGCCGCCGCGCCCCCCCCCCCCCCCCCCACTCACAAGTAAACGGATTAAGATCTCTATAATTATTTGTCTGAATTTGAAAGAATTCGAGTAAGTGATTGTAAGAAACTATTTATGGGATCTACCTAGCCAACTAAAAATTGGACTACCCAATCACTTTTCCGGTCACGTGAGTTTCATAAGTAGTCTCTCATAATCATCCGTCCGAATTCTTTTAAATTTGAACATAAGTAATCTCTCACAATCACCCGTCCGAATTCTTTTAAATTTGGACATATAATTATAAATAATCATGATCTAAGTAAACAACAAAAAATGTGAAGCAATAGCCTATATATATATATATATATATATATATATATATATATATATATATGTCAAACAATATATACAGAATCTTACCGGCGACGAACAAGCTCCATGCAAGGAACAGGGTTGTAAGCACAAGAAAACCAAGGAGGAAACGTCTCTTGACTACCTCAAACCTCATGTTGCCTTGTAGTTGTGGAAGAGACTTGCGAATATCACAATTATATTATATATTTATACAGCCACTTCTGCTTGATTATTCCATGCAATTTCAAACTTATCCACTACAGTCGTTTTCCTTTACTCGGTCAAAGTAGGAGAATTTCCCATTAATTTACAATTCATTTAGTATATGGTTAGTGATCGACCTTCCATTTTTTAAAAAGAGTAATGCTAAAAAATTATATTTTTATTCTAAGATTAAAAATTATATTCTTATTTTACAACTATCAAATTATACTAAAATGACAATATAAATTCATTGACTGTGAAAAGGATAGTAGTGAGTTGTCATTGATCACAATGACCCTTAATTACTGTCTTACCGGTGACGAATAAAAAGTAAGGCATGTTATTTAGTGTACGTGGGTTTCTCCATCATCGTATTTTAAAAATTAATTATTGGATCTGTTGGACCTATGTATGACTCAAATGTAACAGTTCTAATGATTAATTTTTAAAATGAGAAGATAAGAGAATACAAGAAAGCATTTCTCAACCCTCCTCTTTCCTTCCAATATGACACAAGTCTAGTGGTTTTACATGGAATATTTTTTTATTAGAAAAATAGTTTACGGTTTTAAAAAATAAAATTATTTTATGAAAATTAAAGATGGTTTTTCTGTTCAACAAAAAATGTTTCCGGTTTGACTACGATTTTCATTCCTGTTAAACACTAAAAAATATGGAAAATATTTTCCAACCAAACAATCAAAATGACCGGACTTTAACCCCTACAATCAAATGTTAAATCACGACACCCCCTTCACGTGTGAGTTCAAACTCTTATAATACTCTTTAATAGTGATTTTTTTTTTTTAGGAGAATAGTTAGATATTTTAATTGAAATTGAGAAGTGAATGATAGAGACAGTGTTCGAACTCGATCAGGACACCTGGTCTAATATTATGTTAAATTACTACTTATTATAAAAATTTAAAGCGATAAAAAGAAATTAATTTAATCATTTATATTATAACACCAATATGTTTTTATTTTTTATAATTGAGATAATCTTAAAAACGTGGACCAGCTAGAATTTCCACCTGACAACAATGGCATCCTGCTTTTGGATTTAATAGGTAGAGACAGTTCTTTTACGTCTTCTTGTTTTTCTTGTTTGTTTGTTTTTTTTTTTTCCTTCTTTTGATGATTGAGATAATCTTAAAAACGCGGACTCGCTAGAATTTCCACCTGACAACAATGGCATCTTGCTTTTAGATTTAATTGGTAGAGACAGTTGTCCTTTTGGACCTCTTTTTGAACCCCTTTCTTTTTTTTCTTTTCTTTTTTTCTTTTTCAAATGATGTTCGGTATTGTATAATGAAATATTTATTTGAAGAATGGTAATAAGTAATTGATGTAATATAAAATTAAAGAATGTTTTATTTAAAAGTGATTTTTTTTTTTTGTAGTGAGTTTTTTTATTTGAATAGTAATAAAAAATTATTAACGTGATGTAAAAAGTGTAAAAAAATTAAAATATTTTTTATTTGATTTTTTTTTTGAAAAAAGTGAAAAATGTGTTGAAAATTTTAAGGTTGCTTGCCAAACAACTTCTTGAAAATTTTATGTCTTCTTGTTTGTTTTCTTTGCCAAGTAACAAAGAAATGACATAAGAAGCTTCTCTTGTCATTTATAACATAGGAGAGTATTCGGTCTATTAAATTAATACGCTTTTTTTTTTTTTTTTTAAAGGATTGACATGTGTTTATTCTCACATGTATTTTTAATAGAGTATGTGATTTTCACGTGTATTTTTTAAAAAGTAATGCTAAAAATGATTTATGTCACAACTATTCTACAATATTGACGTGACAGTTCTAATCAATATTTTGATATTTTTTTTAAAAAAAGAAAACAAAGATTGATCAACTGATTAATTGGGTATTTAATAAAAAAGAATTTAGATTTATGTCACAACTGGAATTTATCATTGAAGATTTTGGGGGCGGTGAGAGTGTGATGTTTCTGATAATGGGTCATTTGGTGGTTTGCTATGTGCTCTGTTTTTGCTGGGTTGCAGAATTGCTGGTTTGTTGGTTGAAGAAGTTGAGTTAGTTATGCAGATTGCGTGGTGTTGATAAGTTTTTCATCAATATAAATTACTCATTCATTATATATATATATATATATATATATATATATATATATATATATAAAATTAAAATTAAAATTACAGTATTGTGAAATAAAAATATAATTTTTTAAGATTACTTTTCTTTTAAAAATCATATACTTTTAACTGCATATATCAATTTAATAGACTATAGCCTAAGAATTTACTTTTTTTTTTTTTTTTTTTTTAACATGTTCACATAAGAGGGGAGGAAAATTCAAACTAATAATCTCTACTTTATGAGACATAATCTCTAACAAATTGAACTGCCCTCAAAGAAAACATTATCTTATTGATTCATTATGTTTAACATACCAGCCGCCTCCATTAAATCCCGAGGTTAGGTATGTGCAAGAATAATTAATTTAGGTCCACAATAAGGAAAAGTTTGGCATCAAGAAGACTTGATAACATGGACTAGCGTGGTGGGAGTAGGATAAGGAATGGCCCACTGTGTTCTTTGTTTTATTTATTTATTTTTTTAGTTTTTGGAAGACAACAGTTGGCATCATTTTCTTTGGATTACCGCCAGGGTTGTAAGTGGGCAATATACACATGAACATACTCGGAATCGATTCATTTATCTCGGCTCGATTCGATTCGTATAAGATCGTACAACTTTATTTTTTTTTTTTTGAATTTGTAAGGAGAACATGTTTAGTATTTAAGATTTTTTTTTTTTTAGTAATGTAATAGATATAAGTTGAATTATTGTAATTGTAAGTCTAAATATAGATATAAATACTTTTGTGTATATATGAGTGAGCTTGTTTATGTATATATGTGTGTATATGAATGTCTATACAAACCGTAAGATAAACATATGAAATTAGGATTACATTATTTAAGATTTGAGTTAATTTCTCTTATTACTCTAACAATAAATCCTAACCATAATTAAATAACTAATAATTAGTATTAATTTTTTTAAAAAATTAAATCATAATGACATTTATTTATTTTTTTGCACAAGTTCGTTTGAAAAATAGATAAACAGAGCTTAAACAAATTATCTAGTTTATTGATAAGCTCGAGCTCGTCTTGTGTTTAAAAAAATTTGAACAAACCAAACATGAACATTATATTCATTGCTCAGCTCGATTACAACCTTAATTACCGCCCTACAACATACCCTTAAACTGTTTGTGTCTCAGTCTCACCAAAATTAAAGCTGCAACAATTTAGAATCGTAACATAATTGCATCCTGTTTATCCTTAAAATGAACACAATAGTATTCCTTTCATAATTTTCCTCGATTTGCATACCAAACATCAAGCGGATTGCTCTAGTGATTTGTAAAATTTGAGCGAATTAGAGTAAAGAGATACAGGCGATCGTTGGGCTCGTAATCTTTTTGTAACTTTCCCCAAATCAAATATTAATAATCAAGCTGATTCTGCTTCTGATTCTGTACTTCTCATTGTACTCTGCATGTATGCGTAACCTTTGTTGCCACGGGCTTTTCTTGAAAAGAGTGATTATTAATATTTTTTCGTTTATTTTCATTTCTTGATGTTGTGTATCTTAAATATAAAATGTAAGATAATTTTTAAATTTTTTTTTCTTCTTTGTCTTCTTTGTAATAACGTAGGTCCATTGAAAAGAAACATTCACAATTAATGCCTATGTCTACGCCTAAATTGAATCAACCGGCGGATGCACCAAGTGGATTATGATTTATGGGATCCAATTTCGACTGCTGGGCCTTTTGAATTGGATGTGATTAGGACCCAAGAACTAGAAAAGGTAATGGAGGATTGGAGATTGTATGAGACTCGAGGAAGCTTTGGAAAGGGAGGAGGTGCTGGGGAACTTGGACCAGATTGTGGACACTTAATTGGGTCAAAAATGTTATTGAGAATAAAGGGTTCAGTGAGCGGATGGTTGAAGAAGCTAAAGCCATGAGCTTCACGTACGTTTGGCTTGTATCGCTTGACGCTTGGGTTGGGTGTGAATGGCCTTGGAGCCAACATTGACACACTATGTGTTGGGCCGAGGCATGTTACTAGCTAGCTAGGGATAGTAAGTACAACTTATAGGGCTATAAACAAGCCGAATTTGGGTGAATAGTGGCCGTGCGAGCTCGGCTTGTTTACACTATACTCACACTTGAACTTAGCTCGAACTTGAGACGAGTATTAATTAAAAGCATAAATCGGCTCACCTCACTAAGAAAAACACCTTGTGCAAGCTCGAGTATCCAAACATCACAAAGGACTCAAATGCTGAAAGCAAAGGATCAGCACGCACACGTTACGTTGGACATGATACATTATGACAATCTCATAAAAAGGAGAAGAATTATATATAGACCCATAACCTATATGGAGGGACACATGATACGGCAATATTGGACCCATAGGTTGTTGGAGTCGAATTCGTTGCTTCAAAGTACAATTAACTAGGAGAAAATATGTCACAATGCAAAGAATTAAATTCATGGTCCTTCTGCTAACAACTTTATTAAATCGGTGATGCTGAAATGGCATTTACAGTTGAACGGTATTTTGATTTTGGTATTTGCCTATCCATGACATTTATGCCACACTAAGAGATGTCTAATATATATGAAATACAGGGATTTGCCTAGCTATTAGGGGATTGGCCCTGTGAGCTCTTCTTGCATAGACTAACTTCTCCATCCTCCCAACTGGGTGTAGCAACTACCAAGTAATTATCACATGTTTAGACAAGCAAAAATATAAAGAAAAGAAACCATAAGTAGCAGCTGGATTTAAAAAGATCATAAGCAAAGTGTAATAGGAAGTAGACATGAAATAAACGGATCAGGTTCATCATTGCTGATTGGGAAAAGCAGACGTAATGGAGTCATGTGGTTAAAAGTGTATCCTTCAATATTATATATGCTATTTATTGATTGGATGGTCAGAAAGCAGTCCAATTATCTTTGTTGAGGTCTGAAGCTTCAAAGTTAATATGTACACAGAGCCAGTTGAAAGAAAAGGCTTTACCTCCCTCTCTCTTGAACATTGAACCTTTTGAAAATATTTTCTGTTGTTGGATTTAGATAATGGGTTTTCAACTTGACTTGGTGAATGAGAATAAAAAACTCCGAAGATTTGAAATAAAAAAAACTCTTACAATTTAATAAGAAAATGTTTTCTATTGTTGGATTTTAGATTATGATTTTTGAACACGACTAGGCCAGGTAAAAGAAAATTAAGGGAAGGAAGGAGATGAGGGATGGTCTGAAACAACTGCCTTAATTAGTTGCTTTTATAAATGATCGATGATGCTTGCGTCCCAACAACTCACTCTTTAACTGAACATATATATATATCCAACAACTCTTAGGCTGTAGAAATACAATGTCCCAAAAGCGAACACTACGAAGACCGTAGCCAGTCACAGAGATGATCAGAGGTTCTTTGTCTTCGATGCAAAATAATCGCTTTGACCGATCGAGCAAGCTAGCTAGGGAAAAGGACTAAAGAATAAAGATGGGGTAGGCGTGAAACAGGAGTACTGGCTATATATATTCAGTGTACGTGATACTCGCAACTCTCTAGCTTCCACAAGCCAACATATATGGGGTTTGAGGTCAAGTGCATGTCGACACTTCCTCTTTGGTTTTCTTGGGCTTACTACCTTGTTCCTTGCAGGGAGCTTGTTGATCGTCACCGGTAAGAGAAGGCACCTTTTTCTCTCTAAATTTTGTAAATGGATAGGCTATTGCTTCACACTTTGTGTTATTTACTTGTGGGTGTGCGTGTGAACTGTGAACAGTAGAGATGTTAATGAATAGCGTATAATATTGATTTAGCCACATGCCATGTCACCACTCCATCAATATTCATCAAGAATTTCTCTCCTTGATATGTCAGTCTAACCTGTAACCTCCATATGTAACTTGATGGAATGTGTAGTAAAATTTGTGGCACCGGAGGCAGAATAGCCATACAACCAAAAAATATAGTGAAAGCTTATGCAGAAGATCGAATAATACAAGGCTACTAGAAATTTGAAGGCTACTAGAACGGAAGATAATTTACAATGCATGTTTTACTTTGCAATCAACAATGATAAACTTGACACTCAATTTTATGTCATGTTTGCTAATTCCAATTAATTGCCCTATATTTATGATCTTTTAACACCAATTAGCACTACCTTTTCTTTACTTTTTTCTTGTGTCGGTGGTGATTACTTTAATCAGGTGAGAAATCGAAGAAGTTAGTTCATGCAAGGGATGCAGAAGAGTTGTCTGATCAAAAATGTTACCATAAAACAAGGGAAAAGCCGACGTTTGCTCTTGACAAAATTAATCGCAAGCGTAGTACCTCAACCACCACCTCCTATTGCGTCTCCGGGGCCAAGCCCAAAATTGGCACTCCTTGTATTACATGTATTAGACATCTCTTGATGTGACGAAAATGTCATCAATAGCATAATGTCAATTCAGAATCAACCATTAAATAAATGTGCTAGCAGAAAATTGGGAAAGCATATGCGAAAAAAAATGATTGTGAAGTGTTTAGGTCAACTTGCCAAAGCAACACTTATATTATTCAAATATTTATAGAGCATCTGCATGCATCACATAAGTTTGTGTTAAAATACAACTAAACTTTCTAGAAAGGAATTTCAAATGCAAGTCTATCTACACTTGGACAACTAATTGTTAGAGACAATTAAATACTGTTGCGCGCCTAAGGATGGGCTTAAAAATAAGTAAGGTGACAACAAGCAATGGCCCAATGGGCTTTGAAAATGAATACTCACAAGTGGGTATAGTACCAAGGAGTAAGGAAAAAGCTCGAAGCTAGAGAACTGTAGTTTGGAACCAATAGCCCAATGGGCTTGACATTATCGACAACACAGACTGGTGTAGCAGTACAATTTGGTAAAAATGTTTTTTTTTTTTTTTTTTTTTTTAAAAAAAAAAAAAAAAAAAAACTGAAATATGCCTTTATAACATGTTTAAAAATACACGCAAAAATTATACACTCTAATAACAAATGTTAGTAGTTGGAATAATTAATTAATTAAGACGTGATTAGTGATGTGACATACTCTTCTTTCTAAAACCAAAAGAAAACAGACCAAGATTTCATATTTGTCGTTTAGCCTTTTTATATTTTTAGCCAAATTGGACGATAATTACGATATAATTAATGCGTGTCAAAACCAAGAACCAAATCCATGGGTTCCACCACGTACGATTGATCCAATTAGCCGTCAATTTTGTTGTTGAATAGCTGCATGCATGGGCTGGCTACATTGACGTATTATGAAGATATACATCAAACTTCTCTTTCTTGTGAAAATTACGCATGGAGGCCTTTGGAACGAGAAATTTTAAGAGTTTTTTTTTTTTTTTATGTGTCCCCTTAAAAATAAGGTGATTTTTTAAATTATTATTTAATTAAAATTTAATAATGATTAATAATAAGTTCAATGATGATTTTACAAGTCACCTTATTTTTTGAAGAACATAAAAATGACATAAGATAAAAGAAACTTCTATCATTACTCGTTTGAAACATAGGGATACCAATTACCATGCGAATGGATCAATGCTTTCTCCATGCAACACGTTAATTGATAGTATTATGGCTCAAGTGGCTCACCACTTACCACAAAAGTTTAAGATTTATAAAAAGTGATAAATTTAATTATTTAACTTATATTATAACATTCTTCTTTATATGTGGGCTCAAACTTTTTCTTAATAAGTGAGGACCAATATGTGAAATATTTAATTAAAATAAAAGGTGCATGACGGTGACAAGATTCGAACTCAAGACCTTGGTCTGACGCAATATTAAATCACAACTTATCCTAAAAGTTTAATCTTATAGAAATTGATGAATTTAATCATTTAATTTATATTTTAATAACAACTTTGGTTTTTGTCTTTTGTTTTATGTTCTGAAGTGAAAGATATTATCAAACAACTCTAAATAAAGAAAAAGAAAAAGAAACTTTCACCTAGCTTATTAGGGCTGTCAATTTTTGATACAACTCACGAACTCGACGTAAACCCAACACGAAATTAAATGGTTAGAGTACATTAAGGAGTGTAAGTCGTTTAATTAAATTAATCGGGTTAGAGTTTACCTATATATATAGTTTTATACCCATGCATCAATACGATCCAAACCCGACACGCAACATAACGACTCATAATTTTTTACATGACCCACGAACCCAAGTTACCCAACAAGGACTCAATACAAAATTATAGGGTTAAGGTTGAGAAGTTTGACACGTTTAATTAAATGGATTAGATTATAATTGAGCTACATAATCTTATACTCATGTCTGCTATAGATCTACATTATCCGAACCCAACACGCGAACACGAATTGCCATCACAAGCTTTAAGCCATATCAAAACAATTTTTTAAACCAAAAATAAAAACACCTTACAAAAACACATCAACACCATATTGACTATTTGAAAGTTGAATGGGGCCTAGAAGTACGAATCATATACTGTTAACTAACATATTGATAATCTTCTTCAAATTAAGTCTCTTTTTCAACGACTAAAGTTACTCGATCTCTAAGGAAAAGAGAAGTACTAACCAAATTAAACACTTCTATAGAGAAGCCAATTAATTAATAAATCTGCTCGTGCCTAGCTTGACCATAAGACGAAAAGATTACTCTCAAGTCTTTCATTAGATTTGTTTTTTTTCTGATTGATATGCTACTACACTCGATCGTTACGTCTTCGATCAGTACTAATTAATTATTGCTTAAATAATTCCTTTTTAGCGTGATAAATGAGAAACTTTTTATTAAGGGCAAGAGAGATTTCGGGACAAGATGTTTGAAGCAGACTTAACTTGTTGTCATGATCATTTTGGATTCAACTATGAAATTTCTTAGGAAGAAATTCATTTAAGGGTATCGTACTTAGGATTTAGGTGTTGGTTAGAATGTAACGAAATTTACAAAAATACCCATGCTCGAATCTTTGAAAAAATTTATAATTTAAAAAAAAAAAAAGGATATTTTGAAAATTTTGATAGGATTTAACGGAAAATTCTAACAATTGACCCCCTAATTGAGACTTTCCGAAAAATAGATACCCTAAATTCAGACGTTTTAAATTTCAGGTACCTTCTTTCAAAAATGATGAAAGTTTGGTACTCTCAAGTGAAGTTCTCCCAATTTCTTAAAGTCCTTGCAAATTATACTTGGAAACCATTATTGGGAGTTGATTAAGTAAATCAAGTTCACAATTGTACAAAAGATAACATCTCTTGATAAATCATTTTGATTAATGATCAATCAACATAGATGTTAACTGGTTAATTTCTATTATTTACATTATTAGTCTTATCTTAGATAATTAGAGATTATAATCTTTATAAGGTAGAAGCACATAGTGTCGAGTAATGCTATACATCACTCAATTATCATTTTCCTATCATCCCATAGCATTTAGTGCAAGAGGATTTATTTTTTAGTTGGAGAGACCACGTCACATCAGCTTTGAGAGATAGGGGGAAGGGATAATGGGATGATGATGATGAATAGAATTACTCGATCCATCGTGTCTAGTCCATTAAATAAAACAAAAATGGAAAAATATTCACCAAACTTGATTTGTGGGCGATTGAGTAGCTAGCCTAGCTAGGCCCGTCATCCTATTAATTTGTATTTGTCCCAAAACTATCATTTCTAACCCTGGACTCCCTCCAACTACTATTTAGGTAATAGAGATCTCTCCATGAGCTGTTAGCATTAAAATAGACGGAAAAAAGGGTACATTTCATGCACATACATATTTTGGAGTACTTAAAATGTCCAAAAAGCCATTTTATATACGTTTGAAGCATGCATGTCCAAAAAGAAAGGGAGAGAGCTGAGGGTTGAGGTGGGTGGGTGAACCACCCCTAATGGAGTCGTTCGTCCACTCCTAAATGTGTTTGATGGCAGTTTGGTCAGTCCCCCAACTCTTCAGGGGTGACTCAATTAATCATCCTCAAGGCATTGATTTAGCTACCACCAAAAAACCTAGGGAGTGGCCCGCCACCCTGAAACACCTAGTGGATAGTTCACCCCTAATTAATATGTGTTTGTGCCTTGACCATAAAAATAAAGGATATATTACGTACTCTCGAATCTTCCGTCAGTTTTTTTCTTTTTTGGTATGCTGCTTGTTATGTCTCTCTTCAGTTAGTGTATAATATTTACTAGCTTGTAGCGTGACAAAACAGGAACCTTTTCAATAAGGTCAAGAAAAATTTTAGAACAAGATATTTGAAGCTGACTTAAGGTAGCTAGGAAGAAGTAAAGATCTTCGAGCTAGCTTATAAATTTGTTGTCTTCATAATTTATAGGATCATTTCATTTCTTTATACATTTAATTATGCAATTTGTTAAAATCCTCTCCAATTATTTTTGGTTTAACCATGTATATATATTGGAGCTCAATAAGTGCAATCATGTTGACAATCATGCAAATTAAAGATCAACACCAATCGATTCTTTTGATTAATTATTAAACAATCAATATAGAAGCAAAGTCAACTTTGATCAACCAATTCATTATGAAAAAGCTAATTGTTATTAATGTCCATATAATTAGTATCATTGCTATTGAGAAAGAAAATTTTGAAGGCCTCAATAATCTTTATATAATATTAATTGTTGGATTATATGTTGTCTAGTCCATCAAATGAAACAAATTGGAAAGGAAAAATCTTCTCCGATGTTGATTTGATGGGCAATAAAAGTAGCCATTAACGTACCCAGGTTCAATCTATCTGGCCACTGAACTCATTGGATACTTCGAAGGGACGATGGGCGGTAGATAGCTAGGGGACAAGCTAATGGACGAATGGTCGGCTTCTAGAGCCTAGAATGGGACCCAAAGGGCTTGGATATTTAGTAAAATAACAGAGACACCAATCGCTCTGGGCGAGCAAGCTAGCTAGCGAACAAATTGAGAGAGAAAAGCGACAAACAACAATAAGCTTGAAATATGTGGGGGCTTAAGATCCTGTCCCCCGACCCCGGTAGATTCATCTGTCAGAATTCTGAGTCGACGAAGAATATTTGTGACTCGTATGATGTGGCTTGCGCCGCAGTCACCGTTGGCTGTGTCGCGCATGCGCCACAAGAGTTGGGGCTACGTGAAAACCGTGTTGGAGCGCTTTGCATGTACACACTAGAAAACAAGCTAGTTCTAATTAAGGCATAAAGTTCAACGTATCATTGGAATTAGCTAGCTGTCACAAAAATCTTTCACTTGCACGGGACGGATTGTATAAGCCAGATAACTTGGATAACTAATCAACGTTGTTCACAGTTCACACTAAAGCTTTTGGATGGATAACTTCCAAAAAAAAAGAAAAAGAAAAAAAGATTTTGGGTGGATAGAGGCTATTCGGACCTCACCTACTCGAGCAACGGTTGACCTATCCGACTAGGTGAGGTCAAACTATCTGCACACCCGGAATTTGAATTGTCTAAACACCTGTCGGAACAAATGGGATTAGCTCATAACGTAGCGAAGGGGTGTCCGTAGGGAGCATACGATACGACCCCGTCCACCAAGTTATTACGTATGGTTTGATTTGTTTCTATCTTGTAAACAAGTTGATTGGACAGTACCAACCCCCGGTGGTTCCGGTTGATTCCGCCGTTCCCTACTGCGGAGAGGCCGTCCTTGGGCGGCGCGTGGCTCTCACGCGCCTCCCGGGAGGGCTCCCACCCTGCCTCTGCCAGTCTTGTTGTTGTTATTTTTGTGTTTATTTGTTTGTTTTATTGGGTTTATTTGTTGTATCCCTCTCCCCCTATTTTAGTGTTTGGGTCCTTGTGACTCAATACACTTGTGAAATCACTTTCATTGGTGGCTCCGGCTTTGTGGCATCCGTGCCTCGAGTTAATGAGCCCGCATCTTTGGAAACATTGCCCCCGCGTACTTACATTCCTAGATTATATTTTGGGTTGCCCAAGCCTGGATTTGTGTTTTTTTTATATTTAGTTTTGTAATGGTTTCTGTTGTATTTAAAATTTTTTTTTTAAAAAAAAAAAAAAAAAAAAGATCATGTTTAAGGCCAAATTTAATATTTTTTTTTTCTTTCATGAATAAGAATCAAAAATTTTGAACATGATTAAATAAAACTTCAGAAGATGTTATGGCCGGATTAAATCCGACATAATTTTGCTCCGATCGATCCCTTCAAATCAAACTCCAAACTTGGTCACCGAAGTACGTAGCCCGTTATATATATATATATGAATAATGGACAACCTGATTGCAAGGATCCAAAAACTTTAGCATGATGAGCTATATGTGCCAAGCTGTTGTGCTGAAGTAAAGGAGCCGTTGGATCAAGAGAGAGTTCCATCATTCAAACCTTTTTAAGCAATGATATTGGTCCCAAAAGGGAGCCAAAACCAAGCTGGCCGGGGTTTGTTAATTTGGTGCATGACTGCATCATTGCCATACATGTGGATGCATGCCCCAAAGCTTCGGGATCAAAGAGGCCTCATGGTGGGGCCCATTCTTTGGGCAGGTGTTATCAGATTGACTGCACGAATGACGAGGGCTGGTGGTTTGACCATCATCATGACAAAGAGCACACCAGAATCTGATGATCAGAGGGTCGGGATGCTCACTTTGGAACCGCTTGATTCTGTCTAAAGCTCACAGCCTCACCCCTCACGGGCCTAATAATTTAAAATTTAAATGGACAGAATGGTGTGGATGTGTGACGTGTCGACCTGTTTCAATGGTCCTCACCACAACTTTGAGTTCCTTTTTTTTTTTTTTTTTTATTTATTTATTTTTTTTTTTTTAGATAACTTTGAGCCATGCCATGACAAGGCTGGTAACATTGTAGTTGTATTCTTCTATTTTCCTCTCTTCTATCGTGTAGGTCTAATGACCAGCTTTCTTACCTTGAAAAAACAAGTATAAAGGATTTTAGGGTGTTAAAAAAAAAAAAAAATAGAAACTTTTGAATTGATGTGTTAATCGGCCTTTCCAAAACTTTTATTTGAGTTATGAAAAACAATTAAAGCAAGGAAAAAAAAAAAAAGCAAAAGCAGAATGTACATAAAGATAGATTAAACTTTAAAGGGTGCTTGAAGTAGCTTGAAACTCAAGATTTTCCTTGTTTGCTATTAACTTAATCAAGAGGAGGTACTTCAGAAGTGATCTAGACCTGCATCGATCAGGATATATAGACCTGCATTTGTTGAATATATACAACAGAAGTACTATTGCATGGCATGCGTGTAGTATTGTTAAATAATTAGTATTTATCCTAAAAGTTTAAGTTTTAATACTCCACTCGACAAGTTACAGCAGAAGTAATACTATTGCATGGCATGCGTGTAGTATTGTTAAATCATCAATAATTATCCTGAAAGTTTAAGCTCTAATACTTCCCTCAATAAGTGAGGCTCAACACAAAAAAAAATATTTAACATGTACAATGTTTAAACCTTTGTAACGATATTAAATCACGACTTATTCTAAAAACTTAAATTAATAAAAAAAAAATATTTATTTAATTATTTAATTAATATTTTAACATGTATGCTTAAGAAAATGGTATCAAAATAGTTAACTTGTAATCTTTGCCTCCTTAATTCCCCTTTTTGCCAAGATATTGATTAGAAGTAGGGATCATGCCTAAACAAGAAATGTTATACTTTTCAAAAAATTTCACTCAAATTTGCTCTCCAAATGATGTGTCACAATCCTATGTAATTTATTATTTTAAAAAATATATCACAATCTCATAAGATTGTAACACATTATCATCTCTATGTAGCATTTTTCTGCCTAAACATCCAAAATTGGTACGAGCACTTAGTTTTGTGTGTGTATGTATATACACGTTTTTTTCCACCTTATATTGGGTGATATCCGTGCAGAGTTGCTTCTACTGGTTCAAATGAAATATCATGATTTGTACGTGCTATGTAACGTTCAAGAAAACCGTTAACTATCATTCTTAAAATGATTATTCAAGTTGTAATCACTTATATATATATATATATATATAAAGCATGGAGAGGAAGAAGGGGAAATTAAAGCATGTATGAGATCCGCATACTGCACATTCATCGATAATCTCACTTGTCAGAAAGAATAAGAAACTAAGCCCGAACGCAACACGAGAAGAAGACCAAGAAAACATATAATCGTAGCCCCTAGCTGTTTCGAAAGCCCCACTAAACACCTAAGGATGACGAGGGTTGAGGATATAACAACCTTATGATTGACATGATTGTACCAAAGAAATTAAAGAAGAGCAAATGATTAATAATGGAATGGAGATCGAATGCCATGTGATTTACTCCTTACAAAAAAGAAATGGGTCAGGTGTACGATGGAACATGGGGGCACAGAGACTCACTTTATTCACTTGACAGTGTCTACTTTGGGCCCTGTTGACTGGAGTGTATCCCTCACGCTATCTCCATGGCCTAGGCCTGGCCTCCATATTCTTCTCATCTCAGCTGCATGTCTCACGTCGTTTTTCTGATGAGAGCTTCGAATCTTCATTTTAAGATCGTAGGACCAACCCCAACTTTCATTTGAACTTGGTATCAATATCATATAAGTTTTGATCAAAATCTATAAAAGAAAGAAGAAAGAAGAAAGATAGATTCTTTAATTAAACTTCAGCTAGCTTAGATCGAAATTTAAAATTTTGTTGCCAAAAGTGATCATCGAAGCACATTTTTTTCTTGCTTCAAAAACCCTACCCTATTCCTCTTTCTATACATAACAATAGACGATTTTCTCCACAATATTTCCAATATCCAAATTGTGAGAAATTACCCGACAATGATAGAATCCAATTTCTTACATACGACCGACCGACCGCCATAAACTCTTAGAAAAGAAATGCTTAAACAAATATTGAGAGTATTTAAAAAGGAAATTTCATATATAACGATCTCTAGTTGCAAAGGTTGGAGACGTAACAAATTGTAAGACATAAGACTAATGTTTCCAATCGTTTTAATCATAGATATGTATATATATATAGGAGTTTAATTTTCCATCTAAACATATGTTGAAGATCATAGATTTGATTAATTAATGATCAACAGCAATATTTTTAGTGGGAAAAATAGAGAGTTTGGAATTCTTCAACGTTAATATTGTCATTAATTAGCAAATTTATATGGAGTGGGGTGTTTCATCCATGGGCTTGGGAATTTTTTAAATAACTGTTCCAATCAATACTTAATTTTTGGATGGTTTATAAAAAAAAAAAAAAAAAAAAAAAAAAAAAAAAAAAAAAAGTATTTTTGAAAAAATTTAACATATTTTTATAAATGATAGATATATATTACATAATTCTGATTTTGATAGCCAAGAGATCGATTGAATAAGATAATTAAGCAGAACAACTGAATGTGAGTTTAAGCTCTCCTCCATGATATAGATATAATGTGGAGTTAAATTCGAACTTAAACGTCTATTTTGATATTAGATTAACTAATCTTTTATTTTAATTAATAATTTAACAGTTTAATTAGATCATATTAGAGGAAGGAGTTGTGCACGTGGCACTAGAGGGGCAAAGATCAACTGATCAAGGGTGAGGCACGTGACACGGGGGTGTTGGAGAATCTATCCTTTGCTTGTAGGAGGAGAGAGCGAGTGGGTCCACTCGTTTGGGCCCGCAAGTGGAGTGCTCTTTCGGTATGCTCTCTTTATCGAGGACCCAAATATTCTCCATCAGCTTCTGTCACGTCAGACACGACTTATGTGACGACCACGCCGCGATCTCTGACGTATCCCCTCTATACACCATCCAACCGTTCAAGTTTTCTACTACCCAACCAAACCAAAAGGAATGTGATGACATAAGGTCCGTCCGATCTGTCTGTAGAGATTTAGTCAAGCTGAGGTAATGCGTGGGGTCGGTGTTGGGGGCAGTGGAGGACAGTAGGGCCCGCGAGTGTTTCCACCGACGGTGGTATAGACCTAGCTGCAGAGTATAGCTGCTCTTCTAGACTTACTTTTTTCTTCCTTCTTATTCACAGCCGAGGCCACAGCCTCAAACACACAGACCACTCACTACTCAATCACTCTCACCTTTGACACCCTCCTCCTTGAGAACTTATCCTCTCCTGCTCCGACCAACTGGATCAGCAGTAGAAGTGAAAGAGTTGTGAGTACTAAGGTGGTTGAGGCCTGAGGGGAGCTGCTTTGTTTAATGGGTCTTACTTCTTTGCAAGTTTGCATGGATTCATCTGACTGGCTACAGGTATGCCAAGCTTCAATAGTAATATCATGGCTGATCATAATCATCTTCTTCATCATAAATTACTATACATCTTGATATCATGACTCACTTTGTGGGTGTCGCCTGATGATACAAAAAGGCAAAGAAAGAAAGAAAGAAAGAAAGGAAAAAAAAAAAAGTCATCTTGAACTACAATGCTGCAAATTAGGTAGTCATACAATAGCATAACTGTATGAAGTAGCCCATTAAGAGAGATAATCGAGTTATGTTCTGAATGAAATCTTTTATCTTTATTATTTATTATTTCGCTATTCTCTTTATATATCCATAGTTTTATCAGTTTCTTCAATAATTAATTAGTGCCAACATGTTTTACACGATCGATTAGAGAGTTGTTAGGCACCCGTATGTATCAGTTGCCAACCCATGTAAACAACAATCTTGATGAAAAATAGGTTTCTACCTACCTCTGAATCTGTTGAAAGCTGTTTTCACAAATTTGGAAGGTAGTGGATATTTTGCCATCACTTCTTGTTTATCTCTAGCTTTAAGCATCAGACATTCTGATTGGCACCTGAAAGGCTGAAAGAAGAAGGAATGTCTAGTCCCCATTGCATTATTCAATATCTGAAAGGACACCGAATATCTCAGTTCTGACAGAGTTTCATTATTTTTGTCCTTTTGATGTCAGGGCTCAATTCACGATGATTCTGGAATGAATTCTTCGTCACCATCAGGAGACATGCTCGCATGCTCAAGGCCGTTGATAGAGAGGCGGCTGAGGCCACCCCATGACCAGGCGCTCAAGTGCCCAAGGTGTGAGTCAACACACACAAAATTCTGCTACTACAACAACTACAGCCTCTCTCAGCCGAGGTACTTTTGCAAGACCTGTAGAAGGTATTGGACCAAAGGAGGCACCCTTAGGAACATTCCTGTCGGCGGTGGCTGTAGAAAGAACAAGAAGGTTTCTGCTAAAAAATCCAATGATCAACCCATCAACCAAAACCATCCAGGATCATCATCTTCTCACAACCCTACTGATCTTCAGCTTTCTTTTCCGGAGGCGCAACTTTCTCACCTTACTAATATGCTTGGCACACACGGCACGCTTGCAAACCCTAATTTTATGGACGCCAGGTATCACGGTATGCTGGAGAACCCTAGGCCTATTGATTTCATGGAGAGTAAGTTGGAAGCTGTTGTTGGGAGTTCAAGGAATTATGATTTTATGGGGAATGGTGATCATCACATGGGTATGGTTGGTGGGCTTGGAGATCTGAGCGGTCATGGTTTGGCACCAAATTTTCATAGTCTTTGCTCTCCTTTTGGAATGTCGCTTGATGGGAACAGTGGCAGTTTCATGGACACTTGCCAAAGGCTTATGCTACCATATGATCATCATCATCATGATGCAAATGATCAGGACCATAACGCAATGGATGTGAAGCCAAACACCAAGCTCTTGTCCCTTGATTGGCAAGACCAAGGTTGTTCTGATGCTGGAAAGGACTCGCTTGTGTATCTCAACGGTCTAGGATCGTGGACCGGCATGATGAACGGTTACGGACCGTCTACAACAAATCCATTAGTCTAAGCTAGCTAATCTGATCAGAAGTTATATATCCACGGTCAAAGATCCACCAACCCATTGCATGTATGCCTTTGATGGAAAGGTTGTTTTTTTCGTGTTTCTTTCTATGAAGGCGGTCTTCCATGTCTATTGACTTGGCAGGTAGTGTGAATGAGAAGCATGACGGTCCAAAATCGACTGCCTGAGTGCCCTACTATTGGCTTTTGTAATTTTTATTTTTTTAATCTCTTTGTTATATTTGTTGTCTTGTGTGTAAGACATTCAAATCTCTAGGATTTTGTTGTAATACCGAGGAAGATATAGTAGTACTGCTTTTTCAGTTTAAAAAATGCATAATAGTACTTAGTCTATCTTTATATGCTGCGATGCTGTCGTGTCTTTTTGTTTGGTCAGTGATTAAGCTATTATTCGTACAAGAGGTTCGGAGTACTGTCTGAAAGAAGAGAAAAAGCAAAACATTCTCTTTGTGTTGCGTTATATTGCCATGTGGCTGCACTTTACTCCAATGACAAATGATATTTGTGCCCATTTTTTAAGATAGTTTTATACATATATTCATATTTAGTGTTGAATTATGAGTTTTATTTCCTATGAATAAATTTCACATCAAATATGAATATGTGTATAAAGTATATACAAAAATATATATACAAATAACTCCTCTCATATTTCGATACTATCTTACTTATTAGCTGAATTTGAAGAAGAGACTCTCTGCTGCCACCCACCATATCTTACTCTACCCAGAAGAAATTGATACATATAGCATTTGATAGACCAATCGGGGTTGAATATATATATATATATATAAAGTTATTGTTATACTCTATTGGCTTGCTTTAGGGAGATTAAATGGATAGTGATATTATCTCTTCCTCAACAACCATGATTTCAAACCACAATAAAGATCAAGATGAACCAGAATGAGCTATCATCATTTAATTCAAATTTAACTTATCTTGTATAGTTATCTCAACAACTCTTGTGTTATTGATAATTCTATATATACATCAGCCTAAACCAAATTAAGGTTAGGCAGCAACAACAAGCACTATAAGATTCTATATGGTATTAAAGCCCTAGTGACTCATGTCCAATTTTTTTTTCCCTCTCCATTATGACTACTTCGATCATTGCCTCATCAAACCCTTCCCCTGCTCCAGTTGTTCCTTTTATTTTTCGGTTCTCCCTCCTCCTGCTCCGATCTCAACTCCTCCTCTAGTTCCGGTCGCCCTCCCTTCTCCAACCTCCACCCACTACAAAACTCTTCTACTTGTTACCTTCTCAAATTTCAATAATGTAAAACTCACGCAAGATACCTACCATATTTGGTTGCCTCAAATTTGTTCCTCATCTGGAAGTTGGGAACCTTTTTGGTTATGTTGATGGCTCATTCCCGTGCCCCTCTACAACTCTTTCCTCCACCATTGATGGCAGTACATCTACTCAACCGAATCCTGCATTTCTTCACTAGACAATGCAGGATCAACTCATCCTTTGAGCTATTAACTCTGCTCTCTTTGAAAAGATGTTTACTCATGTCACACGGTGCACCACTTCTAGAAACCCCTGCTACGTCTCAATCACTTCAGCTCTCTCCCTTTCCACTGCAAAATTTGGATCACACATCTACTACGTCTCAATCACTTGAGCACTCTCCCTTATACCCATCCACTCGTGATTCCATTCCATCTCCACTCCTATCAGCAACTAGCCCTCATACGGTTCCTCCATCTACCTAAAATCTTGCCTCTCTTCCAACCCCCAACGCCCATCAACTCTCATCCTATGGCTACCCACTCCAAACTAAACATATGCAAACCAATTCTCTTACTTGATGGCACTCTCAAGTATCTCATTTCTCATGCTCTACTCAATACCACCAACTTGGATGAAATCGAGCCTACTTGTTACACTACAACCATTAAACATCCTAAATGGCAACAAGAAATGAATGCTGAATTTGAAACTCTCCTCAAAAATCAAACTTGGCAACTAGTTTCCTCTCACTGTGCTCGCAGTAGGTTATAAATAAGTGTTTCGCATCAAGAGAAGAGCTAATGGCACCATTGAATGTTACAAAGCACGCATAGTTGCTAAAGACTTTCATCAGCAACTCGGTATCGACTATGGCGACACCTACAATCCGGTTATCAAGCCTACTACGATACGATCAGTTTTATCTCTTGCTCTCTCTGCGAGTTGGACCATTCAACAAATTGACGTCAATAACACTTTCATGCGTGGCACCTTAATTGAGAATGTATTTATGTCTCAGCCCATAAGCTTTCCTCATCTTCAATTTCCACATCATGTCTGCAAACTACAAAAGGCTCTCTCCGGGCTGAAGCAAGCCCCCCGCGTCTAGTTCTCCAAATTGAGTACTCGTTTATTGGAACTTGATTTTCACAGTTCATGATCTAATATTACATCTCTATTTATTCTCCAGTCTGAGAAATTTACCATGTATATTTTAATTTACGTAGATGATATCATTATTACTTGCTCTAATTCTCCTGCCATTGATACATTCTTGAAATTGCTCAACACTGATCTATCAATTAAATATCTTGGTCCACTGCATTTTTTCTTTGGCATTGAAGTTATCAACAACACTGCTGGTTTCCTACTATCTCATCAATGTTATACACTTGACATTCTGTGCCACACAAACATGGTTGCAACCAAGCCTGTGTCCTCGCCTATGTCTACCACAAACAGCTTATCTGCTTTTGATGGAACTTCATTTGATGATCCTACCTTACACAGAAGTATTGTTGGGGCTCTAAAATATTTATGCATCACAAGATCAGACATTAGCTACACTGTCAAGAAGCTATCTCAGTTTATGCTGCAGCCAACAGTCCTTCATTGGCAATCTGTCAAAAAACTTCTTCGTTATCTCAAAGAAACATTTCATTTTGGTCTACAATTTCAGAAGTCTATCTCAACAACACTCCAAGCTTACACTAATGCAAACTGGGCTGGTAGTCGAGATGACAGACGCTCTACTGGAGGTTATTGTATTTTTCTGGGTCCTCTCATCTCTTGGAGCTGTTGCAAACAGGCTACTATGGCTCGTCCTAGTAAAGAAGTTGAGTACAATCTCTCCTCAAAGAACTTGGAATTCCCACTGCACAAGCACCACTCTAATGGTGCGACAACATTGGGGCCACGTATCTCTCTTCCAATTCTATCTTTCATGACATGGTTGCCTCCAAATCCCTAGATATTCGATTCCTCTACAATCAAGATCAACTTGCGGATATCTTCACCAAACCGCTATCGACTTCTCACTTTGCTCTCCTTCGCAGCAAACTAGCTTAACGTCATTACATTACCGTCCAGCTTGAGGTGGCGTATTAGCGATATTATCTCTCCCTCAACAACCATGATTTCAAACCACAATAAATATCAAGATAAAGACTCAAGATGAAACAGAATGAGTTATCATCGTGTAAATTCAATTTTAACTTATCTTGTATAGTTATCTCAACAACTGTTGTGTTATTGATTATTCTATATATACATTAGCCTAAACCACATTAAGGTTAGGCAGCAACAACAAGCATTATAAGATTCTATAAAATATGATTTATGTGGGTAGAATGAAGAGAATATTGACCATCTTTTGTTTGCTGTAATTTTTTAAAATGTATTTGGATTAATTTTTGAAGTAAATATAAGATTCTTTTGGTTTACATGAACCGGAGGGGTTGATTAAGTGGATGAGCTCTATTTTCGATAGTGAATCTTTTTGGTCTGTTTGGCATTAGAAATGAATAATTATTTCATCCAGGTTTTTTCTAAAACCCACCCACCCGCCTAAAAACCCGGATTTTGACCCGAATTTTGAGTCCACTTGACTGTCTTTCAGATTAATGGTGGGACCCAGCGCAGAAAAAGTTGACTCAAAAAAAATATTAATATTAATATTAATATTAATAATTTAAATCAATATAAAATAAAAGAAATTAATATTAATAATTTAAATAAAAAAAAATAAAAGAAATTAGAAAAAAAAACAGAGGGGTGGCTGCCGGCAGCCACCCCCTTGGGGGAGGCCGCGCGGCCTCCCCCGACTACTGGGGGTGGCCGCGCGGCCTCCCCCGACCACTGGGGGTGGCCGCGCGGCCACCCCCGACCTCCTCTGGGGGTGGCTGCCAACCGGTAGCCACCCCTTGCTTCATTTTTTTTTTTTTTTTTTTTTTTAATTTTTAATTTTGATTTCAATTATTTTTTTTTAAAAAAATTATTTATTTATTTTTAATTAAATAATCAATATATAATAAATTATTATTTCACACAACTTTTCAAAATACCAATCATTATACACAACTTTTTAAACTTTCAATCATTTCTTACCATTAAAATATAGTATTTTTCAATCTCAAAATTCAACACCCAAACACAATTTTTTACCTCGATATTTGTAAATAGAATTAGAATTCAATTCTAATTCTCAAAATTCAATACCCAAACACACCATTATTCATTGTGGTTAGAATTATGATATATAGCTACAACAATGTACGCTATTTGGTGCAAGAAAATATTAAATTGTACGTTTCAAATGAAAAATGGGGATTTTGGGTATATTTTCTTATGTGTGTATATATATATATATATATATATATATATATATATTATGTTTTGGGTTTGATCTAAATTTTGAGGGTGTTTAACAATAATATACTTTATTATTGTTACTTTGTATTACAATACTCCTTCGGTACTTGAGAAGCTATAACATATATGTTTGATAATAGTTTTGAAAAGTTTTTTTCTTTTTTTGTTTTTGTAGTTTGAAAAAAAATGCTTTATGTGATATAAATGCCAAATTTGTTTTAGGGGGTCCATATTTAAAAAGTTTTCTCATTACGCATTTAGGGTAGATTTTTGCTTTTTAACAAAAAATATTGATAAACAGCTTAAAACACTTAAAATTACTTTCATATTTATGTTATATGACAACCAAAAAGCAAAAGGCACAATCTAAAAAGTTTTACAAAACGAAACTAGTATTGTTTTTAGAATGTTTTTTTGGTTGTGATATGACATAAAGGTAAAAATTGTTTTGAATTTTTTTTGTTGCAATGTGACGTAAATGTGAAAGTCGTTTTAAATGTTTTGTGTTTTAGTCTGTTTGTTAATGCTTTTTTTTTTTTTTTGTTAAACTGTAAACAACATTCCTAAAAAGCATTAACAAATGAGTAATTGTGTTTTAAAAAGTGTTTTGAATTATTTGTAAATAGTTTTGAAAACAAAAAACCGTTTAAAATGCAGATACATTTTCTTCAACCAAGTATAAAGCCTAATTATTCATAAAAAAAGAAAATTAATAAAAAAAAAAATTGTACGTCATTTTATCATAAAAATTAGTCATTTACAATCTTGCTTTTTCATTGTCTCTTTTTTTTCTTTTTTTCTTTTTCTTCTTTTAATTGAAAAAAGGGCCATGTTTAGGCACACGTCATGTTGGGCTTTTATGGTGGTCTAACAGGGTTTGCTAGCCTGGCCCAATTTCAAGTACGCTTCCACTTGCCCAAAAGCTACGGGGCCAGCTGAGCTGAAGTTAGGTCTGTTTGTAGCTCTCGGAACCAGATTCGCCCGCCAAGTGTTCGAGTAAATTCATCAGAGACCTTCTGTAGCTTGGCTAATGGCTATTCTCTGCTCTAGGAAGAAATAGAGCCAAGAAACTGTCACGCTTGAAGAAAGAAAGAAACAGTCAGATCTTTTTCTTAACGTCTCCTGCGCTAATACTTGAGATGGACGAGTTGTGGAAGAACCAAATGTTTGCAACCCACGCCATCGCTGGTGTGGCGTCCGTGACATCGGGCACAGCTCTCACTTACCCTCTTGATACCATCAAAGTCCTTATCCAGGTTCTTTGGCTTTCCCTCTATGTGCATTTCACATACTTCTGATAAATATTTCGCGGGAGATGCCGTACATGTTAGTAAGGGGTAATTTAACATACCGAAATCCTTATCCCTCTCTTCCTTATTTCCTGTGAGGTGATGAACAGGTTGGTTCAGGTTCCAGTAAACAGTTGACTGCTGCTCAGATTTTAGAGAGAGTTCAATCTTTATCTGGAAATTCAGGTGACTCTTTTAATTTTTTCTGTTAACTCTATGTTGAAGTTTTTTTTTTTTTTTTTTAAATGTTTTAATTAATCATATGATTAGTTAGCAAATCTGTCTACCTCTTTGAATTGTTATAAAATTTATCTTTCATTGTTCTTTTTGGTTTTGTAATATGACTTCTTGTTAAGCAATAAAATATTTTGTCTCATGTTTGCTCAACTTCAAATTATAATTATAATTATTTTTTTTTATTACTATTTTTTTTTTTTTTAAATTGGCGTTTTCTGAAGGATCATAAAACGGAAGTGGCTTTTCTTGAAGTTTACATGTTGAAGTTTGCCATTTTGTCAAGTTCATTCACATATGCTTTTTTTGAAGGGGCTGTTTCAATCACCTAATGGGTGCAGCTTGAAAGTTATTGCTTGATTTTCCGGAGGATGTGCACTCTGATGCTCTAGTCTTTTCATATTCAAAGCATATGTGAATGAACTTGACAAAATGGTAAACTTCAACATGTGATTCTGGAACCATGCTTGAGAATGGCGGATTGTTTTCTCATAGTAGTATTGCACTAAGGACACGTTCATTAGTTTTTGAATTTGATTGGATTTTCATGTCAGAGGATTAATTCCTTTGATGCTTCCATTGTTGTGGCGAGGACAGAGATTTTTTATTTTCTAATTTTAATAAGTAAACAATTTCATTAAAAACCAAAAGGTGCACCCAAATACACGGAAGGTGTACAAGAGAAACATCTAACCAGAAAAAGAAAAGAGGTCAAAAAAGTCAGTGGCGAGGACAGGGATATGACAAGAAAAAGGAAAATGCTAAATTAGACATAAAGTGAAAGAGGAGTACAATGCTTATTTGTGATCTATTTGGTGTTTCTTAATCCTATTTCTTTCTCCATTGCTTATTGATGCTTGTAGGAATCTCTTTTCTTACTGACTTACTTATTTACTTTTTCGCCTTTTCTTCTTTCTTCGTAACTCTTATCTACTATTGAAGTTTGCTTGTCTTGAATTTTGTAGGTTTATACAGTGGTTTTGGCTGGTTGGCTTTGGGGAGAATTTTTGGTGTTGGAGCTCGCTTTGGGATCTATGAAATATTGACAGCTTTTTATAAAGGTATTCCACTTCAGTTTTCTTATATTTATTTCCGTGATTAACCACCTTATATTTAGATTGATGAACTGGTGTGGCTTAGTATTATTATATGCATGTGGAAACTCTCTTTACATAATAAATAGAAACCAAGAATGAAAAGAGTATGCATTACATTAGTCTATTTCTGGAAGGTGCTATTTTGAATGAGATGCATAAAAGTTTAGGCCATGATACTTTTTTTTTTTTGATGAATTAGGCCATGATACATTTTGGTCCCTTCAAGTTTGAGTTTGCTGTCATTTGGTCCTTGAACTTAATAAAATACCAGCCCAGGAATTATTATTATTACCTATCAAAAAAATACCAGCCCAGGAACCCTTAATATTTCAGCCCCAAAAAGAAGGTTTATTTAGTCCAGTCCTCCCTACATTAAAATTTGATCTTTGCCCTTGAATGTAGGCCGCCTGTCCTAATCCACTAACATTACTATAAGTATCATGTGACATACACATCAATTGAAAAAGACATCATTTTATAATTCAACGAGAAAAATTAAAATCAAAAGAAAGATGGGAAAAATAGAACACGTTTCTTTTTCATTCTATTTTTTCCATAAAAAATTTCAACTCATGTGGATGTCACATGACATTTAACAAAGCAAAGTTAATGGATTTATATGAAAAGGTTACATAGACAACAAATACAAACGTCGTGGACCAAATTGACCATATTCTAATTTTAGGGACCAAATTGACAGCAAACTAAACGTGGAAGGACCAAAATGTATTTTAGCTAAGACTTTAGCATGTGTTAATTTGTCGGATTTCGTTGAAAAATTAAAATCAAAAGAAAGTTGGGAAAAATAGAACACGTTTCTTTTTCATTTTATTTTTTCTGTAAAAAAATTCAACTCATGTGCATGTCACATGACATTTAACAAAGCAAAGTTAATGGATTTATATGAAAAGGTTACATAGACAACAAATACAAACGCCGTGGACCAAATTGACCATATTTGAATTTTAGGGACCAAATTGACAGCGCACTAAACGTTGAAGGACCAAAATCTATTTTAGCTAAGACTTTAGCATGTGTCAATTTGTTGGATTTTACGCATGTTTGTGTCTATTGAAAGGTGGAAAAGGATTGAAAAATTTAAAGAAAAATAGTTGGATTCTTTGGGAATGAATAAGAAAAAAAATATATATATATATACTATTTTAAAATAATATATAAATATCTATCAAAGAAAATTGAGGAGTAAAACAGAGGAAAGCATGGAACCTTAAGATTGCAGAAAAGCAATTCAGTTGAAGGACTTCTTATATTTGATAGATTAGAGGAACCAGATCTTCTAATGATAAGATTCCTGATGAATGGGTTTTACTTAATGTTGTGCTTGAAAAGGTCTTGAGCTTTTGACCACTTTTGTTGGGGACATCAATGAGCTCTTAACTAAACTGGATCACCATGTGCGTAAGTAAATATTTGTGGAAAGAGAAAATAAAAATAAATTTTTTTGTTTGGAACAATAATTTAGAATAGTATGGATCAAGGAGAGAGAAGGCAGCCTTTTTCTCTGGGTTGGAGTGGTCAATGCATGAAGGCAAATTGTAATTGCTAAGCTTTAGATTTGGGATGCAAATTAAGTTTAACTATTCTTTTGTGGATAGCTTGTGCTGGAATCTTTAAACTAAGTTCCAAGCTTCCACCATAAAGTTCTCCAGAATTTCCTCATGAACTTCATCTCTATTAGAAATATTGGACAATGAATCCTATGTAGTCTCACGCCTCTTTGAAAAATAATTCATGTATATGTGTAGCATCAAAAGTCACTGGACAAGGAGCATCAGAAGTCTCCAAATTATGTGGAGTTGTTATTCATCCAAAAAAAAATATGTGTAGTTCTCCAAATTTATAGCAAGCATGTGGATGGTGTGGTTTATAAATAGTATACTGTTAAAATTTATTTTTGCAAGCATTCAACCTACAGCTTCCAACAAAAAGAAAAAAAAAAATTACTTTCTTGGCAGATGGGCGAGAAGACAATTTTGTCTCTGTCTCTGAGGCTCTTATGGCAGGGATTGCAGCTGGTGCCACAGAATCACTCATAAGCTCTCCATTTGAACTTTTTAAACTTCGTGAGCAGGTCAAATCTGCTTCTCACATTCCAAGTTCTGCCTCTGTTACAGAAAAGAGAGTTGTTGCACCTGTGATTGCAAAATTGTTACATGGATACTCTCCAGACAAGAAGGCATTTAACAGTTCTGTTGGCCTTTTGTCCACACTAGCGACCAAGCATCCTAATATGATGAGCGCTTTACAAGAGTATCCATGGATGATTACTGGGTCTGGAAGGCCACCATCTGTCTGTTACGTTAGGAGGCCATCAGATATCATCTCTTTAGAAGGATGGGGTGCATTATGGAGAGGTATTCGGCCGGGAGTTGTTCGAGATTCCGTTTTCGGTGGCATATTCTTCTCTAGCTGGCAATTTCTTCACCGAGCGATGCTTGACTGGAAAGCAGTTGGGATGGATCCTCCACCAAGGTTGAAAATCCATCCCTTAGTGATCTGTGTTATGAGATTTAATTGATGGACACTCCCTTTTGTGTGGTCACTTCTGGTTTTTTCTTAAGGAAGTTACTCATATCTAGTATCTCCTCACTGTTCTTAATGTTTGATTGGTGAAAGAGTGTGATTTGAAAGAGAAACAAAAAAAATAGAACTGATGATGCTGAGCAGTCCACTTAGCTTACTAGCATCTCTGTTGAACCCCTTGTATGGTATGTAAAGACTGAGTCTCATTTACATCGCCATGTCAAAGTTAGTCTCTAAGTATGTGTTTCTTTTCTGGATTTGCTTTAAATGGATCATGAACTGCCTTTAGCTGTTCCAAAGAATATATATATATATATGTGTGTGTGTGTGTGTGTGTGTGTGTGTGTGTGTGTAGCAAAGGAGTGCTGCAGAGGTAGAACAAAATATAAACAATATAATACACTTACATTGTACTCTAAGTTGCTATAAGAAATTCCTTCTGAGTCACCTTTAGGTAGGAAAACCCACTTATTATGGTTCACCGGCCTATGTAGGAACCTGTTATGATTTGGTTAATTTATTTTCTTTCGTATGTGGGTCTACATACATGCAAGAGTGCATCATAAACACCAGTCTGCACACACATTCTATTTTTTGGTGTTTCTACTGGGTGAAGATCTGAGAAACATATTTTTAACATTTGGCTCTCCAATTAATGTATTTCCGGAAACATGTAATCTGAAGCCTTAAATACTGTCTTGTGGCCTCTATTTTATAAATGATGTTAGCATTATTGAAGCATCGGGTTGAGCAGCTAAAATGGGTTTGTAGATGTAGGTAAAGAAATTCCCATTGTTTTATGCATGTGTTATATCTTATGTTACCACTGCTAGCTCCCTAAAATTTGGTGCTTTTTTCAGTTTTTATTTTTATTTTTTTGTTCTTTTATGTTTTCTTTTCTATTTGTTATACTTGGTCTGTTACTTAAGGGTTTTATTTTCCTTGCTTATCTATTCTTGTTTTCTTTATTTGGTCTTCCCAGTGTGTCTGTTGTGATTTATTTAGTTCAAATTTTATTACCCATCATAGAAGATTCCACTGTTACTTTAGGGGTGGTAAACTGTAACGTCAGAAGATACTACATGTGCTGTGAATACTTGTGTTTGTGGTGGTCTTGTGGAACATATGTTATACTGTTAAAGTGGAGTCTTAGCATAGAGCCAATATGCACATATTGTTTATAATGGTAGGGACTTCTTTCTATGTCTTATCTCTTGCATTTGTAACTGTTGGGTTGTCTCCAGCTTTCCCAAATTTATCGATCTAGTTTGATTACCAGACTGATCCATTTATATTTGCTTATAATGCTTCTGGTTGAGTTGTCGATGTGATCCTGTTGTTCATATCTGACTTGTATTCAAGGAGCTTATACTTCATTTTGGGTTTATTTTTCCGTTGGGTTAAACTAACATTTTCATTTTCTACACTGGTTATATTTCAGGCATTATCTGATTATTTACATAAGATGTCTAGCCTCATTTAGTAGCACACATATCTTAAATTTTGCATCAGTTCATGTTTCCTTTTTCTTGAAGTGAAATTGCTCTCACTTAGGTCAGATGAAGAAATTGGGCCTCTGTCTCCTTTAGCTGTTAGTCTTGCAGCTGGATTTTCTGGTAGTGTAGCTGCTGCAGCTTCTCATTGTTTTGACACTGCAAAAAGTCGATCACAATGCGTTGTGCTGCCAAAGGTGTGTTACCTGTTATTGACACAGTTTTTTTACTTCCTGGATTATCATATCAACTTCCTGATTATATTAACCTACCACTTAATACTTAGAAAACGGTGTCTGTTTCATTTGTTGCAATGTTACCATTAATCATCGTTTCCTGTGACTTCTTTTCTTTACCTCATACCACATGATACCGATGAGTGCTTTTTGGGCTGAGCAATTAGTTTGAGCAGAAATGCATTGATCATTTGCCTTGTGTGTGTGTGTTTGGGTTTATGATTGCATAGGATAACTATGGTTTCATGTGATACTGTTTTGCACTCCTGTACTGTAGTTTGATTTTCTCCTTGAATGGAATTTATATGCCCTAGTGCTAGTATCTTACACTCTGTTTGGAGGGATTGGAGGAGGGCTCAAGAGGAGGGAAAAGGGAAGGGACAAAATCCCTTGGTTTGGTTGGAGGGAAAAGGGAGGGAGAGGAGGGAAAGATGAAGACAAATGTATGAATTTTCAACTTCATCATCACGTTCAACCATTTAATTTTGGGCATAATTAATGGTAAAATAAATTTCTATTCCTCAATTATTTCTCTTTTTCTTTCCTTCCTACCAAGGAACACAAGGGAGAGTGGACTCTCCTCTCTTCCCCATCCTTCCCTCCATTTCTCCTACTTTCCACCTCTTTATCGGACATAGTGCTAACTATTTCGTTTCCATAAACCATAGTGGAAATTGTTGTAGTCAAACCAATGTCATCATCCTTATTTTTGGAACATCGGCTGTAAATTACATCAAAGCCTAAGTCGTTGCAGTTTGAAGGATTGTGCTTTCTTTCCCATGGAATGGATATTAGGTCTTCATACTTTTCAGGTTATACATCTTCCTTTCTGACGTGTGTTTTCCTGTGTTTTTGTTACCTGTGTAATTGAAGTTAAAGAAAATCATATAAATGGCGATTACAATGATGAGAAATAGTATAATTGTAATAAATGGTTTTCCGGTTTCAGTATATATCCATGGAGAGGCAGCTTCTCAAATGGAGACGGCCAGGGAATAGGTTCGAGAGAGTTACAGGAATTCATCCTGCAGACAGGAGTCTCCTTTTCCGCGGGACTTGGTTGCGGATGGCTCGCAGTGGCTTGGCGTCATTCACGATTGTGGGGAGTTATTTCTTATGTGTTGATTATCTTGCCTGAATGGTGAATAATATGGCATAGAACTGGTGATGATCTTTTTCACAGGTGATTGATTTGGCAAAGAATGCTTTATCAAGAAAGAAATAAGAGAGAGAGAGAGAGAGAGAGAGAGAGAGAGAGAGAGAGTGAGAGATTTTGATTTGGGCAATTATACATTCCGTAGCTAGATAAAATTTCTCCCGACATGTCTTGAAGAAAATTTTTGTTCCAACTTTAGTTCTGTCTTGAGATTCAATTACATTTGGCTCATTTGAAGCTTAAAAAAAGGTTGAGGTAGCTTGGAGATCATTCTGGACGATACTAGAAGGTAACTATGCTCTACTACTTTATGGCCCCACGTCTTGATATTTTGGTATTGGATGTGCAAATTTTTGTGCCCTGTATTACTGCATTTATTCCTTTGATAAAAACTCTTACAGATGTATCGGTGGTTAAATATTGTTGATATGGTGAAGATTGATGTTGGGTTCAAGTTGCTTAGCCTCCGTCAATTTTTTTTTTGAGTAATGTTATTTTTTTTTTTTATCTTTTTTTCATCCTCTCAAATTAATGTGGTTTTTAAAACTACTATTGAATTTGAGATGGATCAATATTAGATTTTGATACAATGGTATTTTAAAATGCACATCAACTTTATGAGGACAAAAAGAAGATAAAAATATAGCCCTTAGTATTACTCATATCACACCACTATTACTGATATGGCATTGCTAATCCATCATTTGATTTTTTTATTTTTTATTTTTCCTTTTAACAATTGTTAATTTAAGCGTAGATCGGCAGTGTCATATCAACATAGTGGGATTGTAGTGTGATATATAGCATTACACATTATATATAGTTTATGTGCTTATTGACGAATTAATTTTAGCTTTATTGATTTAAGTGGCTTTTATATTTAGAATTAATTGTATGGTTAGGGTTCTCTCCATTTCAAGTAAAATTGAGAGGAACCATTTTATGATCTATGTTAGATTTCACAGATTTAATAATGTATATGTTGTCACATTGTGTCGTCACATCATTTAAGGCTTTAAGCACCATGCGTACCGTTAGATGTAACAAAACAAAATATAGATCGTAAAGTGATTCTTTTCCATTTCAGTTTAAATGGAGAAGATCTTAGTCCTTTTGATGTGTGTATGTTTATGCCTGCGCTATTCTTACTAAAATGAGGTATAACTTTTTATTAAATCACTTCTTAAGATTTAAATTTTATCAGATTTACTACCTAAGGTTTCAATTGATATTTTCATCCATTCTTCATTAATTTTTTAACAGTGCTGCCATGTCTCCTAGTCAAAATGTGACGTGTCTCATTTAATGCTCCGTTTGTTTCGATGTAAAATGGTTTCAGGAAAGTCATTTTTCAGGAAAATATTTTTACTGAAAACATTTTTTGGTGTTTGGCGCATACGGAAAATCACAAATATTTTTTGGGAAAAGTACACATATCCCCCTCAAACTACCACTCAATTGTCAATGTACCCCTCAAACTACCAATTGTGTCAATTGCTCCCCTCAAACTATCAAAGAATGTCAATGTCCCCCCTAATACCAACAAAAAGACAAAAATAACCCTAAATTTTTTTGAATAAGACAAAAATGTCCTTATAATTTCGAAAAAAAAAAACTAAAACCAAAATATTATTTTTTAAAAAACAAATTAAATAAAAAACGAAAAAGAAAGTTTTTTTTTTTAAAAAAAAAAAACAAACAAACGAAAAAATAACTGAAAAATAGAAAAACAATTTTTTTTTTTTTTTAAAAAAAAACAAACGAAAAAGAAAAAGGAAAAACCAGTTTTTTTATTAAATTAAAAAAAAAAAAAAGAATGATAAAAAAACAAAAGAAAAAATAACTGAAACTTACAAAAATAATTTGTTTTAACAAAAAAAAAAACAGTTTTTAATTTTTATTTTTATTTTTTGTATAAATTTTTGTTATTTTATATTTTTTAAAATATTTTTTTAGTTTTATTTTATTTTAATAATTTTATGAAGGGTATTTTTGTCATTAAGGGGACATTGACAGTTTTTAGTAGTTTAGGGGGGGACATTGACACAATTGGTAGTTTGGGGGGGGACATTGACAATATGGTGGTAGTTTGAGGGGGTTATGTGTACTTTTCCCATTTTTTTTATATTTTCATTCAATCATATTAACTTATAAAAATCAATTTTTATTCATAACATAGAAATATTAATGTAAAATAATATAAAAAAATTACTGGTGACGAGATTCTGATACTGACCGATAGGATTCCTGCTACTTTTACCGGATTTCGACTACTGTTGTCGGAATCCGGACAGTTTCATCAGAATCTGGGTTGGTCAGATTCCAGCAAAGGTGGCCGGAATCTGGCCAGAACGGTCAAGAGACCGTTTTGATCAGATCTCGGCTAGCTAGCTGAAATTTGGCTGTTTTGGCAAGATTTCGGCTAGATGGCCGAAATTCGATCATTTTGGTCGCCAGAATCTGGGCTGACTGGATTCCGATGAAGGTGGTCGAAATCCGGTGATAGTGACCGAATGTTGTCGGATTTCAGCACCGGCTAGATTCTGGTGGTGATCGACTGCTTGAACGTGAAGGTCGACTGTATTGTTTAAAAAATGGTTGAATACGTCTGCCGTCTTGGAAAAATGATTTAAATCATTTTTCGAAATTTACTAAGTATTTTTGGTCAAACGAAAATTGTTTTCCGGTTGACTATTATTTTCGCCCCCATCAAACACCAAAAAATGTCGAAATCATTTTCTAAAAACTATTTTATGCCGAAACAAACATAGCATAATAAATATATAAATATATGTATAAAATTATAAATAAAAAATTTATTGTCGGCCTCAAAGGCTTTGGGATGGTTCCTTCCCCCCTTTAGCCCTTTCCCTTCGTATTGCTCATTGATGTTTTCAATTTTATTAACTAGATTATTTATAGTTTCTTTATTCTCTTGTTCGTGATCTAAATCAATCACCAAAAACAATTCCTTTTATATTATTATCAATTTTATCGACTGTATCAGTCTAACAGATACAGACTCTAATAATTTAGGGATAATTGTACCGTTGGTCCCTGTGGTATCCCAAAATTATTTTTCACTCCCTATGGTTTAAAAAGTGCATGAGAGGTCCCTGTGATATGCAATAATTACGTTTTACTCCCTTGGTCGATTTTCCGTCCACAATTTTGACGGAATCTGTTAGCCCTACACGTTAGCGCCACGTGTCGCCAATAAGATGGCGACACGTGTCCATCTTCATAAAAAATATAAATTTATTTCTTTAAAAAAAAAAGACTGGCAGGCAAGGGGTGGCTGGGCCACCCCCAGAGGCCGCCTGGGGTGGCCTAGCCACCCCCTTGCCACCTTTTTCCTTTTTTTGTTTTTTGTTTTTTTTTTTTTAATTTTAATTTTAATTTTTTTTTTAAAATAAGTATTTTTATTTATTTTTTAATAAATTTATATTATTTAATTAAGATGGACATGTCAGCGCCACGTGTTGCCAATAAGATGGCAACACGTGGCATTTGATGGAATCTGTTAAAATTTTTAACGGAATCTAACTGTAGGAATCGATTTGTAATTATTGCATATCACAGGGACCTCCTATGCACTTTTTAAACCATAGGGAGTGAAAAATAATTATGGCATACCACAGGGACCAACGGTACAATTATCCCAATAATTTAGTCTCAACATAATTTTGATTTTTTTTTTTCTTTCTATTTTTGTAAACCACGAGGGAATGCTATCACTAGTACTATTTATTTATTTTATTTTATTTTTTCTAATTTATCACTTATTTGATGTGTATTTATGTCCATCGGGTGTTTCTCGTTTGGTGCACTTATCTGCCAATCAAGAATAGGCTTTTGTTCGAGTTTGTGTGGTAAAATTCCCAATTTTTAGGGATTTGATTTTTCATTTGGTTTATATATTTAGTTTTTGATCGTGCTGGAAAAGTTTGACTAAGAAATATTTGACACTAACTTTTGAATATATAACCATCAATTGGACTAGGCTGACGTCTACAAGAGGTAGTTCAATTGGTTGGTGACCACGTCTTATGAAACAGATGTCACTAGTTCGAATTCTCCCTCCTTCTCCTCCTACGTGGAAATGTTAAAAAAAAAAAGAAAAAAGAGAAAGGACTAGGTTGAAGAATTGAGTAAAGAACTTTTTATGAACTCTAGGTTCTCAAGCTTTTTGTCCAATAAGTATTGGGCCTACTGGGCTGAACTCAGGTTTCATTTAAGTTGACCCGAAAATAACCCAGCCGGGTGATTCCACCATTTGCCCCGTCAGACTTGAAAGTTGAAACCCCCATTTGTTCGATTTTGAGGGTTTATCAGTACGGACGCGAAGCTTGGGGGGTTCTGTTCAGAGTCCCATCTCCGGTATGATCTCTGATCTGCAAAGTCCCAATCTCACCTTCCTCAACTGCCGTTCTTTTTCTGTATTTCATTTTGGTCATTCGAGCACCAAATTTTGCGTTTGGCTCAGTCGTAAAGATCGTTTTGAGGGTCTCTGGCCTCTGGAAGTTTCTTTTGCTTTTGTTGTGTTTGTAAAATTGCTTAACTGGTAAATTCTTGTGGGTTTGTCTTTTGCTACATAATTCCAAATTGAGAAGCTGATTAAATCCCATATATTGCAATAACTTTGAAAGTAAAGAATAAATATGATATTGCATTAGGATATGTGAAGATATATTGGTTGTACAATGTATTGTTTCTTAATGTTTATGGTCATTCTTCAGGTTGATTCAACAATAGCCATTGTAGCATCTATTGTTTAATGCCCTCATTTCGATTGCAGTTGTACATGAAATGGGAAGAGATGCTTTCCCTTTATGCTAGTTGATATTGTTTCCTTTTTGCTTTTCCAGCTGAGTTCTCAGCAGACTGCATGCGCTTCAAATTGTCATAAGAACAAAGAAGGCTTTTAGTTGTATACAATGCTACAACTACTTGGTTAAAGCAGATAGCTTGTTTTAACCATCTTTAGTCCATGAATCATTGTTTTCACTGATCTACAAAAGCAATGAAGTTTATCGTGCTTGCTAGATCCATTCGTGTCCGTCCTAGTCTACCAGAAATAACAGGGCCTTTGCAGTTTCGTTGCTTCCAGCCCGATTTTGTTCCAAGAGATCCCAAGGCCAACCCGAAACGGTACAAATACCCGCCAGTCTATGACCCATATGGCCCTAGGCCCCCACCCTCTGAGAAAATCATTAATCTTGCTGAACGAATAGCGACACTAACCCCTGAGGACCGCAGACAAATTGGTCCGACTCTCAGAGACAGGCTAAGGCTTCCAAAGCTGCAGCCAGTTTCTGTGGAAGGTGTGGACTTGGGTCCTCAGGGAGGAGGGGCTGCTGGGTCTGCCAAGGGTGAGGAGAAGAAGGCAGAGAAGACGGCGTTTGATGTGAAGTTGGAGAAGTTTGATGCAGCTGCCAAAATCAAGGTGATCAAAGAAGTCAGGGCTTTTACTACTCTGGGATTGAAGGAGGCTAAAGATTTGGTTGAGAAGGCTCCTGTTTTGCTTAAACAAGGGGTCACCAAGGAGGAGGCAAATGAGATAATAGAGAAAATAAAGGCTGCTGGAGGAGTTGCGAGTATGGAATAGAATTCCCGGGTATTTTGATTTTTGATTTTGCTCTTACGGGATTTATGACATTTTGGGAAGTTCCCATTATTCAAACATATGAATTTTGTAACGTGGATGGATAGTCATCAGAAGAGATATCGAAGAATAATTTAGAGTTGAACTTATTATGCTGTTCTTGATCTGAACTGAATTTTCTTGCAAGCGTAGTTACTTACGTTGATCATAGTTACTTACATGTTCCATTCATGTGAAATATATTCTGTTTAGACCATTTTTCGAATGAGGCTGCTTGATTGGACCATTGTTCGTTTTGTTGGATTTACACACAAAAATGCACTAAGACACGTAGGCCCGTTTTAGAGGAAGATAACTAAAAAATTTAAGATATTGATAATTTTGGAGTCATGGGAAGTTCTTTTAGTTTTGAATGTATAGACGGGTTCTATTTGTTAAAATTTTCATCTTTCTGTCTTTTGTTTGTTTTGCGTTTTGAACTTTTCGTCAATGCACCTCCAAAACACTATCTTTATGTCACATCAAAACTTTTTCAAAATAAAAAATACCCTCCAAAATACATTAACATACCCTAAGCTTTCAATGCGCCTCATTCAGGATAGGATGTAAATTTATGTGTTTTTGGTGGTTCTGCCTTTACGCATTTTCTACTTTCTCAAAACGCATACTACATTTATTGATGCCTTGTAGTATAGGGGCTTCATAATGCGTTTTCTCAGATTTATTGATGCCTTGTAGTATAAGGGCTTCATAATGCGTTTTGAGAAAGTAGAAAATGCGTAAAGGCAGATGTGAAATCTCGATTGTTGGTCCTGAAGAGTAAAATTGGGTCAAGTTGGTTCATCTTGACTGTTAACAAGGTTAGTGCCCTCGAGACTCATTTGCTTTAAAGCGAAAACAATCTGGGAAACGGTTTTCATAGCTACAAAAGGAGCTCAATGCTCTGTATTTAAGTGTTACGTGCACCCATGAGCAAGTATTTCTCTTTTTCATTCTGAGGGATGCGACTTTGTAATCCATTGAGAGTTGATAAGCTAAGGATTTTGGAATCAAATCGAACCACAAAGGCAAAATTAAGTTGAGGCAACCCATCTTCCTCGAATGTACAGTTCTGTTCTATGCTAAAGCTGATTGACGTAACACTGCACTAAAACCATAGAGGTTTGAACAATGAGGACTGCTTTGAATAACAGGAAGATAGCCGAGGGGCCACCGTTATATGTCTCATCTTATTACAAACGGCCGACCAGAAAAAAATTTCTCCTATGCGAAACTAGAGAGTTTAATTTCACCTCCAAAGTAGTCTTATATTATTCTTCAAAAACGGTATTAACAGAGATTTTACTCCTTTTGGAGATCAAATGGGGGGGAGGGGGGGATTCTTCAAGGTGGCTCAATAAATAAAAAAATAAAATAAAAAAACGAAAGCGAAAAGAAGAAAAATGAATACTTCAAAATTCATAATGCAGAACATTTAAATTTCTTTTCGAATGGATAACCTACAAAAAGAAGTATTTGCATTGATTTTACATCTGTTGGCATTTTTTCAGTTTTCAAAAACCAAGGCAGTCGTTCCTATCAGGCTACGATGTTTTGGAAATTGAGCACAAGGGTTCCCCTCATTAACTTGAACATGTTAAACTTAAGAGTAATGTTACATATCACCCCATGTCTCTCTTGCGTCCCTCCAAAGTTGACATGCCTTTTAAAATTACCATTGAATTTATGATAAATCAAAACTGAATTTTGATCCAATGATAATTTTGAATGTAACGTCAGTTTTAAGAAGACACGAGGGTGATATTTAGAATTACTCTAAGCTCAAAAGCAGTAAATTAAATCCTCATCCTGCCAAAAATGACTTAACTGACAAGGTTTATAACCAGATGGGGCTCCAGGTTTCTTTTTTCAACCAGGAACTCAGATTTAGCAATGAATTTACCAAGCATGTTAAGCCAAAATTAATATCATAAGGAAAGTGAGAAGAAAAACAAGCAAAGATGCATGTCGCTTCCTAGATTATGATAGATTATGAGACATGACTCCTACCTCAGTTGCAATAAATTAAAAAGGTTCACAGACCTAACATCAACATTCTGGGACTACATTAATGAACAATCTAAAATAGAGTATCCAAATCTTACAGTTCCTATCAAGAAGAGGAAGAACCAGCCACGGAGGTCACCTTCTTCAGGAGACCTTTAATTTCGCCCTCCAGTTTGGCTCTTGTCTCTGGAGAAAGATTATCACCTGCCTTCTCCAGCATTGATGTCATCATCTGGAGATTTTGCCTTATAAAGTCGAGTGCAGGCACCTCACCAGGGTTAGGCATTGACCCAGAAGGCTTCCCAGGGGTGATACATGCTTCGGCCGGTGGAGCGCCTGAAGTTGTGAGTAAAGTCCTATCTGGTTCCAAAACCCTGGAGACAGCTGAAAGATGATGGAGCTGGTAATTGACAAGGGCTGCACTGAAAGGGTTATTGTTCTCTAAGCTCCGAAAAGCTTCCCCAGCATCAGCACCTTTCATAAAAACCACTTGGGCACTGCCAGAATCTTTCAACAACTGTGTTTCTGATTCCTTTAAGGGCCCAAACCTGCTAAATGTTGCGAACAAATCTGCTTTTGAAGGCATGGGAACTCCTGGGGCAAACGTCAACAGAAGAGTAGTCTCTTGAGCTTCGCCATTAGTCTCAACGCTATCTTGATTTATATTAATATCTGGTCTTCCAGCAGTCAATTTACCTCTCAGATGGTCTGAAGTAGCTTCTCCTTTTCTCCGCCTCTTCTTCCGCTCAGATTTAATTTGAGATAAAAGCCCATTAGTCTCCTGAAATTCCTTTCCCAATGAGCTGTATTCAGAACTTATTCCATTTAAATCTGGTATGCCCACAGTGAGTTTATTCTCAGATGTTGCTTTATCCTTCCTCTTTCTCTCTCTCTTCCTAGGTTTACCTTCAGCTGAGAGGGGGCTGAAATCTTGTGGATCTTTAACCACCAAATCAGGCTTAGCATAAGTTCCAATAGAACTCTGCGGGCCACCAGAAAGTTTAGAATTCAGACATACTGAAGTCACCTCTTCCTTCCCTTCCCTATCGTTTTTCCGAGTAATACCATCAAGAGAATGCGGTCTCATTATCCCCAGATCTATGACCAATGAACCAGGTTCAACAATGTTCCTATTCAGGTGTTGTAAGCCAGACGCCACTTGAATCTCCAAGGGACCTGAAGCAGCTCCTTTACTCTTTCTCTTTTTTGGTTCAGGTTTACCTGCAGAAGTAACATGACCAGTAACCAGTTGATCTTCGACCGACGATATGGGAATAGCACAGTTCCCATTCAGATCTGGTATGCCAGTTGCTGGTTTAGTTTGCAGACCCGTTGCACTTGCTCCTTTCTTTCGCTTTGTTTTCTTAGGTTTACTGCTGGAATTGAGGTGGCCCGTCCCCAAGTAATCAAATGAACTACTTGTAGCAATGTTTATATTCACATCTGATAGGCCCGAAAGTGATTTTGTCTTCGATCGCCCTGAGTTTGCTTTTCCTTTCTTCTTTCCGATCTTCCCCTCAGGTTCACCATTGGGTGAAGGATGAATCTCTATTGAATCTTTTCCTGTGTCTGTATCAGGGTGTCCATTAACGTGCCGTAAACTAGAGACATCGCTTCCAACCATATTCGGTACGCTAGCAGTAAGTTCAGCCCCTGAATGCTGCAAAATTGCCTTTTCCTTTCTTTTCTTCAAAACAGTTTTAGCTGTGGGGGAAGAGTGCTTAACCTCCTGTGGGTTGTCTACCAACAAGCTGGGTTCAGCAGCTATATTCTCATTCAGAGCAGCCATATTCTTGCAGTACATCTCATAAAGAGATTCATCCCGATACACTGAAATTCTAAATCTGGAAAAGAACCACTCAATTGAATCAAAATTTTCGTTCTCATTTGGATATAGGCAATCCACAGCTGTAAAACGGAGTTCGGAGAGAAATTCAGCTGAAGATGCATTTATGAACTCTAGATCACCATATTTATTGCTCCCACTGATGAATTTATTGTACCATTTTCTCCAGAACCTCTTGCTGCTACATTTAACAATTGCAGGGGACCCAGTAAACTGGCCAGGATTGACATTTGTTTCCACTCCTTCAGGAACTTTTGGAGCCTTAGGTTCTTCTTCTGTTTCAGCTGGCAAGCATTTAGGCCCCCAGTTTACATAGGGGAAAGATAAGTACCTGCTCTTCTTCCGTTCTCTCGACTCACTTCCATTTTTAACTTCTGAATCATTCTCCCTCTTTCTCTCCATGGATTTTGATGTCTTGTCATTTGAGACAGTATCTTTTTCAGCAGCCTTACTTTTGCAGTCCTCCAGAACTGCACCCATTCCCCCGTCCAAACCCTCGGTCAGATCTTCATTCTTCTCTTGCAATAAAAAATTATTCCCTAATACCTCTGATTCGCTTTTAACCATTAACATGTCATCATCACTGTCTTCGATATCACTTGTTTCCTGGAGTTCATGCATTGGCAATTGGAAATGCCCTATGGAACGGTAGAATGCTGATAAACGATTTTGTGCAACAGCAAACTCAATCATTCCAGGCATGGAAACAACCAATGCGAGATTTTTGAGTTGCAAAAGAAACTCTGCAGGTTCAAACCGAGTGATTGAAAATTCACCAAGTTCACCAGATTTGCGATCGGGTCCAGCAACTCCTTCCTTGGATTGAACATCACCAGCCGATTGCTGACTTTGTTTCAAAGCACAAGAACAAGTCATCTCCAGCTTTATACGCCTACCAAACTCATGTGCAGCCTTCTCGGCAGCTCCAATGAAGCTTCTAGACTTGTTTTGCCCCAACATACGTTCAAAGTTCTCTTGGAAAGGCCTCAAATGAGATAGGCTACACCAACCAACATGGCCGCTCCCAAAATATCCAATAAGTAAACAGTTCCTCTGCTCACTCTTAGCAGCATGGTCTGGTACAACTAAAGGATCATGAATCTTTCCCGGCCACCATGTTTGACTTTTGGTTTTAACCCACACCACATCACCCACAGAAAAATTATATTCTGGATTATCAATTGCCTTATCCTCCTCCACATCCCCAGCTTCTTTTGACTTCTCCTCACTTGCCATTGATCCACAACATTTTTCTTCACCAAGGTTATCTTGAGTAGGTCCAGCTGGAGGACCACAAATATCCACAAAAAGCGATATACTATCTCCGGAAACTTCTTTCTTCCTAGCTGAATTAACCCCATCTAATCCCGACCCACTGTCTTCTTTGATTCCCTCTTGTTGCACAATCTTCTCAACTCCCACATCGTCACTCTCATTGTTCACCAAACCGACCAAACCCCCTTCCTGTATTGAGTCCATGGAACCCTTTTGTGCCTCATTACCCCTATCAAGCCCACCATCGACAGGACAAGCCTTCTCAATACCAACACCATTTATGCAACTCTCTTCATTGCCGCCCATTGTTTCCACACCCATAACCACATTTTCACCTTCAATACCATCATTTCTTTCTTCAACTTCAACCACTCGATTTACCACCTCCACATTATCGACCCCAACACTAGTATCACTTACATCAAGCCCTTTGCCATTTTCTTCAACGGAAAGCTCCGGAATGGATTCTAACCCAGTACAGTACTCGCTCAAATCAGACAACCCAGCAGGCCCAGAAGCTTCTTCTAGGGTTTTATCACCTGGGTCTTGAGCTTCTAGGGTTTCTGGGGTTTTAGGGTTTTCCATGTATAAAGACCGTACCGATAGTTCTTTCCTTGTACCCAATATATCGATCTTACAACCACTTCCCACTGATCAAGAACAGAAAACAAAAACAAAAATCAAAAATCAAAGCTTTGTAACTGTGTACTCTATATACCGTTCGTAGAAGGATTCCAATAAAAAAAATAATAATAATACACGGGGAAAAAAAGAAGAAGACAAAAATAACATATTTCACAAAATTACCCAAAAACAAGAAAAAAGAAAAATACAAGTACCTGAGGAACAGACAAATCAGAGGATTTACATTAGTGCATGATCCAACCCGCCCGAGTTGATGAAGAGAAGCCTGATTCTTCAGAGAGAGAGAGAGAGAGAGAGAGTAGAATGAAGAAGCAGATGATAACGATGGGCATAAAAGAGGAAGAAAATAAAATCTTGTGGGCTCTGAAACGATGAGAGAATAGTATTTAGGCCAAAGATACCGCAATTACTCCGAGAGTGAGAGAGTGAAAGAGACCCTTTTTGACTGTTCTGTAAGGTGCTTCCAAACAAGAGTGACAAAGAAAGAGATGGGTCAGGGTCAGGGTCAGGGTCAGGGTCCTTTCGATGTGTAGAATCGTAGATTGAGTTCTCTCCTCCCACACGAGCGGCGAACCCTTGCTCAAATCCAAAGTGGGATAAGATTAAGATTAATAGTGCTCGTAGATTTTTTTTCTAATGTATAGTGCTTGTAGATTTAAAACGTCTAATACCTACCTAAAAATAGAAAAAACAAAACATTATCGGATTTGACAATATTGACATGATAATTTCAAATTTTCAACAAACTCTTGAATTAGTCATAAATAAACTATTTAATACGTAGTAATAATAATAATAATAATAATAATAATCAATTTTTTTTTTATCTCGTTATTATTTATTTCACAATATTAATGCAATTTCAACTAACTCTTGAATAGTCATGGTTAAAAAAGAAAAAAGAAAAAAAATTAAAACTGACATATCATGATTATGAAATAAATATGAAATAAAAATATAATTTTTAACATTACTTTACATTTACATAAAATAATTGAGTACATTGGAAGATAATAGCTAACATAATAGGGATTGAATCCTTAAGGGTTAAGGTTAAGACTTCATTCAAAACTATGGGCGGAAATCTTGTCGTATAAACTTTAAAAAATAATATATAGAGAAATTTTTTTGTCTTCTAGCATTTATTTCACGTACATTTTCACTGAGTTGGCATGCTCCATCTACTCTTAATTAAAAGGAAAAAAAAAAATTAATGGTAGATGAAACATCATGCCAACTCAGTAAAGATGAACACGGAATGGATGCCAAATGCAAAGAAGTATTTCTCTAAAATAAATAGAAAGTAATTAAATTAGTCATAGAAGTGGTCAGCCACTCACTCTTCAATGGGTGGCTAACTATCATTATAAGAAAAGTAACTAACGTTTTACCTTTTGAAGAAATTGTTATTAACCTTAAATTTTTTTATGTCATCTAAAAGTACTTTTATTAAATTCTGTCGGAATCTTATGCTTTTCTATGATCATCTAAAAGCACTTCATTAAATTCGTGCCCTAGTCACTTTTGTCTCACAAAAATATAAAAAAAAACATGGCCACTTGACTTGAGAAGGGCCCTCTTCCTCCCAAACAAAAAAGGGAAATCTTGGACATTTACTCTATAGATATTCTTTTTGCCAAATGAAGTTTTATAAGGCCTAAATTTTTAGCCTGGGACCTGTCTTGCTTGCCAGAATAGGGAAGAAGAAGGAAGTTGGTCTACATTTAAACTAAACGCACTAAAAAGGCCTGAATTATCATTATGTTCTTGTTCTTGTTCTTTGCTCATCTTGATTTGCCTTTGGGTCTCATTCTTTATTTGAACAAATTTTGTGCATAGATACAAAATACTCATACATTTAATAAATTTTAAATCTTCTTTACCTTTTAAAATGAATGAATCTAAATTGTCCGCCACTAAAGGAGGAAAAAAAGAAAGAAAAAAAAGAAGAAGAATCAAATTATTCATGATGTGATACCCATTCAGTGGATAGTCGAGTCTTTGCAATTTTGTGGGCAAGAAGGCAAAATTAGGTTGGACTTGGACATCTGAAAAAGATGGCTATATTGGATTGTATGGACTATTTTTTAAAAAAAAAAAATTGGAGAACTCCCATGGGTATCTTTCTTTCTTTTTGAGGCAAAACCATAATAAAACATGTTACCCAACGGAAGGCAGATGTTGTACGATAATAATATGACAGCATGCACAGCTATTGAATAGAAAAGTGACATTGCTCTTTTTTAAATTGTTTAGATAAGATTTAATTCTTCAAAGAAAGGACCGCCCACAGACGTCCAAGCCTGCGGCTCTGAATCACCCAAGACTTTGTTTTCTCTGTGAAACCTCCTCACCTTCTATGCGAGAACTTTGTCTCCCAAATGAAATCTTCCTATGTGGGTGTTAGGGTCCCCAATTCCCTCTTCCTTGCCACTAGTTTTTCCAGACATTTTTTCTTTTCTCCTTTCAGTGTGTTTTGTAGCCTACATTTACTGCTCTCCGTCAATAGCCTTTGCCCACATACCCATCATCCACCCCAATCAACCTCTTCTCTGTCTACCCCTCCCCTGTTTCCAAGTGTGCACGCCTACTTCCTCCTTTTACGGGCCCCTCTTCCGCCCTCCTTAGCCTCACCCCCATCACCCATATCTCTCCCCCACTGCCATGTCCCACGCGCTCTCCCTCCCTCCCTCCGGGTGCCTCTTTTTTGTCTAGAGTTTGTAAAGAATATTTCAGTCTTAATTAAATTTCATCTCTCTCTGATCATGTTCATGAAGTTTAAAGTAGAACCAATATGAAGGTGGCACCGTAAAATTTATACCATATAACAAATAACGGATATCACTCGACATATTTGGGACAATACTTGAACAGTTCATAGCAAAATGTAAAGTATTGTGTGTGGGTAAAATAGGTATGGATGTGATACGTTGGAGCCATGTTTCTACCACCGACTTTTCCCCTCTCACATTGTGAACAGAGGCTTTCATCTGGCTGGTTCATATCGACAAACACAGTCGTATATGTTTCCATAAATCAATTTCTCTGCCAACCTCTGGTTCTTCACCATTGCAAGCTGCAAGACAAGTTGTTCATGTTACATGAAGTGTCAAAGGAGAACTTTAAACCCCACTGCCTACTCCGCTGCCAACACAGTTTACTGGGCAAGCCATTATCTCATTTTTAATTTATTTTTTTATAAGTAATCGAGATATCATTAGAAGCGAAAGGCGCATCCAAGTGCACAGAAAATATACAAGAGAACACCTAGCTAGCTAGAAGGAGATTAGCTCAAAAAAAATTATCGAGCTATTACTCGATCAATGGAATTTCCCAATTATTAAGACGGCCAGACAAATAATTCCACCCCTTTATCACATCCCAAAATAGACAGAAGACCATAGAGTTTTACCTTCAAGGCATCACATTTAAACCGAGCATTGAAGTTGGTGTGTAGAGCTCTACCCATACCTTCTAAAATAATCTGCAAAGTCCAAACTTTTATTATAGTGCGTTTTTAAAAAAATAAATTAAAAAAAAAAAAAATCTGCAACAATTTGTTTTCAACAGAAGGGGGCATTAAAGAGAGAGAGAGAGAGAATGTATATATAATGGTTTAAGGTCGTACACAAGGTAATGCTTGACAAGGATTTAAATAAATGGAACAAGCATCATACCAAATCAGCATCTTTGGCAGCAGCAGCTAGCTCAGAGCTGACCTGCCTTAAGTCAATGCATGGACTCCCGCACCCATTCTCAACGACCATCAATGGAACCGAACATGAATTTTCTTTGGAACCATCTAAGTTATTGATCATTGCATCCACGAGTAAGCCTCCTGCTTCAGCAGCTCTGCGAAGAATGTCACAATGCTGTGCACTAGAAGAATCAGTTCCCTTCTTTTAATTTATAAAGCGATATAAAAAATACTGTGTTCAGGGTATGATAGAACCATGAATACCAAATTAGTACAACAACAAAAAAAGGAGGGAGTAACTCAATTAACATTTTCAATTTCCATAGATTTTCGACTACCCATAATTCATTGAAAGATACGAAGGAGACTAAATGGTTTTAGGGACAATGATATGAATCAACATAGGGGGGACACAAATAATGGACAGAGATCGAGTGTACAGAAGTGTTCATGCATATGCACAGACCTTGGCAGCCTCAGCTACAATGTCGGGAAGCTCCATAGCGGTTACATCATTTAGAGCAGGGAGAGAGTTTGCAACCAAAACAACCTGCAAAAACAGTTTCATCACTCATTTTGACTACATACATTCATTACGAGTTGGCAGAAGAAATTGACCCTAACACCCATCATTTTGACTCTCTCACTCTCTCTCTCTACACACACACACACACACTGTTTTTAAGACAACAAAACCTCTCTTCCCTTCATAGATTCTATTGATTAGTGACACCATTCCCATTGTTAACCAACATAAACTGGGCAAGAAACTCTACTGTCGTGGATTGTAGACTAGTCCTCCAACCTAGTGATATAAGAGCTTCATTAGCATTAGAAATCAATGGACTTACTTCAGTTCCACGTCGAAGGAGTTCCCTTGCAAGGGGAAGCATCCCTAGAACAACATCAGCACCTGCGTTGTCCACAAAGAGTAAAGCTTTTCTATGTGGAGCAGGCTTCTTGTCTCCAGACCCTAACATTCTCTCTTTAAAGACATCAAAATCATCAACCTAAATCATGGTAACAAGAGATTTTTGTTAAAGATAGATCTATAGAAATAGCAAATCAAGTATGCTGAACGTGGGATTTGGCTCCAATTACCCGCCAAGGTCTTTGCATTTTATTGCGACTCATTCTATAAATTTCAATGATTGTTCCTTTATGATAGAGATCCACACAGGCACGGGCTCCCCAGTCAAAAATGTTCGCAGCAAGGACACCTTCAATTAGAGTTAGCAGTCTTATTTCCTGCACATAAAGAAAGAAAAAAAGAGGGGTTCAAAGGATCAGAACATTGGCCAACGCGCTGCCAGGTACAGTTCCCTTAATGTGCTGGCAGGAATGACCACGTGAAACATTGAAAGGTTCAGCCTAATTCAACTAAATTTTTGCAGAGATGCCAAATGAAATATATTGAATAAGCTTTGGGTAAGATCAATATAAAAATATCCAATGACTTTCCTTTTAAACCATTTAACTCATTCCCTTGAGCAAGGAGAGGCACAGAACGGCAGTCATAAATACACATACCTCGCTCATGCTATCTAGCTCCATTAACAGGTCAGGTAAAACAGCAAGTGACGCCTCATTCTCCCTGGTACACACAGAAAAGTGGGATAAAAGAAAAAAAGTAAAATAGGTGTCAGAAGACGGAGTGTGTGTGTGTGTGAGAGAGAGAGAGAGAGAGCATGGTGCATATATGATATCCTGGACCTTTTTTGTTTCTTTTTATTAAATTGTTTTATTCATATAGTCTCTTATTACAATACTCACAATAAAGATAAAATGCCTGATAGATACTATATTAAGGGAGAGTACAACACCAATGTATCCACATTGATCGTCCATGATTAATCTCTTTTAAGAAACTTACAAATTCGACCCTGGCTAACTATTGTCGTAAATAATATCATATAAGAAAAAGATGCATGGAAATCTTATAAATTAGAAGATTAGCATTATTTGATCTTGTTCTAGTGAAAATAATCTTACACAGGGCTATGTGATAATGCAAAACACATTTAAGAAAAGCATTCTGCGTGCATCATGCATGTATTTCCTCTAAGCTATCAGACATGCAAGCTATTTATGCTCATATAACTCACATAGACCGCTCAAAATAGACTGCTTAAATAGAGCACGCAAAATGCCAAACCATTTGGATAATAACACACAAACACAAACACAAAGGAATAGGATCCTCTCCATTTTACCTGAAATGGAAAGAAGCCATTTCATGGTTAAGATTTTATTTTGTTGCATCTAACGGTGTACGTGATGCCATAGGATGAATATGTTGCCACGTCATTTAAACATTTTTAAATGACGTGGCATCATGTACACCGTTAGATGCAACCAAATAAAATCTTGACCAAGAAATAACTCCTCTCCATTTTAAGTGAAATTGAGACGATCATTTTCCAAATACAACAAACATATTGTTGGTATGGGGAAGTAAATATCCATTACATATTTACTACTTGCAAAAGGTCAAAAAGGAAATCAGAAAAATCTTTACAGCTTGACCAAGAAAGATGCAGTTACCTCTGTTTTATACTTCTATAGGCATCAACAAATTGGAACTCCCTCAAGCACTCTTCCCTCAGTTCCAATAGATTGGCTAAGCCTAACTTTCCATATGCTGCAGGCTCCTCCAGCAACCTATTGAGCCAGTTGGGAATTAGTAAAAGGTACAATTATTAGCTTAAAAAATTCATTTATCTTTGAAAATACAGAACAGATACTGTAACAGAAATAATGGTACATATAGTCTTTCAAAAGGAATATATGATCAATAAAAATTTCATACTCTTTTTACGTTAAGTTTTCCAACACCAGATAGTCCAAGGTCATGCTCTCATTCTAATTCAAGGGCTCAGTTTCATCCAAAAACTAGCTAGGAAATAGACACGACACATGCTTGGCAGGTTATGGAAACCAATACACTGTTGACAAAATTGCAGAAACAAGCCATGACTATATTGTTGACAAGAATGGAGATTTGAGATGCCATCAGTGTGAACTACGAAGCATTAAGAACTAGGTTGAGCCAATAAAATCCAAATTCTCACTTTATTGTCTTACATGGGTAGTTTTTTTTATGTTTTTTGTGTTTCCCACAAGAGGTTTCTCCTTCTTGAGGTTCATTTGCCAAAGAATGTTGTTAGAATAAAAACAAAGTATGGAGAGAGAGAGAGAGAGAGAGCAAAGAATACAAAGTCAATGAGCCCTAGCTCCAAAATAGTATAAAATAAGTATGGATGTATGAGATGTCTTGTGCACAAGCCAGTAGGAAGTGCAAGTTACTTTTTTTCTTTAATCATTTATATTTTTCATACATTTCCATCATTCCAAAACCATAGAACAAGCTGAGATGGGACTTAGTTTCACATTACAGAATCTTCTTCAAATTAGGGGGAAAATAGATTTAGCCCCCTCAAATTGACACCCCATTTGTACCTACCCCTAAACTACCATTCGTGACACTTAACCTCCTCACCCTACCATTTTTTGTAGTTGGCACACTCCATTAGCGTTTGGTGTTAAAATGGATGGAAAATACTGTATGTGACCTACACGTGCAAATTTTTTATTTGAAATACCAAAAATACCCAGATTTTGGAAGCTAAAATGTCGCATTTGTCCGTCAAATAAAAAATGCAACAATTTTTTTAAGAGAGAGAGAGAGAGAGAGATGGGGGTGGTCTGGGGGTGGCCGCACCACCCCCCTCAGCTCGAAGGGGGGGTGGTTTGGCCACCCCCAAAACTACTCCCTCAAGCTGAGGGGTGGTCCGTGACCCCACCAACTTTTTTAAAAAAAAAAAAAAAAAAAAAATTGTTGAAGAGTAAATATTTTTCACATGTAAGTTTCCGTCTATTTTAAAGCCAAACACTAACGGAAGGTGCTAATTGAAAAGAAATGGTAGTTTAAGGGGGTCAAGTGTCACAAATTGTAGTTTGGGAGGCTATTTGAAAATAAGCTGTCAGTTCATGAGGGGTAAGTGCATTTTCCCAATAATTAGTGACCTAAGCTGATAACATTTATTATAAAAGTTATTTGTCCATTTTAGGGATGTATGTTAACTTATAAAAAAAAAAAAAATTGTCCTTTCCCTGTAAAATTTCACTCTACTTACATTATTTGAAAAGAACAATAACTTATGCTACAATTATAGTAGGATGGAGGTATCATACTTTGCCAATCCCCAAACTGCGTACCTTTAAATTTTTTTTCCCTGATAGGGTAAAACTCTACAATAAATGTATGAGATATAATTTATGAAACCATAAAATTACCTTCCCAGATGCGCAGAAAACGCACGAGCAAAAGCATCACCCCTTCTTTTAGCATCATCAGTTCCGCCTTCACTTGCTACTGCCTACCACAATTCACATTAAAAGCTCAGTCATAATAAAGCAACAACAAAACCGTCCAGCTTATTCTTTTACCAAATAATCAAGGAGAAGACTAAGAAAGCACACAAGCTAGTCCCAACCATATAAACATGGTAGCAGTACATTATGATAACCAAACTAATCTAGGGTGCACATTGGACAATAGATTCAAGAGGGCTTTATCATTTTTATTTCTTTCATAACATTTGGTTCACTTTGAAAAAACTAGTGTTGACTAATTCCAATGTTACCAGAACTCAGCAGATATTAAACTTTTTTGTCATTCATTGCGTGGCCTACATGTGCTCATGTGTGCCACAAAGAGAGAGAGAGAGAGAGAGAGAGAGAGAGAGAGAGAGAGAGAGAGAGAGAGAGAGAGAGAGAGAGAGAGATCTTGGGGTTTTCATGATGATATCTCTATTTACCTTATCAACAAGGTCTGGCAAATGCTCTGACAGCACAGTAAACCAATACCTACATCAAGATAAACATCTAAAATGAGCTAAAGCGGGTTTCCTATTTTTGGGAGTAATGATAGGGCATTAACCAGCATTATCACTTATTCTGCAAAAAAATGTTTTTTCAGGGATTCCTGGAAAAGCAGCACGTTTACTGTATGTACTCACTCTAACTCGCTGTGATCCGAGAGATCAATAGTGTTAGGCTCATACCTGCAGTTTAACAAAAAAAATAATTACTTGTAAAGATTATAGCATAACAAACAATTGTCAACATGCGTGATGGGTATCAAGTCCACAAAGGTGCAGCAAATAACACACTTCTTAAACAAACTGTTTTTACTAATAATGATGGAAGCTACATTTATCTGAGAGACAAACCAATAACATGGTTGCCTATCAAATTAAACCCATCTTAGGCTTCCCCTTTTTGCTTCTTCTTTGGTGTAAACAGTGTATCAATTGAAAGTGCACAAAATAATATCCACTTAAAAAGTGGTGATAACTAAATGAGTGATGCAAAATAGCAAAACCACAATAAGATGATTTCATTCATTCATTCATGTACCTATTCATTTACTTAATTTGTATGAAGTGAATAAAATCAGTGAATTCAAACGCATAACCAGTTAAGAATGCAGCAACCGGAAAGGAAGTGGCTGGATGTGAGACTTTATTCATGAGAAAGACAATTTGTAAAAGATCAAAGACTAAACCTTTTTTTGATAAGAGATCAAAGACTAAACCTTGCCTGATAACAACAATGAAAATCCATTTTTTCCATCAATGAATGAAGAGAAGAATTAACCCAATGTCAAATATCAAACTAAATAACAGTAACAAGAAAGTTCATCTAACTAGAGTAGCTGAGCAACTCCAGTATGTAATTTCACGTACATTTTCAGGTCAGCCAATAATGGAAACACCTCTAAACTGGGAACCAGATGAAGAACACCAACATTTAGAGCACTGGCATCAGAACGCAGAATACCTCCTTTGGATAAAGGAACTTCAAACCCTCCAAGTCCAGTAGTTCCAGGTGGAGCCATAGGTACCGGGGCAGTAATCTCAGTTCCCTTCTGCACAAACTTCTCCATCCATGAAATCTGCATTTGAACCCACATTGAACCATTCGTGAGAATATGTAGGAATACACAAGGAAATAATCAACAAAAATACTTCTAAAGAGGCATGGGCTTCTGGATCTAAAAGGACAAAGCATAGGACCAAAAATTCAGAATTAGTTAAACTAGAACATTGGCATTTCAACCACCCACAGGCCTCTCTTCAAGTACTAGACTATCAACCATTTTAGGAGGAAATTTAAAAAATTGGCTTGGACCAGGTATGTGAGTGTACCTAATTCCCCTGATCATCTACCAAATCAATAAATATGTTATATTACAATTAAAATGATAGCAAAGGACCTCATGTTTGTTACAAGAAGAATAATCTCTTCTTTTACTTAGTTAAGGCGATGCTCACCAATGTGAAGCAACAACATATATCTCAGATATAGGATGAGGAAAGCTCAAGTCAATCTTACAAGTACTAGATAAAAATTTTAAAAAATCCTTCTCTGACCCATGATAAAACGAATAATATACTACAGGGATTTAATGAATCAAGGCAAACACCGATTCATATACAGGTTAATTTTGCATGATGAAGTTGTAAAACTGATTGGTTAGCTACAAAGGTGACTAAGTTGCTTATTGCAGGGTCAACCTTTAATTCTTTCCTTTTGCCAAATTTTCAATTGCATTCTTCAACTTCAAAGGTTCTCTTATCACTAATCAGTGGGCTACAATTGTTCTGCCTTTAATAGCTATCCAAGTGGAGGAGGAATAACTTTTGACATTGATTGAATATGATTCCAGAGAATACCAACAGAGAATATGATTCCAGGGAATCATAATAGAGAAGCTACGCTTGCCAACTTTTATCAGTGTCCTTCCAGGAGAACCCTATGCTACAATTATTAGGACTTTCTTGATGGTAAATGGGCTAACAGCCAAACTCAAAGGTAACTCATTTGCCATCAAGTTGGCTTTGCATTATGCAGAATACCCAAGCCAACTCCGTTATGTTCACGTGGGCTGGCGCCTGGCAGGTCCAAATCAGATTTTGCCAACTGTTACTATACTTGCCTTCTCATTCAAATCCCCAAGTGGTGGGCCATGAATCTTTCCTCCTGTGTATGGTGCACCCATCGGGAACCTTTCAACTAACTGATGGGCCATCAATACATCAAGACCGTGCGTCTCATAGCTCATGAATGCCCCTAAAGCTCCCAGAAACCCTTCATGCCGCAAGAACATGGCTTGCATTTCTCCTTTTGACCTAAAACAATAATATTCTAAAACCTCAAGACAAAATGGTGAGAATTAATTAACTAAAAAACAATAGAGAAGAAATCGACCCAGACAAAGTGAATAAAACTCCGACATGGAAGCATTTTCATGAGCACACTAACCTGGTTTTGTTATATTTTTCTGTTTTAAGATAAAATTTAGTACGAACCTCAATAAAGTAGTACGTACCAGAAATGAACTGCAAAGGAGATAGTGTCCATGGTGTAAGCGTGACCCCTGATAAAAAATCCCCCAAAAAATATTCGCTTTATCCCAAATCGTAGTGCATTCAAGTAAGATATCTACACATCAAAAGAGTCAAATCAGATCTATCAACCACCAGCATAAATATACCAACTATTTGATAGGTTAATAGGTCTTAAGATGCCACAACTTCCTGAAGGAACATGAATTGAGAAAACTAATCATAAAAAAAATAAATAAATAAATATAAAATATAAAGAAATGTATTATATAATCATAAACCATTATCCTGATAAATATAAAAAAGCATGTCGTCCGGCGTCAGAAGTCATGAATCACATGTCAACTGTGTAAGTCAAAAAATAAGATTTACCCTAATTGAGCATTGAGAGTAAGTTGGGAAGTCACATGCAACAAAGAAGCTGATCAAAGTCAATCAGAAAAATGGTCAACCCCATGTAAATGTTAAATCATCAGTTATCCAAAAAACTTAAGCTAATTGAAAATGATGAATGTAATAATTTAATTAATACTGTAACACTCATCCTCACGTGTGAGACCAGATAATATGTAAACAATTTTAATTAAAATGTGAGTTTCACCAAGTTTAAATTCAAGACATTTGCGCTAATACCATGTTAAATTATCACTCATCCCAAAAGCTTATGGATTTGAGCTCAAGTATGTTATATTAACCACTCACACTTGTGACATCTTTTCGACGTGGGATTCAATCTTTTACACTCACACGTGTATATTCAACAATCTCCCCTTGACGTGTAAGTCCATCACCACATTGCTACACTCTCCCTCAAACGAAAGTTTTTATCAATCTTATGGGCCTTTTTCAGGATCACTCAGGTACTATATTGGTTTGCCTGCGCCATTCACCTTTGCTCTTACTTTAGGGACTATCGTTTGTGCATGTGCCATGAATCTTTGCCCCTTACTTCAAGGACCATCGTTCATGCTCGTACCTTGCACAGGGACCACTATCCAAGCCTACGCCACTCCACCTGTTAAAGTATTAATTAAATTTATTTATTTATTTTTATTTTTATTTATTTTTTGATAAGTAAGAGAAATATCATTAAAAAGCGCAAAGCGCAATCAAGTACACTTCTAAGTGGAAGTAGAAAACAATACAAGGAAATCATTAAAACTAAACGATAAGGGTGAGAGGAACGCAGCCGACCAAGAGTACAAAGAATGAAAGAAAAAGGAAATGAGATCCTCAGTAGTTCTTTCTTTGTCCTCAAACTGCCTATCATTGCGTTCCCTCCATAAGCACCACATAAGGCAACAAGGGACCATCTTCCACACGACTGCACTCCGGGAGCGACCACCAGTCCACCAGCAAGCGAATAAATCTACCACCCGAAGAGGCATAACTCAAGACAAACTGAAGCAACTAAAGATGGCGTTCCACAAAGCGCGAGCTAACTCACAATGGAGAAGAAGATGATCCACTGACTCCCCATTCATTTTGCACATGCAACATCTATTAATCACTATGACCCGCTTCTTCCTGAGATTGTCCAAAGTAAGGATCTTCCCATGCGCTGCCGTCCAAGCAAAGAAAGCCACTTTCAAAGGAACCTTGGTCCGCCAGATACTTTTCCAAGGAAAATGAATAGCCTCTTTGCAAGCAAGAGTCTTATAGAAAGATCTAACATCAAATTTCCTTTTGTGAGAAGGAGACCACCATAGCTTATCCTCCCCATCATAATTCACTCTGGAAGAGTACAACAAAGAGAAAAAAGAGGCCAAAACATCCACCTCCCAGTCATGGGCCGCTTGGAAAAAAGCTAACATCCCACTGATAAGACCCACTCACCACAACCAAATGGTCTGCTACAAGAGCATCCTTGTCACGCGCAATATCATACAAAACTGGGAAAGCTTCCTTGAGAGGCACCTCACCACACCACACATCATCCCAAAAACGGATCCTAGATCCATTTCCCAACATGAGTCTGATATGGTTGCGAAACGAACTCCATCCCTTCCTAATATTCTTCCAAAGCCCCACTCCGTGAGACCCAGGGGGGTTTAAAGAACACCAACCATCCCGAGTAGGTCCAAACTTTGCATCCACAACAGATTTCCACCAAGCCTCTCTCTCATGGACATAGCGCCACAGCCACTTCCCTAAAAGAGCCTTATTGAAGAGCCTCAAATTCCTGATGCCCAAGCCACCACTTGAAATAGGGGAACAAACCTTGGGCCAATTAACCAGATGAAATTTAAATTCTTCGCCTATGCCACCCCACAAGAAATCTCGATACAACTTCTCTATACGACTAGCTACACTGGAAGGAATAGGGAATCGAGATAGAAAGTACGTCAGAAGATTAGAGAGTGTGCTTTTTATCAGGGTTACTCTGCCACCCTTCGACAAATACAACCGCTTCCAGCTAGCCAGACGTCTCTCGATCTTCCCAACTACCTCATCCCAGCTAGACTTAGCCTTAAAAGGAGCCCCCAATGGAAGACCGAGATACTTTAAAGGAAGAGACGAGACTCCACAACCCAAAATACCAGCAAGATCATCCATATTATCCACAATACCCACAGCAGCCAAAACTGACTTATCCAAATTAATCTTCAAACCTGAAACAGCTTCAAAAAACAGTAATAACATTCGAAGATAGAGAAGATGATCAGGACTAGCCCCGCAGAAAACTAAAGTATTGTCTGCGAATAAAAGGTGAGAAACATTAATCACTCTAGTGCTTCTAGAGCCCACAGAGAAGCCAGAGAGAAAGCCCCTTTGAATAGAAATAGAGAACAACTTACTAAAAGCCTCCATCATAATGACGAACAAAAGAGGCGACAGAGGATCACCTTGTCTAATACCACGAGAGCTGCTAAAAAAACCAGAAGGGGTGCCGTTCACCAAAACCGAGAAACGCACCGATGAAATACAATGCGCTATCCATGAACACCATCTCTCCCCGAAGCCACATCTTCTCAACATATACAATAAAAATCCCAGTTAACATGATCATAAGCCTTCTCAATATCCAATTTACATAGTAACCCAGGCTCACCTGATTTGATGCGGCTATCCAAACACTCATTCGCTATAAGAACAGAATCAAGAATTTGCCTTCCTTTCACAAAAGCATTTTGGGGATTCGAAATAATCTTCGCCACCACCTTTTTGAGTCTATTAGCAAGAACTTTAGCAATGATCTTGTAGACACCACTTACAAGACTAATAGGTCGAAAATCTTTAAGATCCATAGCCCCAAACTTCTTTGGAATTAAGGCTAAAAAAGTGGCATTAATGCTTTTGACAAACTTACTATGAGTGTGGAATTCCTGGAATACCTCCATGAGATCGGTCTTGATCACCTCCCAACAATCTTGGTAGAAAGCAAGAGTGAACCCATCAGGACCTAGAGCCTTATCACGATTCAAACCTTTAACCACCTCTAAGACCTCCCTCTCCTCAAAAGGAAGTTCTAAAGAAGAAGCTTCACCCACATCCAAATTGTCAAAAACAAGGTTATCCAACCTAGGCCTCCAACTGAGAGGTTCTGCAAAAAGAGATTTATAAAATTGAGCAACATGATCCCTAATAACCTGCTAATCAGAAGAGATAGAACCATTGACAGAGAGAGACTCAATGGAATTGGATCTCCTATTCGAATTGGCTATACGATGAAAGAATTTGGTGCATTTATCAACCTCTTTAAGCCAAAGAGTCCTAGACTTCTGTCTCCAGCTAATCTCCTCCTGTAAAATAGAATTCTCCAAATCTCTGACGACCCCAAATTTCCTCGCCTTTTCTTCAGGAGTTAAACCCCGTTGTTCCTCCAAACAATCAAGAGCACACAATTCTTCCATATGCATTTTCTTACGGAATTCCACATTACCAAACTCCTGATCGTTCCATCTTTTGAGATCAATCTTCAATGCCTTAAGCTTTTGAGAAAAGATGAAGCTGGGCGAACCTTGAAAACGATAGGACTCCCACCACATATGCACCCTATCCACAAACCCTTCAGCCTTTAGCCACATATTCTCAAACTTGAACGGTCTGGGACCCCAATGAACACCACCACAATCAAGAAGAATAGGAAAATGATCAGAACACAGTCTTGGAAGCCTTTTCTGAAGAGAACCTGGAAACTTGACTTCCCAATCTGGAGAAACAAGAAATCTATCAAGGCGAGACCAAGAGGGGATCTCCTGATTATTAGACCACGTAAAAGGCCCTCCTACGAGAGGAAAATCCATAAGATCCTGTTCAAAGATAAAGTCCGAAAACTCCATCATAGCCGCATTAAGACGAACGTCTCTAGATCTTTCAGCAGGAAAGCAAGTGACATTGAAATCACCCCCAATGCACCAAGGTAACTCCCACCAAGAAGAAAGGCCAGCCAACTCGTCCCAGAGGGAACTTCTAAGAGAGTCAAAGCTAGGACCGTAGACTCCAGCAAAAGCCCAAGAGAAATTATCAGCAACGCTTCTGAAAGAGCAGGCAACAACAAACTCACCCACATACACTTCAATCTTCTCTAAAATCCTTCTATCCCACATAATCAAGATACCACCAGAGGCCCCGCGAGAAGCAAAATAGCACCAATCAACAAAGTGACAACCCCACAGACTTCTCACTAAACTATTAGACACAAAATCCAATTTAGTTTCTTGCAAGCATATAATGTCAGCCTTCCATTGCCTTAATAAATTTCTGACTTTCAACCGCTTGGCACCCTCGTTTAACCCTCTAACATTCCAAGAGAGGATTTTAGGCTTCATAAAAACCACCATAAGCCCTTCCTTTGCACCTACCACGTGAGGTGCTGCCACTATGGACATCATAATTAACAAAACAAGCTAATTTGTTTAATTCCCTTTTACCTTTGATGCTCAAGCTAGAGCTAGGATCCGCTTCCTTCTTGTCATTACTGATGATGATAGCCTCGAACACAGCCGAAAGCTGATCTTCAAAGCCGTCGCAAGTAATCCCCACCCATTAGCAATACGCTAAAACCGCTCTCAAAAAGCCCTCTGGATTCTTCTTACCAGAAACTCCCCTAACCTTATCAATAAAAGACAGAGGTACAGGCTCTTCCTCTGGAAGTAAAGCAAGTTTTGTCCCCTTCCTAACTCCTGGACCAGAACTATGAGTCAAATCAAGTGGAGAGAGACCCGCAGAAACCAAAGAGTCCGGAGAACCCGAACCAACCCACACAGTCAGCATATCAAGAGAATCCTTAAGGGGTTTGGCAGAACCAACCGGGTCTTTGGGAGAGATCTCCAGAACCGGAATGGACAAAACAGTCCCCGAGCTCAGTACCGAGGGTCTTACTGGAACAGGGACTTCAGGGACGAAAATAGGATCTCCGGCAACCTCTGGTAACTTTGGAGCCAGACCCGACTTCTCAATCTTACCCCTTTCTCCCTCTGACGTTTCTCCGTCAAATTCTGGCCGGGAATCCCGCTCAGGACAAGAAGAACACCCGACACACTGATTCCCCGGAGCATGGGTATTGGAAGAAAGAAAACCCAACCCACTGGAGTTCTTAGGAGTTGCCGGAGAATTACTTGAGCCCACTAATCCCTTCGCCGGCGACATACCCTCCTCGGGAGACAAAACCCGATCTTTCAAGTCTAAGGCATTGGGCTTCGGAACCTTCTGAATCCAACGAAGCCTCCTCTTCTTCTTGGGTTTATTCTTCCTCTTCCACCCATTAATCTTGGGCTTTAGGCCAGGCCCAAGCTCAAGAAGCCCATCACACACCCTGCTGTAAGCTTGGTCCACATCAGCCTTCAACTTCTCCAGCTGGCTTTTCCAGGTCAAGAGAGAGGAAAACCAGTTCAACTCTCCTGTCAGCTGATTTCCTGCGGAAGTCTCGCCATGGACGCAACCAATCTTGTCACGAGCAGTAGAGACCTTCTTGGCCTTCGCAAAATCAGAGCCACAACGGTAACAGTGGTCTTTACCCACCGGGTTCGTTTGAAAAATTGCGTTTTCTGAATCACTCGAAATCACAACCGGCAGCTTCTGCTTCTCCGAGCGATCACCCTTGTCCTCAGCCAGAGGAATCGCTGGTTGAGACAGCATCCTCTCCTCCTCCAAGTGGCCGGGTCCTGAACGCAGAACTGCTGCAAAGGAAGGCGCACCATCTTTGCTAAGAGTTCTAGAAGAATCACCTTGATCATACCCTCCAATGGCGCCATCACCATTCCTCCTTGACTTCTCTATAACTGTAGCATGACGGCCCATTCCGAACCTAAGCGGAACTTTTAGGAATGCACTAATTTTATCCAATTCAAGGACAAAACTCCTCCAGCCCCTCCCATCGCGACCTTCTGGAATGAAAATAATACCTCTCCGACCACCCACACCATAAACTGCCACTTCAAGAAACCTTCCAGCTGCATTGCCACCTCGTCTGACCATGAGTTCCTTAGACCCCTCTCTGAGAGACCTGATAAAGTCCTTCTCCTCCGGGCACCACTGCAAGTTCTCCATTGTCAACGCCAACCACTCTATGCTTTGAGCACTAAGAAGAACCAGCCCGGAGAATGACTTCCTCCTTTCTTCCAATCTCACCACCGAAGCACCTTCTACCACCGTGAATACGAATGTCTTGGCCTCCACGCAACACCACCGCTCCATTGCTCACTACTCACTCCTGAACGTAACAAAATTCTGATTCTACTCCTTCCCAACGACCCTCACGCGCCACCCCATTATTAAATTTACATTTTCTTATCAACTTAAACTTTAAGGATAACTAGTGATTTAGCATGTTGTCAGAGCCAATGTTAGTGTGCGGTATGGTGGAGTAGCGTAGACACGGACAAGAGTCCTTAGAGTAGGGACAAAGGTGCACAGTGTGGGTATGGACAAGAGTCCATAGAGTAAGGTGCAAAGGTTCATGGCACAAGGACAAACGAGAGTCCCTAGAGTAAGGGCAAAGATGCATAGCACTGGCAAACCAACATAGTACAAGAGTGATCCTGGAGAGGTACCATAAGATTGATAAAAGCTTTCATTTGGGGGGGAGTGTAGCAATGTGGTGATGAACTCACACACCATGAGGAGATTGTTGAGTAGACACGTGTGAGTGTAAAAGATTGAATCCCACATTGGAAAGATATCACAAGTGTTAACCCCAAATGGTTGGCTCAAGTAGTAAGGGCCTTGGTCTTTGTGGTACTCTCATGAGATTTAAAGTTCGAATCTCCTTGTGTGCAAACAATTCATTGGGGCCAGCCCGTCGGCAAAGCCGGAGTATTACCCGATCCATGTGGATGAGGCGCTTTACATGGATCCGAGGTTTACCTAACAGGAGTGGGTACACGAGGTGGCCTTACCTTTGAGGGGTTCCTCGTCATCAAAAAAGATGTCACAAGTGTGACAGCTTTTTGTTGCCAAATGAAGGTCTTACGTCAGCTAAGAAGACTGAAAATTTCGGTTAATATGGCATAGTTAAGCCCTAACCCATAAGCTTGCTTTTGGGATAAGAAATGATTTAATAGTAAGGTGCTCTAAATTTCACTCTAACAACAGGTTCAATGAGAAGAATTGCTACAACAATCAAAGCAAATTCACGAGTGGCAAGAACATAAAATTTTAATACCACTACTATTAGATCCCAACACTTGAACACCGCCATATCTTTAATTTCTTTTAAAAAAAAAAAAAATTATACAATTTTTACTGCATGTGATTAGAAAGCGTACTAGTTATCGACACTTTAGGCATGTGTCTGATGCTTCACTTTTAAGGACCTCATGCTTGTTAACTTTTCTATCATCGTTTCACAAAATAGCAAGTGATAAACATACCAACAACTACTCCAAGTACGTATAAAGAAGGATCACCTAGAATATAACTCAAGAGAAATGCTAAACCTGAAAAGAACCAAGAATTTTCACTTAGAGAATACATATATGTTCTTAACACAAGTACTGGTTCTTTTATGCATAAAGCAATGCAAATATGACAGAATGAAATGGCGGAACATCTTATTTTTTCTATCCCATCTGCTTTGGATAAGGTACCATTGCACTCGCATGATTGAATCTTCTAGGAAATAAAATCCTGCAGTTTTAGAACTCACCTGACCAATATTATAAGAAATCATTCGCAAGAGAGAGAGGGATATATCTTCAGGTCTGTAGTCCTCAAGCTCCTTGTTTTCTGAAATAGCCTTGCCAAAACTAGAAGCAATAGTTGATGCCGAGAGACCAATCTAAAAAGATTTAAAGGGATACTTAGGCACTCTAATGGATTATAAAAATTAAAATAACTCATGCTAATATATTCTCTAAATAAAAATCTGGACTCACTCAAAGCACGTAAGGTTTTTCCTGTGGTGTGTGCCAGTAATATATCCCAATAACACATGGAATAAAGATCAAGTTTAAAATATACCTTAGAGTAATCCATACCACCATAAATGTCTCCAACAAGCATATCTATGGCACTATTATCTCCCCTTTGACTCAGCTCTAGCAACTCATCAAAACTGAGAAAAGAATCAAGCATGGAAGACCTTCAACAAAATTCTAGACAGAGAAGTGGAGATATTAAAATACAAAAAAAGAAAAGAAAAGAAAGACTAAAAATTAAAATGACCTCTTGCACTTTGTTAACAGCTTTCCCAAGCCCCAATAAGTACCACCACCAACATTTGTTCCACTAACCCGCTGAAACTTCCCGTCCCCATCAACCTATCACAACTCAAATCAAAAGCATAGATGATAATCTAATAAGTTTTTCCATACTTTAGCTCAGCACTTAATAACCGAAAGGGGAAAAAAAGATGAATATACCTTGATCATACTAACACCAGATCCAATATTAACAAGAAGATAAGGAAATAACTCATTATGATCAATCTGCACAAACTCTTTCTGACCCTCCATGTGTGTGAAAGCTTCATGGCGAATGGCCTACTAAAAGACATGGTAAAATATTGAATTAATTATTTAGAGAATTTTTTTTGAAAAGTAAGGGAGAAAAAGAACAACCAAAAATATGCAACTAAAGATAAATACCCAAAAATATTTTTTGTAGATCACCAAAATATTTATTTATGTTACTATATTCTTCCCAAATGCACCATTATATTGGCTAAAATGGGTTTAAGATATAACTGTTAACAGAAAAACATGAGCACAAAGGTAATTTTTTTTTTTGCTAAGCTTTAAAAAATATTTATTGATGTTCATTGTCATCCCAACAATATGAATCATGTGATGCCGTTTTGATCTCAATTGGCATGACATAATTTACAGAGGCAATCTGTTTGTCAACTTTGTATGCATTTTCTTGTGGCAAATAAATTACTAACGATAACTGAACATCCTCAGCTATTTGTCATATATTGATGCAGGCAATGCATTAAAAAAAAAGAAAAAAGAAAAAGGGAGAGCCATGGGTTCAACTGTTACTTACCAACCCTTCCCCCCCCACACCAAAAAAAAAAATCCAGTTTGTAAAATCTATCCCAGAAACTACTAATTTAATTTCACATAAATTACATCTACTAGAAAATCCTTGTGAAAGGAGCATAATGAGAATACTAAAATTAAGTCTACTTGTTTTTTTCACGTAACTCCGTACCTGAGAGTCAAATTCAAAGTTTTCAATTACAATATGAATAAGAGTAAGGAAAAAAAAAATCTAAACCTACATCTAACTTACAGCTCATTGACAATTAATATTATTTCAAAATATAAAATGTACAATACCAATAAGCACATTCTAACTGACACACATAAAAGAAATAGAATATCAAATCAAAATTTTCACCTTCAACAAAAAATTTGCTCCGGCCACAAGACAATTCATTTCATCTTCTTTGTCCAGACTAACCCCAAGCCTTTCCTTGAAGAGGTCAGCATACTTGTATGCCCCACCACCTGTGGCCTTCACACAAAAATCAACTTGTTGATAGTATGTGTAAAAGGTGGCCAAATAAAAAATCCACGAAAGCAAAAACAAGTTAACTTGTGCCTGAATGAAAGAGTTTTCCAACTTCAAAACTGAGGACTGCTGTACAATCACAATCATGCTGAAGAAGCAAGAACTTGCAATAGCACATTAAGGAAATATTTTGACAATGGAGGATTCAGAAGTAAGGAATTCATAGAATAGGTGCCTTGACGTCCATTTGAATGAAGAGGAAGGAAAGGAAATAAGACTGATTCATTGTTAGGCCGAATGAATGGGTTCTGAACTTGAGGAGGGCCTCACAATAAGCCGGGAAGCATTTTCATACAAAATGGGCTTAAGAAAGAGTGCAAATGCACAACCAATTAATGGGACAATATCACAATCTCTAGTGGTTAAAATTATTGGAATATATTTTGCAGTATATACAAGGAAAAGTAGCTAAATCTTGATCAAATAATCCCAGTCCAGGACAAAATTAGTCCTAAAATTCTTTTGGTTCGTATTACCAACTCTAAAATGTAATAGATAGTGTATGTTTTATACTCCCTGAATATATTAGTTTGTCAAAAGTAAAAAGCACAGCCTTGAGGCGGTTTACTCATAAGGCATTATGAAAGGCAACCAAGCTTTTGAAATGCTGGCAGTCATGAACACTAGGTTACCTTGATTACAGCATTGTCATTGGCTGGGAGCTCAGAATGCCAAAGCGAATCCATTCCTATCCAACCGAAAATACCATAAGCATCCCAAAAAAGGATTAAAAAAAAAAAAAATTAATGAAAATGAATGTAAGCAACTTAAATGTAGTTACATAAACTAGTCCAAATCAACAATATGATAGAACAAGTTGTTGCAAGCTACTATGCTTAGCAGTAAATAATAATTAATTAATAACATTGAATTTAATGATGACAAGGAAGAATGCTAAGAAATACCACCATGGTGAAGCTGCTTGGAATAGATAAAGTCTAAGCAGTCATTAATCTTGCTCGTTTCAAACTTCACAAAATGAAGCCTCCCACCAAGAATAGGGTAGCTTCTTCTATTACCATTGGAGATCCCTAATCTCTCCTTCACAGTCTTCTTCCTCTTATCATTAATTGCTTGATCCTCATGTCTTGAAAAGTAGACCAACTTGATGAGTGATCCTGCCAATAAACCACTGAAGAATCTTAAGTTCCAATCAAACTTCAAGAGGCTGCCAACACTTTTCCAAACCTTTGCACATATAAAACTGAAAAATAAGATTTCAAGAAACTTGAAAAAAGAACAAAAAAATTAAAGAAAAGAAAAGACAGAGTTGTAAGTTGCAACATCAGGGGACTGTTATTTAATATGAAACAGTTATAGCTGACACTTGTACAATTTATTTAAGATAGAAGGTAAATTGAAAACCTAGGTATCCATTTCTGGTTTCCCAGACTTCTGCAAAGGGCTTCAGCTAGTTATAGAAGCTAGTTGGCTCACTTTTAGCCGTTCCAGCGATTATGCCTAGCCCTACCATCCACTCCTATCATCATAATATAAAGGGGAACAGCTAAGGCGGGAAAATGATTATGACAAATTCCCTGAAGCTGCGCAGGGAGAGGGTGGGGGAGCATAATGCTACATGCATTTTCTCCTAGCCAGGCATATATGATAAAAAGCCTAGTAACCCTTTTGAATCAAACCACAAAAATTCCTGCAAATCGTAATATTCATTGTGTTGGAGTTGTGTCCATTAGTGTTTACCTTCTATATCATGTTGTCCATCTAAATTTAGAAGTGCAATACCTTAATACCTTGATAGTAATTGTAATTGGGCAACAAATGCTGGCGCTAAAGAACTAAGTCTTCCTCCAACACAAAGAAAATGGAAACGGAGGGTAAAACATAGTTTCAAGAAAACCCAATTATGAAAAATGAAGATATAGAAAAGCGGTGTAGTGTCCCAAAAAAACCATCCAAGGAGAAAAAAAACATGCATGGCAAAATGATGTGCATAACCACAACTCAAAATACACAAAAACAAGCCTTTCCTTTTCATTCTCCACCACCAAAGAGAAAGAGAAACCAAACAAAAACAAGCGCAGTCCAATGATAATCATACCGAGTGACTAGAAAGAAGAAACAAAACCAATAAATCACAAGAATGATTGCCTGGAAAAAACAAAGGTGAACTATACCTCCAATGTCAAGAGCCAGATGGAATATGTCATCAGACTGATTAGGCAACAGAATTGTGGGATTCGTCTCCTCAAAATTCCCTTGAATTGCAGCCTTGCTTAGGTCAAGCTGAGGCCTGGAACCCGACCGGTGCATCAAATTGCCGGCGGAAGGGGCCATATCTCTCTCACCCTGACCACCCTCCTCTCCTACCAACCCCACCACTTTGTCTATAGGCTTGTTATTCTCTTCCTCACCCTTTATACCGTCAATTCCAAGAACTGGGTCCTCCGTTTGGGTAGCCATTATACTCCAAAATTTCTCACCGCCCAGCTAGCTAGCTGCCTAACCCAACCCCCAACCGTCTTTGGTCAGAGGCCTTTTTGGTCAATTGCCTTGATGCTCAAAAACAACGATTTTGTCAAATAATTGAGCAAATGCGTTACAAAGAAGAACAATATCGATATAACTTATTGGAAATTATATCATGGATTTACAAATAATATCCATGCTCTGAATTCAACATACCAACTAAAAGTACGGCCAAGAAAAAGCCAACCAACTTCATTTTTAGAACTAGAAAAATATTTATAAATACAGTTAGGACCCAGATGAAAAATATAGAGTATAGATTGCTATTGCTATTGCAATTTTAATGAATCTAGATCAGCTCTGGACCAGCCGAAAGGACAGCATACAATAAATGATAGGGATAAGCATAAAACTTCAAATTAACTCAAAGAAAATGACGACCCAAGATCCAAATGCTCTTTTGTACTGTAGGAGTATAAATTATGCGAGAGGAAATCGACCCACAAATTAAGCAATGTTAATAAACAATTTTAAATATAATTGGGATTAGGTAAGGGAGTGAAAAAGACTACTTGAACAAAATCTGATGAAACAAACAAAATGAACAACAAAAGAAACGGCGTGAAAAGTGCGGACCTTAAATGAGTGAGGACAGCTTTTGATGATTCTTTTTTGGGTAACACACGGAAAATATAGATTGTGTTTGTGTTACAAACTGGTTCGTTAACCAGGTTATGTAATTATCTTTATTGAACTTGGTAGTTGGCAATGATGGTTGATTTTGGTATCTCCTGGGTCTAGATGCGGTAAGTCCTACTCGCCCTGGAGTCGCGCGTGAGAGTTAGGCCGACTCCAAGATTATCTTTGCTGACGGTATCTCGGAATCAGAAAGACATTATTTTTATTATTTTCTTTTAAGAAATGACTCATGTCACACGTAAAGATCGGTTATGAAATAGTGTAATATATATATATATATATATAAATATTATTATTATTACTCATATTTCTCTCCATTCAAAAATTACATGTATTTTTTCTTTTCTTTCCACGAACGCACCTTAACATAAACATAAATTGAGAGTCAAAGCTTTAAAAATACATCTCCATATAAATATAAAAGTCTTCACATCACGGCAAAACAATTTTGCCTTTCAATTTTTTTTTAAAAGTAGAAGTAGTAGTGTCATGTAGAATATAAAAATATTCTATTTAACGACTTAACATTTTTAGTCGGGGCATTGCATTGACTATCCCTAAAGGTCAATTATAGGGTTGGTTGAACATCTTCTTGGGCCACCCTCCTTCGTAAGAGTTCCATCATAAAATGACCAAAATTTGTTTAGAATGATCAATTTCATACCAGAGCTCACCACAACGATCTTTTAAGATAACTTTTTTACTTATGATATCAATTGGATAAAGTCTAAACTCTATGAACTTATTTAATAATTTTTTCTTTTGTCAAAATCTTAATCATGGATTTTAAATTATTGGTTGTGACTTAATCACATCAATATTTTTTTTTTATTACCCATCAAAAGAAAAAAATAAATTGTATTTTTCTATTTTTAAGCCTCACATTATAAAAAGAAAGAGTTAATTAAGAAAGATGTATAAGAAACTTACATGGAATCGAGCATTCCACTTCATAAAACTTTTGATGGACCATATACATGCTTCATTGATCCAAGTCGAGAAAATGGATTTGGGAGCCTAGAACTTAGGCTAAAGTGATAAAGTTCAAACCACAAGCTGTGACTTGGCTACGAAAGATAACACAAAAGAACAAAATAAATAAAGAACATGTGATAGGACTCAATTAGAGGGAAAAATTCAAATAGCTCGATCAACCACATCAACATAATAGTTACTCAAATAAAGACAGTGACTCCCGCTAAAAGAATGTCACTCAGAATAGAATCCGACTAAGGCTAAGACTCATCAGGTAGACCCATACGCATATATACTCAATCTGAGACTCATTGTAACGGGTAGTCTAATTCAAGTTGAAGAAGATGAATCAGAGGAAAGTTATTGAGCAGTGTGAGACAAGACAGACGTTAAGTGAAGTATTGGAGTAGCTGGCAAAGAGATGTTTCTGTAGAATTGTTGCAAGACAGCTCAAAACGCACCGTTTGAGAGGATTGGAGATTAATTCAAAGTGCACCGTTTTATGGTTGTAGACGCGCGTGTTATTCAAGGGAAAATAATTGTTAAGCAGTTGGGTTGTGGGTCTATACGCATTTTATGGGCTTTCTGTTATTACGTTTGTTAGGTGGTTTGCAGTCGAAAGAAATATAAAAAGCCTAGTGTAATCTGTAGTCTTTTATCGAATTGCTTATTTTTGAAAGTAGACCTTGGAGCCATGGGAAGAGCTCGAATCTTTCCTGTTATGGAGTCTTGTTGAATTCAAATCAGCTGTTCTATCAATAATACAATACAATTCCCATTCTTTCTCTGTTCATTTCTAATCTTTCCATTACACATATTTCTACAAAATTACAAAATCAAACATCCCATTACAAGTGGCATCAAAGATCCGGTCTTGCTTGGCGGAAGGGACTCATTTGGCTCATTTTGCTGATTCTTTAAAGCAGGTTGAAGATAACCAGCGTCAGCAACAGGACATCCAGAGGCAACACCATGATAAGTTGGAAGAGTTTTCAACAGCAATGGGGGTGTTGACAACTGCATTGGACAAGGTAAATAATACATTAGTTCAACAATCTAGTTCCATAGATCAATTGCAGAGAAGTCTTAAAGGGAAGCATGTAGCAGAGGAGCAATATGAAAACATAGTTGGAGGAAAAGAATTAAAGCATGTTCAAGAAACGGAGAATTTTGATAAGTCCAAAGCTCAAAATTGTTATTGGGAAGAAAGAAGAAGAAATGAACGGTTCAATGATGAAGAGGAGATACCTTGGAGAGACCAGCATGATTATATGGAGGATAGGAGGTCTGAGGACAGAAGGGCAAGTAGAAGGTTTGAAGAAGATTTTCAATATAAGGAAGAACGACGAGGGAGCCGAAGGTATGAAGAAGACTCATGGGACATAAGCTATCAGCCTAGACCTCCAAGACTGGATTTTCCTAAGTTTGATGGGGACAATCCAACGGGCTGGATTTACAAGGTAGAACAATACTTTGGTCATTACCAAACGGTGGAAAGGCAGAAACTGAAGATGGCAGCTTTTCATATGGAGGGTGAAACATTGTTTTGGTTTCAGGATTCAGAGGAGTGCAGATATTTCACTAACTGGAGGAGCTTTTACAAAAGCATTGTTGTTGCGGTTTGGGCCAGCACATGATGACCCAATGGAGGCCTTGACTAGGATGTGGCAGAATTCTATAGTGACCCTTTACAAACAGCAATTTGAGGTGCTTTCTAATAGGCTTAAATGCTTATATGAGAAATATAAATTGAGTTGTTTTTTGGGGGGATTGAAAGATGAAATTAGGTTTCCATTAAGATTGTTGAATCCTACAAACTTGAATGTGGCTTTTTCGATGGCTAAAATTCAAGAAGAGTGTGTGTTTAATGCTAGGAAGCCTACAAGATTCAGTAATTTTTCAAACTCTAATTGGCAAAATACTAGAAGTCCTATGTCTGTTCCTGCCAAGTTAGAAGGAGGGTTTAAGTATGAAAATTCTGCTACTATGGTTCAAAAATCTAGTATTTTTGTTCACAAATTAACATCTTCTCAGATGGAAGAGAGAAGAAAAAATGGTCTCTGTTATACTTGTGATGAAAAATGGAATAGAAATCATGTTTGTGTTAAAGGGAAAATTTATGTTTTAGAGAGCTGTGATTTGTTTTCGGAACAGTGTAAGGAAGAAACATGTCTTAACTCGGATTATGAGTTAGAAGAGCTGGATAAGGGCTGTAAGGAAGAGCCTAAGATATCTCTCCATGCTATTACTGGATCTCCTAACCCTAAAACTATGAGATTGTGGGGTAAGATCAATTATCAGGGGGTGATTATTTTAATCGATTTCAAGAGTTCCCATAATTTTTTGGATACGGCTATTAGTTCCAACTAAGCTCTCAATGTTCAGCAGGTGGACAACATTGCAGTGAAGGTTGCAAATGGCTAGATTATTCATACAAATGGGGTTTGTAAGGAGCTTAAGGTGTAGATGCAAGGTCATACATTTAATGTTGATTTTTACGTTTTACCTTTGGGTGGCTGTGATATAGTCCTATGTATCTATTGGTTACAAAGGTTAGGTCCTATTGTGTGGGATTTCTCAACCTTAACCATGGAATTCACTTTGTTCAAAAAGGCCATTGTGCTTAAGGGTTTAAACCCTACAGAATCTGCTACAGAGGACAGTAATTTGTTCTCCAAGTTACCTACTGTCAGAAGGAAATGATTGGTTTTATAGCTAGTTTCTGCCAATGTTCACTTAGCTAAAGCCAGTTATAACCCTTATTTTTCTAAATTGTTGGGTCAGTTCCAGAAAGTGTTTGAAGAGCCCAAGGGTTTACCTCCAATCAGATCTCATGATCATCAGATAGTGTTGAAGGAAGGTTATCAACCTATTTCAGTTCGACCTTATAGATATTCACACTACCGAAAAAGGAAAATAGAGAAAATTATGAAAGACTTGCTAGAGTCAGGGGCTATTAGACCTAGTCAATCACCTTTTTCTTCCCCAGTTTTATTGGTGAGGAAGGCTGATGGTAGCTAGAGAATGTGTATGGACTATAAGGTATTGAATAAGGCTACAGTGAAAGATAAATTTCCAATTCCAGTAGTAGATGAATTACTGGATGAATTACTGGATGAACTACATGGTTCTCAGATATTTTTCAAGTAGATTTACGATCGGGCTATCACCAAATTAGGGTTAAACCTGAGGATGTGCCTAAAACAGCATTTAGAACACACGAAGGGCACTATGAATTCTTGGTAATGCCTTTCAACTTCACCAATACCCCATCAACTTTTCAAGGGTTGATGAATCATGTGTTTCAACCCTATTTGAGGAAGTTTGTGCTTTTTTTTCTTTTTTTTAATGACATTTTAGTTTACAGCAGAACTAAGGAAGATCATCTCAATCATTTGAAGTTGGTGTTGGAGGTGTTGTAGAGTAATCAATTGTATGCTAAAGAAGTTAAGTGCAGGTTTGGCTATCCTAAAATTGAGTATTTAGGGCACATTATTTTAGCTGAGGGAGTGAAGACAGATCCCATCAAGACTAAAAGCATGCTAAAATGGCCCATGCCTAAATCTATTAAGACTTTAAGGGGCTTTTTAGGTTTAACTGGATACTATAGGAAGTTTATTAGAGGATATGGCATCATTGCTGCCCTTCTAACAACCCTACTGAAGAAGAATTCATTTCATTGGAATCAGGAAACTACTGAAGCATTTGAGTTGCTTAAAAAGGCAGTAACTACCCCTCATGTGTTAATGCTTCCTAACTTTGATAAGATCTTTATTATTGAGTGTGATGCCTTGTGAGTGGGCGTGGGGGCAATTCTAATACAAGAGCACAGGCCGATAGCCTTTTTTAGCAAAGTCTTAAAGGGTAAGGCTTTACATCTATCAACCTACGAGAATGAATTATTTGCTATAGTGTGTGTTGTAAAAAAATGGCGTCCCTATTTGATTGGTCAAACTTTTACAGTCAAGACTGACCATCAGAGTTTAAAATTTTATTAGAACAGAAAGTTGGGAGCCCTACTCAACAGAAATGGATAACCAAGCTTCTAGGTTATGATTTCTTGATTGAGTACAAGAAAGGAGTGGATAACAAAGTGGCTGATGCCTTGTCCAAAAAGTTTGAGGAAAACCTGACTGAGGGTGGAATGGAATAGACTCTATTCAGTATTACTTTTCCTAATCCTATATGGGTTGAGGAAATTAAGGTTAGTTATGGGCCAGATCCTGAAATACAGGCCATAATTTATGAGGTTTTGGCAGATGCAGGGACTGCTCCTAAATACAGTTTCCGAAGTGGTTTGTTGTTGTACAAGGGCAGAATTGTGGTGGGGAATGTTGATTCTATTCGGAATAAAATTCTGCACCTTATTCATGATAGTCCTACAGCTGGGCATTCAGGATATCAGAAGACTTTACATAGAGCTAAACATGATTTCTATTGGCCAGGCTTGAGAACAGATGTGAAGCAGTACATAAAAAGGTGTGATATGTGTCAGAGACAGAAGCATGAAACCCTTCTTCCGTCCAGATTTTTGCAGCCTTTGCCTATTCCTAATTGGATATGGGCTAATATATCCCTGGATTTTATTGAGGGGCTACCTTTATCTCAGGGTGCAAGTGTGATAATGGTGGTGGTGGACAGACTCAGTAAGTATGCACACTTCTTACCTATTGCACATCCTTTCACAGCATCCAAGATTGCAACTTTATTCATGAATAATGTCTTTAAATTGCATGGCATGCGTACCTCGATCGTCAGTGATCGAGATAAGATTTTTACTAGTAGTTTTTTGCAAGAATTGTTCAATATCCAAGTGATTACTATAGCTATGAGTTCAGCTTACCATCTTCAAACAGACGGTCAAACTGAAATTGTAAATAAATGCCTAGAACATTACTTGAGGTGTTATGCAAGTGAACAACCTAAGTCATGGTCTAGTTGGTTAGCTATGGCTGAATATTGGTATAATACCAATTATCATGCATCCTCAAAGTTAACCCATTTTGAAATATTATATAGCATACAACCTACAAGGTTGGTGGAGTTTATACCTGGTATGACAAGGAATCAGGCCGTGGAAGAGAACCTCCATTCCAGAGAGCAGATTTTGTCTTTGCTCAAACACAACTTGTTGGCTGCACAAGAAAGGCAAAAGCATCATCATAATAAGAAGCACACATAAAGAAGTTTTGCTAAAGGAGACTGGGTATACCTGCGATTATAGCCTTATCGCCAGAAAACTTTGGCTGTCAGGAAGTGTTTGAAGCTATCTCCACGTTTTTATGGCCCTTTCCCGGTGAGCAAGATGATCAAACAAGTGGCCTACAAGCTGGATCTTCCATCTGAATCCCGAATCCACCCAGTTTTCCATGTTTCCTGCTTAAAACGGAAATTGGGTCATCATTCGATTCCTATTCCAACTTTGACACCAATAGACAACCAGGGTGAAATCCAGCTGGAACCCGAAAAGCTTCTTGATAGAAGGGTTCAGAAAGTTCGCAATTAGACAGTCGTGGAGGTTCTAGTCCAGTGGAAGGGTACTACATCAGAAGATGCAACTTGAGAGGACTTCTGACCATTGAAAGCTAAATATCCCTACCTTGAGGGTAAGGTGCTTTGAAGGGGGAGGGATTATAACAGGTAGTCTAATTCAAGTTGAATATTGAAGAAGATGAATTAGAGGAAAGTTATCGAGCAGTGTGAGACAAGACAGACGTTAAGTGAAGTGATGGAGTAGTTGGTAGAGAGATGTTTCTAGAGAATTGTTACCAGACAGCTCAAAACGCATTATTTGAGAGGATTGGAAATTAATTCAAAGTGCATCGTTTTATGGTTGTAGACGCACGTGTTATTTTGGGGAAAATGATTGTTAGGCAGTTGGGCTGTAGGTTTATATGCATTTTTTGGGCTTTCTGTTATTACATTTGTTAGATGGTTTGTAGTTGAAAGAGATATAAAAAGCCCAGTGTAATCTGTAGTCTTTTATCGAATTGCTTATGTTTGAAAGTAGACCTTGGAGCCATGGGAAGAGCTCAAATCTTTCATGTTATGGAGTATCGCTGAACTTGAATAAGCTATTCTATCAATAATACAATACAATTTCCATTATTTCTCTGTTCATTTCTTATCTTTTCATTATGCATATTGTTACAAAATTACAAAATCAAACATCCCCATTACACTCATAAAGTACGTCTATACTCTTGTACTAACTTGTGACCTTTTTTTTCTTTTTCTTTTTCTTTTTTTTTTTTTTTTTTTTTTTTTTTTTTATAATGACCAACCAAGGGGAGGGGAAGTGGGAGAACTAGAATTCAAACTAAAAACCTATACTTCATGAGACATGATCTTCAATCGATTGAACTATCATTTGAGGCTGACGACTTGTGACTTAACAAATTGTTTTAGTAATGTCTTTCTACACGAGTCATAACCTTACAAAAAGGCTTGGATGCGCCTATTAAAAAATTGAAAATTATTTTATTTTATATATATATATAAGTCAAGCTTGTAACTTTAGGGTATCCATTGGCGATTATTTTTCTTTGTTTCGTATAAATTTTTAAGATTTGGTGAGTATAAAAGTAAAAAATAGTGATCTTGGAATAACAGGCGAAGAAAATATAAATAAATGGTAAAAAAATTTAAAACTTATAATATTGTGTAGGATTATCCATTGAAAGTAACTATTTACCTAGTCCTAAAAGTCACATTAATCAACGAAACAATAGTCAAACAAGAAGCATAATTGCAAAATGGCATCTACGAGAAGGAAAATAGACAGATTTCTTCAACTTCTAAGTCATTATATGCATGCCCAACAAACAAAACAAAAAACTCAATTATGTGTTAATTCACCATTTATCATAAAATGATAAGTTAATAGGAAAAAAGTAAATTTAATCATTTAATCAATATTTTAATACTCCCCTCATGTGCGGACTCAAACTCTCTTTTAATAAGTAAGATTCAACACGTAACATATTTTATTGAAATAAGAATTAAATTAAGGAAACCGGGTTCAAACTAAGTGTCTTTGTCTGATACCATGTTAAATTACCACTTATCATGAAAGTTTAAGTTGATCGAAAAAGATAAATTTAATCATTTAATCAATACTTTAACAATATCCATGTATGTTCATCATCTAGTTGACTAGTACCGCATACTGCACGAAAGCCCCTTAAAGTAAAAAAACAACGTATTGTAGGTAACTTGGGTTGTCAATTATTTCTCTATGAATAACCATTAACCAACACATAATTTAAGTTTTATTTCATAAGACAAACTTTAGATTATTAAAGTAATCTTATGATTGTTTATCTTGTGTCTTGTAAAGCCCAAAAGTAAAAATACTTTGATATAAATGCATAGTCAAATTTGAGTTATCATATTAATAATACTCTTTAAAAGTAATGCATATTAGAATTGTGTTTTCTTACCTAGAAGATGAGAGTTAAAATTCTTTCATTTTACGAGAATTATGATGTGCTTACGGATTATAATTCTCTAACATTCTGTCAAACAAAGTATACAATTTACAAATTCTTAAAGATTGCTACAATGAATTTTGGGTTCCTTTGACCAAGCCATTATGAATCCATGACAAAGCCATTGTATGCTAGATCCTTCGAACGAAAAAAGAAAAAGAAAAAGACAACGGCTTTGTCAAGGACTCATGGGTTCACAATGGCTTGGTTAAAGGAACACAACGTTCGTGTAGCATTAACATGTATTGTTAAGCATTAGATTAGAGAACTGCTATTTGTTTTTTTTTTTTCTTCCTACAATTTTTTAAAAATTCAACCATTGAATTTGTAGAATGTAAAGGTGCGAGTTTTACAAATCTAATGACAAATTTTAAATAAAAAAAAAAAAATTGTATGAAAAAAAGACGGAAAAAAGACATTTAGACTTTCCCTAATCATTATAGATTTTCAATGTTGATACCTTTTGGTTAAATGCTGTTAACTAGATTAGATTGCCTTTCGCGTTTGATAACAATCTTTGACAATAAGAGAAGATCTCAAAGGCCTCTGCCATGTCCTTCAGTCCTTTAGTTAGATAGAGAGGCCTTTGCGTCCCCCAAATGCCAATGAATGGCAAATACTTTTCCTTGTAGGCCTTTGCGGCTGAGGCCTCTTGCAAAGTTACCCGTAGCCCATAGACCTTGAACAAACAAATCGGCTTGACGGCCACTTGAAAGGAAGATACCAACTTGCATTGTGTAGACGACTGGCTTCCGTCGCCAAGGCGGCAATGCTCTTTGGGGCTGGAGTTTTCCAAATTCTCCTCTACAAAATAAACCTCAAAGAAGTGATTACTGATTTCATACTATAAATCATAAAATGGAGAAACCCCATTTGATATCAGTAACAGTTCACATAGTCTCCTGTCACGAAATACAACAAAATCAAACCTTCTTTACATCGTCTAGGGAGAAGGAAAAAAAAAAAATTAAAAACACTTCTTAATTGAATATCTCCAAGAGAAGTGCGTGTTCTGAAGATGTTCTCATCAAGTCCACTCCATTATTATACAGTCACTAGATAATAGGTAGAGACCACTAATCCGACTCCCAGATATTTTTCGTCATCAAAACATAAGGGCATCATCATGCTTCAGCGGCCTTCAAACATGGGCATCATCATGCTTCAGCGGTCTTCACTGCAGGTTCTGCCGTTGTACTGCCATTTGATTTGGCACGTTTAGCTTCATAATCTTTAACAGCAGCCTTGATCGCATCCTCAGCAAGCATGCTGCAGTGCAACTTTACTGGTGGCAGAGAAAGATACTTCGCAATTTCCCTGCGATTAAAAAACACCTCATTTAGTTGAGCATAAAACTCAAAAAAAAAAAAAACCAAGAAACCTTCTTGAGATCGACTATATTTGGGACTTCGTTTCGAAATAGTACAGGTGCTCATAAGCCATATCTGGAACAGAAGGCGAGATATATTTCTACCTTTAAATAAAACATAAATTGAGATCGATCTACATGTTGCTTGTATACGTTTAAACGGGACAAAATGAATAAAGACAAACAAAAACATTTTTACTGTCATGCAATCTTTTCCTTAGATCTTTATTACTTTCACAATCCAATTTCAGTTTCTTCTTACAGAAGTTGCAAAATTACTCCAAATTTACTATCATACAACACCAAACACGGACTCCAGATACATGTTAATCACTAGTCCCAACTAACTAGATTGCAATGTGATCTAATTGTCTGCTTACACTGATAAATCATAGCACACTATGAAAATTAAACTAACTACAGTGGCAGACAGATAATAAGCACAAAATGCAATAGTTTAAGTTGTACGCCAAGATTAGATTTAGAGAGAGAGCAGAACTCACGTGTTTTTAATGGTCACAACTTCCTCCAATTGCTTCCCCTTAACCCATTCAGAAGCTGAAAAATGTGCAAGAAAGCAATTAGAACAGTAGTAACAAAGGCCACAAGCCCAAGAAAAATGAACAATAAGCTAACGCAGAAACTAAATAGCAACTTGACAAATAAGTTAAAAGCAACGAATAACTAATACCAATTTCTATATAACTGCACTATCAAGGGTAATTCTGGTTGCTGAGCAAAGAAACCAAACATGATGCCCCCCACAAGTTAAACTAATTTCAAAACATGAAAAACCTACCGTTTGCCATCCCAATGAATATATTCCTTCATAAAAATCCTAGACAATTTGTGCATGCGTGTCCCAATAAACTACACTATGAGAGTATACATTAAAAAAATAAAATAAACTATACTATGAGACCACACTTGACTTTAAGAATATAACCCACATTAGGGGGAAAAAATGAACTTCCTAACAAGAGCACAAGCTAGGAGGACACATGATATATATGTCTTAGTCAATTTGGTGCAATTGTGGCAAAATATCATTCAAATACCTAAGCAAACTTTCACAAGTATTATTTTGTCAACGAATTTGAAGATCTAGAATAAAAAATTATTCCAAAAAACCAAGAATGCAAGAGAATCAATCACTAATTAATAACTCTCAGTACTTTAAACAACATGCACGAAATTTGACAGGTTTTAATCCATCAATCCAATCAACTAATTACCCAAACCACCCAAAAATAAAAATCATTTTAAGCATCATTGATGCCAAGATATAGTAAAGAAGTAAACAAAACTCAAAATTTTTGGGGGAGATTGATGGGTTGATGTACTTAGATGGGGCTGCTACATAGTGTAGCTTGTTTCTAGCTTGTTGGGTATCTTAATTGGCTGTTGCTAATCTTTGTTGGTGCTGCTCTTGAGAGTAGCTTTTTTTCCAGATTTCTCTGGAGTGTTTGTAGAACTTTAAGTTTGGGCTTTATAAAGCATTTATTCATCCAACAAAAAAAAAACTCAAAATTTTACATCTCGAGGTTTTGATAATGACTTGTGAATTTTGATTAACAAAACGCAACACATATATCCAAGTTCTCATTTACTGCCTCCTTCCGAATTCCCACCTTAAACGATTGCACAAAATAAATTTCAATTTTTTTTATCACCGACTCCTTTGCTAAACGATCTCAACCCCCAAACAAACCATAAAACCCTAACAAAAAAAGCAAATTCAATAGCTCAATTTCTTTTCCAGTCAGGCAAACACCTCAAAAGGCTCAAATAACTCGACAAATCATAACTACAAAACAATAATCCATCACAAAAAAAAAAAAAAACCTAAATCCTAGAAACATGAGAAACCAAGCAAACCCTCACCGACTTTCTCGTTTCCTCTATTTTCTCAGCAACCAAACAAATTCATAAACAAATGATAGCAACAGAGAAACACCAACCTACGGACGAGGACGCAATCGCGGAGCCACAACCGAAGGTCTTGAAGCGAGCGTCGACGATCTTCCCGGTCTCCTCGTCAACCCTGATCTGGAGCTTCATGACGTCCCCACAGGCGGGGGCGCCGACCAGGCCCGTGCCCACCGTCGGATCGTTCTTGTCGAAGGATCCGACGTTCAGGGGCTTGTCGTAGTGCTCGATGACCCTCTCGTGGTAGAGACGCGGCAGCACCTGGGCCGGCCGTGTCGCTGCGTCTAGAACCCTCTTCGATGCGAGCCTAAGCATTTTGTATTCGCGAAGTTACTAGAGATTCTGACCACCGCTTTGTATTTGTGCCAAGAAAATGGGACTTCCAGGGCCTTTAGATACTATTGAAGGCGGTTTGTTGTGGATGAGGATGATGGAGACACGTGGGTGGAGGAGATGGTTTTGGATCTCACAGTCACAGGTGTCAACATCAGGAATCCCCGGATCACTGGATGTATGGATCAGATTGAGTCTGTTCTCCAATGCGTGCTGATCTTCCCACGTCACTGATTCTTTTCTTTTTTGGGACACAAAATTGGGGGAAAATGATAATCCTCTATCTATGAAATTATTGGCGTGCCATGCATATATGTAGATTAATTAAAACGAAATGTTCGAATTGCACAATATTAATCGTACTAATTTCACAAAAAATAAAAATAAATAATTACTCGTAAAAGTTTCTTACTCATCTTACATGATTGGATCTAAGGTAAGAATTTAATCTAAGCAGATTGGATTGTATTTGAAATTATTTTCTTAAGAATAATTACTCTCTAGAATTCAAAATTGATCCGGTCGATCTTTAAAGTTTAACCTATTATCAAATCATTCTCTCAATCTTATCTTCGTAAACTTTTTTAACATAATGCCACATCATATCCCATCATGATTCATGTTGCAAGATTGAAGTTGTGGTAATCGTTAATTTCAATTGTATATACGTATGAATTTGTTAGGTGAGGGTTGATTTTATACGTTATATTGAAATGTTTTACAAAATTAATCGAAAGATCGTGCAATGGCGGATTAGGCTATTGGTGAGAATGGACACGGCCCAACAAACCATTCTTTGTTGCTTCGGGCTCTCGCCGCCGAGCACGAAGGCAGGTGTAGAAGTCAGGCCCAGAGGAAAAGAAAAGGTGGGGCTGGTGAATTCAGCCTGAAGGCAGGATGGGCTCTGAGTTGACAATATGGCCAACAGGCCCAGCGTACCTTAAGCATGGGCTCTGACTTGTAAATTATTTTTTTTCTTGTCAACAAACCCTCCTTGCATTTCGGCTGGTTGATTCTTCTGCTTGGTTGTGGCATGGCTTCATTTTTCTTGAAGGTGTCTCCCTCATCTCCATCTTGGCCATCAACAAAGGCCACATTTTCTCGGATTGGCCGAGTGCTCTTGTTATTGAAGACTGTCGTCAGTAGCTCAGCCACTTCAGTGTTTGGACCGCTTCTAAGGTCTAGACAGGGGTGGAGCCAGCTTTTAGATTTTAGGGGGCCAAATTGAAAAAAAATAATTTGGGTAGGCCAAAACTAACAAAAATTAAGGATAAAATTTAATTTTTATTTTTGTGGGGAAACCTTTGGCTTGGGGGGGGAGGACCCCCAAAGTGTAACTCCGCCCGTGGGTCTAGATGTGCCAACTCCCGAACACATTTGGTTGCAAAATGGGCTATTCCCGCTTAGTGTTTGGAAGTATTCCCAAAAACTCTTATTTCCTAGCTTCTTTAAGAATTAAGAGTAGCAAAGACCCTATTAGACATTAGTTTGTCTCCCTTTTCCTTTTCCCAAATTGGAATTAATAGGAAAAAAAAAAAGCCCTCTTAAACGTTTAACACATCTCATCAATGCTTTTTTTTTTTTTTTTGGTAATAAATAAACAAAAACATTTCCTCAAAACAAATACATTAACAAACAATTATTTATTTGCTCGAACCATCCAAAGAGTAGCTTGATTTGCTTTACATTCATACTAATCAGAACATGATCCTCTTAATTTTAAGTGACACCGAGAAGAACCATTTTATGGTATAGATTAAATTTCACAGTATCTTACGGTGTATATGTTATCTATGTTGTCACATCATTTTAAATTAATAATGTAGCACCAAGTATATCATTATACCATAAAATTTAACGTAAATAGTTTCTCAACCTTTCAAGTCATATTCCATGCTAATCATAACGATCTATCTATACCCACGTAATGGCGATTTTAGAATTTATGGGCTCATAAAACGCCCCATTATGTAAGCTTATTTAGAAAAAAAATTTATAAAGACAAAAATGTTGAATTATTTTACTTTTAATTCTAATTAATAGGTTGAGATTAATTTTTGGAGTAGTCTACGTCCCTGATAAATACATAAAATACCAATTGTCTCAATATTCTTGACTACATGAAGCTTTAGAAAGAGAATCATATTATTTATCAACACTTAATACAATAATTAGAATTTCTCAACAAAAGACTGACAAATTAAAGGGAGATTTCATGAAATTCCTTTTTAAGTTTTAAATATTGACATGCTTTTCAGCTTGGTCAACCATATTAGTTTCCTTTAGATAATGCATAGAATTGGGCATCCCCAGAACACACATCCCCTCCCCTATTTTTTCCTGGCCAGTAAAAAGTTATGCCATGTATTGTGCATGACATTAAATGTCTAAGAAAGGAAACAATGAGCAACGATAATGTGAGGATCGGACTATGTTGGCGGAGGCGGTTCTGACGGCCGACCCAGTTTTGACTGTGTGGGTTGACTTATAACAGCAAGGTGAAGACAGGACTAGAGTTCTAGCTATTCCAATTTTTTAATAAATTTGGAAGTAGAAGCAAAGGTTAATTACCTCTCATCGCCGACGGAATTTCCATCCGTCTCCGCCTTTTTATATAATAAAATGACACTGTTTGATTCCGTCTATGTTTGATTCCGTCTCCGACATTTCGAAGTCGAAGGCCATGCGAAAATTACCCATTTTCAACTCTGCCACCTCCTATGCCCAACCTATGTGCTGTGTGGATCTTAATTACGAACAGTTAATGGACATCGATCGTCCTCTTCGCCTCACTGTGAAAAACATACATTAATCTCTTTAATAGTGTAGAGAGTTTAATTTGTATGGGTTTGAGTTTTAAGTTTGGAGTTGAGTGATTTTGGGGTTGAGTTTGACCTTGAATTTTTTTTTTTTTTTTTTTTTTTTGGACTTGATGCAATCGTTTAGATACTTTATTGAGTTATATATATATATATGGTTTGACGTTTGATTATGCACTAAATGGGGTTTGAATTCACTTTAGTTAGGTTTGTGTCGTTGATTAAGAGCTTTGAATTTTCTTATGTTTTCTGTACTTGATTACGTTGTTTGGGTTTGATATTAAGTTTTCCACTTGATTATGAATTTTGGAGTTGATTATGTCGTCCTGGACTTGATTACGTTTTTTTAGGCTTGAGTTTTGATTTTGAACTTGATTTTGTCATTGTTATGAGTGTATGGAGTTCAGATTGTATATTACATTTTCATATTATACGTTTGAACTTGCTATATCAGGTGTTACAAAAATTAAAAAAAAAAAAAGAAAAGAAAAAAAAGCCCTATATATATTTGGATTTAGTGTTGTTTAGCCTTTCAAACGACACTATGAGTAGTGTTGTTTTACTGTTTAAACAACACTAATTGTTTAGTGTCCTTAACTGTTCAAACGACTTTAAACGATTAATGTTGTTTCAACAAAAGTGTCCTTAATTAGAGTTGTTTGAACAGTAAACGATGCTAATTTGGAGTCTAAACCCTATGATTAGCACCGTTTTTCAACCGACACTATTTAAATGACGTAAAATGAAGTGTGTATTTTTTTTTGGGGGGGAAAATTACAGTTTAGTCCTCCAAACTGTCAACCACTTTGCAAGAAGCCCCACGAACTACCAACGCTTGGACTCTGGCCCCCCAAACTACCAAAACGTTTCAAAAATGCCCATTTTGTCGAAATATACCCTATAATACCCATGCCACGTTTCATTTTTCAATTAAAAATTAAAAAAAAAAAAAACTAAAAAACTAATTTTTTTTTTTAATTTTTTATTAAAAAAAAAAAAGAAAAAGAAAATGAGTGTTTGGGGTGGGCCAGGTGGCTGCCGGTGACAGCCCTCCTTGGGGGTGGCTGCCAATGCACCCATTATTTTCATTTTAAAAAAAAACATAAAAAATAAAAACTTTTTTTAATTGAAAAATGACACGTGACATGAGTATTATAGAATATTTCGACCAAATGGGCCTTTTTGAAACGTTTCGGTAGTTGGGGGCTAAAGTCCTAGTGTGAGCAGTTCGTGTGGCTACTTGCAAAACAGCTGGCAGTTTAGGGGGTTAAATTGTAATTTTTCTTTTCTTATTTTTAATACCCAAAAATGGCAATATTCAAGCGGCAATAAACCTTGATTTTTTATTTTTTATTTTTTTTTGTAGTGTAAACAGTTAATTAATGAACAACTAGGGAAACTGACAAAAGTTTTGCTATGTTTATTTCGACGTAAAATATTTTCCATTGTAAAATATTTTCAACAAAATCAGTTTTCAGAAAAAAAAAAAAAAAAAAAAAAAAAAAAAAATGATTTCTCTAAAAATATTTTCTGGTGTTTGGCTGGTACAAAAAAAATACCAGTGACAAAATTCCATTATTAGCCGGTAGGATTCCGGCTAGTTTCGCCAGAATCTAGCCCATTATGACCGGATTCCGGCAAAGGTGGCAAAAATCTGGCCATTTGTGTCGGATTCCGGCTGTACTGGCCAGATTTCGGCCAATTTAGGCGGAATCTAGTCTTCAAAATCGTACGACAGTGGCCAGCGCTGGCACCGGAATCCGGAGCTCAGATACCAAAATTTGGAGACTTTCGGCGGTAGATTTGGGCTACCAACAAACTCTAATGCACCGGGGTGACTGATTCTCATAAACGTGCCTGCAAGAATGAAGAGTTCAAATCCAGAAAACGATTTACGATTTTTAAAACTGTAAACCATTTTTTAAAAATTAAAGAGACTTTTACGGTCAAACTAAAAATGGTTTTCAGTGACCATTATTTTTGGTTGCACCAAATATCAAAAAAAAAAAAAAAAAAAAAAAAAAAAAAAACTTTAAAAAAAATATGTTGCATCCAAACAAATTGGACATTAATAATTAAGGCAAGTGAAATGAAATTATTGGGCATGAAAAAGGAAAACTAGCCCGCCATGCATAGGTTCCAAAACTATTTCTTGTTCTTGTCGCTATAAATGTAGAAGGTCAACCACCCTTTCACTTCAATGCGTATAACAACAGCCCTCTCATGTCTTTCACCAATCTTCTCTGCGATGATTGCTTTGGCTTTTTTCACCTTACAATTTGTTTGGATTCTCGAGATGTTCTGCCTAAATGTTACTGCACCACTACAACTTGATTGCCTCAAAATGATCGAGCCAAAGGACGTCGGAAAAAGCAATAGGCAGCGGCAATAATGTCGTCGTCGTCATCATCATTCTTATAATTATTGGGGCCTTATCGCCACCGTCTTCTAGCAAAGCTTGCCTGATCGAGCTTCGTGAAAATGATCGAGCAGCATAAAGAAGTCACGGACGCCATGGACGCATCTACATCCTTCTTGTATTTGTACACAATCTAATTGACCCCCGAATAGTAAAAGTGTAAAACCATTGACCCTATATAGCCTAAAGAAAAATGGACGGGAGAAAAAAAGAAGACATTAAAAGATTGAAAGAAAGTTGTGTTCATGAAAAACAACTCTGGTATGATCGAATATTAGACTATGTCGTTGTAATAGTCTTTTCAGTTCGGTGTACAAAGACTTTCAGATTGTTGTACAAACATTTATTCACACATCTCCGAATGTCCATTTCTTTTCTAAAAGATGGAAGGGAAAGGGGTAGAGTGAGGGTATAGGGCTGGCTCGATAAATTTTGAGACTTAATATGATAAGTTTAAGTGAGACTATTTTCTTATACTTAAATATTAATTAAATTAAATTTATTTTAATTTTTATATTTTATTTATTTTATTTAATATGTGAATTAGAACACTTTCTTTTATTTGTAAAATGTATTTTAATTATTTATTTATTTATTTATTTTATAACTTATTAGATATAAAGTGACTTATTACTTGATTTAAAAACATGAAATAAGAAGATTTAAAGAAAAATAAAGAGAAAAATAGAAATAAGCTATATAACGATTGATTTGTAATATATAGAACATAATGCAAAAAAAAATTGTCGGACGTTGAAGACTCACCGATGGTGTAATTTTATCTATTATATACAACACAAACAATGAGAATTTATACACTTTAAAGACATTTTATATTTTTCTAAACATTCGATTCAAATAAACGTTGGAGAAAACTCAGCCAACCCTAAATAATAAAAAAAAAAACTCTTAGAAAATAGATCTGGGAGGAGGGAGCCGCTCCCTCCTCCTCTCCCTTTCCCTTTCTACTCCCCGCTTCTATCCTCACCCTCTTTTTTTTATTCTTTTTTTTTTTTAGGTGTTCTCCGACCAGATTAGCAATTTTAGCCTCTCCACTATGCATCCGTCAATCTACTTCCGTGTTGTGCCGCTCATATCCTCTATGGTCGCTGTTACTGTTTGTTGGTTGAGTTTTTTCTTTGAATAAAAGTTTTCTTCTCCATAGATATGCCCTCATGGACGATCTATGGGATGAAGGTCAGTCAGGTGTGAGGGGTTATCTCTCACGACCGGTTTAAATAAAATTTTCTAGGATATTTGGCTACCATTGTCTTAAATCTAGCCTGCTCGGAGCAGATCTGCTCTTTAACTATTTTTGTACATAGGTTAGCGGAAGATGAAAGTCATAGATAGCACTTTATTGTAAAAATTTTGTTTGTATTTATGACTTTGTAACCTCATAGCACGTGGCTATGATTTTGCACAGCTTTATACTTTGTAATGTAAGAGTTTTATATTCGTAATCTTTGATCAATGAAATACTCAAATCTTTCGTTAAAAAAAAAAAAGACGTTAAAGAAAAAATTATGCACATTTGACTAATTTCATGAATGTAAAAATGAAACTTTTAAAAGAGTAAATAAGTGGCCAAATTTTTTTTTTTTTTTTTTTGGACTTTCAATTTGTAATTACTTTTACCATGATTGAGGGCCTTAATTAGAAACTATTTATTAAATTTTTTCCATAATAGAGTCTTAAAATTTGTTTTGAAAATAACATTTATTGTACAATTATTAAGTAGGGGTCTTAATTAAAGAGTATTTTATTAACTTTTTACCATATTAAAGCCCTAAATATTTTTTTGAGCCTTAATTTTTTTTTTAAAAAAAAATATATTTATTGTAAAATTATTAATTGGGGGCATTAGGCGGTCGCCTAAGTCGCCAAGGCTCATGCTACCCATGGGAGGGTCTAACACCCCTATCCCATATTGGGAAGATAATGAGTAGCCCACATAGAATGAGTTATTTATAAAGAGAGTCATGAGTGCTAACTCTCACATTACCTAGATGAAACTGAGCTTTACAAAAGATTATAGGAAAACTCCAAATTGATTAGTTTTTTTGGAGTAATAACGCATATGTGACTCACGTTTTTTTTTTTTTGGCATGTACTTACAAGTTACAAATGGTATCAAAGTCACCTAGTAACGTCAGACCATATGATACCTTATACGTGGCCCTAACAAGAATTTCAAAGGTTTAAGAATGGAGTTTGTAACACCCATGTCCCACTTTGGAAAGATGATGAGTAGCACACATAGAGTGGATGATTTATAAAGTTAGTCATGAGTGCTAAGTCTCACATTGCCTAGTTAATTACTAGGTGAAACTGGACTTTATAAGAAATTTTAAATAAGCTCCAAATTGACTAGTCATTTTAGAATGATAGCACAGATGTGGATAGAGCTTTTTCCTAAACCTTTACAAAGGGTATTTGCCATAATTCGAGTGGTAGTTTGATAAAAACAAACAGAGCTATATAGAGGGAAAGCTTCCAAATACGCAGTGAAAAAGCGATCCATTTAGCAACTAGGTATACTCTAAAATTAGTACGTCTTTTACTTTTTGAAGCGGTCTAACTTCGAAAAGAGAGGAGCAGCCGGTGAATGTCCGAAATGATTGGAGAAAATGCCAATTGGCTATAAGTTTGGGGGTGGTTGATGGCCAGAACCATGACCTCCAAAATCCATTTCACATGTTATTGTAACATGTTCATAAGTAAGAATTCAAAGTAATTAAGTTCCAATACGTGCAAAAGTTCCATTCAGATAATTGTCTTGCCTTCGCATGGGGTTCTTCTTTTTTATATGCTTTCATAGATCTATGTTGGCGTTATGTTAAACTAAGAATCTTTTAAAGCTAATAAAGTAACATTTCTTAGATTAATTTTGTTCATATACGTATGTAATTAGGTTCTGATTTAGTAGTACGTCTAGATCATGATGCTGAACCAAGTTTTCAAAAGAAGAAATAATGCGGCACTTCTTTTAGCCTGTGAGATATTGGAAGCATCCATCAATGAATTATTATGAGCATATTCCTATATGCGATCCGAGATAAATAGAATTAATATTAATTTAAATGATTAAGTCTACCATTTCTTATTAACTTAAGCTTCTGAAATAAATAATAATTTAACATGATATTAGAGGTCGTGAGTTCGAATCCTAACTCCAAACTCCACATACAATTTACCTTCATTTTAGCTAAATATTTTAAATGTTCGAACTCAAAACATCTGCTTTAATACTAAATTAAACTTTTGAGTTAGATCGAGACATAATGGAAGTTTGAAGAAGGAAACCAAACAATCTTTCAGAGGATCCTAAATATATTCAGCCATCATATAATAAAGTTAATTAAGAAGAGAATATTTCTTATATTATCCACGAGCATGGATGTAGCTTTCCAACAGACCAGATGGGTTCCACAAATTCAGAAAAATAATCAATTGACCTAACTCCTTCACAATGTAACATTTTAAATTATGTGTGTCTCCATAATTTAGTGTGTTTTTTCCTGCCTCCATTTCCATACTTGGGTTTTTTGTATGGGTTTCAATTAATGTATTTGCAACTAAATTCGCAGAAGGTGACGAGGGGACCTTCCCACCAAGCTGAAGTGACCCAAAACAAAACCTCTTTTCTTTTCTTTTTTTCTTTTTCTTTTTTTAAATATTTATTTATTAAAATACTTCACAAAAAGGTGTCCAAGTATACAACATTTTGAAAAAGGGATACTAAATTATCAAACTCCTCAAACTAGTATATCAAACTCGTAAATCCTGCCAAAATTTCTAAAATGCCCCCGTGTTTATTTTTTAAAATTTATAAAAAATTTCAAAGATTCAGGCATTGTATTTTTATAAATTCCGTTAAATTCTTACCAGCATCTAAATCTAAACATTGTTTTTTTGAAAAAAAAAAAAAAGAAAGAAAGAAAGGATATTTTAAAATTTTTAACAAGATTTAACAACAAATCTTAACGGAATATCCTTAAATGAGACGTTTATAAATTTAAATACACTAATTTGAAAGGCTTCATATTTTTGTATCAATTTTTTAAAAATTGTTTATAGTTCGTTATTTTTTTTTGTAAAGTTATTCCTTAAATAAAAAAAAAGGCAAGTGAGTGAAGAGTCAAGGCTTTGAAACCGAAGGACGCCACCGAACACATTCATAAATACAAAGAAAAGCAACCTCCTAATTCGTACAATAATTATGTATATTTTACTCGTAGGAGTAGCATGCATTGACAAGTTGGTTAACCGGCCATGACAGTGATGGAGAAATGCTTTAAAATAAATATCTGATTTTGAATTGACATTTCAGTTTCATTTATCTTTTTAATTTATGACATATATACCGCATGCAAAAATATTTTGATTTTAAGAATTAAAATTATACATTTTTTCCATTAAATAAAAAAATAAAAAGGTTTTTTTTTTTTTTTTTTTTAATTGTAAGGTACAAAATTTGCTAACACCAAATACTAAACTAATGTGTCAATTAAAAAGAAATAATAAATTTCAAAATATCAAGTATCATAAATGGAATGGAAGCCCACGGTCCTATCTTCAACTTAATTTTCATTGATCTACACAAAAATGAAAAATTACTAAAATGACAGCTTACATTCCCAACGGTCTAGTACGACTAACCCAAACACGATCTCAAAGGGACAACTAGCTCACCAAAACTCAGCCTTGTGTGAAGCACACATATGGGAGAAAAACTCTATATCAGGTAACAATCCTCTATGAAAAAAAGTAACATATACACACGCTTAGGAAAGACAACTCATTACAGGAAGGCAGATCATAATCTCCCGCATGATCAAAGGCCAAATCAATGGCTAATCAATGACAATAACCTTATGAAAGCACACCATCAAAGCTGTGCTCTATCTATCTTTTTTATTATTTCCTTGATATTTTTACATACTTAAGTTTCGGACGTAGGGTTGGCAATTTTTTACACAACCTGCGAACCCGACACGAAATTAAAGGGTTAGGGTTAAGCTTAAAAATGGTTAGGGTCATAAAAGGGTTGACCCGTTAACGAATTAACGGGTAAATTCGTTTAACCAGTATACTTAAACCTTTTTTTTTTTTTTTCAACATTAAAAAGTAAACCTAAACAATGATATTACCCCTCTCTCTTTCTCTCTCATTGTCTAAGGAGTAAAAACTAATTAAACTAAAAAAATCTTACAAAAGATAAAACAAGTTTTTTTCTTTTATTGAGTTAAAACTTAAATAAAAAAGACAAAGACCGAAATAAAATTAATTAGTTGAATTTTTTTTTTCAAATTTTCGAACTTGAGGTTAAACCAAAACAAATAAATAATAAAATAACTCAATGTTTGATACTTTCAACTGTGGAGAAATATGATTGTTCAAACAATATAATTTTTTTAGTTTATATTTTTATTTTTATAAACTTTATTATATAATGGGTCAAATTAGCCGTGTCGAGTCGTATCAATTTAACACGACCCGTTTAATAAACGGGTCAAATAAGTCATGTCGTATCAACTAATCATTTAAGTGGGTCATATTAAGGTTAAAGAATTTGACTATTTTAGCTAAACGAGTCGTATCAAGATTAACCCTTAACAAATCGGCAGGTAAAACAAATTAATCAAAATCGCCACATAAACCTATTTTGTCAACCCTATCTGCCCATTTGGAGGTGGTGCTGTCAGCCTCTTCTGATGCACCACTCTGGCTTTTTTTTAACCCAATAAATGATAATTTAAAAAATTTTCTTTAGAACTTGACCAGGGCACGGAACTTCGGAAATAGCAAGCCTCGCATTTGGTACAATAATTAAGAATATTTTAGCCGCAGACGTAACCGGCCATGACGCTGTTGGAAAAGACTTAAAAAGAAAAGAAGATCTGGTTTTTCACGTATGAGGCGAGATAGCTTCCCCATATGCATTGCTGCGTCTCACTCATTTTAGTGATTACTTCCCACTGTCCCATCTTATATTTATTTTGTCATTAAACCGTTTTAAACTATTTAATGGGCAAAACGGTCAAAGCAAATTATCAATATTTACCCTAATTAATTATCTGTCTAAATTGCGATATGTGTAAAAGAGTCTACATAAATTTACTTATTCGAATTACTGTGCATCCTAAAAAGGCTGTTAAGCCTAGAGTAATGATAAAAAAATACCCACGTTACACACTCATTACACACCCTTACTCATATAAGGTGAGACTCATATGATATTGGGTCACACCCCACATGAAAGAAAAGTGTGTAATGAGTGTTTTTGTAACACTTTTTCATAACAAAACAACGATTTAATTATTATTATTTTTTTCAATTATGATCTTCTTAGGGTTAGCGAGGATGGATAGAAATTAGGTGCAATGAAGTTTTTTCATTGTGCAACGGGCCGCCTCAAATGAGAGGACACTCAAGCCTAGCTCATGACTCTATTCGGATAAACGTTCGTACAATTTAAATTGAACCTGTTAAAAGACAAAACAACGATTTGGTGTAAGCCAGAAGCAAAATGACTTCCTAGCCTTGAAAAAAAATAAGGCATGAACAAATTTATTTATTTATTTTTATTATGTTCTTTTTAGGGTTATTGAGGATGGATTTTAATTGGGTGCAATGAGAATTTTTTTGTTGTGCAACGGGCAGTTTCACATGAAAGGGCACTCACGCCTTACTTTGTTTAGATAGTTGTTCGGACAGTCTGAATCCTATATGCTCAAACCACCCATACGCCTACTCAAACAGGTGAGACCTTAATGCCCATTGCACAAGCAATTACCACTCTCGTTGCAGGGAATTTGAATCCAACAAGAGTATTTTACTCGTAAAATCAAGACTTATTTGTTGGATTAAAAAATAATAATAATTGGCAAGAAGATAACATTTTTAATATTTAATTTAAAATAATAAAATATCTTTATATATATATATATATATATATATATATATATATATATGTTTTTGACTTCTGAACCCGACAATGGAGTTGATGAAAAAAATGACGAGTCAAACAACTTGAATGAAGAAGAAAATCAAGGTCATCTATAGAAAAAAATAAATAAATAAATAAATTAGATCATAAGTATGTTCGCTTAGCGAAAAAGGATATAATTAAAAAAAATTAAGTTGCTGTCCATCTAATCAAGCATACATCGGGCTAATAATATTTTATGGTTGAGATGATGCATATATCATATGAAGACAGTAGACAATAGACAATAGAGCTGCTTTATTTTTTTGGCACGTACCAAAATAAGTCGCGTATAAAACTTCATCTGCTCCAACCTCCATCAATTGGGTCCCATAATGACGACACTAACCTAATACTGTCAAACCCAACACGTCTTAATCGAAGCCTATGTTCTTTTAATCGTGCGGTAAATAATGTTTTGTTGCTGAGGACAACATTACCTTGTGGACGGACTTTCCTTGCCATAATTGGTACCCACTACGTACCCCAACGTTCCGCTCCATTAATTAAATATTGACAAGTGTGTAACGGCCGACCCCCCCGAATTAAGGGCCACAAATACTCGCGATTATTTGTGAGGCGCTCCTATTTTCCTTCTCAATAATATTTACATGCTGTAAACTTAGGGCCCCTAATTTCAGTTTGAAAGGTGTTTGATTTAAAAATTGAAATATATGAAAAATAACTATTTTATGTTTTTTCTTTTGTTTATTTTTCATTTTTGTTAATATATACTAATGGATTTTAATTTTAATTTTTATATATTAATTTAATCGTCAAACTTAATTAATATAGTTTTCATTTATTCTTTAGCCCCCCATTTTAGCATATTTATCATTCATGCTTTTGGCCGGATGGCCCCATCCCGTAAAAGAAAGTATGGCTCCGTCCCCAACTACAACTAATGAAATTAAAAAGGGAATTTGAATAACACGATTAGCCCTAAAGGTAATTGATTGATTGAGAATGAAGTGAAAGTGTCAAGATAAGGAGCAGTGTTTGCATCAAATTTGATGGTGTACCTAGTCATGTTTTTTTTTTTTTTTTTTTTTTTTTTTTTTAACAGAGAAATAACTTTCATTATAATTTGAGACTCAAAATGCCAAAAGCTATAATTAGGAGTACAAAGACTCTTAAAAACAAAGTACATGATTTATTCCTGACTTGGAAGACAGCTACCTTAGCAAAAGGGTATAGTAAAACACCTCTCTTTTACAATAAGTTCCACTATGAGAAGATAAGAGAGCAAGATCTGATCTAAAAACTAGATCTAAAATCTATCATGGCAGGCTACATAAATTAAACAACATAACACAATCTAAAGAAGCCAAAAACATAAACTAAATAACATTGGTCGGCATAGAGCGTAGGGAGTCGCCGATAGATCTGTATAAGCTAGACTTCTTCTAAACGAAAAAACCTGTTCTGGAATAAGCTTATCCGTGTACTGGAATAAAACACCACCAAAACCTACTCAAGAATAAGCCTATTCCTGTGCTGGAATAGAAGTAACCCAATTGTGCCCCCAAACATCAGTTTTCTTTTTCATTAAAACGTTGTCGACGCCTTGGAAAATAAATACCTCGGGTTGTGCAACCCATCATCATTCCTTCCTCCTCAAACGTTGCCGACGACCCCTAAAACAGCACAGAAAGTGCAGATCTGAAAGAGAAAACCCATCTTCATCCTCCACACTCCCTACACCAGTCCGAGCCTCACCAGAAACAGAAAATCGATATTTGCTCTTAACTTTTAACATCCCAATCGTAGAGCGAAGCCCACCAACTCCAACTCCAAATCTTCAAAAGGATTAGAGTAAAACACTTTTATCTCTTGGTTTTGCAGAGAGCCACCTAGAGAGAAGAAATCCAACAATTCACAGCTCAGTGCCGGGCCAAAAACAAAACCATAAACAAAAAGCAAGTAAACAAGACGAAAAAAGTAAGGTCCCCCTCCCCCACCCATATCTGAAAAGAAACTTGACGGCTAGGGTTTTCTCTTCAGAGAGAAAAGAAAGAAGAAAATATGTTTTACCTAGTCATGTTTTATTTATAGGAAAGGTATAGATATTCCCCTCAAACCATCACTCAATTGTCAATGTCTCATTCAAAGTATTAATTGTGTCAATGTTCCCCATTAAACTATCAAAACATGTCAATGTCACCATAAAGAAGGGTTAGCAATTTTTGACACGACTCGCGAACCCGACACGAAAATACAGGGTTTGTGTTTGGGGTAATCGGGTCAACCCGATTATGACCAGTTTGATTTTTTTTTTTTTGTTAATACCGAAACTTCCAAAGAAAATTAGAAAACCTAGCGTCCCCTAGTCGCACCACCCGCACGCAGTACACACTGCTTGGCTCCGAGCCTCCGACGCCCCTTGGACGAATCCTTGCTATCGCCTGTTGGTCTCAGAAATCGGCGACAAATCCTTGCTATTGGTCTTAGAAATGGACGAATTAGTGAGTCTTCAACTTCCCTTGCCTGCGATTAGTGAGATCCTTTAGTGGGCCAAATTTCTCAGGGCTAAATCCTTTAGCTATGGAACAAGATTTGAGAAAGAACAAAAAGTGCACACAGAGAGGGAGGGAAAGAATTAGAACCGAGAGCTTGCTCTGTTTCTAACTCAGTTTGTTTTCTTCTTTATCCTTTGCTTTGTTCTCTTCCTAGTTTCTATTTCTCTATCTCTCTAAACACTTCTTCCCAGGCAAGGGAAAGTCATATTTCTTTGTCTCTCTAAACTCTTCTTCACAGGCAAGGGAAGTCGGAAATGGACGACTGAGACGAGACAGGCTTGGATCTGGGTTTTGTGGTCATTTTGACATGGGTTTCTGTTGGGTCATCAAGATGAAGACAAAGACGAAGACGAACCCAAATTCTGCTTCAGCTTCATCTTCTTCTTCAGACGAAGCCGATCCTTCTTCTTCTTTGGATGAAGCTTCTTCTTCAGAGGAAATAAACGTGTCAATCGAGTTCGTGTCGGGTAACCCGATTTACAATCGGGTCGTGTTCGAGTCACAGTGTTCAACCCGATTAATAATTGGGTCAGGTTCGAGTTATACCTGTTTATGTAATCGGGTCGGGCGGGTTGACCCGACTCGTTCACCCGAATTGCCAATCCTACCATAAAAACCAACAAAAAGAAAAATGTCTTTTTAAATTCGAAAAAATAAAAACTAAAAAAATAACTTTTTAAAAAACAAATTAAAAAAATTAAGGAAAAAACTAAAAGAACGAAGAAAAAAAATATTTTTAATATTTTTGTTTTTTTTTTTGTACAACTTTTTTTTTTTTAGATTTTTTCAAATAATTTTTTAGTTTTTGTTTTAAAAAAAAAATTAATAATTTTATGAAAGATATTTTTGTTATTAGGGAGGACATTGGCATTTTTCGATAGTTGAAGAATGAAAATTGACACAATTAATAATTTGAAAAGACATTAACAATAAAGTGATAGTCTAATAGGGTTATCCATATTTTTCACTTTATTTATTTTTCAACGTATGCAGGGTGATAGAAGTTGGCATGTACGTGCATACCCAAACGTTTGTGATTGCTGTAAAATTAGGGCCCTTAATTTTATTTTGATAGGTGTTTGATTTAAAAATTGAAATATATGAAAAATAACTATTTTATGTTTTATCTTTTTCATTTTTGCTAATATATACTAATGGATTTTAATTTTAATATTTATATATTAATTTAATCATCAAACTTAATTAATATCGTTTTCATTTATACTTTAGCCCCCCGTTTTAGCATATTAATCGTTCATGCTTTTGGCTGGATGGCCCCATCCCGTAAAAGAAAGTATGGCTCCGCCCCGACTACATCTAATGAAATGAAAAAGGGAATTTGAATAGCACGATTAGCCCTAAAGGTAATTGATTGATTGAGAATGAAGTGAAAGTGTCAAGATAAGGAGCAATGTTTGCATCAAATTTTATGGTGTACCTAGTCTTTTTTTTTTTTTTTTTATCAAACAAGGAAATAATCTTCATTATAATCTGAGACTCAAAAGGTTAAAAGCTGTAATTAGGAGTACAAAGACTCTTACAAACAAAGTACATGACTAATTCCTGACTTGGAAGACAACTGCCTTAGCAAAAAGTTACAGTAAAACACCTCTCTTTTACAATAAGTTTCATTATGAGAAGATAAGAGAGCAAAATTTGATCTAAAAACTAGATCCAAAGTCTACCATGGCAGGCTGTAGAAATTAAACAATATAACACAATATAAAGAAGCCAAAAACATAAACTAAATAACATTGGACGGCATAGAGCGTAGGGAGTTGCCGATAGATCTGTATAAGCTAGGTTTCTTCTAAACGAAAAAACTTGTTTTGGAATAAGTTTATCCGTGTACTGGAATAAAACCCCACCAAAACCTACTCAAGAATAAGCCTATTCCCGTGCTAGAATAGAAGTAACCCAATTGTGCACCCAAACATCAGTCTACTTCTTCATCAAAACGCTGCCGACGTCCTGGAAAAGAAATAACTCGGGTTGTGCAACCCATCATCATTCCTTCCTCCTCACACGTTGCCGACGATCCCTGAAACAGCACAGAAAGTGCAAATCCGAGAGAGAAAACCCATCTTCATCCTCCACACTCCTCGCACCAGTCCGAGCCTTGCCAGAAACAGAAAACCGACATTTGCTCTTAACTTTGAACATCCCAATCGTAGAGCGAAGCCCACCAACTCCAAATCCTCAAAAGGATTAGAGGAAAACACCTTCATCTCTTGGTTTTGCATAGAGCCACCTAGAGAGAAGAAATCCACGATTTAGTGCCGGGCTAAAAACAAAACCATAAACAGAAAGCAAGTAAACAAGACGGAAAAAGCAAGGCCCCCTCCCCCACCCATATCTGAAGAGAAACTCGATGGTTAGGGTTTTCTCTTCAAATAGAAAAGAAAGGAGATAGAAAATATGTTTTACCTAGTCATGTTTTATTTATGGGAAAATACATATATCCCCCTAAAATCATCACTCAATTGTCAATGTCTCATCCAAACTATCAATTGTATCAATATTCCCCCTTAAATTACCAAAACATGTCAATGTTACCCTAAAGACCAACAAAAAGACATTTTAATGTCCTTATAAATTCGAAAAAATAAAAACTAAAACTAAAAAATAAAAACTAAAAAAATAAATTTTTAAAAAACAAATTAAAAAAATTAAGGAAAAAACGAAGAAAAAAAATATTTTTAGTATTTTTGTTTTTTTTTTTTGTATACCTTTTTTAGATTTTTTAAAATAATTTTTAAATTTTTTTTTTAAAAAAAATAATTTTATGAAGAATATTTTTGTTATTAGGGGGTACATTAATTTTTTTGATAGTTTAAGAAGGGAGATTAACACAATTGATAGTTTGAGAGGACATTAACAATAAAGTGATATATAATATGAAAGAGTTATGTATCCTTTTATCTTTATTTATTTTTTAAAGTAGGCAGGGTGATAGAATTAAGTCGGCGTATACGTACATATATACCCAAACGTTGGGATCGTGATCCCTTGCATTTGCCTCCAATAAGACCTATTTGTTCGAGCAGGAGACCTCGAGCAATTACGGTAATTCCTGTAGGGGATCCTGATCTTAATCCTTAGGGTAAGGATAGGATGAAAAAAAATAATAATTAATGGTGATGACGATGATAAGATATTGATTACGAAGTTGAACTTAGCATGTGCTATCGGTGATAAGATAATGATGCAAATCTCCGTACAACGAACCTAAAAGAGTTGGTAAATGAGAGATTATAAATAATTTATGATTGGGGGTTGATGCGTAGCTAGCTAGAGAGATCGAGGCCGGGATCGATATCCGCAAGCCAGTGAGGCTTTGCCACTTTACATGCACGCGAAAGATTTGAAGCATCTTTTTCATAAAATACACACGATTCTTAAAAAGTTTCATTAACCTTTTGATGAACGTGTTAATTAATTATGACATCAAAAGCTTGATCTTTATCACTAATAAAAAAATACAAAAAGAAAAGAAAGAAAAAAAAAAGTACTAGCATGCTATTAATTAGCATGGTAGCCTCGACGGTAAGCATGCATGGTGCGGTTGGTGCTCGCCCATTTCACCTTGCTGGAGGATCCCAAGTTTGCTCTCTTAGCTTAACATTGTCGGAACAAGCGGCTTATATTTTTTTTGGTATAAATTTTTTATATTTATCTGTTCGGTAAAATTTTGCTATAACTTTAAATCATTATTAAATATAGTCGCACTTTTGTAGACGTAAGTATATTATCAAACTACGTAAATCTGTATCTTGATTTTCTTTTACTCTTTTTTTTTTTTTCGATTTCGTATTATTTATTATTATTGTTCACGTACAGTACCAATAAAGGTTCTAGAAATATCACAAATAAACCTTTTTTTTTTCTTCAAAACTTATATGATAAAGAATTTTCACTTTCTTAATTGTTTAAGTTTTGCCAACTCTAATCACCAACTTTCTTGAGTTTCCGATGCTAGGAAGATGTCATCAGTCCTATTTATGACGATATAATCACTACAAAAAAAGCTGTAATTAGCCGTGTGTCTACAGTAACTGTTACTGTAGACACGCGGCCAACTAGCCACGTGTCTTAATGACAACGTGACAAACTGTTTACGAAAAACAAGTAGCCACGTGTATTTTTCACACGCGGCCAATTAGCCGCGTGTATTTTTTACACGCGGCCAATTGACCGCGTGTATACAATAAACGTGGCCAATTCCAATTTTCTCACTTTTATTTTTTTCTTCTGCAACCGCCGCCTTCTTTAACTTTTCTTATCCTTTATTTTTTCTTTTTTTTTTTCTCCCTTCGACGGTAATGGATGGACGGCACATACTGAATATTCAGTATTATTTTTTATTTTTTATTTTTATAAATGGCGACGTGGCTCAAGCCACGTCGCCACTGGTCCAGGTGCTCCGCGCGGCACCTGGCCACACATTTCGAACAAAAATAAAATAAAATTATTAATACTAAAATGGACGGTACAGTTCTCTCTCTCTCTCTCTCCAGTCCGGTTTGTAATATACTCCTCAGTTTCTCTCTCTCTCTGTCACAGTACCACCGGGCAGCGAATCCGACCACCGCATGTTCCGGCCTCAACTGGAACTCGCCGGATCGATGACGTAGGAACTCGCCGGATCCAGTGAGTTCTCTCTCTCTCTTTCTCTCTCTCTCTCTCTCTCTCTCTCTCTCTCTCTCTCTCTCTCTCTCTCTCTCTCTCTCTCTCTCTCTCTCTCTTGTGTGGATCTCTCTTGTGTGGATCTCTCTTTCTTATCCCTTGGTGTTTTGGTGATGTTGGGATCGGAGGACTGGCCAGAAGAAGAAACTTGATTTTTGTAGTTTTGAATCTAATTTCCGGCGACTGGGTGACTTTGTTGGTGATTTTTTGCTGTTTTGTTGGTATTTTGGGCCAGAATGAAAATTTCCGGAGATTTTGCTGTTATGTTGGTATTTTTTGTTGTTTCGATGCTGTTAATTTTGTTGGATTAATCTGTTGTTTTGTTGTTACCGGCCTCGAAGATGTTTCCAGAAGGGGAAAAAATAATCTGTTGTTTTGTTGGTGGTTTTTTGGCCAGAATGAAAATTTTCGGAGATTTTGCTGTTTTGTTGATATTTTGCTGTTATGTTGGTATTTTTTGCTGTTTCGGTGCTGTTTTGTTGGATTAATTTGGTGTTTTGTTGTTGCTGGCCTCGAAGAAGTTTCCGGCAAGGGGAAGAAAAGAAAAGGTTGTTCCGGCGAAAGAAAATACCAGTGAAAAGAAAAAAAAAAATAAAAAAATTAGAGAAGCCTTCTTCTCTTTTTTTTTTAAAAAAAAAAAAAACTGAAGCATTTGGCCACGAATATTTAAGTACACGCGGCCAACTGTTAGCCGCGTGTACTGTAGTACACGTGGCTAATTGTCAGCCACGTGTATTAAAATACACGTGGCCACTTGAACACGTGTATTAAAATACACGTGGCGAAATGTGCATTTAGTGTCATCTGGATTCACCACGTGTTTTCACGTGGCCACTTGCACGTGGCCAACTGTTCGCCACGTGTACAGTGACCGTACACGTGGTGAAATGCAAGTGGCTAAAAACAATTTTTTTTTTTGTAGTGAATGTTCTATTGTTCAATTATTTTAACAATTGAATGGACCAAAAAGAAGAAAAAGAAGAAAAAAAAAAGAAGAAAGAAAGTGTTGTGAGTTCATTGAAAAAGGAAAATTCAAGTTGGACAATAGAACTTACAGCAAATTTAGGCCAGTTTGTTTCCGCTCGAAAAATTGTTTTTATCTATATACGAGTGTTTGACGCAACGTAAAATATTGATCAACTGAAAATATTTATAGTTGATTAAGAAAAATAATCTTCACGAAATGTAAAATAGTTTACGCTTTTCATCTGCATAAATCACTTCCGGCCGCTTTCCCACATACTCTTGGACAAATAATTGTAAGGGTGTCATTGTGCCGCTCACTTGCCTGAACACGAACATTTGAGCCCTCTCAAAATTGCAAGCTAAAGCAATATATATATAGACAATTGCCATAGATCTTAATTGATCCCACTCCATAAAGCTTTTTATCCTCATACATTTTTCTCTTTTGAAGCTTTTCTTTGCCGTCTTTCTATTCCTTAATTGCAGCTCCTTATATAATATCTAAAAATATAAAAAATATTTAGCGATTTCGATACGAGTCAAATACTAAAAATATATATATATTTTGAACCATATTTTAAGATTGCAAAATTTTTTTTAAAAAAAAATCGAAAATTATATCCTAAAAGCATATTTTACGACAAAATAAATGAGGCTTAAAGAAAAATATAAAAGAGTTGGAGTATATATCCATCGGCAAGCTTGGGCATCTAAAGTTCAAAGTTGTGATTTCCTAAACGCAAAACCTAAAACGGACATTTCAACTAGTGAAACTTTTTCCTTGAACTCGGTCTTTTCAGCCGCTTTTATGGTTAGAGAATAGAAAGCTTTTACATCTAAAATAAAAATTAAAAATAAAAATAAAAAAGAAAAAGAAAGCTTTTACGTTAACGTCGCATCACCCTTTTGTCTTTCTCTCACCTTTCACTGTTATTGTATTTGCTACTTCAACAATTTCCTCCAGCAAGTGGTAAGAATGAATATAAATTATATAACGAATGCCTCTAAACGAAGATTAGGCAAAATATTGATATCCTGTGTCACCACACTGTTTGTTATTATTATTATTATTATTTTTTTATAACTTCTTGATAAAGGGTAATCCGTTAAAATTTACTGTTCTAAAATACTCATGTTTATTTTTTAAAAAATATTATAAATTTTTTTAAGAATTTAAACATGGGTATTTTTCAAATTCTGTTAAATTCTGATTAACACCTAAATCTTAGTAATTTTTTTTTTTTTTTTTTAAAAAAAAGAATATTTTAAAACTTTTGACAGAATTTAAGAATAAATCCTAATAAATTACCCTTTATTAAGATATTTGAAAAAATATTTTAATTTGAAGCGTTTAGAAGTTGAATACCATTTTTTTTTCAAAACGGGCCATACTACCTCTTGTGGAGTTATCGCGTTTTTTTTCCTACTTCTCTCTCAACATTTTCTGTGTTTATTTATTGCCGAGAGACTTATATATGCTGTGTCACCACACACTAGCTCATTCACGCGAAAAATCCCTTCTACTTGCAGAGTGAGTTTGCAGAAAATCTCTCTGATTCTCTTTCTTTGCTCATTTGTTGCCTCAGTAGCCAGAAACTGTTTTGCGCTATATCTGAACCTTCTCTGCCTTCAAGTCTCTGCGATTTCAGCTTATGTAACTACAAGCCATACCTACCCGTCTCTCTATCTGAGTTCTCCAAGTGGTTGTGTTATTGTCAGAGGGTATTCTTTCAATAATGTAACTCTGATTTTGCTGTTCTGGTTGGTTCTTTTCCCACTTTTGTTGTTGCCCATTTGCTCAAAGGTGTTCTGAATCAATCCTGTTCTGGTTTCAGTCATGGGTTCTCGCTAATCTTGCTGCATAGATAGCTGTGTTCGTCTTTCTGTCAATGCCCATTTGCTCATAGGTGTTCTGAATCAATCCTGTTGTGGTTTTATTCATGGGTTCTCGCTAATCTTTCTGCATAGATAGCTGTGTTCGTTTCTGTCAATGCCCATTTGCTTTAAATTGTTCTGAACGATCCCAAATGCAGTTTGTGATAATGGGTTCTCGTTAATTCGGTGGTTGTTGCTCTCATAACCTCTCAACTCTAGAGCTTGACTACGATTTTTACCAATTTTAGCATGTAAAACTTATACCAAGTAATTGGTCCACAGCATCCGCTGCATTTTGTTATTGTTGGTTTACTTTAATGGGAACTAGTTGATGAATAGGAGGCCTTTTTGATTGTTAAGAGAATAGGAAGGTGATGGATCTGATCTTCCTCACAGTCAACCGCTAGTTCTGATCTGAGCATATGGAGAGTACCTGTGAATTTCTTTGATTCAGAACTTCCCAATTCACTATGAATTCTATTCGCTAATATTCTTGATTCTCTACAAGACATGAATACCAAGTAGTTAGTTTCTTTATTGACTAATTCTTTTGTTCTTCTTCATAGGAATATACCCCAGTCATTCATTGTAACTCACTTGAAATGTAAATTCTTCAACTATGTACAGTTGTTTATTGATATCACCAAGGGTCTGCTATACTTAATATGTCGACATTCTTTTCTCTGGCTTTTCTTTCAACCTCCAATGATGAAGAAGAAATCTTTGCCTCTCTGCCCATAATTTTGCGTATACATACATATTTATCTTCGCTTATGCAAGTTTAGTTACCGTGTTGGCCTCTCAAGTCCCTTAAATCTGAATCTGACTTAAGCATCTTCATTCTTCAATATCATATATTACTCGGTTTAACTTTGTTAAACAAAAACTAAATAAGTTCTAATCTCTTCTTGTTCACAAAGTCTTTTACTTATTATCATGGAAGAAACATTTGTTCCCTTCCGTGGAATCAAGAACGACCTTAAAGGAAGACTTTTGTGCTACAAACAAGACTGGACTGGTGGTATTACCGCGGGTATCAGGTTTGTGACTCTCCTAATGCTCATCCCTATTCATAAATAGATTGCTATGTTGTCAAGGATATTGATTTCACTACTACAATCTAAGTAGCCATCACAGCTTCAAGGACGACATTGGTTCTGCTCCATAGACAGTGTTCAATATTTGCGGCTATCAATGCTTTTATAGTCATGCCATATTGAATCTATAAGCAATCTTATCTTCTGTCACTCAGGATCCTGGCTCCAACAACATACATATTTTTTGCATCAGCAATTCCAGTTATATCTTTTGGGGAGCAACTGGAGAGAAGTACAGGTGTGATGGATTTTCCTTTTTTGGGTTGCCAACATCCTATTATAGTTGGTGTTTTGGAAATATTTTTCTAAGACATGCTTTGTATTTTTATGTTACAGGAGGAACTTTGACTGCTGTGCAAACTCTTGCATCAACAGCACTTTGCGGTGTTATCCACTCAGTGGTTGGGGGACAGCCCCTACTTATTCTAGGAGTGGCTGAGCCAACAGTGTTGATGTATACATTCATGTTCAACTTTGTAAAGGACCGGAAGGATTTGGGGCAAAAGCTCTTCTTAGCCTGGACTGCATGGTATCTCAGGAATATTCTTGGTACTTTAATAATGCAAAGGGATGGGTCTATGGTGATATTTGACATTCTCTATTCTTGATTGGGTTTTCAGGGTATGTGTTTGGACGGCCATTTTGCTCTTCTTGCTGGCCATTCTAGGTGCGTGCTCTTTTATCAATAGGTTTACGCGTGTTGCCGGTGAATTGTTTGGTCTGCTAATCGCAATGCTATTTATGCAGGAGGCCATAAGGGTGAGTGTGCTCTATGATTTTACATTGTTAAATGATAACTTCATTTTGACTTATGAGGATTGGAATGTTTTTGAAAATACCATATCTGTAAATTGGAAAACTTCTTGAGGTACTGAGTAATTTTCATGACCGTGATAAGTTTTCAAATACTTGACCCTTTTTTCTAAATCACTTAACATGCTAATATGGTCTATAGACATTCTTTTCATGGTACCTTCATTGTATGGATTTCGTACTACAGGGAGTTGTGGAAGAGTTTGGCATACCCCAGAGGGAAAATCCAAATCAGACTGCCCTCCAACTATCCTGGCGATTTGGCAATGGAATGTTTGCATTGGTTCTGTCCTTTGGCCTTCTTCTTACTGCATTAAAAAGCCGTAAAGCTAGATCCTGGCGTTATGGGACAGGTATGAGGAGTTTGCCTTGGAACCCTTGATTATAGGGTTAAAAAATGTGAAGTTATTAGTTAGGTACAGTAATAAAGTTCAATTGGGTAATCTCTCTTGCTATCTTCCATTAGTATATTTGAGGTCATTTTTTCTTTCTTTTAATGGATGCAGTGATTTTCCTTTTTTGAGAACTTTTTAGTTTCTTGCTCTTAGGAGACAAATATTTTTGTGATCAGTTTCCTGATGTTGAATGTGATTCAAATTTATAGGTTGGCTACGGGGATTTATTGCGGATTATGGAGTCCCGCTTATGGTGCTTGTATGGACAGGGGTGTCTTACATGCCTGTTAATGATGTCCCAAGAGGGCTTCCAAGGCGCCTTTTCAGTCCAAATCCATGGTCTCCTGGGGCATACTCAAATTGGACGGTTATCAAGGTGAATCTTATGGTTTGTCAAATATCTACTAAAACACCTCTCTACCATCTGCTTTACAAACTCATGCTTGTTAAGTTGTGCAGGATATGTTGAATGTTCCTCCATTATATATAATTGGAGCATTTATTCCAGCAACTATGATTGCTGTGCTTTACTACTTTGATCACAGTGTTGCATCTCAACTTGCCCAACAGAAGGAGTTCAATCTGAAGAAACCAGCTTCATATCATTATGACCTTCTTCTTTTGGGTTTCCTGGTAGGCTGTTTCCCTGAAATATCGGGTTTTCGCTTGTAATTGTTTCAAGAGGCTCCATTCCATAAAAGCATTTATTTTAAGTTTTATCTAATGAAACTTTTCACTTTAGTTTTGAAATCTTTCCATTGCCAGGTCATATTATGCGGGCTCATTGGCATTCCTCCTTCAAACGGTGTAATTCCACAATCTCCTATGCATACAAAGAGCTTGGCTACCCTAAAACATCAGGTAAACTACCTTATCAAGTTCTGGAAGTTAATGAATCTCATTTTATAATAATGAAATCCCCCTGATTTTGTTTGCAACTTTATAAAATATAGAACAGATCATAAAACTAAAATCTTACCCTCTCTGTGCTGCATTCCTGGCACACAAGCAGGGCAAGAATCCAACAATTCTATGGATTCATTCCAATGATGAATAAACAGGAGGCCTAATCATCTAATAATGGAAAGTTAGGATCATCTGTTTGTGCACAATTAATGTTGAGAAACTCCAATGAAATCCTTTTCCTGTCTTCCGATTTTGATTTGTTCTGCAATGAGAATGCATCTCTTTGGCAACTTTTATTTTGGATTCCTCTTTGACGGATCCTTTTCTGTTAGTTGCTCTCTTGATTCTATATGTAAACAAACATTTGGTTTGTACTATTCTTGGTCTAGATGTGATATCTTAATTAATATATTGGTGCCTTTTGTTTTCCCTGGAACAGCTTTTGCGGAATAAGCTTGTATCAACAGCCCGGAAAAGTTTGCGTAAGAATTCAAATTTGGGTCAATTATACCGGAACATGCAAGAGGCATATAATGAAATGCAGACTCCACTAGCCTACCAAACTCCACCTACTCTGGTAAATTTATTAGTTATGATTTCTAATTGATACAAATCTGTTATCGTTTCCTTTTCTTCTCTTTGATCTGCCCTTCAAACAGGGACTGAGAGCGCTGAAAGAGTCCACAATTCAATCGGTATCCAGTACTGGCTACATAGGCGCCCCTGTTGATGAGACAGTTTTTGATGTTGATAAGGATATTGATGATCTTTTGCCCGTTGAAGTTAAAGAACAACGCCTCAGCAATTTGCTTCAGGCACTGATGGTTGGTGGTTGTGTTGCTGCTATGCCTCTTCTGAAGAAAATCCCAACTTCAGTTCTTTGGGGCTACTTTGCTTTCATGGCAATTGAAAGCTTGCCTGGAAATCAGTTCTGGGAGAGAATATTGTTGCTTTTCACCGCTCCAAGTCGAAGATACAAGTAAGTTTATGCTCACACTCCCGTTACTCTTGTCTTTTGCCATGGGTTGAAGGACTTAAAAGTTCCTCTATCACATTTTATAGAAAATGTTGGAGTCTTATGCTCTTTCTAACCCTAGAATAGTTTCACTTTCAGTTTCCATTTCTTAATTAATATGGGTGGGTAGTTTTTCAGTTTTATTTGTTCGTGCATATTTATTTATGCATATCGGACTTGATGCTTATAAAAGACTTAAATTCTTAAAGTAACTAAGTCATGTATTTAACATATTCTTATTGGACTTGTTATGAACAAAATTATTAGAAGAAACAGATGATGATTTATATACTTTGTTAGGGTGCTGGAGGAGTATCATGCAACCTTTGTTGAGACTGTGCCCTTCAAATCAATTGCCACATTCACCTTGTTCCAGACAACCTACCTGCTTCTTTGTTTTGGCATAACGTGGATACCATTAGCCGGGGTCCTTTTCCCTATGTTGATCATGCTTCTTGTACCAGTGCGACAATATTTTCTCCCTAAGTTTTTCAAGGCAGCCCATCTTCAAGACTTGGATGCTGCAGAATATGAGGAAGCCCCTGCCATTGCTTTCAACATGTCATTTCAAGTAAGTGTCTTAACCATTCTGTTCATTTTAGCTAGACCTATTGAAACATCATATTGATATTCCATGTACTTGCAGGACCAGGATCCACAGACGAGAATTACTAACATTGGTAGTGGGGAAATCCTTGACGAAATTATCACAAGAAGCCGGGGTGAGATCCGCCTCACTCAGAGTCCAAAAGTAACAAGTTCGACCCCTATGCCAGTAGACGATATCAGACCTGCTAATAGTCCGCGGATGTCGCGTAGAGTGTACAGCCCCCATGTAAACGAACTAAGAGGGCAACAGAGTCCCAGATTCAAGGGGACAGAACTTGAAGCAAAACAAACTCCCAGTCCCGGGCCATCGATTCTTGGACATTGCCCTCGTGGTTAATTTTCAAGCTAAGACCCTAAATTTGTGATTATGGTGAGGTTAGTTGTCAATGGTGCTCGAGAGGTCCTGTTCTAAAATCATGTAACCATCTGTTATGGTATAGGTGTGTTTCTTTTCTAACCTGATAAAATGGTGTAGTTTGATTTTCAGTACTATTCTTCCTTGTATCTCCCATATAGGGTGGACAGAGAATATAAGTATGATAATGAAAAAAAAACATTTCTATTTACTTTCACTGCTTTTGTTGGATGGTCCTCAATCATATTTTCATCTTGAAGTAATATGGATTTCCAAAACTAGTAATAGGATTAATAATAGAAGGAAATGGAGGAATGATCAATGTAACTTGCTTTTGACAGCGCTTAAGAAGCTGTATGTATTTTTCTATTTTGTAATTATAAAAAGTAAAAATAGAAGCATGGGGTTAATCTCGCTTGTTTGATGAACCCTGTGCTTCCGTTATTTAATACATTCGTCTCAGTAAACCTAGCACCCCATTCTTTCCTGGGTTGAAGACATTTAAGTAATTTAATAATTACAATCATTTTAAAGTGATAGCGCAGATATGACTTCCGTTTTTTCTTGATTGTTATATAAGATATGCTTGTACATTAAACTTTGTATACCATGACAAGATGGCGAGATATGGAAAATCCATCTACTTCTTCATTTTCTTATAAACAGAGAAAGTTGCTTTCCATTTGAGAAATTTGGACTTTACTAGAATCCTAGTGTTCTATATAGTTTTCTCTACAATCAAATGGAGCCTTATGCTCACTCTCCAACACAATCCGGATTGGAAGAAATCCTCTTTAATTCTAGATATTCTTGGCTTGCTACCTAAGCTTCATAGCTGGCCGGCATCTAAGACTCACGAGGGCGCTAACTTTCGCACTCATAATTTAGCAAAATGGACCGCTCTCCAAATTTTGTGAAAGCATTTCCTCTTCTATTTTGGTCTTTGTTAGACCTTTCCCTTGATAGTGGGAAGGACCCCCCTTGTAACTTCATTTTCTTCTTCTCTCATCTATAAAAAGAAAAAGAAGGAAAAAAAATAAAAATGGAGCCTCACCGACAGACCTTGACAGGAGAATTTAGATATACAAGTATATAGTTATTTCCAGCCATCAATATTTCACTGACTTAAGTAATTGAAGAAAAGAGAAAATATAGAAACTGAAATTATGCAAATTGCATGGCGTTACTTCGATACAGATTTGCACAGTTTGTTTCTTGGTTTCATATGCATATTTGTTGTAGTAAAAAGATGATAAGATTGAACAGAGCTTGCACTGAAGCTTTTTTATGTGAATATCTGACATGAATTAATGCTTGTTGTATGGGGTGTTGAATTCATGGGATTGAATCATATAACGCAGCAGAGTTAATTGTCAAGTCGACAAGGATTGGGCCCAATGTGTGTCATCTTGGAGAGAGGCAACTGTGTTAGTTCTGGGTACAGGTTTATTCGTTGATCAAAATAATTAAGGGCAGTAACTTTTTAGGTGCCTAAAAGTGTTTTGGTGTAAAAGTCAGGGTTTGAAATTTCAAGGTTTTGTAATGCCATCATAAAGCTATCTTGACGTGACACGAATTCAAAAAAATTTAAGAACCAACTCGAGAGGACTGTGATCGAGCTGGACCATCAAATAGATGTCTTGACGCAGCTCGGGATAACTGAGAAGTGACTTCCAAGAAACTTCTCGAAAAGACCGTCAGATGGTTGCTCTAACGCTACTCGTGAAATGCGACTTCTAAGAGCTAGCCTACCCGAGAGCACCGTTAGATAGCCTGTAAGCAAAGACAAAGTGTTCTAACGCCATTGTAGTACTTTCATTGAAACTAGCTAGTGAAGGAATCCTAGAGGTGTTCTAACAGAGCACTAAAGCGTCCTGATATATACCATTTGTTTTCCCTGCATAATGCAGAGTTGGTTTCTGTTTCTGCATGCAATCAGCGGAGTTTTTCATTATTTTTCTATACAAGGATGTCTTCGAATGTGTGGAGACTAAGCTTAAGCCTTTAGAGAGTTCTACATTGTTGCTTAGCTTCATTCTTCTCATGCACCGAGTTTGTTTTATGTTAGAGCTTCCGTTATCATCCCTCTTGGACTAGTTATTTGTAGTTCAAACCACCAGATCATTGTTCTATTAACTTCAAGTCTAAAGGAATCCAACGAAGAAGATTGTCCAATGAGAAACTGAAGTTACTTTGGTCTTAGTATTTTACAAGGGAGTTTGTAAGTTTACTCTCTCTCTCTCTCTCTCTCTCTCTCTCTCTCTCTCTCTCTCTATATATATATATATATATATATATCTGTTTTTATAAAAAACTGCTGCAGAATTTTCAATCTTATATTTGCTGCATTATTGGGTTGCTTTTATTGTGCTTGGGGTTGGATCACGATCCTCTCAAACTGGACAAGTGGTGCGTAGTACTATCAATTGGTGTTCTCTTTAATCAGCACTATGTGATTTTGGTGAGCCTTTTTACCTGAAAAAAAAAAAAAGAGAAGTCATGTAAAAGCTGTATTGTTTTCAGTGCGACACAAAGATGAAGGCTATGTTGATAATGCTTCCCACTAATGGCTTTAGGATTGATGTTTTCTTTATATATATACATATAGCCGCATGGGCGGCTCAAGTTTTAGGCAATTTAGGCGGTCGCTTAAGGCTTTCAATTGAATAAGGCCTTCAACTAATAATTATATAATAAATATATTTTTTTAAAAAAATTAATGCTCAAAAAAACATTTTAAGACTCTAATATGGTAAAAAGTTAATAAAATACTCTTTAATTAAGACCCCCACTTAATAATTATACAATAAAAATTATTTCCAAACATATTTTAAGACTCTTACATTCATGAAATTAGTCTAACATCCATACATTTTCATTGTTTGTATTGCGCATACTAGATAGAATTACACCATGGTGAATCTTTAATGTCCAACAATTTTTTCCACCTTATATTCTATTACAAATCAATCGTTAAATAATTTATTTTTATTTTTCATGTTCAACATATTAAATAATAAAATATAAAATTAATTTAATTTAATTTAATTAATATTTAAATATATAAAAAAATAATATCACTTAAACTTGTCGCTTGAAAAGGCAAATGAGATGAGGAAGCATGACCAACTGAGAAATCTGAAGTTCATGATTGAAGGTCTGGACCAGGGCGGCTCAAAGGCTAGGCCTAAGGCCCCTCCTAAAGTCTCCTTAAAAGACAAAAATAATGTCTTAAAAAACAGTGTTAAAAGGCCCACTTTTGTCTTTTGAAAAAAAAAAATGAACAACAATTTAAGATGCAATTTAAATAAGATAATTTTTTTTTTTTTTTTTAAAAAAGGCATATATATAGAAAAGTCACACTTAAATTCATTGAGCCGGCCCTATTCCAACCACTTGGCATTAACCACAAGAGTCCCTTGTAGGCCTTTTGGATTAATTTAATTAATATTTTAATATTCTTTTTTAGGTGTAAAATAAATTGCAAAGTCAACATTTGAAATCATATATCATCTCAAAAGGTTAAATTAATAAAGAAGAATAAAAACTTTGAAGGATAACTTCGGTATCATTTTTTAAATAAGATACATGAACTTCAAACGGTCTCAATTTTTCGGAAAGTCTTAATTAGGGGATCTCCGTTAAATCTTATTAAAAAATTTAAAATACCCCTCATTTTTTTAGTAAAATAAAAAAAATTGTCAATATCATAAATTGACACGGTTTGAAGTTCAAAAATAACGAAAATTCAGTACCAAGTCCTCCCAAACTTGAATGAACAATATCTTTGAGAAATTATCCAAATCTTTTATGGATGCTAGATGTGAATGCCACTAATACTACACAGTCTCTCTATCTCTATCCCCATTGTAAAAAGGTTTAAGAGTTTGAGCCACATGGTAGCAGCTGGAAAAGATTTGTGACATAGAATAGGTATGGGGTGAGGGTTTGGTTAGTAGACAGTTGGTGGGTGATTGGACACAAGTTAGTGGAATGCATGCACTTGCTTCCATTATCTCTCCTCTCTTCTACAAGATCCACGTGTCACTCAACCACCTGCTGACCATTCAATCATATGCATCTCATGTTGGTCATGACACAGATTGATGACACCACTTAGGTACCCCATGCTATAGCTCTACCATGACTCCAACACTAAAATTAATGTTTTCTTTTCTTTTCTTTTTTTTTTCTTATTACCGCTGTATAATTGAAATGACGTGAAAATAAAAATTAGTCTTTAATTTATATATATATATATATATATATATATATAAAAGTATTGATTTAAAGGTTAATTTTTATTGTTAAATCATCTCGCTGTATAGTAATCATATAGCCGTCTATTAAATAATGGACATAAATTTCTTACAACCTATATGTAAAAGTGACGTATGTCCTTTAAAAATGTGAGAATCACATATTTTTTAATAGCATTAATAAAAAAACATGTGAGAAGCACATGCTATTAAAACAACTTGTGATTCTCATATGCCAAGAGACATATGTCACTTTTACATGTGGATTATAAGAAATTTCTTGCAAACCGGTTTGCAAGAAATTTCTGTCCTTAAATAATATTCCTATTTTTTTTTTTCCTATAAACAAACGAATTTAGAAGGGCCAATATAGGCCATGGTCCCCTTTAATTCCAAAAAATAAAAATATTAGGTAAAAATAAAGATTATAAGGTATAAAATAAAATTTTAATCTATTGGTCCCTACCAAAGAAATTTTTTTTTTGACTCCTACCTCTTATTCATAAAAGCTTATGACTCTGTCACAGCCTGTAAACTACCTTTCACCTAACTAAATGATTAGAAATTGTAACTAAGTGGCCCAAGTGGGCACTTCTAATATGGATTGATTCCTTTCTGTGCTCATAATGGCAAGGATTTAGTCACAACCAATTATTATTGTCTTTTGGGTAGTATCAAATGCTAGGTTTATTTCATCTTCAACTAAAAATTGAGATTTGGTATGAAAAAGAGGTTTGACCAATCTTAAAGGTGAAAAGTGTTTTGTGGTGTTTGATAAATTTTTATTTTTTTTAGAAGGTATTTTTTTTATGTTTGGTTGAAAAAGTATTTTTATGTGATATAAAAGTGAAGTAGATTTGAGTTTTTTTTTTTTTTTTTTAAGGGAAATTGTTTGTTAATATTTTTCTTTTTTTAAAAAAAAGATAGAAGGTGTTGGCAAACAAGCCCAAATTTGTTTGAGAATAGAAAGTAACAAATAAAAAATAGAAAAAAATTTACTTATCACCCATGATCTTTCATCATTTTTTTAATCAACCCTTAAATCTTAAAAATTGTCCATTTAAGATTACCATCTCTTTAGAAGTTTGCAATATCAACCATTCCATTCAAATTCAATGTTAAATCCTAATGGAAGAAGTGAAATCTCCAAAATACCATAAAAATTGTATGGTATTTTGTGGGTCATGGTTGTGACCCATTGGGTGTTTGGTATTTTGCGAGGTTAAGGTTTTTTTTTTTTTTTTTAAAAAAAAAAAAAAAAAAAAAATCATTAAATCAATGTATTTTTGTAATTTTATAAACATCTTAGAGATATTTTGAAGATTTCACTCATCAAGCGTTTGATTTAACGCTGAATTTGGACAGAATGATTGTCATTGCAAACTTCTAAAATATGGTAACCTAAAATTAACATTTTTTAAAGTTTTAGAATATAATTGAAAATATATTGAAAAAATCGGTAAGTGAAATTTTCCCAAAAAAATAAAATAAAATAAAAAATAACAAAATGTAGCCGGTTTATTATTACTTGTATGAAGTTTTATTATGAATAAATCATGCAAGAACATAGGACTACTTCTTACGGTTCTTGACTTTGAATTCATTGTTTTGGTGCTTTTTCTTTAAAGGAAAGAAAAATACAAAACAAAGAAAAAGAGAGAGATCAATCGTTGCATTTAAAATCATTATTTGGTCAAAATTTATTAGTGATCTATCACATCTCAAATGATGTTTTTAAAAATGATGTAGGACAAGATTTTCATCTTGTTCCTGAGAGGCTCTTATTACCGAGAGGGTCTGACTTGACATCGAGATTATTGCCAAACGGGCTTATCCAAGAACAATCTAACCGTCGGACAAAGAGCTATGCCGAAGGATTACTAGCAAGCTGAGATGAAGTGGTTTTATGGTCGGTACCGAGCCTTAGGTTCCGACGTGTAAACTACCTTAAGGGGGACATGCTATATCAACGGCACTAAGCAGACATAAGGATAGCTACTATCCGGCACTGGAAGTACAAGAGGAAATGGCCATTAGCCGAGTCGATGCAAAGTGGGAAGCTGAGGCAGGATAATGACCCGATGCCGAGACGACTAAAGTATCCCAAGGCGACGAAAGTATCCCGAGGCCAAGACGGATATAGTGTTCCAAGGCTGAGAAGACAAGAGCATACCAAAGTTGAAACGACTAGACTATCCCAAACTCGAGACGGCTCGAGTATCCCAACTAATATAATTAGAAGATTACCTAATAATAAAAATTGTCGTATTGACGTAGCTATGAGATATATTCTGAGTTGTCAATTGCCATCAAGGAAAAGACCAAGAAGGAGGAAGAGATTATTGACAAATCTCATGATTCATCTTTTAGAGGAATCCCATATTTATATTTACGTTGTCGTCAAGTAATATTATAGTTATTATATTTTCCCTAATATGGTAATCCTTTGGTATCAAGTATTTTCCATTAATTTGGAAATATTCTTTGGCACCAAGTATTTCCATTATATGCTTGTTTGTGTTTATTTCTAGTCTTAGGAGATTTTATTTCCTTTTGGAACCATTAGGGTTTTACTATAAATATGGGATGTTTGTAATGGAATAGACAATTTTGATTATCAATAAGAATACAGATTTCTTCTTCAACGTGTGTTTTGAACTTTTGTGCTATGAGAACACAGCTTCTCAATCACATCTATCGCTTTCGCTATGTCAATTGGTATCAAAGCCTTGACTAAGCTGGTCTGATGTCAAGAGACGGAAACACAGGCAACCACTGCAACGACGAAGAGTGGGGAGTGCAAGCCCTTTAGGCAGAAGTCCGTGCTCAAGGCCAGCGGTTTGATGATTTTGAACGCTCAATGTGGAAGATGCAACAAAGTCTTTATGGACTTAGGTCTGAAGGCAAAAGGTATTACTATCACAATCGGAATTGCATCAACGAGATGCCTTGTGGTTGACCAGTTGTTGTTCGTGTTCCTACACCAGAAGCTGTTATTTTTACCATGAAGAAGGAGTTGCGATTGGCGCAGCAATTCATGCTATCGCAATCATCCAATTCGGCAACAAGGCCAGTAGCAGCCCATTCACCACCACCTCAGTGACAATTATCGCCTGCCAATCGGGTTTCAGGAGGCAAAAGCGGCGGTCACGTCCCAATCGACTCAATTGAACCACCTCAAAGCAAGGGCGCTGACGACGATATTCCCATCGGCGCACGCCCAATACTGATTGCAATGGAGGAGGTAGTGGTTCCCATCGAAGACAGCGAAGAAATAGAAGAAAACCATCAAAAGAAGATTTTGGAGGAAGCACCGCAAAAGGCGAGGAGGACAAGATGCAAAAAGGTAGCGTCATCATAATTGCAACAAAAGAGAATCCAAATCCAAGTGGAGAAGATGGCGAGAGTCATACTAAAATTCATGGTGACTATGTTAGAGTTGAGTTTTCTAAATCTACTAAAGATGATCATGTTACTTATATTTTGCAACAATCGTCACTCACACCACAACAAAGAGACACCACACAAACTGTGTCCCTTGAGCATACATGGTTTACCAAGGGTGCAAAGTAGGCCCAGATGTCTTTCTCACTTTGCTGATATGAGGGTTAAATGGAAGTAAAAAAAGAAGTTGCGGATGCAGTTCAATTACAAACTTGGCAAGACCAACGTGAACGAAAACTCGTGGTTGAGTTTTTTTTCGAAGTGGGGGGTGGGGGGGGGGGGGGTGGGGGGGGGGGGAAGAATGGTAGACAGAAGGCGCAAGACCTTCCTTTCATGGTTGATGTGGGCGCTGTCAGAAGATATGGAAAATTACAACCGCAACCTTGAGAGCCATCCATCGAGCCAATTGAAGATTGTCCACCACCTCTTGAGCCATCTACCGAGCCAATTGAAGATTGTCCACCAACTCTTGAACAACACGAATGGTTGATGCAAATCACTACGACGATAGAAGAACATGGCAAATATCTGCTCAAGAATCAACTCCCAGAGGAACAACCATGTTTCCAAGAAAACTTGAGGACGAGTTTTATGTTAGTGGGGGTGCCTGATGTAGGACAAGATTTCCATCTTGTTCCCGAGAGGCTCTTATTACCGAGAGGGTCTGACTTGACATCGGGATTATTGCCAAACAGGCTTATTCAAGAACAATCTTACTGTTGGACAAAGAGCTATGCCGAAGGATTAGTAGCAAGCCGAGATGAAGTGGTTTTATGGTCGGTACCGAGCCTTAGGTTCCGACGTGTAAACTACCTTAAATGGGACATGCTATATCGGCGGTACCAAGCGAACATGAGGACAGCTAGCTACTATCCGGCACTGGAAGTACAATAGGAAAGGGCCATTAGCCGAGTCGATGCAGAGTGGGAAGCTAAGGCAGGACAACGACCTGAGGCCGAGATGACTAAAGTATCCCGAGGCCAAGGCGATGAAATTATCCTGAGGATGAGACAGCTAGAATATCCCGAAATCGAGACAGCCCAAGTATCCCGACTAATATAATTAAAAGATTGCCTAATAATAAAGATTGTCACATTGACGTAGCTAGGAGATCTTCTGAGTTGTCAACTGCTATCAAGGAAAAGACCAAAAAGGAATGAAGAGATTACTGACAAATCTCCTGTTTCCTCTTTTAGATGAATCCCATATTTATATTTACGTTGTCGTCAAGTAATATTATAGTTATTATATTTTCCCTAATATGTTAATCCTTTGGCACCAAGTATTTCCCATTAATTTGGACATATCTTTTGGCACCAAGTATTTTCATAATATGCTTATTTGTGTTTATTTCCAGTCTTAGAAGATTTTATTTCCTTTTGGAACCATTAGGGTTTTACTATGAATATGAAATGTTTGTATTGGAATAGACAGTTTTAAATCTTTTGATTATCAATAAGAATACAGATTTCTTCTTCAACGTGTGTGTTGAACTTTTGTGCTTTGAGAACACAGCTTCTCAATTCTCAATCACGTCTATCGCTTTCGCTACGTCAAAAAACCACATCATTTTAGAGAGACCCAATGAAAACTTTTAGCATTACTCTGAAAAAGCTGTCTCAAATATTCGGCTCGGAAATAAAGAAATTCTTGATGGGTCAATGTAATCCAATTCAATCTTTTGGCGTTTATGTTTTAATTTTGAGTTCTTCAAAGTTGAAGAACTCAGCTGAAATTAGCAAAAATTGCTTTATGAGGTTCAATTGGGAACCATTTTAGTTTCCCCCTTCTAATATATATATATATATATTGTTAAATCTTAACAGACGAAGTAAAAATGACAAAAATATCATTCATAAATTTTTAAAAAAAAATGGTTAAAAAAAAAAAAAGGACCCATGCGGCACACGTGGCTATGGGTCACCAAATTCACATTTTTTTCTATTTTTTTTTTTAATATTAAGGATATAGTTATATTTTTATAAATTTTATTGGAATATTATGAACATTTTACGGGTTAGTCATCTAAATTAACAAAAAATAAAAAAATAAAGGTAGGGAGTAATTGAAAGGAGCCGGTAGAATAGCTCTCTATATTGCAACTTTTTTAAGTTTGAGAGGACATTGCAAAAAGGATAATAATCCGGGGGAGTCAATGTAGTTTTTTGCAAAAATAAATCTAATTTGAGAATTGGCATTAAATTTACTTTCATTTATTAGAGACTTTCAATAGGTCAGTGAATGACTTATCCAAATTCAAATTGAAATGTGACAAATTTCAGATAAAATAGATTGGCCATGAATATTGTGGAAAGATCTATGCTCCTGTTTATTATTTGGAAAATCTTTAGACGACGACATTTTGCGCCTTGATAAGTCTCCTAATTTCACATTAGCTTTCGCTCCTTCATGATGCGTCACTAGTTTAGTTATTGAGGCGATTCCATATTGTTCAAGTGAAAGGATTGACTTCCTACGCTTTTTAATTTTTATTTATTTATTTTTAAATTTTTATTATTATTTTTGTAAGCAATACATGGGAAAAGGGTAGGGGAGACTTGCGATGCTTCTTTGAAAAACGCGTAAGTGATTACTAGATGTCTTTGTTGAGGCCGCCTTGGCTGTTTCAATGCTGGTTACGTCGCCTTGATAAGTATCCAAAATTTTCATTTCTATTTAAATCGCCTTAATACTTCAAGAATGCAACCGTTTTGGACAATACATTTGAGAAATTGACGGAGTGTTTGAAATTGCGATTATATAGATAAAAAGTGCGATTTTAAATTGAATTGCAGAAAATAGATTGTTTGGAATTGCATTTTTAAAAAATTGCGATTCGAAATCGTAGGATTTTTTTTTTTTTTTTTTTGAACAGGTAACACGTGATACCATAAATTTCTAAAAAGCCTGAGGACAAGTACAATGGATAGAGGCTCAAAGATACCCTACACACTAAGCCAGAATAAAAAAATTATGACTTGGGTGCTGCCTACAAACAAACAAATATTATATGAAATAAACATTTGAGCCACTCTTTGACAATAAAGTATCCTTGACAAATAAAAGATAACAGATCTAGCTAACAAGCCATAATAGTCCAATAATATCTGCACATTTAATAGACAGACTTTCAAAAACATCACTAAAAAACGGAGAAAAACATAACCATAACACCCAAATCAGTGCCGACGCCAAAGGAAGCACTACCATCATTGGGGACGGTGTGTGTAGAACACACGCCATCCCCAGATAGTCCTCTACAACAGGCAGCCACTATAGACCTATGGAAACCACTGTTCACAACCTTGGAGATGGAATGTGACTCTCACGTGCGGCCCAAGGAAAGAAGATCCCTGGCGCGAGCTGGCCACGCGCCGAGCATTGGAGTCCGACGTGGCCATGGTTGACGGCGACAGGATCGGAGGAAGATGGGGGACCCTACTGAGGGGCGTGTGTCTTGCAGGATCCATTGGAAGAATATAGATCTGGCTTTAAAAAATGTTGACAAAGAAGGCTCATCCACGCTTTTTGCAGGTGACATGGGCGGAGAAGCCGCTTCCCTACGGTGACACTGACGGGGAACGTTTGAAGAAGAAACAAACAAGAGAAAAAAAAAAAAAACATAGCACCATAGCCCTAAAAGGACTAGGAAAAAAAAAAAAAAAAAAACTCTACAGGATCTAAACCAGGGATGAGACAAAACATCTCCAAAGCCCCGGAAGACTTGGAGGGAGAGACCTCCAGCCTCCCTCCTCTTAAGCAAAAAAAAATTTTGCACGCTCTCTCTAGATTTTTTAGAAAATATTTTTTTTTTCAAATCGCAGATAAGGAAGTGATTTTTTTAAAACGTACAATTTTAAAGGATAAACTACGATTTTGCAAAATGCTTAACTCTATTTTAAAAAATCACGTTTTCAAATGTACATTTTAAAATCGTTATTTTTTAAATTACAATTTTCGAAATCATAAACCTAAACGATACCTCACTAATTTCTTTTTTATATTTAGGAAAAAAGAAAGAGATTCTGATCATTAACATAACAAGGATAATCTTAATTATCTAATCAAATCAATCTCATTATGAGATTGTGAAACAAACAGTATGTGGTGAGAAGTAAACGCCGTCGCTTTAGATCCAACTGAAAATCTACAAGTCAAAATGATGTGTTTGGTTCAAAGTATAACCTTTCCCCCCCGCCCCGAAAAATATGAAACATTCTAATATTTGGTTTGATACAACCTAGTCCAAGGTAAGCCAGCCCACTTGGGCTAATAACACGGGCAGGCCAGATCAGCCCATGTAAGCAAGTCCAAGTCCACTAGTCTCAACAAAAATACACCCGCAGCCGTAAGAAATCATAGCTCCGCCACGTAGATACCCAACGCCTCCATATTCTCCGCGAGAGGAAAATCTCTCTTAGCTTAGGCTATTCCTAATAACCTCACCAAATTTTACTCACCAAAATAGTTAAAAATTATTTTTTTCTATTCTGGAGAGCCACTTTATTAAAATTCCTTCAACAGCCTCACCATTTTAACTAGTCAATATTCACTATTCCATTTAAATAATAATTTTTCAGATTTTTTTTTTTATTATTTCTCTATTTAATATTTTTACAAAGAATCATTCATATCCATGAAATAAGGACGTTATCGTGTGAGAGAAATGAGAGATGAGAGAAGAAAATGAGAGAAAAAAGGAAAAAAGTGTGCTGATCATGTGAGAGAGAAAGGTGAAACAAAATTTGGTGAGTGAATATTACTCATCGAAATTGGTGAGTAATTTTACTCATTAAAACTTTTTGGTTAAAATTAAGAGTATTCCTAGTAGCCTCATCAAAATAATTTTTTAACTATTTTAGTGAGCCAATTTGCTGAAAATACTAAAAAATCACTCCCAACGACCACCCGTGACCTGTTGCGGTGACTGCTCGGCCACCTTTCCCATACACTTACTCTTTTTTTCTTTTCTTTTTTTTTTTTTTAAAAAAAAAGGTAATAAATTAGGTTATCCCCCTCTAAAAATTGAACACATGTTTTGTAAAAATATTTTTATAAGAAAGTGTAGAAAAAAATTTGTAAAAAGTAAATTGTGTTCTAAAAATAAAAGTGTTTTTGTTTTGTAAAATAGAATAGAAGAAACGAGGCCCGTAGAGTGACGGAGTAAAGCGACGCATTGAGCACAAGTAAAACGCTGCGTTTGGTTTCACTATCATTTACGCTAACCACTCGCAGCGCTGTGCACCAAACTTTTAGATATTTTTTGGATGAATAAACTTAGAACTTACTTTGTTACTGACCGACCGTCTCTCTGGCTCTGTAGAGTGAGGGAGTTACAGAGAAAATGACTCAAATGAGGCCTCAGATCGTGCTGTTCGGAGATTCGATAACGGAGCATTCGTTCAGATCAGGAGGATGGGGAGCTGCTCTTGCTGACACTTATTCTCGCAAGGTTCTACATTTACTCGTTGTTTTTGCCTTCTTCCTTTATTTTATTTTATTTTTTAAGAAAGATGAACAGTGCATGTACCAAAAGTGTGATCTTGTTCTGGTTTTTGTAATATGCTAAGGCTGATATAGTGAATCGTGGGTATGGTGGGTACAATACCAGATGGACTTTGTTCTTGCTGCATCAACTTTTCCCTCTCGTAAGCTTTTCTTTTCTTTTTCTCTTGTTTTGGTCATTGTTGGTTCTCTAGCTTCAGATTGTGTTTTGTGCTTTAGAGTTACAATTACTGCTTTGGAATTTCAAATTTTTATTGGAATATATGGATTCATTCATTCATTTGTGATGATCTGGAAATGGGTTTTTGTTTGTTCATTTGTTTGTGTTGGTTATAGTACAGGGAGATCAAGATGTAGTGAATTTAAGGAGCAGAGGTGGTGATGGCTTTGTGTGTGTTTGTCTGTGTGAGAGAATCCTCCCAGTAGAGTGAGGATTATGAGGTGCAGCTAGAGACTGGATCATAGGGTAACATCTGAGCAAAGGATGTTTTGTGCATGAAAGTAACAATTACTCCTTCTAAATTGGCATTTTGGCTCGGATTGTGTTTATTAGGAAATTCTCACTATTGATAAATTGGTTGAGAAAATTATTCCTAGTGATTTGGTGTATTATGTGAAAATATCATGAATAGTCCCTTGATCATCTTCTCATATGGCATGGAGAGTTGCAACTTTATGTGTACTTTGGTGCTCATGGATTTAACTGAATAGCTGAGCATTTGAAGGGATGGAGTGATCTATTATGAAGATTAAGACCAACTTTGATTCTTTTCATTTTAGGTGTTTCTTTTGTTTGTTTGTTTGTTTTGGTCTGAGGTGCTGATTTCTTCTAAACTTATTCTGTACTTGGGGTAGCACTCCATTAGTGTCTTTTTTGTTGAATCTCTTTAAAAATAAAAAGGTTGTGAAACTGTAAGTTCAAGTAGGTTATTCATATGGCTTCCTCTGCAGGATTCTACAAAACCTCCTGTTGCCGCAACAATTTTCTTTGGGGCTAATGATGCAGCTCTTTTGGGGAGAACCAGTGAAAGACAACATGTTCCTGTTGAAGAGTACAAGGAGAATCTCAGAAGAATTGTTCATCATTTGAAGGTTCAAGTGTTGTTCCTCTAATACTTATAACAAGCTGTTCAATATCTTGAATTCCAATTTTTGAACTTTTCTTCTGCTAGATGTTATACATGGTTCAACTTCTGAATTGTAATTTTTGTTTGACGTTTGTTTATGGTGTATCAAAGAGGCAAGAACTATGGTTAGGGAATGAAAATAAGTGAGAGAGGCTAAATTCAGGGGATGTTCCCGGGTGCATTGGACAGAGCCCCAGAACACTGATTTTAGATTCTTGGGCTATTTGTGTGCTTTTCATTGAAAGAATGGCTAGGGTTTTTGTAGTTTGGATTTTAGGGAGGAAGATCAGGTCTGGATTTGGGCTGGAATTGCATTGAAATTGCTAGAAAACTAAAGGTAAATGCAATAATATGGAAAAATAGAACCCAAGCATCCGACCTTGGATTCCTTAACTACTTCCAGCCACTTTACAGCCATCAAGATTCAATCTTTGCAAACATGAGATCTAAATCCTAGATTCCCTTCTGATCCTTTTAGAACTTAGAAGGCCACAAGTTTTCAACAAATATGCCACCAATTAGCCTAGAAATGTTTTGTTGCTGCTATCCGACATCAGTTTGGTTTCTGAGCTCTTTGTCTTATTTGAGAGACTTTAGGAAGGGTAGGTGATGCATGGCGGCTTTCAATCAGACATGAATTAATAAAAAGGTCATATCTCAAGTTTCTGACATCAGATGGAGGCAAACTTAGTGGTGTTGGAAACCTGATTCAAAGGCCTACGAAGTCATGTTTCATGACTTTTTGCTAATTCCAACGTTTACTGGGTCAAAACGGGTTGTAAAGAGATGACTGAAAATCTGGACAATGTTGTTCCTTTGCAGTTGCGTTCGAGCGAGTTTTTGTCAGTGTTACTCATTTGATAGCTTGTCCGAAGTCATGTTTGAACGAGCTATGAGGAAATTGAGAATTCTAGTGAGGATACAATGAAACCCTAGCCAAGTTTGAACGAGCCACTTACCCGTTCAAATGCGTGATGAAATTTCTAAATTTTCTTGAGTAATTCGTGATCCTGTTCGAATGAGTAGTATCCCTATTTGAACGAGTTGTGGCAAGTTTATGCAAATAGACTTTATTTCAGTGTTTTCTTAGGTTTAGGAGTCTAGGTAGTACAAATATATGTTATGGCCGTCTAGAGCCTTAATTTTTAATTTTTATTTATTTTTAATGAATTTATGATGTGTTTTGATCTATCAATAGGAAATACTCAGTGATTGAGTTTTCTCTCATGTTTGTCTCAAATCCTTGATTGACTCTTGGTTTTGAGAAGAGTTGTGATTCTAGTCTTGTTTGTTTTTGCGAACCCGCTACGCCTTGCTGCATCAGTTGGTACCAGAGCCAAGTGCGCTGCATCAGTAGGCCTACTGTATCCACCTATTAAAGATTTGAAACCATAATAACTTCTCTTATCATTTCAAATTCTCATGAACTTGTATTAAAGGATAGATTTTGGACCTAAAAATGCTGTGGCAACCAATCAAAAGCACTAGTACAATGCATATAGGTCACATTATACTTCACCTTGGTGTCCATTAGTGCATCTCACACTCCATGCTTTTCCTGGTAAAAGGCAAGCGTCATGTAAGTGTTCAATTGTTAAACCCATTCCTCATTGTGTTTGGGGATTTGGTTGCAGGAATGCTCCCCCACCATGCTAGTCGTGCTTATTACTCCACCCCCAGTTGATGAGGCTGGACGAAAAGAATATGCTCAGTATGTAACCTTCTCATGTGAAATTCAATAGACACATTTCTTTTGTTCCTTGTTTATTGGAGTTGGGCCTATGGGAAACACGAGGATGAAGGATTTGATCCCTGGTGGAGATGGGAATTGATCCTATGTCCCTGGTACAACTATAAGAGATTAGCTGGCATCTTCAACACAAACCCACACACACATTGTTGAGTTGTTCCTACCTTACTACACCATTCTTGCAATTGCTATCTCTAATAATGGCATTGTAATTGCTCCATCAATCTCCACCACCTCCTCTGTCATTATGCCACACACACTGCCGCTACTTCTACATCAGAGCTGCCATAACTGACTCCAGCACTGCTTTCGTCACCACCATGACTCCCACCAGCTCCATAATCATCATGGCATCTATCCAATTCTTTTTCCTCGGTCCATCTACACCTACACTTTCCTCCGTCACTAGTTCCAACCCTGCAACCACTTCGAACACACTACTGATTTTACTATGACAGTATGACACAACAACCACCCGATACCCACCATGCCAATGTTATTGCCTTTATTATTCATTCTCCTGTGTGACCATGGTGCTGCCACCACCATTGACATGAGTATTAACAACTGCACATTCATGACCACTGCCCTACCAATCGGATTGCCATCTTCACTTCTTCTAAATCTATGATATTCAAAATCCTAGAAGAAATAGAAAAAATCTATGAGTAACTCAAATCCTGGGGTATTTTGGTCTTAACACTTGGAAATCCTTGATACTTGAAGACTAGCTGCCTGGGAGAACATTAGAATACACAGATGATTTAATTATTATTTTTGAAAATAGTGTTTGTTTGTTACTTCACTGTGTTGGAGGTAAGCTTGTAAATGGATTCATCAGATCCGTATATGGAGAGAAAGCTGCGGACCTGCCGGAAAGGACAAATGAAGTGACAGAACTTTATGCCAAGCAGTGCATTGCGCTAGCTCAGGAAATGGGTCTCCGCTCAATTGATCTATGGTCAAAAATGCAGGAAACAGAGGGTTGGCAGAAGAAATTCTTAAGGTTTGTTATAATTGAAGCCTTCAGAAGTTCCTTATTTGTTTTGCAGAAGAAAATTCATTTGAATTTCTCCATCTAGATTTGAACACCCATTGGAAACAGGGTCCAACCAGATTTTCCTTAGCAAGAAGTGTTAAATTATTGATTTATGACTATTTTAGACACTGGGTTCAACTTTCTTCCACGATTTTAATCTAGCACAAACAATCTTAAGAAAGAAGAAGGGGGGTGGGGGGGTTTAATGTTAACCTTGATTAATTAACCTTTTTGTGGATGTGTCATATCAAGGGATATCCAGATTTCACAGTAATGATGTGCTGTAATTTAAATATAGAAACCTCTAGGGAAATCTGTCGAAGAGTTCATCTGGGAGGAAGTAACAATAAAGAATATGTTCTGATTTTCTCTTTCCCTTTTATAGTGATGGGTTGCATCTGACACCAGAAGGCAATGCAATGGTATACCAAGAAGTCATAAGAGTGTTCAACGAAGCATGGCTTTCTGCTGGAGAAATGCCATATGATTTCCCTCACCACTCAGAAATTGATGGGAGGAACCCTGAGCAAGCATTCCAGCAACAATGCTTATGATCTCACTGTCTGTGACACCTTTATATTTGTTTCCATTTTACAATTGGGTCAAAGTTGGCTTTCTTGCTTAACCCAAAAATAAAAATAAATAAATGAAAAACAAAAAGTAAAAGATAGTGTGTTTCCTGATTTTTCCCTAGATGAATAAGATCATTGCTCTGTTTGTTGATTGCACCATCGGGCAGTTTTTGGCGTTTTTGCCACTGGATTGATCATGGCGTATACTGTGAATAAGAGATTTCTTGATCTTCTGTTAAATGGTCAATATTAGTGTATACCTTGTTTATCTAGTTTCTTTGGAAATTGAAACTCATGTCTTTCTGTGTGTTGATGTGGCGGAATATTTCTTTTTCTTTTGAAGCTTTTGTATGTGTAGAAAATTTGGCCATTAGTAAATTGGCACTTAAAATGTGTCCTTTTGAAACACTTGGGGTTTGAGTTTCAGGCATGTCTGCAAGCCACACAACTTTCTGTCTCCTCTTATAGTTTCCTTCAATGTCGGACAGTTTTAAGAGTTTTTCTGATTGTAATTAAGAACGGTTGCTGCATAATTAAGGGTAATAAAATGCATAGGCGTTATGATAACCTCTTTTAGTAAATAGTGGTCGTTTAATTAAATGATGTCCATCATGTTTCTTTCTTGTTTCACTTTCCACCACCACAATTAGCATTAAATTTATTCTTCATGAATATTTAAATTTGACATCATGTTTCAGAGAGAGGGAGAGAGAGAGAGAGAGAGAGAGAGAGAGAGAGAGAGAGAGGGGTTCTTGATCTTTGAGTTAGAAGCACCACAAGTTGGAGATATATCGATTTTACCAGTAGATTTTTATTTGTACAATAGTATTCCAAAATTCCAAAACCAAACTCTCTTCTATAGCGAATTTTGTGGACGAGGATCCTTTACAAATATTTATTCAGATTTGAGAGAATTCGGCAAGTGATTATGAGAGGCTATTTATTGGATCTATCTAACCGAATAAGTGGTTAGATAGTCTAATTTTTATTTGGTCAGGTGGGTTCCATAAGTGATCTCTCACAATCACCGGCCTAAATTTGAGAGAATTCGAACAAATAATTGTAGAGGATTTTAATCCAAAATTTGTTTGGTCAAAACCAAAGTAATTAAATGAAACAGAACGACTTTGTTGACACAGTTAATTTACATAATTTCCATTGATCCAATTTCTCAAACAACCACCTTTTCAAATGTATCCGGGTTTGAAATCCGGGGCAAATGGCACATTAATCTGTCTCCTTTGTATCAAATAAAAGCAAGATCAACATGCTCATAAATATGTTCTAACTATCGGGTTTTGGTTTGTGTCATGTGCCGATGCACACAAGACAAAGGCTAAAGGTGCTATGTATTTTCAATTTCTGAAGTGGCACTTCCAGCTTGCATCATGACGTAAACATTAATGGCATCTACTTGTTGGAGAAAATTTCCTTTCACTTGGAATTACTTTGTGGAATACATTTTTCCTTCCATTTTGCATCAAAGCCTCGAACAAAATTGTCCAATCAATGTAGCAAACACGTACCATGTTGGAGTATCTCCAACAGGCACATGACTTGATTCTATTCTCAGATGTCTAAAACTATAACCTTCCTCAACCATAAAACAAAAATTACGTAACGGCTTGATCATACTTAAATACTGTATTTAATCTTAAATTCTTCATTGCAGTTGCCAAAGTACCCCATCAAAGGCCAAGAAAATGCCAAATTAAGTTGTAATAAAGCAAAGCTTTGGTCACAAGTGTCAAAGCAATGCTAAGCAACCATGAACCATGGCCATCGGATTATTTAGTATTAATGGTAGTGATCAACCTTAACAATTAATGCCTTCTCAAGTTCTCCTATTAAGGAACCAAAAAAGGTAATAGCTTCAAAACACTAAGCCATTCCCCTCACCTAGCTTCTCTCATGGAGCTTGACACAAAGCTCACAGAAAATTTTGCCTTACAACCAATGCTTCTGTCTGATAATTACTTGGTGAAGCCCTACATTAAAGATGAATTTTCCTTTGAACCTCCTTCATCAAAGGGTTTCTTGCAAGATTTTCACCATCCTGATGATCAGTTTCAGACTAATGGGTCCTCATCAAATCCCATTTTTGGGGTCCAAACTCAGTGCTATGATTCATTCAACAATTTCACATATGGGTGCTCAACTGATTTTCATATTCCCGAGTGTAAGCCATTTGCGGATAACTGTGGGAATGGCCATGTCATGGACAATTTCCAAAGTGGAGGATACCTGAATCTCTCTCAAAGAAATCCCATTGATATCGTCGAGTCGGACCGGATTGACATGGCCTACACTGCTTACCAAGACATAAAACCTATCAGTTTTGTCTTACCAGATGAACTCTCATCTATAACAGCAGAAAATATGTACTATAAAAGAGTTGGCATGAATAAGAATAGGGCATTGCCAACAACTATAAGGACATATAAAGGTCGTAAAAAGTGTAATGTGGTTAAGGGACAATGGACGATTGAAGAAGACAGGTACAAAAAAGGTTTAAATATTTGTCTGTCTTTCTCCATGTTTGGTTTTTTGTTTTTTTTTTAATCATGTATTGATGTATGCAAGAACAGGCTCTTGATTCAACTGGTTCAGCAGTATGGAGTGAGAAAATGGTCCCATATTGCTCAAATGTTGCCTGGGAGGATAGGAAAGCAGTGTAGAGAAAGATGGCATAACCATCTAAGGCCTGATATCAAGGTTTTAACAATTTCTTCTTCATTCTATATGTATTGGATCTTTATCCTATATATATTTCTTCTTTTCCATATTCTTTCATTCGTTTACAGAAGGATACGTGGAGTGAAGAGGAGGATAAGGTGCTTATTGAGGTGCATATAGAGATAGGAAACAAATGGGCAGAGATTGCAAAGAGGTTGCCTGGAAGAACCGAAAACTCAATCAAGAACCACTGGAACGCAACCAAAAGAAGGCAATACTCGAAGCGAAAATGCCGTTCAAAATACCCGAGAGGATCCCTTCTACAAGAGTATATCAAGAGCTTGAACTTGGACACAAACACGGCACAAAATCGGAGAAAAAGTTCCGCGAAACTGGCGCCACCGACTGATGATCACGAGCCGCACGCCGAGGAGGGTACAGATTATGATTTCAATGAGGTCCCGGATTTTATTTTCGATGGAAACATGTTTCAGGAGAGCTGTAGCATTGATTCTATTCTTGATGACATGCCTGGTGCTCCTATTGCTGATCATGATGAGAAAATGCCTTTTGGTGATCCTGTGGTTGATGATGAGAATCATTTTGAGATGGATATGACTCCAGTTGTTGTAGAGTGGGAAGTGAAGAAGGAGCTGGATTTGGTGGAGATGATCTCTCAGGTCAAATGTTTAAGCGCTTAGAAGAACAAATTTAATGGCTTAGTCCTTCAAATTAAGGGGTTTTTTTTTAAAGCAAATTTTGGAAGAGAGAAAGAGAGTGATTGGAGTTGGCTTCAGAGTTCCTTTTTATATAAAACAATACTAAATAAAGACAATCTCGTTGGGATTATTCGGCCATTGCTTTTGAATAATACTGTGTGTGTTTGCTTTTCAATAATTTTGTGCTATCCTTGAAGGAGACAATACAAGTTGGGCCAAAGCCTGTTCTGATGCTCATTATTGTTCAAGGGAAATCTCTCAAAGAAAGGAAAAATGCTTATAAATTGAGTTTCCATCCATCTTTGAAGGTCTCTCAAATTATTTTCTCCTCTCTAGATTTACCTAATTGCTTATTCTATTTGTATTTTGTTTTTTTCCCACTTCTTTTTGCCTCTTCTGCTCCTTTGCTTCGTATAAACACGTGCTTATGCAAAAGCACCTAGACCTAACTGCATATATGTACATGATATTCTTTATTTTATTGTTTAAATTTTATTTGTGCATCTAACGGTATATATAATGTCACATTATTTAAAATTTTAAATGATGTGACAGTATATGCATTTCACTTGAAATTGAGAGAATCGTATGTAAGCATCCATGACGAACTGGATAAGGATCCTTATTCCATGACAAATAGGTAACTCCTTAATTAACGGGGTTAACGTGGGCCGTATGGTATAAATGAACAGTTTTAGGAACATGTCAGACCTTTATTACGTTTTAATAAATTAGTCTGTTTCGGTCAAAATCTATTAAAGAGGCTTTAACGCAATAATATAGTATTACGTAATAAATACACAGAATAAACGTAACTCACAGAGTATGGTAGCCATCAACCATAGTTCGCCTCATATAATTTAAGGCAGATAGTAGCACATGTTGGTTGGTTGCCAAACAGAACACTAGCTGAAGTGCCACGCATCCTCCTTAATTACTCATGTGGCAACACGAGCGCCCAGGACACAAGTCTAACTCAAATCTGCTCGACACACTAGTATAACAAAACCCATACAAGCTCAAATTCTAGGATTCGGATCCCCTCAGATTTCAAAAAATCTCAGGTTCTCAAATTTCAAAATTGTGGCCGTCGATTGCATCCAAAGGCCATGATGCTTCTAAAGACACAAGATTGACCAGTAATCAAAAGGACTGACAATTTTACATTCACTTCCTGTTAAGAGAAGTGATCAGATTCTGAATATCTGTAGTATTCTTGCATTGACTGTAAAATTAAATGAAAAATTCCCTATATCACCCTTTGCGTGACGGATCAGGATCTTTTACAATTTCAAGTCGTTTTTACATCGAAATGACGTAAAAAAATGTTACATATTAAAGATATGACATTTAAAACAAAAACAAAAAACAGTCTAAATTTTTTTTTCTTACACTACATGTCGTATAAAAATTTTGAACAAAACACGTCTTAACCAAAAACAGAATGTTCCTGCCTATCTTCCCCTTCCTGGGCCATGCCGATCAGGTGCCCACTTACCAAAGATAGATAGTTGAACTACCTCTACCAAATGTGATATATATAGCATGAAGAATGCATTGCGAGTTCAAATTATTAACCCAATCGAAAGTAGAAAGGCAAAATTTGATTTTAAAAAAAGAAAAGAAAAGAAAAGAAAAAGATAAGATAGGATGATTCTGGGAGCAGTATCATTTGCTCCTGGTCCACAAAAGAATTAAAGTTCTGAGAAATGAGCTACATACACCATAAAAGAAAAACCAAATTACTAATTAGTTCCCGGCCTGACCTACAAACAAATACTTGAATGCAGTGATTTATGACCTAAAAACTCAACTTTTGAGCAAAAAAAATTTCTCCATAAAGCTTCAAGCTTTCTTTGGCTTCAGGCGCTTCACCTGTGAATACACGAAGACTCCAGCAAGAGCAATTGCAGTGCCTGCATCAAATCCAAGACAAGGGTATATCTATGACTGGAAAGGAGGGAGGCAGTAAAAAAAATGACATCAAATAATTCTGACCAAATTTTTTTAAACTAAAGATTACACAACTAGCTTACCAATAGTATTGATGGGTGAGACAGGTGTTTTGAAGAAGAGGACAGAGCTGACAATGACCACCACCCGCTTCACACAATTTCCAACAGAGTGGGTAACAGGTGATACCCTCTGCAATATCATATAGGAAACCTGCGCAGTTCAAACCATAAAATTCAGCATTGTTCCAAATACGGAACAGAGAGTATTAAAAAAATATGATGACAATACAGAAGCAAATGCCCATTTTAAGTCCCCAATGCTTTAGAAGGGTACTATTTTCACCTCTTTTTTTTTTTTTTTGGCTTTCTATTTGAATCATACAGATATATTCGCATTTTGCTAAGCATTGGCCTTTTACCTTAGGAGATGCTATGTGCAAGAAAATCAAAGGGTTCTTGTGCTCAGGGTACTCACTAGACTCATGGTGAGAAGGACCACACGAAAGAAACTCATCAATGAGAGGCAAAGGAATAATTGATGACTAAAACATTATCTTGATCCCTCCAAGTCAAAAGATAAAAAAAAAATGGTAATATATAAGACTAAATCATGCGTCATAATCTAATAATACGCATCATAACCAAAACACCTCCATAAAAGCTGTCCAAAATTGTTTGAAATTATTTTGTGCATATAGTTCTGTAGTATAGCAGCCATACAATAATTTAAATTTAACCCATCTAAAAATAAGAGTTGAATGCTTATGGAAGCTACAGGCCCAACAATTGGTTACAATATGTAGGATAAACAAAGATGGCAAATCTTAAGTATAAGAAGCACAGGACTAGTTCTTGAAAGGTCATAATTCACGTATGAAAAACTAAGTAATTTGGAAAAGGAAACAAGAACAGAATATGTGAAGGGCCTCACCTGCTGATAGGCATGGAAGCAGAGTGCAGCCAGTAGAGACCTGGTGTAAACTTGTCTAACATCTAATCCCTGTCATGGAATATAGTATACATTAATGAATCAGGCAGACACATACATTAGAAATGCTTCTTCTCCTGGTAAAATCAAGACTATAAATAATTTGTTGCAGCTTTTAGCTCTTAAAAAAAATACTCACAGCTGATTGCAGGAATGCAGGAGTAAACTTGACACCATCCATGAAGATAGCCACAGGGACTAAGAAGAAAAAGGACATTATTGTTATTATTGAGAAGAGAGTAATGTTGTCCAAGGATTCCTGTGAAAGGATAAAATACCGGTTATGTGCCAATTCAAAAAAAAAAATAAAAAAATAAGAGAAAGAACAGCAACAAAACACAGTATGACAGACCAACTGCATGCAACCGTTGCATAGTATTATTTTGTAACAATCAAGAAATAAAAGCAACGTGATTAAGAAGATTTGAATCTGGAGAATGTAGATGACCTCTTTCTTAACCATGACTTTTTTGCTAAGAACATTACGAGATTGGTTTGACAAATTGGAAGCCATTGCACTCCAGAATCCAGCCCTTCTCCAAAACAAAACAGTAAGATCATTTATCAAAACTCAGGATTACAACTTGGGTATCATTGAATTCTAAATCAAAAGCTACATGCAGTGGTTATCTTTTAATCTTTGTAATAAAACAAAAGTTTATGAAGATATCGTACCAGTTAAAAGATGCCTCAGTGACCGATGCTAGTGCCACTCCACCAACAATTGGTAAAAGGGAAGCAACCACCCATGGAGTTGGCGTCTGTAGGAGCATGAAGATTATAGTTAAAGTTGGAACCACTTGATAGTAATGCTCAGTTACATAATAATTAATGTTCTTAAAAAATTATCAATTCCACTGTTTCTATACATCATTTCAAGAAAGTTAAGATCAAAAAAGGCAAATTAAATGAGCACTATTGCTGTCAATTTTCTTATATTACAGCATATAAAGTCAATCAGTTTGATCTCTATCCAGGACATCTTGGAGATCCTAATAATAAAATGAGGCAAAAGAGAAAACGAAATTCGCACCTCCCCTAAAAACATAGCAGAGAGGATGACCGAGAAGAACGGCTCCATGGCTTTGATTGTGTGAGTGAATGAAACTGCAACTTTTCCAAGACTCATATTAGTGAAAAGGTTTCCTAAAGTGTGCACCGCTGCCAGTGGCACTATTGCTGCAAGCTGTCAAGAAAATGCCCAAAAATAAGAATCACTACACGAAATCAATGCCTGTATAGATACTAAAACTTTCGCATGATATAAAATACCTGGGAACCACTAAGTTTTGGCCTTTTGTAGAGATTAAGACCCCACATTAACGAAACAAATACAGTCCCAACAGCAAATTGAACTGCGGTGACAGTTACAGGGTATGGGTATACCTTCAAAACCTGTGAATAAAAAGCATAAAAAATCATGCTCGTTACAGAAATACCACCATGCAATAATCTTTTAGGTCAAGTATTAACGCAATGTTAACTGAAGTATCATTGTCAGCAGCTCGATATTAACCGAACCCTAAAGACCTGGTAAAATCTAATTACAATTTACCATTACTCAATATCAACTATATACACAGCTCAGAGCCTCAGATAAAATGACTCTACGTCTCTACCACTAAAATTTACATTTTCTTTTAATGATAGAAAAAGGAAATTACGACACTTTCCACCGAAAAAGAGATCCAAGAAAAACTAAGTTTCAGTATATCACACACCTCAACAAACATATTTCTTTACCCTTTTTTCCCAACTACCGCACGTTGTTTGGCTTCATTCACTAAGCGATCTAACTATACCACCTTTAAGAACTTAATTTCCACAAAAATTTGAACATTCAAAGCTAAGAAAGTATGGCAAGCCATTATCTCAAAACCAAATCAAAATCCACAATCAGCACCTCAAATTTCAACTAAATGTTCACTCTCAGCAGTCAAAACAAAATCAAATCCACAATCAGATCGCCAAATCCATCAGAAACTTCACCTGCTTGTTGTAGATATTGAAGTAGATGTTGAAGAGGTACCAGAGCCCAAACAACGCCCCGAGCTCCACCGTCTTGGACAAGCCGCTGGATTCTGCGCTCTCGCCAGCGCTCTCGGGCACCGAGGTGGCTCTGACCTCCAAGCTCTTCGCGTCGCGATCGGACTCGGGCGCGGGGACCGAAGACCAGGGCCTGAGCTTGAGCGAGTTCGACGAGGACAGAGACCACGACCGGCGAGGGGAGTTAGCAGAGACGGACACATTGGCGAGACCGTGGGGCTTCGAAGGCAACGAGGCGCGTATCGGGTCGAATCTAGGGTTGAAGGTTTGGTTCGAAGCCCTGCGAGGCTTCGGGAGAGAGAGCGTGGGCGAGTGAGAGAACGCCGCGCTCTGCATTTTCGAGGCCAAATTGTTGAGATCTCAGAAAGCGAGGGAGAGAGAGAGAGAGAGAGAGAGAGAGAGCGTTTTATTAGAGAGAGAGAGAGAGAGAGAGAGGGCTTTGGAAAGTCCGCAGAGGAAGCGAGGTTGGTAGTTGGGTTGGTGAAACAGAGTGAGTGCGGAGTGGAGAGGAGGCGGGCGGTTGAGCACTTGTAGCAAAAATTAAAAAATAAACAAAAAGGGAATCGGAAATGTCTCGCATATTCTTGAGGATTCTGTTTTTATTATAATAATTTTTTTTGGTGGGGGGAGGGGGAGGGGATTTCTTTACCTAAAAAAGCAAATAAAGTAATTAAGAAGAGCTTTCAAAATCTCAATTATTATTATTATCTTAATACGTAATTAAGTGAAATATAATAAATTTAAAATATAACTAATATTTTAAAAATCTTATTAAAAATACATATAAAAATTATATATTTTATTATAAATATATGTAAGAATCACGTATATTCTCGACAATTTATCTAATCCAATTTGATGTATTTGATGTTATTTTCATGCATATTTATTGTCTATCTTTTTTTTATAAAAAATAAAAAATAAAAAAAATTCACCATTGAATTTGTAGAACTCACATATAGGTATTATAGATTCAATGATAAATTTGTTCATTTATTGTGCATAAATAGACAAATAAAAAAAAAGTAAAAATATAAAAACCAGACATTTCTCATCTCAAAAGCTGATCTTAGTTAATTGTGCTTAAGCTCCCAAGGGGTAGCTCAATCAGTTGAAGACCACGCCTCATATAACGGAGGTCACTAGTTCGAATCTCTCATTTTCTCTTGTGGGGACATGTCAAAAAAATAAAAAAGTTCTTAGAATTTTTTTTCTTTTTTTCTTTTCTTTTGTCTTTTTAATATCCCTCGTGTTTTTGGGGGGGGGGGGGGGGGGGGAGTTGGTGTATTTTTAATAATTCTGACCTTTTGGTACAGGGGAGAAGGAAAACAATGGTGTACTGGATATTCCTAGCTTGGGGTAATTTCCAACAACCAGCAAGTGATTACCAACGTACACCTACTTCAAGATCTGTGAGAGTTATGTCAAAGGGGAAAAATGTAAGAGTAATGAACTCTAGGTGTTGGATACACATCACGTGCAATAGTAGTTGTTTATTGCATCTTCAAATGAGTAGGTCTTGTGAGAGGACACCCGGATTTAGAGAGGGTGCCCCGTAGGGTCATAGCCACCCGGCCCACCCCACTTCTCAAAACATTTTTTTTTTTATTTTTTTAATTTAAAAACTTCACTTATAACTCTAGACTTTCACCATTTTTTAAAGACCCAATCTTAACCCTTTTAGAAACACATCAATATATAAAAATCATCATTGTTATGTGCATTTTTTTTTTTTAAGAGGATGTGTATATTGAGGTAGGATAGTTGCATGATTCTTTCTTTTTTTTTTTTTTTTTGTCTTATTATTTGTTTTTGACATGAAGAACTTAATAGACTTGAGGAAATTCTGTTGATATTGAAGTGTAAATGAATATTATATGCTAAATTTTAGAATCATAAGCTTTTACATTTTACATCCAAAGATTTTTTTAATTTATTTGGTTTTTTATGGAAATCAAACCGGGTCTTAAGTCAATCGATGATTCTACAGTGTGAAATACATCATGATATGGAAATCAACTAAGTTAAATGGGGTCTTAAATTAATTGATTGCATACTACAATATATCTAATTGTTGTTTAATAACCATAATAGTTTTTAGTTCATAAGAAACAATAAAAAATAAATAAAAATAAAAATAAGGAAAGAAAATTCAAACCAAAAAATTGAAAGAAAAGAAATAATACACGAATAAGAGAAGCTTCTGTACTACCATAAGATTCTAATTTTTAAGTTACAAAGTTATTGTCTTTATGCTTCGGCCTGTTTTAATAAGAAATTTTGATTTCATCACTGCTCGGATTCCATCCTGTTTGGATAAGAATAAGCTTGAGCATATGCTCGAACCACCCGAACAGGGACGGAGCTACGTGGTGGTTTTTCAACCCCCAAGCCACCATGTCTTTATGCTCCGGCTCGAGCACTTTAGTAGAAGGTACGAATGCCTTCTGAGAATAGCCGCCCACGCCCACGCCCACGCCCGATCCCCATCCCCATCCGTGTGCGTCGAAATGGGCCATACGTGAAAATATCTTAGAACCCAGGCTTGACCGTTGAATCTAATGGAATTAGGCCAGAGGAATAGACAAGGTGTGCTACGTTCGATGAACCTGGCAGAAGCAGTGTAACCAATGTTCTACAACGACAAGCCGACCAAGATGCTTATTAATAATAAACAAAGAAAAGTGTTCCATCTTCATTGGTTCATCCGTCTCAAGATCTGCAAGTAACATCAACACGCCTTGTCTTCTTTCTTCATTTCCACTTATCTTTTTTTCTGTCAAAACAGGATCCTTTCCTTACAAAGCAATGAATACTGTCTCTCTTTCTTTATATGTCACCTCCCTCATTTAGACAAATGCCAACAAAAATAATAATAATAATAATAACCAAAAAAAACCCATGAAGAAGCAAATTGGAGATCCTTTGCCCGAATTCTAGAGAATTTAGATCCCAGTAGTTCAGGTAGGAAATGAGAAGATTGAGAGTCCTAGGGTGTCTGAATGAGAAAATTTGGACACTAAATAAGAGTGAGGGTTACAGGGTGTCCGAACAGCCCCAAGTAGTCCGCAATGCAGAGCCCACCTACTTAGGCACCTTGGAACCCGCACTTCTCTCTCTCTCTCATAGTGAATTTGAATAGAAAATTTCAGAGAATCTCAATCCTAAAGTTAAAGCCTCTGGTTCAACATGATTAGATGATGCCGTAGAACTGGCGCCTCCAAATTATCCTCCAATTTTCAGGGAAAGAACCAGGGTCCTTAAACACTACCATAAAGCAACTCCATGTTAACAATATAAGCTGCAAATAATAAATGATGCAAATAAAGGGTCCTTGTTAATCCTTCTATTTTCTGATCTCAAGTCAAATATATTAACGAACTCTTCAAAACATAAAACCCTTCCTAAAAACAGTTTTCACATTTATGTTACATCAAAACACTTTTTCAAATAAAAATAAAAAATAAAATATACTCCCAAAAACACATTAACAAACATACTCATAGCTTCAATTTTCTCAGAATCCAAAATATACATAGCACTGGAACCCATCAATCACTTGAGTGAATATGGTCCATATTTACTGCGACAAATTGAGATTTCTACAAATGAAATTAAAGATATTATTGAGCCTTTAATTTGTCTGGATATCTCTGGCATTACAGAAGCTCCATAAGGCAACCCATAAATCCAGTGGCCACAATAACAAAAAGAAATTAAATTGATTGCACTCAGGGGGGAATGAAGAATACAGGTGCAGATATATGGCTTGATACCATTACACTTTTAAGACATAAAAACTTGAGCACTTGCAGTCTTCATTTCCTGGCAGATAGGGCATACGTCAATAAACCCTTCACAATCCTTACAGAGACACAGATGCCTACAAGGTATCAACAAGACACAGACTTCCTTAACTTTACAAGCCCTGCAATTCATCTGTTTCTTCATGTAGACTGAATTGCCAGAGCCATCTATAATGCCTTGGTGATCCACATTAGCATAAGAGGCTGCATCATCTACCTCGCTGTCCCCACATCCTTCCTTCCCATGTATGGCGCCTTGTGCCATGACTCGCTGCAAATTGCTCTTCAAGGCATTGACTACAGACTCATTGTACTTTGCTCTATAGTGCCAGGACTGAACTTCCATAGCAATCTGCTTTATTCTCTCCATTAATTCCTTGTTCTTGCGGTTCATATTCTCTATTTCAAGCTCTTTTTCATGCAACTTCCTATCAACTACCTTTTCTATGGCACTCAGAAAAGAAACCGTGTGTCTTTGCTTCAGTTCCCTCACATCCTTGAGGATGTTTTCCTCCTGTTTCAAACACACCAAGGAAGAATTTCTTTTGTAAAAGCTACAGTGAGAATAGAATTTTTTTCTATTGCAAACTAATTTCTAGGTGTCGGCCTCCTAAGTGGTGACAACAATGATAAGAGAGGATCAAAGTTAACCTTCTGACTCTTTGACCTTGAAAAAAAAAGCTGGTATTGTTAAGATAATAGCATTAACACCACCATAAGCTGATCTCTGGATTAAGATTATTACCTGAAATCTGATATAACAATCAAATTCTTCATTCTGCCGATCAATCTCTGTCTTCAGATTATCGCTGAGGGACAAAATAACAGGGAGGGCAGCTGTCATACTTTCACTTGCAGAAGTTACAGAAGAGTTATGTTCGTCCTCCTCATATGCAAGCTTCAGCCCAGTTGATACAGGGTTAGGATTCAGAATGCTTCCAGACTGACCGGCTTTATCTTGAGAGAAGTTATTATTTAGAGACACGAGATGCTTTTGCTGTCTGGAAATAGATTCTGCTTCCCTAGCTCTTTTAGTTGGCTGCTCCATTGCACTCGTATGGTTATTTCCCATGTAGTTTAAAGGACCAACACTGCATCCAACAGTGACTGGCAGATGCAATGTTACCTTATGAGATTAATGTAAATAAGGAGAGCAACAGCAAATAAAATTAATGAACAAAAATGCCACGGAATTGTAAGACATTCTAGATATTCTGCAATGAACAAAAAATGCAGTATAATTATCACCAACTGGAAACAGCAAGAAGCATGATTTTAATTGCAAGTTTACTTAAAAATATCATAAGAAATCACATCTGATTAAAAAAAGAAAGAGAAGAAAAGGCATTGACAAGATAATTCCCAACTCACAAGAAAGGGTGGAGGACAAAGATTGCTGTAAAGGGCAGACACGGGAAGGGAAGAAGGGACAGGGGAGACACATGGAGAGTGTAATATGTTTTTTTCTGCCCAGGACAATTTTAAAATGATTTCCCTAGTGTAAGATGCTCAGAGTTAGGTAGTCCATTGACCATTCTCATTTGTTGTTATTAAGTTTAAAGAATGAGGCGCGCAGAATTTTGATTTACAAGTGGTAGTAGAGCTCAGGTGTTCCTTTGTCTTGACAAATAACTGCATCAGTTCATTGGCAAAGAAACCAGTCAAAAACCAGAAGACATTCCCCATTAAATCACTATTGCTTACAAATTTCTAACAATTGATCTTCAATGATATGTGCACAAAACAATTCCACCTAGTTGTACAAAAATGGAAGAGTTAAGGACATTGCGCGCACACGCACACACACAAGTACATTTGCATTTATATATATAGGCCATTCCCATAATTATCATTGAAATAACACCTTTCCAATTATATCTTGAAAAGGCATAATTATGTTGTGCATTTGATTCAATACTTACCTGGACTTTCAAACTTGTATGAGTTAAATAAACACATGTTTTGTAGCGAGTATGGTGCAGCAATAGACATCATCCTTAATTGAAGCAACAATTTAACCTTAGATGGCCAAACCGAATGAGAAATCTTGTCCTAATTTATCAAAGTTGCAAAAGATAGATAGACCAAGCACATAACAACTATGTCCAGAAAAGAAATAACTGGACTAGACAATAGGAGGGGTAATGTCTATGAAATCGACATGAATAACAGATAACATCTTAGGACAACAAAACAACAAATTTAATCTGTATTTAGAAGGGGAAAAAACAATATAATTCAGTGATAAGTTCTTGGGAAAACTCACAATCTCCAAACAGCTGCAGCTGGGGCAATCCACCGGTGACATATTGAAACTGACTTTCGTCAAGGAAAGTGGGAAACACAGGATTGCTACTATCACCTCCAAACATATTCCTATAAGAAACCAAGAAAGACCAATCATCCCATAAACTAACCAAACTTATTAAGGCACAACAACTAATTAGGAACCTAAGCTCAAGAATCTCATTACAAGAAACCCAAATCATGTACAATGAAGCGCCTCAAAAATACTAATTGATTATGAGGGGCACCAGATGATCAAGCAAATAAATTACCTGAATTTAAAATTTTCAAGGAATCACCTTCTTAGAACATCACAACCAACATCACCAATAACAATAAACTGGTAAAAACATATGCTTTCCATATCTATCCAAACATATTATGTATCAAATGAAATCAAGCACCTAAAAAACTTGATGGCAAAAAGATCTAACACACAAATACAAGATTCCAACAAAACCCATAAGGAAAAAAAGAAAAAGAAAGAAGAAGCTTTAGCATAATAACGATTAGCCTCCATAGATTATAGATTTTCTCCAAAACAAATCATAACCATAAAAAGCGCTTAAAGAAAACCCCTATATCAAATTCCTAATCCAATCTTTAAGCGATCAGAGTTTTTTTTCAAGAAATGCAATACCCAGATCAACAATAGCAAAGAAAGACCAGAATTTTCAGTCTCTTTCCTTTCCGGGCACTTTCTCGGGAATCCAACAGAGCATAAGGAAGATAAAATCAGAACCAGTACCTGAAATCGTCGTGTGGGTCGTTGCGGAGTCCGATGAAAATGGGAGTGTGAGAGAGCGACAGAGAATTTCGCTAAAAGAGAAGCATAATTATTGGGACGGTTGGGAGGGACAGTGGTTCGTGGAAAAGTAGGGGGAGAGTGGTTAAGGTTAAGAAGAAAACCGATGATTCCATTTGTACGGGGAATTGTTGGTGTTGGCGTTGGCGTTGGTGTCGTGGTTGTGAGAGTGATCTTCATCATCGCCTTCATCAGCTTTCTTTTCGTTTTCCCACCGGTAATATTTTTCATTTCTTTATTTGGGGTTTTACTGATGCGTCGGTGGGAATTGACCTTGCTGTCCTTATCTTTTGATAGGTGAAGTTTTATTCAAATAAACAGATATTTTCCAAAACGTTCAAATCAACTACTTGGGTTTCTACGTCTTTTTGCACTCCCCACTCCCTACAGCATTATTGTCTTCCAACGCGGATAAACACTACAAACGCCTTATAATCCAAGAGACTAAAGTTAAAAGAATCAAAATATGCTAATTTCAAGACACAAGTTTTAATGGTAATTTTCTTTTACAAATTAAGAAAAAAATTCACTTTTTTTAAAAAAAAAAAAAGAAAAAAAGAAAAAAAAAAGAAAGAAAGAGTCAATCTTATTACTCAAACATGAATGCCCTGGTATGCTAATACAACATTTTGAATGAAGGAGGAGCGCTCCTCAATCCATATATACTGTCTAGCAATTGAGAAATCGCACATTTCGCCAACACATGGGTAACCTTATTTGCATTTCTTCTAACATGCTCTATCTCAACATAAATAAAATGAGTCAAATAGGTCTTGATGCCATCTACAATCTGTCCATAGGCTCTACTGAGACCACAATAGAGGAATCACCCTCCAATATTATCCGATGCCGCCTACCTCCCTGCCTAACAGCACCGCGAACCAGGCTGCGACCGCCTCAGCAGAAGTCGGGTCAATAATAGAAGGAAATAATTTGGACTATGCTGCCACCACACTCCCCAAATCGTCCCTTATAACAACCCCGACACCCATCCGCATAGACCCCTTATCAATTGCCACATAGAAAAAAAGTACACTTACTCTCCTAGATATATCACGGGTTTTGTAATATGACTGTTTAATTATAAAAAAAAAATTACAATGTGGGTTTTTCATTTTTCAGCTCTTTTTAATTTCATCACTTTGTTACGGGTTTTTGTTAAATCTTAACTGATGATGTTAAAATGATCAAAATACCTCCGTTTTTAAAATTTAAATACAAAAAGTGAAAATTTGCATTGACCCACAGCCAGATCGGCCCACATTGTGAGTCTGGTTTAAAAAAGAATAAGAAAAATAAATTTGTATTTTTAAAAATTTTATAAGAAATATTTCACCTATCGGTCGTTTAAGTAAATGTAAAACCCTAACAATTAAAAGGGGATATAAATAGAACACTTGACATTGTAACTTTTAAATTTAGGTTGTTTATGTATTGTTTTGATTATATTAGAGTTGTTGTTGGGCTGCTTCATCCATCATTATATTTTTTGTTTGATGTTTTCTTTTTCTTCTCGTCTCTCATTGTACTTAATTAAAAAATAATTATTTTATTTATTATCAAATAATAATAACACCAACCACAAATTGACTAATTGCACATAATAAATTAGAATTGGAAACATCACTTTTGTAAGGTCACGCCTAAGAGATTTGACGTGACACCTAGTGCGTGTAAGAAAAGAAACTTCACATTGACATTAAAACAAAAAAAAAAAAAAAAAAATTGATGTTTTCATTAACCCTAAAACATATTTGAGGATTTTCTTTTTCGACCATTTTTAATTGTCAAATTTATTCATCGAATTTTTCCCTATTTTTCTTGAGTCATGCTTTGTGTTTGGTGCTGAGTGAAATAAATGAACTTCTTTTTAGCCGTTTTTTATATTTTTATTTGAATGTAATATAAAAGTAGAAATTATTTTTGAATTTTTAAATATATTTTATATTTAAATTGTTTGTTAATATTTTTATTTTGAATAAAAAAAAAACAAAAAATTTAACATTTTCTCACTCTCAACATGTAAACTGATATTTTTTTAGAGCATATAATTTTTATATAAATCACATGCATTATTGAAAATAAATGTTATATTCAAAGGACAACTATTAATTTAATAATAAAAAAAAAAAGCGAAAAAAAAAAAAGAAAAAAGAAAAAGAGAGAGAGAGAGAGAGAGAGAGGGGTATTTTGGAACATGTGTGTTTTGTGTTGTGAGGTTTAAATTTTTTTTTTTTTGAAAGGTTGTGAGGTTTAAATTAGGTGGGGGAAGTGGTGGTGGTGGTCGGTCCGAGGGTAATGAGTCGTTAGCTTTTAAGAAGAGGGAGAAAAAGCGGGAAAGAATCCAGGAAGAGATTGAGATGCTGGGACAAGGCACACAGTACGGAAACGTGAGGGACGGCTGGAGTGTTGCTGACTGTTCCTTCTTTGTTGCCGCCGAGTGGGGTCCACTTCCTCACTGCGTCTGGGTCCCACTTTCTCCCTTTGTTTCTCGCTCCAGTTTTTGCCCGCTGCGTCTGCGAGGACGAAAGTCACGGACGGACTCACTCACGCGAGTCACGCTTACTAAAACAAAAGAAAATATCTTCTTCTTTTTTTTATATATATAATTCTTAAATATATTGAAATTGTATGAAAGTTTTTTAAATCTTAATTATTTATTATTTTTTTAATCTTAAGGAGGTAATAAATACTGAATTAATAAAAATAATAAAAAACATTATTGATACCATAAAATTGTAACTATTTAATTGAATAATACTAAAAATTACTTTTTTTTTTGTTTTATTTATATTTTATTAGATTAACGTGACCCTGTTCATTAAACGGTCTTCTGCGACCTTTCGGCCGGTGGTTTGATTTATTGAAAATAAAAATGATTCGCTGGACAATTAAAATAAAGGGTAAGAAGAAAAACATTAATATAGTAATTTAAATTAATTAATCTCCTTCTTTTTCTTTTTTTGTGAATTTAATACTTGTCCCGCCGCTACATACGTGGAAGATATTAAATATTGTTACGTGGGTTGGGTGCACATGTCCAGGTGCTCGGGAAGGGTGAACCAAGTGGCTCGTGGGATGACTTTCCTCAAGTTGCACCCGAATCAGAATCCCATCCACAAAAGATGGAAATAAAGAATGGTAACGATTGTAATAATGAAGCTGGTTGATTCTGACTCAACACACACGCACCTCCTTTGGTGGGTTTTGGACCAAAAGCCGCCGCGTGCGCATCTGGACGGTGGACTTAGATCTGCTGCAATAAGCTGTCCACATTGGGGATCGATCAGATCTTCTTGAAAATTATGTCATTTTTTTTTTTTTTTTTTAAAGTAGAAATCATTAAAACAAGGCAAAAAAAAAAAAAAAAAAACAGCAGCAGGCAAAAGCCCAAATCAAAGAAAGAAAGGTAAATCTTTGCCACTACAAATGGGAAAAGAGGGAATTGGAGAAAAATAAGTGAGAATATATTCAGAGTGAACATTAGCTGCAGTCCAATAAGTTGCATGATGGGCGCAGAAGTTTACATTTTTGTGAACTTTCTTAGCTTTTCAAATCGAAGATGACGGGATTATTGAAACTGAGTCAGCAATTAAATCTGCAATTTTCTAGTCAAAGATCTGTGAGGGGTTTTGTAAAGCTAAGATTACTGTAATAGAATCACATTCCAAGTAAAAATCTCTAAGGTTGAGAGAGACTGCCAAGGAGGCTGCAAGTCTATCAGCAAGGGCTTCACCATAAACTGGATCACATAGAGGGTTAATATGAAATAAAGCCTTAACAATACGTCCATGGGAGTTACGGCAAATCGCTGCTTGAGCATAAAAATATCCCCTAATTGCTGTATCAAAATTTATTTTGTAAGAACCTTCAAGAGGATGATTCCACTTCTCTGAAACATAGCCAAAAACAAGAGAAGAAATGGAGCGACAGGCTACAAAATGCTCCAACGAGAGCTTTGTTATAGAACTAACAAATACCAAAATATCAGGAATAACACCATCATGGAATTATGTCATTTTTGGGTATCAAAATGTTTGGAAAAAGTTATATATAAAAAATGTAGCATGTTACAGTTGAGAATTGAGTATATTTTCATCGGGTTATTTTTGCTCTCTGTGTTTAAAAAGGGTTTAAGTAAAAAATAGTTTTTTAGTTTTCTGAAGAAAAAAAAAAGTCTTGCAAAAGTGAAAAATAAGCCTTTTGGGAGGAAAATATTTTTTGGTTGTCTTAATAATATACCACATGTTTAATACGTGGCATTTTTTCAACGTTTCAATACCTAGAAACGTTCTAAATTGTAGAGGATCATGATCCCTATATTGGAGGGTTTACTAGAGCTCATTTGTTCGGATAGGTGTTGGTAACTGGTAAGGGTGTACATGCATATGTGAATGCAGTTATTTGTAATATTTGCAGTCGCATATGCAAAATGCAGCTATCACTTTTATTTATTCTCATCCACACCATGTTTTCATTAACTTCATCCGTGCGGTTATTGCAGTTATTAAATACGCTATCTATATACTAAGTAATGAGCCTATTTAGTCTTTTTGGTCTTCTTTGGGTCTATATTAGGGCATGTTTTAAATGATTTAAAAAATAATCGATGCCGATTTTTAGTGCTTTGGGCTTGTTTTAATTTTGTTAAGCCTTAAATTTTTTGAAAATATATTAATTTCACATTACTTTTGTCCTTTTAACAAAGTATTACATAAGAAATCAACACATCCAACCAAACCAAACAAAACCAATGTAAACACAATCTATACATAATCTAATGGGAAAATTACAATTTAGCTTCTCAAGCTATTAACCATTTTGCAAATAGCTTCACAAACTGTCAATACTTAGACCCTGGCCCTCCAAACTACCAAAACGTTTAAAAAATGCTCATTTTGTCAAAATATGCCTATAATTTGGTAGTTTTGAGGGTCAGAATTTAAGCGTTGGTAGTTTATGGGCTACTTACAAAACTGCTAGCAGTTTGAAGGGCTAAACTGTAATTTTTTTTAATCTAAAACAATGTTGTTTTAATATTAAACATCAAAATGATGTTATATATATATATATATATATATATATATATAGAGTAATGATTCATTACCATCTTTTTATACAACTTTTCACTACTTTGTCTATGTGGAAAAGTGGTCCCCTACTACTTTTTTAATATTAAAAATAAAATAAGACAGGACCACCTTACTTATATAGCAAAGTGGTAAAAAATATATATATATAGAGAGAGAGAGAGAGAGACGCGATAACGGATAGCAGAGTCTTGTCGAGAGCTGCCCGAACAAAATAGGACCCATCAGACTTGCTGTCATGAACTGTACGTCCGTATAATATCTTGTATATACTAGCCCCACGTACTCGATGAACTTTAATCATCAGCATTCATTTCATGCCCATGTGGAAGAAAAACCAAAGTAAACAAATCAGGAATCAAAGCTAATCTTTCAAATTAGTTTCAATGCACCTCCAGCAGGATAGAATTAGTTTCAAATTCGTTTTTTTTTTATTATTTATTATTATTATTATTTTATTATTTTTGAAACGCAGTTAAGTAGTCCTACTCACTTGGGCTGAAATTCGAAGGCGATCTCTTGCTAAGAGGGCCGGAAATTGGATGGGCCACTCATGGGCTTGAGGTGGAAAGTCTTAAATAAACTCTTCCTCGAAGCCCAATCTAAATCAGCTTCAAGTCGGGCCCGTTGGTTAGTTGGTTTTTTCTCTCTCTTCTTTTTTTTTTTTTTTTCCTTATATATATAATTATTTGATTCGGCTTTACATGCATCGGATAAGTATTTGACTATGTTATACCTCGGAGGTGAGTCAAAGAGAATTAGGAAATTGAGGCAATCTCCTCACACGTTCACATAATAATATTAAATAGTGAAAAAAAAATTAAGTAACAAAATTTGTCAATAAATTTAATTATTTAGTGACTGACATTCTGAATGTCACATGAATTGTTATGTCAATTTATAAATAACCTAATAAAAGCTATATTATTTCAAACGAGAAATACTAGAACTCCTTTTAATGTCCTTCTAGAGTTCTTCTATGCTGACATAACACATTATTTTTAATAAAGAAAAACTATAACTTGATTTATCTCTTCTGTTTTTATTTAAAAATACAGTGTGTCATATCAGTATAAAAGAGCCCAAAAATGACATTAGAATAAGCTTTAGAATTCCTCGTTTCAAATAGCATTCATAAATGAGAAATGATCCCTACACTCATTTCTCACAACAGCCCCACAACAAGCTGACGTGGCTGATAATATTTTATTCTTTTTGTACAAAAATAATAAAATATTACCAGCCACACCAGCTTGTTGTGGGACTGTTGTAAAAAATTAGTGTAGATATCATTTCTCTTCATAAATATGTTGTGCAAATAGACCCACTAGACATGTTTATTGATTCTTATTAACCATTATGATACTATTTATTAAAAAGATAAAATACATAGAATCTTTAAGTTAAATTTTAATATAACATCCTAAAATACTATTTTAATTAAATTTTGAATATATAAATTTATATCAAACACGATTACGGAAATCGATCATTTATTATTATTGTATATACAAATTTTATTTTATTTTAGTTGAAAAAAGTCAACACGTGATAATTAACGATTTCATCTTCTAATACATGGTGGAGAGTAGAGACATAAGCTACATCGGGTACACTTAAATTTATTTAGAGTATTAGTTAAATGAATTGTTTCAAAATCGACCCTAATTGAATTACCCCGTTATAACGAAATTAATTTGATTGATACATAGACTTATCAATTCAACATAGATATAAGATATTTCGTATAATAATTAATAAAATGATTTATTTTACTTGTTCCCGAACTAAATTTTTAGGAAAAAAAATAAAAATCAATAACTTGTTGATCCTTATCCTTGTTGCCAGATTTTCAGAATATATATTTAAAAAAAAAAACAATAAATGAATGAATCAATGAATGAAAGCGGAAGAAATCAAGTTTAATTCTCCTTTCTGGTCCGGCGGACTAGTCACTCTCTAAAAGGTCCTATACCTCGTATTATTTTTATTCTACTTCTACCGAATTTAGTTTATTATTTTATTTATTTATTAATCTTTCATTTGAATATTCGAATATATAATATAAATATTGTTTTATTTATTATATATTTTAATTTTTTAGATAACTAATAATTTAATATAATATCAAAATAATTAGGGGAAAAGACACTTTGCCCTCCTGATTTATCCACGTTGTGGCAATATACCCCCCAATGTACAAAAATTTAGATATGACCCTCCCGAACTTGTCAGCGCGTGGCAAAAAATACAATACGTCAATTCGCCCGTCTGTTTGGACGGAAAGTCGGTTACGTGCAACGCACATGACCCTTTAATGCATTTATCCTTCCAAAAATACCCCCATCCCATCAGCTCTTAAAAGAAACGGTGTGTTTTGATTTTAAAACAACGTCCAACAAAGACCACACTCGCATGGCACTTTCACAAAAATGCTTTGGATAAAGCTCCATCAATGGCTTCCTCACTCCGTCAATGCTTTGGGTGAAGATTTTCGACCCAGTTGCTTTGCTTCCTTGTTCGAGAAAGCCACGGATTCTATTGGTTCATTGCAGAACCGTTCGAAACACGCATTTAAACTTCCTAACCTCATCGTCCCTGTTAAAGAAAACTTTCACGCCTTCACCATAAACCCGAACCAAGACCTTGCTGACAACCATTTTTTTTTCTCTTTTGTTAAACCTCCTCAATCATTGCACCACTTAATCGAATCACACACAAGCCCCCATATCATCGATCACGTCAGCCATTGATCCAAGCACTTTCTTTAGTTCCTCAGGAAGACAGCCTTTGACAAACCCATTTGTCTTTCTAACCATGGTGCTTCAATACTATGAGCGAATTGTAACAATGTTCAGCCTAGCTATGACACAAACAGAGAAGATTATCATTTTTAAGGTTGTACAAACAGAAAATAAGTAGCCATGCAACCCATGGTTTTGTTTGCTGGATCCGTTGTTTTGTTTGCATGGTTTTCATGTGCCCACGTAGCATAATACCAAGATCTTTGATTGTATGATCTGTGCCTATTCCATCTGTACAAGCTTTCATTGCTGCAGCTGCACGTGTAGCCTTGATTATTTTAGTTTCCTTATCTATAGATTGCAGCTTGAGGAGCAATGCTAAGATCAATGACAACTTATTCCTCAAGTGTAGTAGCTCTTGATGAATCTGTTGCTCTAGGAAAACTTACCTTGAAATAAAAAAAACATTATCCACGTCCTCTGTTTCATGTTAAAAAAAAAAGCATGACAGATTGCTGTTGTGTATAGTCTGGTTTGCAGCATTGTTTGTATTTTGACTATGTAGATCATGTTGCTGCTCAAAATTAATATTTTCAAGGTTTGACTGATAAAATATATTCACTCGGAATGAGAGGTCCTGTTGTATATTAGAATGTCCGAGGGTATGCCTTTCTTCAGCATACTCATTCCCAAAGCCACTGGGATGAGATCTTTTCAAGGAAATGTCCAATTGCGGCAAAGAATTGAACTCGCCTATGCCTTCACTACTGCCGTTTGGATAGTTACGAAATGCTCCAATCAAGTCAATGGCTTCTCTAAAAGAGTTGACAAGGGCATAATTATTGTCACAATCCTCATTGCCAAGAGTAATTGTGATATATATCATCCTTGGAGGTGTCCACCACTGACTTAGACATGTTCAAATGTTAGATGCATCCCACGGGACAAAAAGATTAGAGATATTTACCCCCAGCTTCACTCTCATGCACAAGCAATTTCTGCCACTTCCACGTGTTTGGATTCTTCATGCTGGTGAGGGCGGTGGCAATGGGCGAGACACTAGTGTACATTGATGGAAAGGTTCGACTTCGAGGGTATGCTGAGGGCCATAGAGAAGTATCCAGTCTCTTACATGCCAATATCGTCACCGCTCGTCGTGCCGTTCACCAAGTCCGAGCTCATCAAGAAGTACGACAGATAATCTCACTGTTATTTGTCAACACGTGTCTTTTTTTCCATACATGTGCAAATATAAAGGTCGAAGGGGTGGGGGCAATTTTGGAAGAAAAAATACATTAAAAGGTCACGTGCAACTCACCTGATCGACTTTCCGTCCAAACAGACAGGCGAATAGAAGGATTTTATTTTTTGCCACACGTTGACAAGTTCGGAGAGGTCAAATCTAAATTTTTATACATTGGGAGGTATATTACCACAACGTGGATAAATCAGGAAGGCAAAGTGTCTTTTCCCCAAATAATTATTGTGAAAAGAATAAAACATTAATTAATTATTAACATAAACTTTTAAGATAATTGATAATTACGCTCGATCCCACGTTCGCAGGAGTTCTATCCCAATGCTTGAGGTCAAAAGATTACGTTTTGTTTGTTAATGTATGATTGAGGGAATTTTTTTTTTAAATTTTCTAATGTAACATGAAAGTGAAAATTGTTTTTTTTTTTTTTTTTTTGGTATGAATATTTTTTGTTTATGTCGCTTGTTAGTGATTTTGTTTTGATAAAAGAAAACAAAAGACATGACAAAAAAGAAAAAAAGAAAAAAATTAACCAACGGAGCTAGTGCTACAATCGAACAAAGTATTAAATGTTTGAGCTCAATTTGTTTAATTTTTTTTTTTTTTTTTTTAACAAAAGTCGAGCTCAATATTATCATCAAACTATTTTGTTCAAACTATGTTCATTTATTTTTCGAATGAACTCGAGCATATTCATGAGCTACTCAATTAACTTATTTATTGTATATAAAAGTAAATAACGTGACTGTTTAATATTTTTTTCGTAATTCTATACTAACTATTATTATTAATTTTTTTTCATAAATCCGTATAGAATCATCTTCTTCTTCTTTTTTTATTTTTCGTAAATCCATACTTATGCAAGTAAAGCCAAATTTATAGGAGTTTTAAAAATTTATTCAAGTTATATTTATTTAATAAATAAACCGATTTTTGAACCGAAAAAGCCCATCTTATGGAGTTCTGGCCCTTTCCAGGAAATAAAATATCACTTAAAAAAGAAAAAGAAAAAGAAAAAAGATCAATCAAAAATCTCGGCCTAGCCTATACGCGAAACGTGTATCCCTACCTTCCATAAGCATCAGAAAATTGATCCAAAATAAATATCTAATTGCTGTGGCTCAGAGACGTACACCAACCCCCACTAGGTTCCGAGACGGACCTTGCTTTCGACAAAAGAAAGGTTCTGTCACCGTCACCGTCACTGGTACTGACTGCAGTGATTTCACTTTAAAAAATGGAGATATGTCCCGTTTAATATGCCACCGTCGTCGTTTCACGCTTCGAATCAAAGCCAGACCACTTGACGCCAAATTTTTGCGAGCCGAGGAGAGAAAGCGAGGGCGAATTTTATTCTAACGGAAATGCATTCTTTAAGCATGAAGGTTTTGACGGATTTCAATACGGGGAATACGAGGCGGTTGCCGGGCCGGGGAAGCTCCGGGTTCGTTGAGCTCGAGGAGTGCACGAGGAGGCAATGGCTAAATTGCAGAGATTCCGCGAGGAATTGTAGGATTGTAGCGTGTGCTTCGCAGCGAAACGGTAATGGCGGCGGAGCGGGTCCGAGCTCTAGCTCGAGTCCGAGTTCGAGTTCGTTCTTGTCTCGGAGCCAAACCTACGCTCTGTTAAAGCAGCAAATGGAGGTCGCCGCCAAATCGGAGGTGACGCACTCTCTCTCTCGTAGAAAAATTTATTGATTTTGTTTGTTTTCTCAGCAACCAAACTGAGGATGACCGTTTGAGGCTCTTTTATATGCTCGAATTTAGTTTTCTTGTTCCCTTCTCTTTTTTCTAGTTAGGTGTCTCCTCTTGTATACTCCGGTGAACTTAAGGAGCCTTAAGCTTATGGGAAATGATGAATTTAAGAATTTAACCTTTGCTTTAACACGTTGCGATGAATGTTATTGATAATTGCCCTTACAAGTTTTTGTTTTGATATACAGGATTACAAAGAAGCTGCAAGGATACGTGATTCGTTGAAATTATTCGAAGAAGAAGAGCCGGTTTTGCGGTTGCGAAGATTGATTAAGGAGGCAGTTGCTAATGAGAGGTTTGAGGTAAAGCGATTTTCTCCATGTGTTTGATTTCCCTAAGCTTTTGAATTTCTAAGTCTCTTTTTATAATCTCAATCTGAATGCATTGAACTGGAATGTTGGTATTATTCTATTGAATGCAGCCATTTGGTTTGGTTCATAATGGGCAACTTTATATCTAGTGAATGTTTAGTCCTTAGTAACCATGCTCTCATGCTATTTTTATCTCCCAATATTCCAATTAACAATGTTTTAGGTTCAAGCTTTGCATGACCTTCAAGAGTTGCAAATTAGCATCTCCTAAAGCCTTCTTAAATCATGCGAATTCTATCTCTTACACTATATAGGTTGGCAAAGTAGAGTATTACTGCAATTCTTGAATTTGCAATCAGAAAGGAATTAGGTGTATATGAATGGTTCATTATTCACCCTACTTGCTCATTTTGATAACCTAATATCTGCCCATAACAATGTCCGAATCCGGTTTGATCCTCAATTGAATATGGACAAGTCTAAGGTATTGATGTTTTTTTTTTTCACGCTCTGACTTTTAGCATTTGTTTCTAAATACGATGCACATTTGTCTTAAGCTCTTCTGTCTACTAACTTTCCAGTGATTGGGGACTTCTTTGTTGCAGGATGCAGCTAAATATCGTGATGAATTGAAGGAAATTGCACCGCACTATCTCTTAACATGTTCAAGTGATGCAACGACCTTTGTATGTTTTTTTTTTTAGTAAAAAAAAAAAAAACTCACTTTTATAAGTTAATTTTTCAAATCTTCATTTCTACTTATGTTGTTTTCATGCATTGGTCTTTTCCTTAGTCCATTTATTTATTTTTTAAGAAGGTTAATTTTGTAACCAGAAATCATTGAAAATTTTCAAGCCCTCATCCATTTTGGTTTTGTAAGAGGATGATATGTGCCTTTTGATGCTAGCAGAAAAAAGAAAAATAATAGTTTTTGCCATTTGGACACTAAAATGTTCCTTGATTATCTTTCTTATTGGTGTAGTATAGGCAAATACAACAAAATTGAAAACAAATAACCCTTTTATTATTATTATTATTATTCCAGGGGATCAGGGTTCAAGTCAGGAGTGTTTACATAGAGGGCCGAAGTCAACCTTCAAAGGGTCTGTGCTTCTTCGCATATAGAATAAGAATTACCAATAATTCAGACCGCCCTGTTCAACTTCTCAGAAGACATTGGATTATTACTGATGCCAACGGAAAAGTTGAGAATGTCTGGTTGGTATTTTTTTTTATTTTTTTATTTTTTATGGTTCTTTTGATGAATGAGTAACTTTTATAACAAACAACCAGTTCTCTTTACAAAAGTACTTCAGCAAAACAGCTGAAACCACTCTACTTTGAAACAAGTTTCAAAGTCTCACTATTTTTTATCATTCTACTAGTGAAATATACAATACCAGTCCCTTCTATCTATTACAAAAACTTCATAAACCATACCTACACCAAAATCCCCTTATCAGTTCTCCATTTACAGCATATTCTCTCATTCCCCTCAGTTCTAGATTTTCCTTTCCCCAAGATCCGAGCTCTAACTTCCCATTTTATTTTCTGCAGAATTTTCTCATCCGTCTTGGGTTGGCTGCCATGCTTAAGTCCATTTCTGATCCACCATATATTGTACACAGTATGACCAAAAGCTAGCCTGCAGACTTTTGCTTTCAAATCCTTTTTCCTCCATTGCTGCAAACCTTCTAAATCACATCTTCCCAACTCGTTGGTGGATTCTTCATATCACATATGTTCATAATACCTTTCCAAATCCTCATGCTATAGCTACAATGAAAAAACTGATGATCCCGATCCTCTATTCCATATCTGCAGAAGACATAATGGACTTCTCCTTTATAACCCCATCTCAAAAGTTTGTCCCTTGTTGTCAATGCATCTTTCATAGCCAACCACAATATAAAGGCTTGCTTTGGAATGGCTAAAGAAAACGAGATCAACTTCCACCATTCCACTTGCATCTGCCTCTCTCTCAGTGCCTCCCATGTTTCTGAGCTTGAGTATTTTCTTAATTTTGAAATCACCCATTTCGGCACATCTTTCCCCCCCTATTTCCACCAAAGAGAGCCTACTCTGTATTTCGACAAGTTCATTAGATCGAGTTGGCCTCCAATTCCAATTCCTTTCTCTAAGGACAGTAGATAATCTAGCTTCCACTTTGCTTTGTGTATCATATACCACTCGATGGCCATACTTTTCATAGAGCACCCCATCTTAATACCACCAATTAACCCATAAGTGAATGTTTCTTCCATCTCCTATTTCAAACTTCAAAACTTTCCTAGCTTCCTCTCTCAATTTCAGTAACTTCCTCCAGCTCCAAGTGAAAGTTTGAGGAACTTTTATTTGCCAAAAGCTCTTTCCCTTCAATAAGTTTTCTTTTACCCAAGCAACCCAAAGAGATCCAGCTTTTGCAAGAAGACTCCAAATGTGCCTCATGATTGCTGCTCCATTCCACTCTTCCAATTTCTTTATTCCCAATCCTCCTTCTCTCTTTTTTAATCTCTAAAAGTGATCCTAGATAATTTATTCATTTTCAATTTTGTCCTATTAATTCATGAAGATAGCCTGTTTTTATTTTTTATTTTTAAAAAGGCTTATCATTATCCCCTTATGCAGGGGCAGTGGAGTTATTGGTGAGCAGCCTGTTATACTTCCCGGGACAGGGTTTGAATACTCATCTGCATGCCCCTTAAGCACTCCCAATGGCAGAATGGTAAGATGTGATAGTTTTGTTTTCTTTATCTCTTCATGGAAAGTTATAAAGCTAGATAGATTGGTACTGGATGTGGCCAGTAAATGATATAGTTATCAGATTGATAATGCCACCATTTTCAAAGTTTTGCACGTACAGCGTATGAATTTTGTATAGGATCTGCACCATAAAACAAACAAGAAAATTCCAGAAATGAACTATTAGAATCTTTCATATTCATCATCTTGAAGACCGTTTAAGATTGCTTTCAAAATTAGAGTTTTTAAAACCACGGTTTCAATGCCACACTTCACACTGTATGGGTGTTTGCCCCATCAAAAACAGATCGTGTCCTCTCCAGAGAAGCATACTCCATGCTGGTGGTGGTGGGGCATATGGTTTTCTCTTGAATTTCATTTTTTCCTTGATATAGTAAGCATTTTGTGTTTGCTTTAGAGCTCTGGCGCATGAATACTGCTATGCCTCTATGAGAATTGCTTGTAGCTTGGAGAAAAAAGGTCCTTTAAGTTAAAATCTATGTAAGACATGTAATTTCATGCTAATCCTCCATTACAGATATGTTTATTTTAATGATAAGGATTGATTATCTTATATTTGAGATACCCAAAAATTCTAAATTTCTTTGGTTTTATTTAAATGCAGGAAGGGGACTTTGAGATGAAACACATCGATAAAGTAGACTCACAGTCTTTTAACGTAGCTATTGCCCCGTTTTCTCTCTCGATACTAGGAGATGACACTGATACTTTATGAGAAACGAAGTGTGGCTTCACTTGAAGAGATGGAGGACTTACACGAGGTTATAAAATTGAAGGTTTAGAAAACTTTATTCTCGTATTTTGCTATGCAAGTGTAAAAATCAGTGGGCTCGTTTGCTAACGTTTTTTAGAATGTGCTTTTAGCTCTTTGATTGTAATGCGACATAAAAATGAAAGTAGTTTTGACCGTTTTGTAAGTGCTTTATGGGTTGAGTTGTTTGTTAATATTTTGTTTTTTTGTTAAAAAGTAAAAAGCTATACTAAAAAAACATTAGCAAACGAGCCCCGTGTATTTTGCGTTGTGAGTGTAAAAACACATCTCCATTCTCGGGGAATAAAAGTTGATATTCTCATTTCATTGCTTGCCTAGATAGATATGAATGAATAAGCAGGAAACTTGCAAAAGAAATCAAGTTGTAGAGATGAATTTACATATTTTCCATTGATGATAGCTTCTGTCTCTCTAGTGATTTAAGAATTCTGACAGACAAATTATGTTCTTTTTTGTTCTGAGTTAGACAAAGTATGTTCCGATTGTATGGGGAAAGTATTAAAAGACAACTGAAGTAGAGTGTTGAGTCTCCCCCATCTTTTCTTCCGTTATATTCCAGCTAGCCATTTTCAAAAAATGCCAAGTTAAGTTCTTGATGGAGTAATCTGCAAGTAACACTTCCCATTGAGTTTAGAAGAATTAAAGAAAGAAAAAAGGTTACTTTGAAAGAATATCGTTTGTAGGCCTGTACGAGCAGTAATATTGTTGATAATATGAACTTCCTCAGCCTTTCACGAGAGGAGTTATATTGTTTTACATACATTCGAATAGATTACAACAGATTAGTTCCAAAGGTCAAAGAATATCTCTGATGCATAACAAAAGATTGTTGTTATCCTTATCATTGCTTAGCCTTGTCTGGTGCAAGGAGAATTGAGTCATAAACAAGCCCTTGAGCCTTTGATAGGCCTCCACACTTAGAAAATAATGAAGATTCCCCATGTTTTTTTTATTTTTTTATTTTTATTTTTTTTATTTTAATGTGGTTGGCCTAATTTACAAATCCTTTTTTATGGTATAAATATTAATTCAAGGTTGATGTGGTAGGTGAAGATGACAATTTACTTATTGGAGTCAATTTCCATCCAAAATTTAATAGAATCCGTTTGGTTGCCACGTCAGGTCCAATAAAAATGCGACATGTATCACTCTTTAATAAAAATAAATAAATTTATAATACTAAAAAAATTAATCATTTTCTAAAAAGAAAAAAGAGGCAGCCTCTTGGAAGGTGGCAGGGGTGGCTTGTGGGCTACCCCCATGGGATCTAGAGGTGGCTGCCAACCCCACCCCTTCCCCTACCTCCCTCCCTCTCTCTCTCTCTCTCTCTCTCTTTTTAAAATAAATATTTATATATTTTTTTTTAAAAAGTGACACATGTCGCGTTTTTATTGGGCCTGCCGTGGCAACAAAACAAATTCTATTAAGTTGTGGACGGAAATTGACTCTAGGGAGTAAATTGTCATTTTCGCATACCATAGAGACTTCTGAATTATTTTTTATACCATATGAAACGATTTGTAAATTAGGCTAATCATATGGACCAATTTTATATTTTTCTTTTTTCTTTTTCACAACAAAGTCAGAGCCCATAGATGTAAGAGATGAATCAATTGGTGACGATGAATTCCCGGTTATGATAATGTCATCAACATATATAAGAATAAATAATTGTAAATTAGCTGTCCAAAGCAAAAACAGAGATGAATCTAATCGAGAATTATGAAAGCCTAATTCCAACAATTTTGAACTCAAGCGAGCAAACCAATCCTGTGGAGCCTGCTTTAATCCATAAATAATTTTATATAATTTGCACACGTGATCCAGAAATTCAAGGTGTGTGAACCCGTGAGGTTGTTTCATACAAACCTACTCCCATAAAATGGTGTGGAAGAAGGCACCCGCTTATGATGTGTTGGAGACTAGTTTGCTTGGGATGCGTTCGAATGGGTGCAATTGGAAGAGACGTGTGAGAAGGTAGAGACACATTTGGAGTAGAAGAATTGGGCAATGACGATTAACTCAGTTGAGAAAACTTGACTGAATATTAAAATAAGATGGAAGAATTGTAACGCCCTCAAAATTAATTGACTAAAAATTAGTTCGTAGTGTCACTCATAACGCCCCCAAAAGAACTTAATTGACTAAAAATTATGCTCGATGAGAATTATACAAAAGAAAACACTATCACTACAAGGCTCCCGACGACTTCAAATCTTCGCGAAAATTATGCCAGTAAGTGATTGCCCGTGAGAACGCCAAAACAATTTAACTTGAGCATGAATTATTTCACCTATAAATTGTGAATTTTTGACGTACATGTTCTCTTGAAAATATGTTGTGAGCCCTATATTTTAGAAATCTGTCTTAAAACTGCAGCATGTGTTCTCCAGATTATGCTTTGAACTATCTCCAAAATGTACTGTTTTCGAAACTGGCATAATTGCTGTGATAATTCTCATCAAGCACAATTTGTTCAAAACCTCATGCTAAGACTTAATGATATTTTGATGAAACTACCTCAAAACATCTCTGAAATAGCCATTTCAACCTTTCTGGCCCAATATGTTAGCTTAAATTGAAATGGAAGTAAAAGTGTAAAACCTTAAATTTTATTATTTTAGTCTTTTAAATAAATGAATACATTTAAACATATTATATATATAGCCGGTTACCGGTTATAACCGGTTTCACTATTTTCTAAAACCGGGAACTGCTCCTACATAACTGGTTACCGATTATTTCCAACCGGATACCAAACCGGTTGGCCGGTTATCCGATTACCGGTTGATACCCGATTACCAGTTACTAGCCAATTATAACCGGCCGATTTTACACCCCTTAGTATTATCTTTACTAAGGGCAGTTTTATATATATATATATATATATATAAATGAATTTTGACTCTTGGTTAAAAGTTTAATTTCATGCACTTGTTTTGTCTGTTTGGGATGTGCAACTTTCACCGATTGTTGAAGATGCATGCATGACTAAGTCTCCATTGAGTTACTGTGGTGAAAGACTATTAATTATGCAGGCCGCATTCATTCTGCAAAAGTTAATGGATAAAATAGTAAAGTTAAAATTGACTGTTAAGATTATTTTATTTTGGAGGTAACTGACGTCCCTTAAGGTTCATACAAGGATGACAATAAATTATATATATATATATATATATACAGAGAGAGAGAGAGAGAGAGAGAGAGAGAGATTCTTCCAAGTCATGAACACGTTATATATGTTCTCAAACCCTCTGTGCATCTATTATGTTCATGAGGGATTGAAACGCCAATAAAACATCAATCCCACGTTTTTTGTCCATCTTTTTGTTGTTTGTTTCTATCTACAAGCAGACATGTTTCTTCACTAAAACTCACATGAAATCCCCTTTATATATATATATATATTTGACGTGAGTTTGCTCTAGCTCTAGCTCTAGCTTGCTTGGTTAGCGTGTTGAACTGCTTAAAACGTGGAAACCAAAAAAGCATGCCAATTAACCTGCCTTTTGTTGTGAACTCTTTGTTAATTATCGGCCTCTCTCTACTTCCTCCATCTCCTTTGCTTTTTAACTGAAAGTTGAGCACCTAAAGCTGTTCTTCAGGCACCATTAATAGTCACTCCTTTTAACTCAAAGTTTCAGGAGCTGATTAAGCTGGGTTTTCCGATCCCTTCACAAAAAGCCACTGATCAATATGAAAGGTAAATTCTCTTTTTCTTATTAATTCCTCTCTTTATAAATATTGAATGCCCAGTACGTAGTAAATTAATACTTGTATTTTCTTCTTCATATTTCCATGGAAATGTCATGAATACATAGATAAGAAAGTGATTATTATTATTATTATTATTATTTTCCTTTCAACGATAGGCTAGCTAGAACAAGCATACGCGGGCTAAGGTCGCTCCGTTTGTTAATATGTTTTGTGTTGTTTGTTTGTGTTTTTATTTTGAGAATATATATATATATAGGATATTTTAGATAAGATTTCATGCGGTAATATATATTTTTCTTCAATTATGTGCAATACTTCCAAATCTCAACTAATTAAGGGCATCACACAACCTAGCTTGATTGGGGTCGTTAGTAGTTGAGACATGAAAGATGATAACCGGTTCATGCTTTTTTTGTTCCCATAACTAATAATTAAAGAAAAATATTTTTAATGATTTAAAACAAAGGCATCTATGAATTTCTATGAGATGATTTAAACCAAAGCCAATTGTTTGTGCGAAGTGAAAATGATCGAGATTCCAGGCTATCTGGAATATATATATGGGTAGGCCTCGCAGTCTCGTCTTTTCACGGGGTTGTCAAATTACATGCAATTTGAACAACACTTGTTCCGAACAAACCCCACACCTCAAGCTGTCTAAAGATAGATGGGCCTTACAGTCTCATTTCTATGAGGCTGTCAAATCGAACAACCCGGCCAATTGCAAGAAATATTTATCCTAATCCTAACTAATGAGAAATAGAAAGAGTAGCATATATATATGCATGCCCATATGTATATGTTTGCTTCACCAATATTTGATAATATCATGCTATTATGGGGTTGTAATTAAAAGCATGCATGATTTACGGATTTAGTAGTTCCAAAACCCTTGCTCTTTCCTACTCTCCAAGCAACTTGTAGCGTCTCGCTAATGCTGTGCTTGCTTGGCGGCCACGCTTGTCACGACGTTAAGAGGTTGTCATAAATTGTGGACTACTTGACAATTATGTCAAACATTTGTCCAAAGAGTTTGACAACCTGTCCCTTTTTCTCCTTTGACAAGTGCAAGTGCAACCCCCCCCCCCCCCCCCCCCCCCCCCATATTTGTGCCAAAAAAAAATTAATATCAATACAAATTTTGCTTGTTACAAAGGAAGCATCCTCCCCGGCCCAATCAAAGATCTAACCAAAAATTAAAATAAAAAAAATTACAAAGAATTGAATGCTATCAAAAAATTTTGCTTGATAATGCTTTTTGTTTTTTAGCTGAAAAATAGGTTGAACTTTACTTAAGGGTATCGAACTTTCATTCATTTTGAAAGAAGATACTATAACTTCAAAACGTCTCAATTAGAGGTCTTCCTTTATGATTTTCTGTTAAATCATATTAAAATTTTTAAAAATACCCCTCATTTTTTTAGGAAAAAAAATAATCTAGGATTTAGGTGTTGGTTATAATTTAGCGAAATTTGTACATACTCATGCCTGAATCTTTCAGATTTTTTATAATTTTTTTTTTTTAAAAAAATAAACACATGGGTATTTTGAAAATTTTGATAAAATTTAACGGAAGACTCCTAATTGATACTTTCCTAAAAATGGGTACTCAAAATTGAGACGTTTTGAAGTTCAGGTATTCTCTTTCAAAAAAATGTGAAAGTTGGATAATCTTAAGTGAAGTTATCCGTAAAAAATATTATAATGTGATATAAAGGTGAAATCAGACTTAAGTATTTTGTCTTTACTTTTATTTTTTTTTTTGCTAAAAAGCAATTAAAGTGCAAACCTGATCAAGAACATTATCAAATGAATCTCTCAGCATCCATTTAACGATGAAAATAAATATAAATTATCTTCTCATCTATCTATATATATATATATATATATATATATAAATTGTTCGGTTGCTTTTTTCCCCTTTTGTTCCTTTTCTTTTTGTTTTGTTGATTGATGGGGTAATTGAAGAGATGAAAGTTAAAAAGGCATGATAGTCGGTGTCTTTAATTTGTTCAACTTTAGAAGGCAGAATTGAGCCAAAGGGCAGAATACACCCTTTTTCTTTTTTTTTGCCTTTTTTTTTTCTTTTTTTTTTACTGTAGTAAATTAATTGCATGGTGTTGTGCTTCACGGCCTTCACGTTTTATTAATTTCTGTGTAATTACCCTTCCATTTCTGGGCCCAAAGAAGATTGCCGGCCAGATATGACCACTGATTGAAAGACACGTTTCACCGGTAGACAATTTTGCAATTTGATGACCAAGATCGTCCCTTTTACTTTCCTAACCCCATAAAGTTCACTTAAATTACCAAAATACCCCTTACGATAGCAAAACTTGCAAGGCAAGGGAGAAGATTATTTGAGAATTCTTACTATTACGTGTCTCCTTTGTTTATTGCCTTATTGGGTAAGAAACTATGAGAATGGCAACTCTTATTACTTTCCCGAACATGAGAGCCCTCTCCGACGGCCTATCGGATTAGAATTTTAATAATTATTTATTCTAAAATTTATTTGAATATGTGAATTTTATATGAATTTTCTCACATTATAAGACTAAAATTATTAACAATTTAAATAAATAATTATAAGAAATTCTTTTACTTAAGCGGCTACTTCTCTGCAAAGGAGAGCCTTATCGGACAAGCTATCGGATTAGAGTTTTATAAGAATTCTTTCACATTATATATGCCTAAATTATTAATAATTTGAATAAAAAATTACTATAAATCATTGTGAAAGCCCTCTCCCAATCCCTACAATTTTTTATAGCTCTCGTTGTTGGGCAATCAAAATGTTGAGAGTTATTTGGGTCCCACTTCTGAGGGCAAACAACAAGAAGATGATGCTTTAACTGGAAGCTAACGACCCAGCAATGAGCGTGCCTCAAAACAGCCCTACAAGTTTGTTTGTCCCACTTCCCTAATCAACCTTTCCTGATTGATGAATCATGGCATTTAATCATTTGCGTCAAACTTGGGTCCTACTCAGAAAATTTGTGGGATCCTACCTTTTCTCTTGATTGATGAATCATAGCCAAATCAATGGCCCAAATCATTTGGGTCCAACTTGGATCCTACTCCCAACCTTAATCTAGCATATCATTTCTCTTCCTATTTTGCCCCTTTATTTCTTTTATACAGCAAACTTGGACTCCAGTCCTAAAAGCATCGTCAAGCATTCCGACACAAAATCCCCCCCCCTCTCTCTCTCTCTCTATCTCTCTCTCTCTCTCTCTCTCTCGGTTTCTGTAACACAAAAAAACTTGAAAAGAGTGGGAGTCCAGAGAAAGGTGACAAACATATGCATGTCTTTTGAGAATTAAATAATATTTGCAATTTGCATGGAAATACGGAGGCTGGTCAATTTTGCAAGAGATCTTGTTTATGGAAGAAAGCTTGTGCCTTGTGCCCAAAGCACACCACCCTTTTCCTCTCTCTCTCTCTCTCTCTCTCTCTCTCTCTCTCTCTCTCTCTCTCTTTTCTAGTTTTGTAATCCAAAGCAAAGAAGCAAAGCATCTCGGCCTCTCTCACAAACCGCCCCATTCTCTTGCTTTCCCTTTTAAGTATAAGCCTTTCCTTTGCTTGTAACTCTGCTGATGCTTGGTCGTTAATAAGGTCAAAAAGGTGATGCATTTTGTTGTTTTGAGCTCTCTGTTGGACCAAATCTTCCATTGTGGTTGTCGTGTTTATTTATATGAGAAACCAATGATCAATGTGACTGTTCATTAACCTCTTCCCAAATTTGTCTCATTTCATTCCTGGGTTTTTGTGATTACACTCTGTTTAGCCTTTCTGGATTTGGGTTTTCATTAACGTGTGATTGTCGGTTTGAGCACTTATACTCCACTTTCCTCACCCATTGATTCTTTTACTTTATTCTTTAGATATTTTGCACTAAAGCTGTAATCTTTAGGAACTATTATGCCTTCTGGGTTTCATTTTCCTTAATTTCGCTTTCCACTCTGATTATTGTTTCATTAGGACTCTTGTAGGTTCCTGCTGTTTTTACTTCAAAATAAATTTTTATTTTTATTTTTTATTGTACTCTTAATTTGACAAGAACAAAATTTTGTTCAAGTTTCATTTGATTTTTGCATTCCTGTCGTTTTTTTTTTCTCCTCAAATTCCCCTTTTGTTTTCTTCCCTGCTTGAGAATTTGGGAAAGTCACCCATCATTCCAAATCATAGTGAGTGAAGAATCAGAGAAGGAAATGTAACGCCATGAGTTTTTCAACAGGACCCTCAAAAGATTCTTGGCACCCAGTCATGGCTTCTGATACAACAACTTCAAGTTACTGGCTGAACTGGAGGGTGTTGCTCTGTTCCATATGGGTCTGGATTTCCATGGTTTTCGCACTCTTTCTGATATGGAAATACGAAGGTTTCCGCAAACGCAGTCCCGGAGAAACCCAGCAACAAGAAGAAGCAGGAGCTTTATATGAGGATGAAACTTGGCGGCCATGTTTGAAAGGAATCCACCCTGCTTGGCTGCTAGCATTCAGAGTTTTTGCTTTCTTTGTGCTCTTAGTGCTGCTCATTGTCACTACTTTGACAGATGGAGGCGGCGGTCTATTTTACTTCTACACTCAGTAAGCTGTTCTTCGTTCTTGAGATTATTTCGTACTTCAGAAAGATCTGCATAATGATATGCTTTGAGGAATTTGTTTGTGTATAATTTTATTCTAATTCAACATGTTTTTTTTCTTCTTGTTTTTCTGGACAGGTGGACTTTTACATTAATCACCATTTATTTTGGGGTATGTTTTGCATCTTCAGCAAGCCTTCTCTGAAATTGTTATTTAGTTAATATGATTCATTCCTTTCTCTACCTATATCAATGCTTGAATCTCTTTCTTATCTATATTTTTTATTTGCTTGTGATCTCAATTGCCATGACTAGCTCGGATCGTTGCTCTCCATGTATGGGTGTTACCAATATCATAAGAAAGCTGGTGGTGACAGGGTTGGTAATGTAGAGGGAGATGCAGAGCAAGGTACTGGTGGGGCTACTACACATGGGGAAAATTCTAAAATGTCTGATCCATCCAAAAGCTCTGGCCCCCATGAACAACATAATCTACGCAAACCTGCAGGCATCTGGGGTTATGTGTTTCAAATAATTTTCCAGGTAATTTTTTCAAAAATAAGCTGCTGAAGTTGGAAAGTAGAATGGCTTTGTTTTCTTCCATGCTACTAGTTTTGACATTTTCTTGTTCTTGTAAACAGATGAATGCAGGTGCTGTTATGCTCACAGATTGTGTCTTTTGGTTTATCATTGTTCCTTTTCTTACAATGAAAGATTACAACCTAAATTTTGTAAGTATCATCTAGAGCTTCAATATAATTCTTTGTGATATTGTATTTGATTTTTATCTAAATAATAACCCTTCTCAAGTAATTTTGGTGGGATAGATAGTCAACTAGAAGCAGGAGTCTGTGGAATGAATTTATTTTACATCACATCATGAATCATTTTTACCTTCCCTGAATAAACCCCAGAATCTTGTACCACTAGACAGAGACCTTTAATGGTTTAACACTCTGCCAGCAGGCATTGCATCTTCCTAAAATAAGACCCATCTCCTTTTTAACTTGCAAATAGGACTCTTTTCTCCTTCCCCTTATCCCTCTCTCCATTCTACTGTGAATACTGATCATAAAAACCCGTCTTTTCCTTTTTCATTACTGCAGCTGATTATAAACATGCACACAATCAATGCTGTTTTCCTGCTTGGTGACACGGCTTTGAATTCCTTGGTAAGTTGTTGCAATTAGCTCAATCTGCTCCTCATTTTCCCACTCCTATCATGAATATACATTATGTGAAAAGTTGTTTTCCCTTTTCAGCGGTTTCCGTGGTTTCGAATCGGATATTTCTCCCTATGGACAGTCGTTTATGTAGTTTTCCAGTGGATAGTTCATGCTAGTGTCAAACTCTGGTAAAAGCTTCATCTGTTATCTTTTTATTATCAGACAAAAAAACGTCATTTTTGTTATCTAATAGGTAACTTCTGCCTTGACAAAAACAGGTGGCCATATCCATTTCTTGACTTGTCTTCTTCGTATGCTCCATTATGGTACGTACTCTTAACCATTCACCTTGCAGTGTTCAGGACAAAATTCTGCTCTAAGAGTGCATTTGGCATCGCGTTTTTGCAAATCAAAAGTGCAGTTTTAAACCAAATGCTTAATTGCATTTTTAAAAAGCACGTTTTGAAATCACAAATCCGAACTGACCTAAGCCTCATTTAACGAGAAATTTTTGTACATATCAGTTCTTGCACACAAATTTGATGCATATTGAATCCATACTATCTTTACAATTTACATGCATCTGAAGTCATTCTGTCAAAAGCTGTATGTTGGGTTAAACAGACTGGTGGTTCTTCAGCATTGTGATCCAAATTCTTTTAAAATATCTTTTTTCTCTGCCATGAAACTTGCCCTCCTTCCTGATTTTTGTCCCAAAAGTTTATTTATTTATTTTTATTTTTAAATTTCTAACCCCTTTTCTTTTTGGCTGTGCTGGAATTTGAAGGTACTTGTCGGTGGCAGTAATGCATATCCCATGCTATGGCATCTTTGCTCTGATCATGAAGCTGAAACATTTTGTGCTGTCAACCAAGTACCCGCAGTCCTATCAGTGCATGACATAAACTGGGCATAGAAACTTTCTGAAGCAAAAACAGAAGTATTGATACATGTCTTGAACAAAAATTCATAAAAAAATATACAAAAATGGTCAAACAAGGTAGTCTTAGATTGTTCATGTATCCATTCCAACTGGAATGGCACAGATGTAATAACAAATAGTTCTTGAGAGAAATTAATTGAGAAATACTTGTTCCTCTGACCCTCTCCTCTATATGCTCTGCAACATTTGCAGTTATTTATTTATTTATTTTAATGTGAGAGATATAAGAATTTCAACCAGTAAAACTGAAAATCATATTGGGAACTGTTGTGATAGTGATATTCCTAGTATAATATCTGATTTTAGGTGGTAGAAGGAGTAAAGCTATATGCTACACTCTCATCTGTTTCACTGAGTTGATGTGACAATGTCCATCAGTTTTTGGATCAGCCTGTAGTATATAGCATTACTCATCTTAAAAAAATTAAAAAAAAAAATCCTTTTCAAAATTGTCCTAAGATATATATAAAAAAAAATATATCAAAATAAAAGCATTTATCCAGCTAAGCTTCCGTCTTACCTTTAAATTTGAGCTCACATTTTTTTTCTTCCTCATACTTTGATGAACAAGATATGATACGTTTACAACTTTTGTATAACTTTAACAACTTTTTTTAAGATCAACAATTGGATATTTATGACTCACATATAGGAAAACAGATCCAATTGTTAGTTTGAAAAAAAAAGTAGTTGAAGTTATACAAGAATTGTGTCAAGAATTGTACAACAATTATTTCTCTACTTTGAACCCATATTTCTTGACCCATCTAAGGGAATTTTAGATTACCGTAATTTTTATTTTTATTAAATGCATATGGGTTGCAAATTTTAATCTATTTTGGGATGAATGGAATAATATTTTTCAATATTTCAATTCCCTCAAATTAATCAATGATGATGCTTGCTTAAAAATTAATCAATTCCCTAAAATTGTTCCCATTCAAATTCTCCACCATGTCAATGTTTACTGTAAAATTAAAAAGTGAGATATTGACAACCATTGTGGTCCGTCATGAATTGGGGGGGGGGGGGATCCCTTCTCCATTACTGCACTATGATCACGATGTATGCTCCTTGCGTGTGCGCCTCCCTAAAATGAACAATTAAAAATGAAAAATGAAAAATAAAAAATGGGGTGTTATATCCTGCCCTCGACTTTTCCTCCCTTCTCTCCATTGTTGCATCTATTACGTTTATTTTATTTTTCTAGTTTTATTTTCCTTGTCAATTCTTTTTCTCAGCATAATCTATTTTCCACAGGCAATTTTAAACTGTTACAAAAATATCCCTATAAATTGAAAAAAAAAAAATAAATTGAAAAAATAAAAGAGGCTGCAAAATTCTTTTTATAATTTTTTGCAACATCCTCCTTCCTTCCATGACTCAAAATGATAAAACATACTCCATAAAATAAAAAAATGACTTATATATATAGAGAGAGAGAGAGAGAGAGAGAGAGAGAGTATTTTTGCCATTTTGTATGCAAGGGAGACATTGCAACCCCTACTGTAAAATGGAAGGACATTGCAAAAATTAAAACATTATGACATTTCAAAAATAATGGTAATTAGAAATGGATAAATGTAGCTTCCCCAAAAATATTAGAACTGTATTCGAGTTGAGTATTGAATGTTCAAGCTTGACTCATTTAATTTTATTTTGAACACGAGTCGAGCTCAAACTTATCACTGAGTTAGATATTCTGTTCAAGCTTTGCTTATTTAATTTTATTTCGAACACAAGTCAAGCTCAATCTTATCACGAGTTGCTCAATTAACTTATTCATTTTTTATATAAAGTAAATATCATGATTGTTTACATTTTCGTAAATCCATACCAATCATTAATTAATTAAGTATTGTTAAAATTTTATCATTTGAGTTCATTAAATAAATTAACTTGAATTTTAATAATATAATCTCCAGTTTATATATATGTATATAAATTCATTATGCACAAACACAAATTACGCACGTGCATACACACACATATAATTACACATACTCACAAACACTCTTGTACACAGGAATCTATAAAATTAAACTCACAACAATAATTCAAGTTATATCTATCATATTAGGAAGATAATTCTTTTTTACTTAAGATGCTATTATTACAAAATTAAAATAATACGATTTTTTTTTTTTTTTGTAAAAATGAAGTTATATGAGTTTATACAAGCTTATCCAAGTCGAGCTGAGTTTATACGAGTATATCTCTTTTAATATTTGAACATATTATTGTCTTCACGATTACTGATACAAAAAAAAATAAAAAAAAAAAAAAAAAAAAAAAAAAAAAAAAACTCTTCCCTTTTCTACAACGGTATACTGCCCAAGCCAGGACTGGGTACTGAATACACTACCCATGGGTACAAAAAATGAAGTATGATATTTTCAGATGTAGAAACAAAAATGATACAAATTCAATTATAGGTGATCACAGAGAAGTGCTTGGCATGGAACCCATTAAGATAACGTTGTCACTGTCTTTATGCTCCCTTGTCTTTTCCGGTTTTGCCCTTGCAAACAGTCCAGAGAACAATCCGACAGACAAACCAGAGTCAGATCTCTTACCCAACAAGTCCAAAGCTCTACTAACCTCACCACTGGCCCTGTAGCTTACACTCTCTTCCACCCTGAGGTGTGCCCCACAAGGGCAGTTTGTGAGCTTTCTGAAGCAAGGCTTATGGAATAACGATTCACAAGATGTACACCTTTCAACCTCACCTGCCTGTTGATTATTTTGCAGCTCAGACTATGTTATTATAAGAAAACTACACAGTATTTCCTTTTGAAACACATAACTAATCAAACCAAAAGAAGTGAAGAAAGTATGTGATTAATTTGTGGTGTAAAACCATAGCCCACCTGAAAAGGGAAAATGAGAGCAGAAGGGTCATTACAAGCTTGTCGAGCACCGCAGGGTACTCCCACATCACAGCATACGAGGCATTGCTCTGTAATATGCTCCGTGATTTTCCTTGAGACGGTTTCCACCATCACAGGTAGTCCTGCCATAAGGGTTGATATACATTAGGAATGCATATAGATGTATTTAGAAAAGAAAACACACTAGGTCAATGTTTTATACGCTGAAAAGATCATCAGCACATGAAACATTTCAAATGATTGAATTCACAAGGATCCTTTTTTTTTTTTTCTTTTTTTTTTTTTGAGGTCAAAGTTATATGTTAAGATGTGGCAGATTTGATCTTCGGGGAAAAAATCCAGTTTACAGGCTATGACAACAAATGATTATCATCTTCCAAAAGTTCGTATAATGCTGCTCTAACCAAAGGTGGCAAATTGGTGGAAAAATGCTGACCTCTATAACAAAAATGTAAACCAACTTACTAGAAAAGGTAATTAATTGCACCTTAAATGTTCCATGGACATGGAAGTCTTTGGTTATGTTTCCACACCATTTAAAAGGAAAAACTGTATGATAATAAGTAGAATCAAAACTGTGGTAGATCATCAAATCAACGAGTTTATATCAATATCACATATGGACAGATTGCAAGTGTTGTACAAAAATGCAAAATGAGGGCATGAAATTTTGTGAATTCCCAAGAAAACATGAATTAGCAATAATCTAGTAATAAGAAGCTAACCTGCAAAGGGCCCTTTGGAAAGATCAATAAGGTCTCTAAGTGCAAAAAAATCATTGCTTTCAAGAAGATATCTTCGAGACCCAAGTCCTTTGTTGATGGTCCTACGAAATGGACAACGAACATATGGAAGCACGGTTCCTATTTTTTTCCTGACACCCATAACATGAAGCAGGGCCGGAACCTTTGAGAATAGGAAAGGATTAACCGCACTAACACAAAGCATGGGCTGCAAGATAAAACTCATTATCGACATCTATCAAGGCCTCCGATAAAGTTAACTTGAAATTGAAAAATTAAATTGACTTTTAAACGTGAAGTAAAAACTGGCTAAAAAAATTAATCTTGCATGTGCAGTACATCTCTTTTCTACTTCTCACTTTTTCTTAATCAAGTTGCTGATATGCATGTATATAATCATGATGCTCCTGCCCCAAACATAATTTTTTTTTTTTTTTATAATGACAAGGAACCCCTCCAAGGTAGGGCATTTCGTGTACCCACCACATTTAGGTAAACCTCGGAGCCATGTAAAGTGCCATCTCCACACGGATCGGATAATATTCCGGCTTCGCTGGGGGGCTAGCCCGAAGGAATTATTTGCACCCAAGGGGATTTGAACCTTAGACCTCATGGGACTACCACAAAGACCAATGCCCTTACCACTTGAGCCAACCCTTGGGGTTACCCCAAAAATAATTAAGTGCATAACATGTCCAAGTTGAGCAAAATAGGACTATAATATATAATTTAAGCCAAAGATAAAAGCTTGTTCTCTATATCCCCTCACAAAGCCATTTCAAAAATCCCCTGGAATGAGAGAGGCATCCGAGCTCAACGATTTATAAGCCTAATATTACAAACTCAGAACCCAAAAACAGTAAAACGACCCGTCAAACCCTCCCGACAAGAAAGCACCCACAACACCCAAAACCCACGTGAAACCCAAATCCCAAAAAACAGTTGAAGCCCCTGTCAAACACCCAAACCTGCCCCGAAAGCAGGGGGAGAGAGAGAGATGAATGACCTTAGACTTATAGCCAGGAAAAGGCAAGATGTTTAGACTAGTCACCAATCACATAAAATATTTTTTTAAAATATATATATATATATATATATATATATATATATATATATATGCTTTCAATGTCAACTATGAGCTTTTCTGCAATGCTGGAGTAATTTTCTTTACAAAAATGAGGCCTCAGACTTGGAGATAAGTAACTCTGTTCACATAACTTGGTCCTGCATACATGTGATATATCCTGCTTACCCCAACAACATCGAATCTTACTCATTGAATACATGTGATAACTAGGTGTTGCGTACATGTGATATATATTACAAGAAGTATATGTAACAATATTCTTGCTTTTTGCCAAAAAGAAAAAAGAAAAGGAGCACATAAACAAAACTATAATGTTCTTACTCAGTGAATCCTGATCATTTGTGTGCATTGAGAAGCTATAAATAACAACATTCCAAACCATGAGAGTGGGTGCCTGTCTCTGAATTACCTGGTCATGTATGGATTCCAGATACGATTTAGCCAGCTGAGAAACTGGATAGGGAGTAAAATCCCAATGATGCAAAACTCTTGCTGGTAAGACTGCAGTCTCATTTGTATGGCACGAAGAGCAATATAATTGAGAAGTGTATTCACAAAGTCGAGGCTTACCCCAACCAAATGTCTGTACAAAGTCTCTCATCAGTGTCTTTTCATCATCAAAATGTTTGTGGCATCCAGCACAGGAATAATGTTGAGCTTCTAGCATCTGTTTCATATGTTTGTATGGCTGGATTTCAACAATAAGTGATATAGTCTGCCCTAAAGTGGAAATGTTTTCTGTATCTGCCCTTCTAGCAAAAGAGGTAGACGGGGGCACCAGTGTATTTGACATAGGAGAACTGGGAAATGAATCTTGAGGGGACAAAAACCAAATCAATGCAGTTGGGGGACTGGATAAAAACTTGAAATGGAGAATTGAACGTAAACACTCTTGAATAAGAACACTTCTCTCTGCAACAACATCAGGAGAAGCATTCCCAAATATCTTTCTGGATTCCTTTTCTACAGCGGACCAGGGAGAAGGTAGAATCCAGTCTTGGTCAGCAAATGATGTTTTCAACTGACGATATAGAGTAAAAAAATCACGATATCGTCGTTCAACCTCCCATTGGTTGTTGCCGCTCCACACTCTTATTTCATACACGGTGTGTTCCTTCACTCCAACCAGTCTTTCACTAAAAGAGACATCCCCCTTCTTCTGTCTTGCACCAACCACTTCAACCCCATCAATTCTCAGTGGGTTCTGAATGAGTGGGGAAGCATCATCTGTACCAGAAGTAGAAGCAGTCGACCCACCATCTCTCAAAGGCAGAGACAGCTCTGACTGAAACATCCTATTATCCTGAGAGAACCTAGCTTCAGGAGTCTTGCCAGAGTCAAGTAAAACTTCTTCCATGTCATGTACAATCTCATTGTAGAATTCATCTATATCAAGATTTTCTGTCTGCAAAATGGAGTGAAAATAAGAAGTATACAACCTGCTTAACAGGTAATGTTGAAGAAACACACACAAGATTCCTAGATAACCACGAATGGTGGTTGATCAACTATACATTTGCACAAGGTAGTTGACACATCAACTAAGATAAAAGATCACCATATGTAATAATTTTAGCAAGCCAGAGTGCCAAGCAAGTTGCAACAATATCATACGAGCTACACCTAGGTAATAACTTGAACTTACAAAGCCCAATACAAATGCAAATTTGTTAATGGACAAACCAGATTCTAGGAACCAGAATGAACAGGAACTATTTGTTTAATTCAGTTCTTTTAAATTCTGGGTTGCAGCATCAACTTTGTGCATTTTGTATCTAAAGTATTTACGAGTTTCCCATTATCACCCAAAGTGACTCTTTTATAATACATGTAGATATCATTTTTAAGACCTATATCAATATATTCATTGAAGTATCAATATTAAAAAGAAATGAGAATCAAAGTGATTTAGTCTTTCAATTATAAACTAGAAAATTACAATAGGAACATTAGCAATCTACTTATCAAAAAAGAAAAATACAATCTAGTTATTTACTTGGCTGCAAACTGCGAAAAAAAAAAAAAAAAAAAAAACATGAGTACAGAGAAACTAATCACTGACCCGAATTGGTGGAGGATGGTCTTCAAAGAGATCTGTGGAAACAGGAGAATTGTTTGAAATTATCATCACCCTGTTTTCAGAAGCTGACGGGGATGGCATTTTATCATGGTCTTCAAATAAGTTGACGTTTATGTTTTCCGGATATACAGGTGAATGGGAACAAAGTTGATTAATTGTCACATCCAAAAGGTCCAACTTCTCTTTTGATTTACCCAAATCTTGATTTTCTAAAGCTCGACTGTCATCAATGCCAATAAATTCTTCAGTTGTCATAAACTGATGCTCCCTTTCCATGCCATTCTCCACAATGTTCAATTTCATCTCCACAGGTATTTTTTCAGCAAGTTGTTCCAGCTCCATTTGAAAGGCATTACTAGCAGAACTTTCTGATTCATCAGCAGCTTGAACTTGATTGTTGGTAACAGAAGTATCTCTGACATCTTCTTGTTCTGGTTCATGGAAATTTGAAAAACTGGTTGGAATCACGGAAGTACTTTCGGTATATCCAGCCAATTCATTGCCACCTTGAACATGATAACTGGCTTCAGGAATGTCTCTCACGTCTTCTATTAGCTCTGCTTCAGCAAAATTTGAAATACTATTTGGGTTCGGAGAATAGCTATCAAGATCATCACCCAATTCATAATCATCTTGAACTTGTTTCCTAGCCACAGGCATGTCTGTCACAACTTGTCCTTGGTCTATTTGACCAGTACTTGAAATCCCAATGGAGGTCTCAAAATTTGAATTCAGAATGTCCCCCCCAGTTGCAGGATGCTGTTCTTTCTGATCCTGGAATGCATCCCAGGCCAGAGAAGCCAGGGTAGTTCCCTCTGTTTCTTGCACAAAGTCATCCCAGTCTTCTGAACCAAATGCCACAGATGAGTTAATAAGCAACGGATTTTCATTCCCCGCTTTTGCTTCCTTACCATAATGCATGTTTCTTTGAACATAAAAGCGATCCCTACACTCATCATCCGTACCATAATTATACATCGAATCTTCACCCTCCGAATGCTCATATCTCGATGACGTCCCATCCTCCTCTTCCCTCTTTGTTTCCCTTCTATCAAACAGCAAATCAGATGGCAAATTCAACCCGTCATAGCAACCACCATCCCCTTCACCAACAAACCCAGATGACGAATCTACTCCAACCTCATCCCCATGTTCCTCACCAATGGCCTCTCTACCAGGCAAATTCTCAACACTAACTCGCAACATTCCTGACTCGCCTTGTTCTCTTGACCCTATAGAACCTTCTTCATCACCTTCACCACATCCACCTGCTTCACCCGAACCATCATCCCACCCTGCAACTAATCCCGACACACTCCCAACCTTCAAACCCATCATTTCATTTGACTTATCACGTCCCTCAGTATCATACAACTCGAACCCACTCTTTATCAACCTCCCTTCTTCCTTTACCCTTTTCCCATCTCGAAATTCAACATTTCTATCACCTAAACACTCGTTACCGCGACCCCAAACCCTCTGGTCCTCTCGATTCCTATCGAACAACCCTCCCAAACTAAAACCTTCCAAACCACTATCACTCCTCATAGACCCTAAAAACTCAGACTCTAGTTCGCAATCGTTAAACGTCGTGATCGAGCTACGCACACTCGGCGTGCCCATCGCCGAGTTCGCGCTACAGTAGCGCTCGAACTCGGACTCTCCGCACGACGAGTACTGCGACGGCGATGAGGGCTCGGGCTCGGGCTCGGCATCGACATCGCCTCCCCCGTCCGATTTGGGTTGCGGGAACGAATCGGGCGGGTCCGGAGATGCGAGTTCGGAGGCGGCCCCACGAGTACCCTCCCAACCGATCATCGGGGACTCAGAAACTCATACAATATATTTTTATTAAAGAAAATGAATGGAATTTTGAGGTGAAAAGAGAGGGAATCAAACCTCTGTAGAATGAACCGGCGGCTGCGATTTGATTCAGGCTAGGGATAGTCCTTGCGCTTGGATTGGTAGCAGAGGGTTTTGGTAAATGGTACGGGTTTGAATGATTGTTAGCGAGAAAGGAAGAGTTGGAGGAAAATGAACCCAGAGCGAGTGTGCGTGCGTGCGTGCGTGAGACAGGGGCTGACCTTTTGGCGCTGTGGACACTGGACAGAGACAAAACAAATTGATTAATTAAAACATTTGCAAATGGGGTTGGTTTGATTACTACGAAAATGTCTTACGTTGTTTTCGTTTGGATAACCATTCACTGTATTTTTGCTAACAAATTCTTGATACATGATATGGACATATTTGATCGGGTCGGTCCGATTAGCTAAAAATTTATTTGAACAATTTAAACAGACAAATGTTGTGAATTTCAATCCTTTTTTTTTTGGATTTTTTTTTTTATAAAAAAAAAAAATAATAAAATAAAATAAAATTATATCCCTAAAACTACTGTTCATTTGACAATATCCTCTCAAATTTTTAATTGGAATAATGTTATTTCTAAATTATCAAAAATTGTTAATATTCCCCTCAAGGCCAACAAAAAGACAAAACTGATCTTATAATTTTTTCAATAGGACAAAAATATTCATATAAATTTAAAAAGAAAACGAAAAAAAAATATGTTCACCCTTGGTTTTTATGTTTTTTTTTTTTTTAAAAAAAAAAATAGTATTTTATTTTGTTTTATTAATGCTATTTTTGTACTTACAAGAAAAATTAAAGGTATTTTCATCATTGGGATAAATATTGACAATTTTTTGTAGTACGGTAGAACATTATCCAAATTAAAAGTTTAGAGGAAACATTGTCAATTGAATGATAATTTGAGGGGATGCGTGAACTTTACTTTTTCTTTTTCTTTTTTTAATGTTCTCTCTTCTTGCTTTCTACAGTAATAATAACCAAAATAGAATTGGAATAATGTTATTTCTAAATTATCAAAAATTGTTAATATTCCCCTCAAGGCCAACAAAAAGACAAAACTGATCTTATAATTTTTTCAATAGGACAAAAATATTCATATAAATTTAAAAAGAAAACGAAAAAAAAATATGTTCACCCTTGGTTTTTATGTTTTTTTTTTTTTTTTAAAAAAAAATAGTATTTTATTTTGTTTTATTAATGCTATTTTTGTACTTACAAGAAAAATTAAAGGTATTTTCATCATTGGGATAAATATTGACAATTTTTTGTAGTACGGTAGAACATTATCCAAATTAAAAGTTTAGAGGAAACATTGTCAATTGAATGATAATTTGAGGGGATGCGTGAACTTTACTTTTTCTTTTTCTTTTTTTAATGTTCTCTCTTCTTGCTTTCTACAGTAATAATAACCAAAATAGCTATTGAAAAAGTATAACTCTCTACATTAGCTATTGTTTTTTCTATACTCTCTCCAACAGATTTTCTATTATACTATTTATTTTCTTTAAATATTATTTTTTGTGTAAAAGAGTGTGAAAGAAAGAGGGAGAGAGAGAGTGTGTGAAAGAAGAAAATGAAGAGAGAGAAAACAATAGAAAAAACTGTTTGTAATGTGAATAGTGAATATGCTCTTCTACCTATTTACTATCCACACTACGATAAAAAATTATATTCTACTAGAAATCTGACTATTATGAGTTATGTATATTCTGTTAGAGATATTCTAAAATTATATTCTGCCTATTTCTGAAATTTCTAGAGGAGTCTGTAACTAGGCACTGGATCCCTTCAGACCTGGAGAACGTGTGACGCTGGGTCGGGGTTTGGTGAACCAACAGGTCGCTCCTCTAGTTGAAGTATCGGGCCCCCTTTTTTGTTGCCCAAGTTACACCTTTGCATATTCCATAAGGGAGTTTTGCTCTACTAAGTAAAAAATAATTATTCAATTCTAACATCTTCTATTCTTAATAATAACTTTTTATTTTTCTTATGAAATACCTATCCTACCTACCAAACGAGGCCTTAGTAATGTTATCAAACTCATATCACTATCTTAAATATCCCTAAAGGAGTTTTTTTTGGGCATAAGCTGTGGGAAAAGCCCAACACTAAGGCCTCGTTTGGTTTGCGGATTAGACCCATGGAAAGGAATAGCTATTCCTACGGAATAGTTATTCTTTTGTTTGGTTGTATATTATTTAAGGGAATAGTTATTCCCACGGAATAGCTATTCCCTTACGAAGAGGAATAAGTATTCCACTCAAAAAGGAGTGGAATACCTATTCATTTCCTATGGGAATAAATTAAATTCGTATTTTACCCAAAAACCTCAACCTTCTCAACACCCAAGTCTCTTATCCCTCTCTCTCTCTGTTTTTCAACTCATGGTGTGTTTTGATACGAAATTTTGACAATAAAATATAATTCTGATTCTACTTTTTTCAGAAATAAATCATATTTTATTCAACTTTTTATAAACAAATCATATTTTATTCAATTTTTTCTAAAAAGTCAAATTTCAAAATTCGCAAACAAAATAAGAATTTAATTCTGATTTCAAAAATTCATCACTCAAGTGCACCATCAATATCTTTCTCCATCTCTGCAATTATATTCTCATCCCCCTCTCTCTGTTTCTCAACTCAACTTAATTTGTTGTGGGGTAGTTTTCTTCTTTTTCTTTTTTTTTTTTTTTTTTTTTTCCTCCTCCTATGATTTAGCCTACAGAATGCACTTAGACGTAGCAAAACGAGTACCTCTTAATATCGGGGGGACTCCAATTGCCTTGCGGAGGTTTAAGAAAAACTTTGTAAGCAAATAATGAATGCTTGTTACTGAAAAACAAATAAAAAATAATAAAATAAAAAGGGCTTTGTAGTTGTTTTTTTTTTTTATGATGATTATGTTTTTTTTTTTTTTTTTTTTTTTTTTTTTCTCTTATAAATCATTTTACTTTATAAGCAAAGAATGAATGTTTGTTGCTGGAAAACAAATAAAAAAGAATAAAATAAAAAAGGCTTTGCAGATGATCTATTTTTTTATTTTTTTATGATGGTGATATGATGATTATGTGTGTGTGTGTTTTTTTTTTTTTTCCTTGTAAATCATTTTGTAGCGTAATTGTATATGAAAAAAAAAAAACAAAAAAAAACAAAAAAAAAAACAAAAAAGGTCATAGTATGATTGTTTATGTTTCTTAAATAAAGAAAAAAAAATGTCCTCAAGAATATAAATTATATTTGTATTATAAGGGTATTTTAGAAAATTTGATTATAATATGATTCCATTCACCAATGTATTGCACTGTACCAAACAAAAGAATACATATGCAATGTTCTATTCCACCGTTACAACTAGGGGTGTAAATGAGCCGAGCTCGAGCGAGCCAGTGCCGAGCTCGAGCGAGCCAGAACCGAGCTCGAGCTCATTCATTACGAGCTCGAGCTCATTCATCACGAGCCCGAGCCGATCTCGAGCTTATTCATCACGAGCTCGAGCCGAGTTCGAGCGGTAATAATTAAGTCAAGTCGAGTCGAGCCGAGCTTATACGAGTTTAACATTTGTTCTTTTATTACCATTAATTCTACTTTCCATCAAAGTTAGAATTAATTAATAAGAATCATTAACTTCTCGTAGTTAATTAACCAACACTTTATTAAGGTGTATTAATTAACCATTAACCAACAATTAATAAAGGAGGATTAATTTACACATTAAGATCGAGTCTAATAAGTTGTCTTATGTGTCAGGTCATGTGGGACATTGAATTCTTACAAGAAGCACTTGTTATTAAAACATGTGATTCTCACATGTTAAGGGACACATGTTAATCTTATATGTGAGTTGTATTAAATTTCATACCTACTGGTTTGTAGGAAATTTATGTCATTTAATTATAAATAAAAAAAAAATGTAACAATAGTCAATATAAATATTAAGTTAAAACATTAATAATTATAATAATTATATTTTCATATGGTTCTATATATCAAATGATAATAATACCTTTTTTTTTTTTAAAGTCTAATGATAATTCTTAGATCATATGATTCATATCTAATGGTTATGTAGCACAAATGCACAATGTTATATCATATGATCTAAATTCTAATGATAACACCTAAATTATTATCATAATTAACACATTAGTAATTCCAATCGAACCAATCGACCAATCCTAATAACTTAATTTGGGATTATATGAATTACATTGTCATTATATATGAATAATATGATTAAGTTTAAAAAGTGTTATTATAATTCGTATAATTAATATGAATTCATACTTATGTATATAATCTATATACCTAATCATTGTATCTAAGACTCTAAGTATTATTAATAATTATTAGATACTTAAAATCTTACATCATACTTAATCAGTGTATCTAAGTATCTAAATACTTAATCATTTTATTTGTATGCTCATATGATCTTAGATTTTGAATCACGTGATGACGGTGATGTAATGATTCATAAGTATCTAATAATAATACTTATAAGTTATAACATTGAATATAGTGAATCAATAATTACATGTTATATGCTACAATGTTAATTATATTATTATATGATCATATAATCATATTATATTACATAAATAATATAATATGAATTATATGATTAAGTATTTGAATTGTCATTATATCATATGATTATATGATTAACAATTAAGTATTAATATTATTCACTTTTACTATTTTATATACATATTGATACAACCAAATAATTATAATCAATTAATATTTATTGACTATTTTTATTTGTTACTTAATTCATTCTTATATATAGTATATTGTACAAATAAGTTATATATTAACAAATTAAAACTTATTTTTAACATATATATATATATATATACGAGTCGAGCCTTAATAAACGAGTCGATCCTTATACGAGCGGGTTCACGAGCTTTAATCGAGTCGAGCCGAGTTTATACGAGTTTGCATTGTTTAATAATCGAGTTTGATTTTCGTGTTCACGAATAGCTCATTTAATAATCGATTCGAGCACGAGTCGAGTTTATTCGAGCCGATCCCGAGTAAGCTCACGAGTAGCTCAGCTCGTTTACACCCCTAGTTACAACCAAACAAAAGAATAGGAATAGTTATTCCATTCCACCTTCATCTATTCCCATGAATAGTTATTCCTTTTCCTAATGGAATAGACATTCCGCAAACCAAACGAGGCCTAATAGATAGATAGCAGAACAAATGGGGATTGGAGTTTATGTAATTGCCTGTCCTCAATGCAAGTAATTAAGAGATATTTTTGATTGAGTTCATATTTTTTAATAGTCCAAACATTTACTCGAACAAAATTATCAATTTTTTATTATTTATTTATATATTTATTTTATAGATAAGATCGATCATTTTCATAGACAAACACTATCATCTAAACCATGTTTGAACTGGTTCCAAATTACAATAAATATATTATAATATTTCGAAGAAAAAATCATTGGATAATTTGAGGAAATAAAGAAAAAAATAAAAATAAAAAAGCTTTTATAGTTTTTATTGCCCCAAAACGCTACACCAATTATCGTTTTTATTAACACCTGCTGACCCGTCTAAAACCCTAACCCCCAAAACCCAACTTCATTTTTTACCTCTTCGTCTCTCGCACTCTCAGAGAGGGACAGAGAAGAAGCCTGGCTGGTCATCAATGGCAATGGAGACAATAAGCGAAGAGTCTGGGCCCGAAGCCCTGCAGCGCCTGAGGGGCACGGACCCGCCGGTGTGGCTGGCGCCGAGCCCCGCGCTCTCTCAAATGGCTCGAGCCGCCTCGGAGCACCTCTTCGCGTCGCTCAGGCCATTCACGCCCAAAACGCCCTTCGACAAGCTCTTGACCAAGGGTTTCGACGCCGAGCAGGTATGGCAGCAAATCGACCTCCAAGCGCTTCCCCTTCTGTCAACTCTCCGCCGCGATGTGAAACGGTTCGAGAAGAACCCAAAAGAGATCTCGAAGCTCAAGAAGGTTCTAGAGGTTGCAAAGAAGGAACCAGAGGGTGGGAGGAGTGTCGTGGAAGAGGAAAGTGAGGATTTTGATGGATTTGATGAGGAATTGGATGAGGAGGAGGAGGAGGAAGAGGAAGAGGGGGAGAGGGGGAGTGAGGGTGGAGAGGAGGAAGAGGAAGGTGCAGGTGGTGGGATTGAAGATGGGTTTTTGAAGATAAAGGAATTGGAGGAGTTTTTGGAGGAGGATGAAGCTAGGGAATATGGGTTAAAGAAGAAGGACAAGAAAGAGGTGAAGAAAGTTGATGGGTTGGGTCTGAATGACGACGATGGTGAAGGTGAATATGAAGATGAAGATGAAGATGAAGATGATGAAGATGATGATGAGGTGGGGCTGTTTTTGAGATAAATTTCGAATAGTTTGATTGGTTCTTTTTGTTTTTTGTTTTTTTTAGAATTCTTAGGTTTCATCGTGGAACTGGAATTTGAGTCATTATGGAAGAATTCTAGTTCTTTCTTTTTCTTTTCTTTTTCTTTTCTTTTTTTTTTTGGTGTGTGTTAAAGATTATTATTGTTGTTGTTTTTTAAAGGTGGTTATGGTTTTGAATTGGTCTAGAAGATGCATATTTTTTAAGTTTTTTTTTTTACTTGATTTTGATGATATTTTTTGTGTCCTCTTAACTCATTGGCATTTTGTTCTTTTAGCTTGGAGATTTTGGGCATGGTGACGATGAAGATGCGGACAAGTTGGCGAGGTGCTACTTTGTTGTTTGCTTTTGGTTTTGTTCTTGTTCATTTTATTGTCATTGGTTATAATAAACTGCTCCAATTCGTTATAGTCATACTGGTATTCTTTAGGAAAATTTGAATTTTTCACGGTCATGTTATATAGTTGGAAAATGCAAATTCTTTAGAGTGATTCCGCTTCTATTACCAAGGATGTATCATTGTAGTGCATGGGAGTGTATGTTTCAAATTCTAGACGAGAGATTTTCTTGGGGAGTTTATTTTGAAATTCTAGATGCTAGATTTTCTTAATGTTTCTTTTTCTGGGCTTTACCCATGCATATTTGGTTTTCAGTTATGGAGATTTTTTTGGCGCTAAGAAGAAAAAGGCTGCCAAACAAAAATCAGAATTGAAAGATGTGTCAGAAGAGTCAGACATGGATGATGAACAAGAAGAAGATGATAATACATTTGAAAATAAGGCATTGTTTATTTCTATATGCTCTTTACAGTTGAACAAAGTATATGTGCATCGTGCTTATTAGTAGTGAAATCTCACTCATAAGCAGGAATATTTGTTGAAATAAATCTGATTTATTTATATTTTATTTATAGAAGCAAGAGACTGTTTCCACCCATGAAAAAGAACTTGAGAAGCTTCGATCTACAATAGAGCAGATGGAAAAAGCAAACCTGGATCCAAAAGCGTGGACTATGCAGGGAGAGGTTATATCATCATTCTGAAAATCTATTGTTAGACAAACTTGCACGGGTTACAATTGAAGTGAATGTGAATACGACTCAGATCCTTGCATCTATGGTTTATAACAACAGGTAACTGCTGCAAAAAGGCCATTGAACAGTGCATTAGAGGTTGATCTTGATTTTGAGCACAATGTGAGACCTGCCCCTGTAATCACTGAGGAAGTTACAGCATCACTTGAAGATTTGATAAAGAAAAGGATCCTTGAGGTAGACTCCATTTGTTTAGTACATATTAGTTGGAATTTCACTATTCTGTCATCAAATTATACTTTTATTTGTGTATTAGACAGGGATAGTCATATGCCACCAGGAAAAATAGGAAGACATTGCCTTTTGTTTTATTTGACATTACCTATTGCAACATTAGTCGCTGTTGTGTAGATCTCTTCGGGATACTAATCAAAAGCAATCTTGCTATGATGTTTTTAGGGGCGGTTTGATGATGTTCAAAAGGCTCCCATGTTGCCCTCTAAAGCACCGAGAGAAGTTAAAGAGTTGGTAAATATTGTGTCCTGGAATTGTCAATTTTGTGGTTTGGTTTGTATCTAGTTTTTATCATGATGATAGAAATCTCTTATTCAAGCTCTTTTCCTGTTGAAATATGCAGGATGAGAATAAGAGCAAGAAGGGTCTTGCTGACATCTATGAGGTTTGTATTTCCCGACATCATCCATTATGGAATTACTCTCCCTGTCCCACCTCTCCTTTTCGTTTTTCCTTAACTTCTGGTTATGTACACTGGATCTTTAATTTGTGACCTTTAGTTATGAAGTTAATAATATGGTTTTTTCTTCCTTAAATTACTTAAAGTTTCAAGCATTGAACAGCTATCTTTTCAATTATTTGCAGGAAGAATATGTTCAGAAGACAGATCTGGCTTCTGCCCCGTTGTCATTCAAGGATGAACAGAAGAAAGAGGTGCGAATTTTGATTGTTTTTACGTATATATTTACTGCAATTCCTTGTTATTCAATTTTTGTCAATTATTGTATCCTAGTGTCCTCATGATGCTGTATGAAAGACTAGGACTTTGGAACTTCCCATTTAACAGTCTTTTTTTTCTTCTTTTCTTTTCTTTTCTTTTTTCTTTGCTCCTTCCATACTTGATGTTTGAAGGTGTTATCTTTGATCAGGCAAGTATGTTGTTCAAGAAGGTTTGCTTAAAGCTGGATGCTCTTTCTCATTTCCACTTTGCTCCCAAACCTGTATGCTTCTCAATCTCGATCATTTTAGTGAACATATAATTTAGGCATTATGTTACTTATCAAAAAAATAATTTTAGGCGTTATGTCATGAACGTTTTTTGTGTCCTTGTCTTTGTTTCTTATGTGTTGTTTTGGACAGGTTATAGAGGACATGTCTATACAAGCAAATGTCCCCGCTCTAGCAATGGAAGAGGTAAAGAATTTGCACATCTTCACTTCATTTAATTTGCTCCTTATTTAACAAGCAAGTAAAATATGTGGCATGTCTTCCCCTGGGCAGATTGCACCTTTGGCAGTCTCGGATGCAGCTATGCTGGCTCCTGAGGAAGTGTTTAGCGGCAAAGGAAAGATTAAAGAAGAAGCTGAGCTTACGCAGGCAGAGAGAAAGAGGAGGAGAGCTAAAAAGAAAAGGAAAATTAAAGGTAAGGTTGGATATTAGGTTCTTTCTCTGGCTCTTAAAATGCCAATTTTCTGTCTTTCTTTTTTGGTCTGCCATTATTGCTCGCTCAGGCAAACTGTTTGTTTATTTCATTATGTGTTTTCCTTTGAGTTTCATATGCCAATTTCCAAGTAAATTATTAATTTTGGGATACATAATTACAGCTGAGGCAGCTAGACGAACTGCAAAGAAGCCACGAGACAGCACATCCCTAAACCATGATCATGGTAACTTATTCTTTTCTTTTCTTTTTTTAATCTTCTTCTGACTTGAGTAACTATCATTTAGGAAATTAATCAAGTATCATTCCTTACCCTCAAACTTTCTAAAACTGGCAGACAAAGAAGGAAAATGAGATCTTGCATACGAGAAAAGTGCAAGGGGCTCCTTAAAGCCTTCCTACTTCGATTGTGGTTGCAACTCAAGGACAGCTAAGATAAGGGAAAGCCAGAGAAGGAAGGAGAGGGTGGAGTTTCTCCCCCAAACATCGCATTCCCCCAGTTGTAGCTTACCCTTCTGACTTCTGGTGGAATTGTAAAGAAACCCACATGAAAGAGGATGAAAAGGGTTGAAGCATCATATCTTTCACTTGTCATCTATTAGAATTCTGAGGTGATCAATTTTTGTTATGTGATTTTGTCTCTAAATTATTTTGCTATCCTGGGTGCATGCAGATCCTATTGAACAAGTATATTTCTTTATGTCAGTTACATTCTTTTATTCAAGCGTACATGCTGTTTCTGCAGAAGCAGTGCCATTTGTTTAGCATTAGCTTCTAATCTTTTCTGCCCGGATGACTAGAAAACCGCTCTGATGCTTTCATCTTGCCCTTCTAATTAGTTCAACATTGGGAAAATCCAAGGAAAAGTTGGTTCTATTTGAGAATTTGCTATTTTCAGGACTTGGGACTTCCTTTCTGTTGAGGGAATTCAGATCCTCTCCAGTTCTACTGGTTCCTTAACTTCCTTTAAAAGGAGGGGTAAATTTTTTTTTTTTAAAAAAAAAAAAATAGTGAAATAACAATTTTGCTCCTCATTTTAAAGGAACAGGCTCTTCTCCAGTTTTCAATTTCTTCTTGAGAATTCTTGAAATGGTAAATAACCCTAATTTTAATATCAGGATAACTGCTTAAATTAATTATTTCTTATCAGTTTAAACTTTTAAAATAAATAGTTATTCAACACCGGGTATTACTGCATTTATCCCACAAACTACATCAAATATGATCTGAATTTGGGTAGCTAACTAAGTGGTGGTCAATATTTTCCACACCCGTCCTTCAAACTGTGACCAACCAATTTATCTGGAGTCTCCAGTCTCCCTCACATTCTCACCGCAAACCATAAAATGAAACTGTGCCGAGAAATAATCTTACCATGCGCCACAAGTCTACCACAACATCTCAATCAGGAAATGTGACCCCGTTTGACAACCCCTTCCATCTCCCCTTCTCTTATTTTCACTTCTCTAAAAAAAAACCATTACCTTCAAAACATTTTAAGTTTTTTTACTTTTTATGTCACATTAATTTTTTGTTACTATTGAAATTAAAAAAAAAAAAAAATCCAATACAATGAAATTTTTTTCACTTTTCCATGCATTTTTTTTTTTTTTTTTTTACTTTTCACTTTTTCATACAATTTTTTTTCTTTCACTTTTCCATCCATCCCCAGGTGACAGGAAATGGTACTGTGCAGATCCTGGAATATATGAATATATCTCTGTATTAACAGAAGAAAATTACATCAAATTTCTTAAGAAAAAACGACTTTTTAGGACTCTATTTGTGGCAATTTTGTTATTGGAGAGAGAGAAGAAAAAACCTACAGTAAATCAAATAACAGATACTTTTTTCTTCATCATCCACCTCTTTTTGGCATTTTCCATTGCATACTCCTTCATCCTCAAGAGTTCAACGAAGCATTGGTGATACTGCGTATTAATTGCATCCAGCTCCAGCTTTAGCTCATCATGCTGCTTTTTTTCTGCCAGAGATAGAGAACATACGCTCGACAAGCCAGAGTTCTCTGCAGGCTCATTAATCAAAATAGATTCACCAACATTAGCTTCATCACTCTTCTCCGTATGCCCACCATGATCATAAGCCCCATACCCATTTGAACCTTTATAGCATTCATCAAGACTAGAACAATCAGACTCTAAAGCGTTGTCATTAACAGCATCTGAGGCCATTGAGGCACCATACTCGGCTGATATGTCTGAAAAGGTTGATTCTTGATCGTCTTCATCTTCTACACCGGCCATTTGTGCTAGAACATGGTGCTCAATAACTGCCTTGGCAAGAGCCTCTACTAACCCTAAATTCCCACCTATATGAAGTGCAGGAGAATTACCAACTGAACAGTTTGCTTCATATGAACGATTCTCGACTAAAGATTTCCATCTTGGTACAAGCTTGGCAATCAAGTTGTCGATTAACTCGGCAATGACAGCCACATCTTCTTTTGACAAATCAAGTTGTTCAACCATCTCCTCAGCTATTGAAATTGCAGTATCAGAATCAAGATAAACTGCAAAATGGATGTTTCTCACCTGACCTGTTAAAACAAAAACAATATATAGTTAGCACTTGAAGAAAAGAAAGAAATCTGATTCTACAATACATTTGCTTACCACAGAGATCAGCGATGCGAAGAGTCAATGAAATCGTATTGTCATCGATTTTCTCCCCTTTTAACCTAAACTCATTATTCGCAGTAAACCTCTGAAATTCTAGAGTTGAAGAGTTAGAAGTTCCATTGATGGTTTTTGTACTAGAGCCAGCAGAAAGCATCTTGCAGTTAGAGTCTATGTCCATGGCATGAGATTCAAGCTGTAGTGGGTTCACCAATACGGGCAAATTATTGGATAACCACAGGGAATCACAAATGAGATCCTTCGAATTTCCAGTTGCAAGGAATGGATCTTTCAGGAGCTCCATTGCTGTTAATCTCATAGATGCTGGAACCAGACACTTCTCTATGAACTGCTTAACTTGGGGGTCATTCACTTTACCCAGGGAAGCAGGCTTTATGCCCTGCAGGAAAGGAATTTCAAGAGAAATATTACAACAACCTTTTATGAAGCAAAGCACGAATGATATATACTGTAGGAGGTCGCCAACTTACAGTAGTAACCTTCTTGTATATTTGAGCTGGATTTTTGCATTCACCATATGGATATTCACAGGTAACCATTTCTAACATGCACATGCCAAAAGAATATATGTCGACAAGATTATTATATTCCTCTTCATAAAGCTCTGGTGCCATGAACTCAGGAGTGCCTATGCAAAAAACAAATGAAAAACAAACTTCAATTAAGAAGGTTAAATCAAAATCATAACACTTTTGGAGAAAGGGATGTAAATACCAATAACGCTTCGGGCAATAGGCTGCTGCATGACAGTTGCCAATCCAAGATCTCCAATTTTAACTTCTCCATTGTTCCCATTAACGAATATATTGTCGCATTTCAGGTCTCGATGGATGATCGGAGGATTGTGGCCGTGCAGATAGCTTAAACCTTGAAGAATCTGCCTTGCCCAGTTCTTGATGGCCTTCATATCAACATTCATATGCTTCTTACGATATCTAAAACCCAATAAAACCATGAATGCCATAAATGAGCATTGAAGGCAGAAAATGAAAAAAAAAAAACAAAACAAAACAAAAAAGTACACAGTCAATGGAACTCACTGCCTCAAACTCCCAGATGTGAACAACTCTGTTATCAGGTTGATAGTCTTGTTCTTATCGTCTACCCAGGAATTATAGAACTTGATAATATTTCCATGTTTCAAAGATTTCAGCAGATGAACCTCTGAATATAACCTTTCCAGCTGTTCCGGTGACTGCAATACATCCTCAATGCTCACTTGGTTCCAAGCAACTTCTATTCCATCAATTTCATCAAATGCCTTGTATCTATATATAAAAACGGAGCCAAAAGAAGACAAATTCAAATAAACAAAAAAATTGTCTATTTTAAACAACTATCAACGTAAGAAACTAACTACTAAAACCATCAAGAAGAGAATTAAATAAGATAGGTCTAAGAACCATACACAGTCTTAAATGCTCCTCTCCCCAACATTTGATCATACTGAAAGAATAAAACCAAAAGATATGAAGATTATATCACTAAATCCAATAATATAAACAACTCGACTCAACAACAAAGCAAGCAAGATATTGAAAATGTTTGAGACCGTTTAAATCACAAAACTACACTACGGAATAACTATAATCCTGCTCAACATTCAAATTTTCATCAAACATATTTAAAATCCATCGAATTGGACTTCCCAAATCAAAATTTTCAATCTATTCATGTTCATTTGATACAGGCTACCAGCAAGAGACAAATTACTACCTTTATCTACCAAAGAGTTAAAGAGAAATGATATCAAAAGCTAAAATTTCAATTAAATTGTCAGCAGCCAAGCGAGGGCAATCACTGACAAATGCAAGCATAAAGATTTCGAAAATAAAAATCTCTGGCTTGAAAATGATTATTTAATTGAAATGACTCATCACAAATCGGAAAATCTTAATGCAAATTATTTAAAACATAATCCACTTAATTAACCTAACGAATAATTTGTCAAATTTGCGATGATTTCCCATTACTGGAAATCGAAACAACATCTTTTTTTAAAAAAAAAAAAAAAAAAAAAAAAACTATAATTCTATATTCTTTTCTTTGCCTTTAATTTTCTAGGGAAACAAACAGATAATGAATTCAAATCCTAGAATTATCCATACCCGTAAGTATCGTCCGGTTGGATCTTTCTCCACAACCTCACCATCCTCAGCCTGGGAATGCCGACCCTCACCAAAACCCATTGCTTCAAAACGACGGCGAATCCACCAACGGTTACAAAAAAACCAAAATTGAGAGCAAAAAAATTGCAAACCCTATTAAAGCAGCTGGATTCTGAACCCAAGAAGACAAAGAAGAAGAAGAGGCTTTTCCGAGAAGGCTTCACACGCCACCCCATACGAATCGAACGCCGGTTTTCGGAACCGGAATCGGCACCCGAGAAAACTCATCGACGACGAAGACTTGGATTCCATGTCCCAGTGTGGCTTCGCAATTGGGTCCCAAATCCTCAAACTATTCCCGGATTCGTCCATATCTCGATTATCTGCATCTCGTCGGTGCACTAAGAATGGCTATGAAACCGGCGCGATTGAAGGTTCAAAAACTTGGAAACCCAGAGCCAGAGGTAGGCGCGGTTGAAGCGAAAGCAGCGTGCGTATATAATAAAGCTTTTGAGAGCAAGAGGAAGAGCCCGAAATGGAAGAACAACACGGGATCATAGTCGTAATCATCTACAGCTTCCAACATCTTCTATCCAATAACAACACGTGATTCTCTCGCTGTCGGTTAATTCCTATCCAAATCCGAAATCATCTTAATCGATCGATACCAATGGTTTCCCGGCAATGCTCTTCATTATTTATATTAATTGAGATTATCAAATTTACTTCTTTTTTTTTTAATTATTATTATTTTATCAATTATATATATAAGTAATATTATAAATTAGAAATCATGACTCGCGCCTGAAGATCCAGCTTGGAGAAGAAAGATTTTTATTATTATTTTTATTATATAATATTTATTTGTTTTTGGATAAATTGTTTAATTAAATAAAAATAAAAATAAATAGCAAATAATTGTTTGGCCATTATTGCAGTTTAGAGTCAATCAACGAGTATTGCGGTGTATCATTTGTTTAGCCTCAACTTGTTGAGCGGTGATGCGGCTGATGCCCCACAATTTACTCTGCTTAAGACATGCTGACACTGGGGTCAGTTTTTTGCGGTTAAAAAAAAAAAAAGGATTTGACTTAGTTGTGATAGAAAAAAATTACATTAATTTTTTCAGTGGTTTAAATTTAATTTAATTTTTTTTATATTAAAAAAAGAGAATAACATGTAATTTATTTTTACAGCATTTAAACCAAATATAAAAGGAATATATTATAATTTGAAGCATACAACATTAAATTTTTTTTTTTAAAAAAAGAAATAAGAAAATAAAAAATATGCTATTTCATGAAAATTTAAACTGATATGAAAGTTTTAAATTAATATTTTAACGCTCGCTCTCACATATGAGCTTAAACTTTCACAGATTAATTAGGTAAAGTGGAAAACTGTGATGTCGGATTTAAACACATTTTACCTCTATTTTAATATCAAGTTAAATAACCAGCTATTCTAAAAATTTAAACCGATAAAAAAGAATATATTTAATCATTTATATTAATATGCTAACAAAATCAATATTGTTACCATACAACAGTTTAATAAAAATATATTTATTCTTTTACCCTTCATGTATATATATATTTTATTAATTATACCCACTACTCAACTATCACTCATTTCAACATTACTTCACAAACTAGAGTAATTCTACATGTACATTAAATGAGGTGGCTTTTAAAATCACCATTGGGCGTGTGATTGATCAAATGATAATTTTGATCAAATGGTGATTTTAAAAACCACCTCATTTTTTGATGGACACTTAATGTACTTCTAGAATTATTCTACAAACTGCCATATGTCATACTCAACATGACTAAACCCAGTGGCGAAGCCACGTTGAGGCCAATAGGAGCAACGATTTATATATATTTATATATTATAAGAAAATTTGTTAAGTAATTGATTCACGCCCCCACTGAGATCTCAACAAGAGCTTGTCAAAATTGAGATCTCAACAAAACGAGAAATGATATAAATATATATGATATATCTTACACGTCTCATTTTCAAATCTACCATTGGAATGATAGGACCCACATTGGGTCCCACAAATTCAATCATGGATTTGAAACTTTGTTGTACGAAAATGTGAATAGAATGTATGCAGTGACGAAATCACACTAAGGTCAACAGGGGTCGTGGCCCTTGCAATTAATTTAAAAATATATATATATTTTATAAGAAAAATTGTTAAGTAATTATCATGCCCCCACACGCGGTTTCTTATTGGATTTTTTTTAGAGTGATGCTACGAAGAAGCATCCTCTCCGTAAAGCATCCGGCTTTTTGCTGGTTAACCCAACCCAGGTTAACCAGCCTATTAAAAAAAATAAAATAAAACAAAACAAAAAAGAAAAGAAACAAAAGTATGCGCCAATCATATCTCGCAGTTTTTTTCATTTTCATTTTCCCTCTTCACTCTCTCCCCAATTTTTTTTTCCTCCACCCTCTAGCGCCGACCACCACCATCCAGAGCAGTCGGCCACCATGAAGCAACTCCGCCAATCACCATCACTATTTTCCCCTCTTTCTCTCTCCCCCCTCTCCCACCCACCACCATTCAGCTCTGGCCATCACCGTTAAGTTCCTCCACCCACCATGATGCAGTGCCGCCGCCCACACCCACGACACCACGGAGCCTCTCTCCCAACCTTTCGCCATGAGACGCATCTCTCTATCTCTTTCAATGCATAGCGAAAGCCGGAGGAGACTCTCCAAAGTAGCAAAGATTCTGTTTCTCTCTCCGATTTTAGCTTTACTACTAATACTAGTGCTCTTTTAGATTTGTTTGTGATGAGTTCTTTTAGATATGTTCGTTTTGTGCGATTTTTGTATCATTTCTAGATCTATTTTTGTTTTCGTTCGGACACGGAAGGTAGAGCCGGCGTTTTACGCGGCGTTATATAGATCCGATTCTTGTTTTGTTTTTTATCTTTTTTAATTTTTTTTTTTGCTATGTGTTTGCTGTAAGAGCCTCTGGTTTCTTAGATTTGTTTATCTTTTTGGTTCATTTTTGTATTTGTATTTGAATCTCTTAATTTCTTGCTCTTTTCTTTTCTTTTCTTTTTTTCTTTTGTATTATCAGATTGTTATTTGTTTTACTATAAATTTTGACTTTATTTTCGTTGTAAGTTCAAGTTTTTTGCCTATCTGAATGAATCAGATCTATTTGATTTTTACTCTATTTTGTATAATCTGATTTGATCTCATTATTATATGTATATATTATATTATATTTTGATCAAAATAGTTTGATATGAAGCCTAGCGATGTTGAAGGAATATTCGTAATTATGCATTTGATTGAAAATCTAAGTTTGCTAGGGAGAGATTCGAGCTTTTACTTGAAATTCACCGGAATTGCTTTTGTATACGTATACGTGAGGCAAAAACAAAAAGCCTTCACTGTGAAGCAATATGGATGTCTTGTTGGAATGATTGTAAATTTGTAACTTTTTGCAAGACTTGCAATAGTGTATACAAAACTGCATGTTTATCCGCTCATCAAAATCTCAAAATTTACTAGATTTGCTTCTACCAGGATAAATACTATGCTTTAAACACCATAACATTTATGGTCATCCTCCCTAAAACTACAAGAAAATTGAAATTGATGAACCAAAAAGATAAAAGTGCACAACTAATGCACCAAAAATATGAAGAAAAAAAAAATGCAAATAAAATGATTTTTGTAGTTTCTTTAATTTCATCCACGAGGAAATTGCTCAAAGAGCTTCAGAAATTGTTTTGATCTCAAAAATGCAGTGGTCTTTTAAATACAATGAGAATTACAAAAATATAGTTACAAAAACAACATATTTTCTTCATTGATTATACTCTTCCCATCCTATCACAATATTCAACATCACAACAAAATACATGGGATCAACTTGTTCAAATTATAATTAGTGTTAGTACATGAGCTGCTAGGTAGTTGCAATACCTTAGAAATCTACTAGTTCCAACAACAAAAAGGGACAAGCTACTATTAGCTATGAAAATCTATAAATTACAACATAAAAAGATATTCACTTGTCTATACAACACAAAAAAAATGCCAAAACAACAAAATACATTGTAACTTTTATTCCTTCTATTCCACTAATTCCTGCAAGATTTTAGATAATACAAGTCAACTTTTAAATCTCATTAAGATTTTTTTTTTTTTTTTTTTTAAAATCTCATTAGAATACTTTAATCAACCCAAATGAAAATAAAAAATCATGATAAACAATAAATCCAAGGTAAAATGGCCAATTAGATTATACAAAATAGAGAAAAAATCAAATATATCTGATACATTCAAATACGAATACAAAATGAACCAAATACAAAATCCAATTCTAGAAATTCAGTGTACGGAAAACAAATACAGAAAATAGCCCAACAAATACAGTTTCAATTTTTTTACTTCTAACTAAAGAAAAAATAATGCTACTACCGAGTACCGAACCCACAAAATGGATTTAGAGAGTACAAAAAAATTAATAATAATTACCCAACCCTAGATCACAAAACGCCTAACAATTAACCACATTCCATTGCCACCATTTCCTAATGCCTCAACTAGACGGGTCAGTCCTCTTAATTTCATACTACAAAACATCAATCTAACAAGAAGCAAGGGAAAAAAGAAGGCATTCTCAGTTTATACTAGACAAGATGCAGTTCAAGTAGCTGATAAAATTCAAGAACGGAAACTTTCCTAAGAAACAAACAGAAAATCTCTGCAGGAAAATTTCGAAGGACCAAAACCAAAAGAACAACTAAGAAACTTCGGAGTAATGCTATGGAGTAGCATTCTCTCCATAAAAAAATGAACCACAAAGAAAAACAGATCTAAGTAACCAGAGGCTCTTACATCAACACATAGCAGGGAAAAAAAAAAAAAAAAGACCAAACATGGAGATTTATCGGATGGTGGGCGTCAGCACTGCTTCGTGGTGGCCGGATCTGAACGATAAACAAATATAAGAAACTAGAGGCTCTTACAGGGGGAAAATAGCAGGAAAAAAAAAAGACCAAACATGGAGATTTACCTGATGGTGGGCGTCGGGTGGGCGTCAACACTGCTTTGTGGTGGCCGGAGAAAGTGGAGGGAAAAAAAATTGGGGGAGAGATCGAGTGAAAGAGGGAAACTGACAATGATATGCATGATACACTTTTTTAAAATAAATAAATAAATAAAATGTGGTTAACCCAAGTTGGGTTAACCACTGAAAATGCGCATAGTGTGCGGACAAAATGCGCATAGAGTGCGGACATAATTTTTTCAATGATTTAATTTTTTTATATAAAAAAGAGAGAATAATATGTAATTTATTTTTATAGCATCTAAACCAAATATAAAATAAATATATTATACTTTGCAGCATACAATATAAAAAAATAAATAAAAAATATGCTATTTCACAAAAATTTAAATAGATATGAAAGTTTTAAATTAATATTTTAGCGTTCACTCTCACGTATGAGCTCAAGGATAAAGAAAAATATACTTGATCATTAATATTAATATACTAACAAAATCAATATCATCATCAATATTGTTACGATGCAACAGATCAATAAAATCATATTTATTCTTTAACCTTACAACTTTTTTTTTTTTTGATAATTATACTTACTCCTCAACTATCACTTATTTCTACATTACGTCACAAATTACTATATTCAACATGCTTAAATTTATACTCAACATGCTTAAACTCAGTGGCGAAGCCACGTTAAGGCTAGCAAGGGCCGTCGCCCCTGCAATTTGTTTTAACAAAAGTTATTTTATAAAAAAATTTATTAAGTATTTGATTCACGCCACCATTGAGATCTCAACAAGAGCTCATCAAAATTTAGATCTCAACAAAACGAGAAATGATATAAATATATATCTTATACATCTCATTTTTCAAATCTACCTTTTGATTTATGAGACCCACATTGTGATGTGAACCTGCAGGATGAAATCCCCTTTGAACCCACAAACAAATTGAAATCTACCCAAGAAAGCCAAGAATCAAGTCCAAAGAATCTAGACCCGTTGAAATCTTGTTTCAAGAACCTAGATTTGGTGAGAACGTCACAAAGGGTTTGCCTTTGATAAGTTCTTAGTTCAATCAAGAACAAGTAGAGAAAACTGAAAAAGTTTTCTATGAAGAACAAAACTTCATTCACAATCATCTTGTCTAGCATATGCGGCAACAAGTCTTTTTAAAATCTCTCCATAAAACCCTAACCCTACTAAGGCCTACATCAATTAAAAGACATGGGCGGAACATCTTCAAGCCCAAAATATCCTAAACTACACTTCTATAGCTAATAAAATAAGTTCACTTAATAAAACAAATAGGCCTAAAGGCCTACAACCATAGAAACATAAAAATAGGCCCATATGCCTATACTTAGTGAAATAAAGAGTTTGCAAGAAACTACTAGGCTATGCTGCCCCCATCTGTTGCTTGTATCACATGAATTAAAGTTGGTTCTTCTTCTTTCAAGCCCATCTTGAATGTTGGAGTCTTACTCGATAAATTTGCAAACTCGGTCCAAGTGGATTGCACCAATCCTTGCATTGCCTCCTTGATCTTCTTCGCCCTTGACTTTGTGATTGGCCCATCTGGAACTTGTAAGGGATCTTTAAGATTCGGCCTACCATGGGGCCCATCACATTGGGTCTCACAAATTTAATGGTGAATTTGAAACTTTGTTGTATGGAGATGTGTAGAGGATGTATGCAGTAACGGAGCCACGTTAAGGCCAGCAGGAGTCATGGCCCCTGCAATTGATTTTAAAAAATTATTTTATAAGAAAAATTGTTAAATAATTTATCATCGCCCCCACACACGATTCCTTATTGATTTTTTTTTAAGGTATGTAGACTTGTAGTGTCAGGTTCTTTATAGAATAAAAAGTATCATAGGTTATAATAGATTACAAATTAACAAAAAAAAAAAAAAAAACACAAATTAAGAAGTATGAATCTCTTAATCAATACCAATGGTTTCCAAGACTGCAATGCTCTTCATTATTTATATTAATTGTGAGTAACAATTTTGCTTTTTTAATTATTTTATCAATTATAAATATAAGTAATATTAAAAATTAGAAACCACATTATTTGGCTCGCGCCTGAAGCAGTGAAAAATCCAGCTCGGAGAGGAAAGATTTTTATTTTTATTAATATATATTTGCTTATGGAAAATTGTTTAATTAAATAAAAAGAAATAGTAAAGAATTGTTTGGCCATCATTGGGCTTTAGAGTCATTCAGCGAGTCTTGCGGTGCATCATTTCTTTAGCCTCAACTTGTTGAGCAGTAATGCCATGCGAGTTACTCTGCTTAAGACCTGTTAAAACTGGATCAGTTTTTTTGTGGCTAAAAAAAATAATAATGGCTTTGACTTAGTTGTGATAATAATAATAATAATAATAATAATAATAATAATAATACTACAGTAATTTTTGTAATGATTTGTTAATTTTTTTATTTTTATGAAAAAAGAGAGTAAAATGAAATTTATTTTTATAGCATCTAAACTAAATATAATAGGATTAATTTGCAGCATACAACATAAAAAAGTAAAAAAGTAAATAAAAAATATGCTATTTCACAAAAATTTAAACTGATATGAAAGTTTTAAATTAATATTTTAACGTTCATTCTCATGTATAAGTTCAAACTTTCTCAGATAAATTAGGTAAAGTGGTAAACTGTGAAATCAAATTCAAACACATTACCTCTATTTTAATATCAAGTTAATTGACCGAATAATTTATATAATATGCTAACAAATCAATATCATCATATATTGTTACGATACAACTGTTTGATAAAAATATATTTATTCTATTATCCTTATTTTTTTAATTTTTATTTTGTTAATTATACCTACTCCTCAACTATCAATCATTTCTACATTACCTCATAAATTGCCATATGTCATACTCAACATGCTTAAACTCAGTTGGTGGAGCCACGTAAAGGCCAATAGAAGTCGTGGTCCCTTCAATTAGTTTTTTAAAAATTATTTTATAAGAAAATTTGGTAAGTAATTGATCCACGTCCCTATTAGATCTCAACAAAACAATAAATAATATAAATATATATCCTACACATCTCATTTTCAAATTCATCATTGAATTTATGAGACTCACAAGTTCAACGGTAGATTTGAAACTTTATTGTATGAAGATGTGTAGGGGATGTATGCAGTAACGGAGCCACGTTAAGGCCAGCAGGGTAGTGGGCCCTGCAATTGGTTTTAAAAAATATATATTTTATAAGAAAAATTGTTAAGTAATTTATTCACGCCCCCACATGTTGTTCCTTATTGGATTTTGTTTTTTTATTAGCCACGTAGGGTAGGTATGTAGATTGTAGTGTCAAGTTCTTTTTAGAATAAAAAAGTATTGTAGACTATAATAGATTACAAATTGGTAAATAAAAAAAAAAATCACAAATTAAAAAGTATGAACCTCTTAATCAATACCAATGGTTTCCAAGACTGCAATGCTCTTCATTATTTATATTAATTGAGAGTAACAATTTTGCTTTTTTAATTATTTTATCAATTATAAATATAAGTACTATTAGAAATTAGAAACCACATTATTTGACTCGCGCCCGGAGCAATGAAGAGATCCAGCTCGGAAAGGAAATATTTTTATTTTTATTATTATATATATATATTTATTTGTTTCTCGATAAATTGTTTAATTAAATAAAAAGAAATAGTAAAGAATTGTTTGACCATTAGTGCGGTTCAGAGTCAATCAGTGGGTCTTGCGGTGCATCATTTCTTTAGCCTCAACTTGTTAAGCGTCAATGCCACACGATTCACTACGCTTAAGACTTGCTACCATTGGATCCGTTTTTTGCGATTATATATAAAAAAAAAAAAAAAAAAAAAAAAAAAAAAAAAAAAACTACAGTAATTTTTTCAATAATTTAATTTAATTTTTAATTTTTATAAAAAAGAGAATAATATGAAATTTATTTTTATAGCATCTAAACCAAATATAAAAGGAATATATTATAATATGCAGCATACAACATACAAAAAATAAAAAATAAATAAAAATTGCAATTTCACAAAAATTTAAATTGATATGAGAGTTTTAAATTTAATATTTTAACACTCATCTTTACATATATGAACTCAAACTTTCACGAATAAATTAGGTGAAGTGGTAAACTGTGAAGTCAGATTCAAATACATTACCTCTATTTTAATATCAACTTAAATAATCAATTATCCCAAAAATTTAAATTGATAAAAAATAATAGACTTGGGATGGGTTTGAGATTGTGATTTCATAGACAATAAGTGTGATTTTAAACCAAATCGCAGAACATAAATTGTTTGGGAACTGCGTTTTTAAAAATTGCGATTTGAAAACGCAGAAAATCTGATTTTTCAAATCGCAGATAAGATGATGCTTTTTTGAAAATGTATAATTTTAAAGACTAAACTGCGATTTTGCAAAAAGCTTAACTGCGTTTTTAAAAATCACTTTTTTCAAATCGAACATTTTAAAATCGTTATTTTAAATTGCATTTTTTAAAATCGTAAACCTAAACAGACTCTTAATCATTTATATTAATATGCTAACAAAATCAATATCATTATCAATAATTTTATTTTATTTTTGATTCAATCATCAATATTGTTACTATACAACAGTTTAATAAAAATATATTTATTCTTTTACCCTTCAATTTTTTTTTTCTTTCTTTTTTGTTAATTATACTTACTCCCTCAACTATCACTCATTTCTACATTATCCTACAAACTGCTTGCCTTAAACCAGTATTTGGTAAGGCAACACAAAGCATAAAATCATTATCTTTAGACTTTATATGGTATTAGAGCCACACTCGTGACTCACATCTTTTTTTCTTTTTTTTTTTCTCTCAATTTTCTTCCTTCTTTCGATCATGTCTACCTCCACCCTACCACCTCAATCACCAACCGAGACCCCTGTTCCTCCTGCTATGATCTCCACTCACTATCAAACACCAACATAAAATCTATTCAATCCGACTGGGGTGGTGAATATCGCCCTATCAGCAAACTCCTCTAGCAGCTCGATATTCTCCATCGTGTGTCATGTCCTCATACACACCAACAAAATGGTGCAATTGAACAAAAACATCGACACATTGTCCAAACCGGTCTCGCACTACTCTCTCATGCTCATTTACCCTTACCCTTTTGGGATAATGCATTCTCCACTGCATGCTACCTCATCAATCGCATGCCCACCACAATTCTTCAAATCAATCCCCATTTGAAGTTCTCTTCAAATGCTGTCATGATTACTCATTTTTAAGAACCTTCAGTTACCTCTGTTGGCCTAATCTTCGGCCCTATAATACCAACAAATTTCAACCCAGATCTGTTCCTTGTTTGTTCTTAGGATATAGCACTTTGCACAAAGGCTACAAATATCTTCACTTACCTACAAATCGTCTATATATTTCTCGAGATGTTGTCTTCACCGAGTCTACCTTTCCATATACTTCTGCATTCTCAAGCGAAACTTCATCTCCAAATTCCAGGCAGCCATTCTCCCTGCCCTTTCTTTCTTATCCATTGGCTGCTTCAGTTCCACAACCAAGCACTACCTCTATACCTTCTGCTACTCCTTTACTGTCCACTCCTTTGCAGTCCCCTCAATTCAAATCAGTCACATCTGTCGAGTCTTCCTTTGTTCCTATTATTCCTGAAGTTTCATCTCCACCTTCAACTCCTCTAGAATCAGTTCACCCCATGGTCACTCGTGCAAAAAATAACATCTCAAAACCTTGAGAATTCACAGATGGCAGAGTTCGGTATCCAATTCCAAGAGCCCTCCTTACCGAGTCCTCCTCCCTTATCACCGAGCCTATTTGTCAACCATAAAGGATAAAAATTGGAGAGCTGCCATGAACACAGAGTTTGATGCCCTACTACAGAACCGAACTTGGACACTTGTTCCACCTACGTCAGCTACAAACTTCATTGGCTGCAAATGGGTTTTTCGGCTAAAAAGGAAAGCTGATGGATCAATCGATCGGTACAAGGCAAGACTCGTTGCAAAGGGTTTTCACCAACAACCTGTAATAGATTATGGTGAAACCTATAGTCCAGTGATCAAACCTACTACGGTACGTATTGATCTATCTCTTGCTCTTTCCAATGGATGGCCTATCCATCAGATTGATATACATAATGCATTTCTACACGGCAACATTTCAGAGGTGGTCTACATGTCTTAGCCCCTTAGTTTTGCTCACCCTCAGTATTCCAATCATCTCTGTCAACTACAGAAGGCCCTCTATGGCCTAAAACAAGCACCAAGGGCCTGGTTTTCCAGACTTAGTGGCAAGCTACTGACACTCGAGTTCAAGGCCTCACAATCGGACACCTCTCTATTTCTCTACAAATTGGCCACATGCATTATCCTAGTGTTAATCTATGTAGATGACATCTTGATAACTTCATCCAGCTCCGTGACCTCTTGTCCACATTAAAACAAGAGTTTGTTGTGAAAGACCTCGGCCTCCTCAATTATTTTCTGGGCATTGAAGTTCTTCCTAGTTCCGGTGGCTTTTTGCTGTCTCAGCATAGATATATCCTTGATATTCTCAACCAGACAAAAATGACAGAAGCCAAATCGATCAATTGTCCTATAGCATCATCTACACACTTGTCAGCACATGAAGGTGACTTATTTTCTGATCCTACTCTCTTCCGCAGCACAGTAGGTGAGCTGCAATGCCTATGCATCACTAGACCGGACATTTCATTTTGTGTCAACAAGCTAGCTCAATTCATGCACAACCCCACTGATCTTCATTGGTAGGCCGTGAAAAGACTTCTACGATATCTCAAGCAAACAGTTCACTTTGGACTTCAATTTTATCGTACAGGCTCTGCTTCTATCCAAGCATACTCAGACGCTAACTGGGCCGGAGACCGAGATGATCGTCGCTCCAGTGGCAGCTACTGTATTTTCCTTGGCAAAAATCTCATCTCATGGAGTTGTGGAAACCAGCACACAGTGGCAAGGTCAAGCACAGAGGCCGAATACAAATCCCTTGCCAACACTGCAGCTGAACTCTCCTGGATCCTATCTCTCTGCTCCGAACTTGGACTGAAACTCACACAATCACCAACAATATGGTGTGACAATATTGTAGCAACATACTTAACCTCCAATCCGGCTTTCCATGCTCGCACCAAGCATGTCGAAATAGACTTTCATTTTGTTCGGGATATAGTTGCTAAAAAGATCCTACGGATTCAGTTCATCTCTAGCAAAGACCAACTTGCGGACATCTTCACCAAACCACTATCATTCGCCTAGTTTGCTTTTCTTCGGTCCAATCTCAACGTCCTTCCTATACCGTTGAGATTGCAGGGGCGTGTTAAAGACATATCTAGCTATCAAGATAATGATAAGTCTAAATATAAGATTAGTTGTTCAAATTCAAATACTAGATAACTCATAGTTCAGACTTACTTCACAAGTGTAACAGTTAGATTAGAACTCTTAGTCTCTTCTCTTATCACGTTGTAATCTCCTAGTTCTTTGTAACTTCTTCTCTATAAATACAGGAGCCTTAAACCAATATTTGGTAAGCAGCACAAAGCATAAATCATTATCTTTAGACTTTATATTGCTATATGTCATTTTCAACGTGCTTAAACTATCATTTGCTGGCGAAAAAGAAAAAAAAGAAAGAAAACCTTTGCCAACTCAGATCATCAAAACGGACGGAATCGTGCGTTATATATATATATATATATATATATATATATATATATGAGAAATGATCTCTACACTCATTTCTCACAACAGCCCTACAACAAACTGAAGTAGCTGGTAATATTTTATTACTTTTTTTGTTTTGTTTTGTTTTCTTTTTGTAAAAAAATAATAAAATACTACCAGCCACGTCAGCTTGTTGTGGGGCTGTTGTGAGAAATGAGTGTAAGAATCATTTCTCATATATATATAAGAGGATGATTGGGGTACAACCCCTTTGTACAATTTTGGCACAACCCACTCACAATGAGGTGGGGCCTATACACGTGGGCTCCACCTCATTGTGAGTGGGGATTGTGCCAAAGTTGTGATGGGGTTGTATATTTATCATTTCACACACACACACACACACACACACACATATATATATATATATATATATTTATTTATTTATTTTTAGAAAAAAAAAAAAACCTCTTCTCAGCTACCTTCACACCCAAGCGTTATGCTTGTCTAATCAGACTAAGCCAGATGTTTTCTTAGTGCACTTCGAATTGAACGCAGCTGGCATGCTATGATAAATGGCTGACATCAAAAAGCTCGAAATTAAAACCATATTCCCAAAAATACCTCAACCAAATTCCTTACTTTTTAGGTTTTCAAACAAGCCCTGTCACCTGTTTGAGTGGATCCACGGCAACGATAAAAATAAGGAGGAATGTTAGTGTGTTTTTTTTATTTATTTTTTTATTTTAGTGTCCATCCGAAAATATATAAATGTAATAAAAATATTAAATCTATGTCTTTTTTGATGATATAAATATAATTTTTTTATTTTTTTATTATATTCATATCCTTTCAGATAAACACCAGAAAAACGCTAGAAGTGATCGTCTAAGTGATTTAATTGATTGAGCTCATTTAAATTGCCTCCATAAAGTCATTTAATTGGAACCATTGGGGAGTGTTACTTTGCACAACATTGCACAATAATTTTATTATTCTAAATATAATGAGCAAAAGAATAAATAAGATGAAAATTTGGATTTGCTTATTCATTTGGTGATTGACATAATTAACACCAATCACCAACAAAACAAGAGGCATAAATAACCTCAAAGATCAACCTTAGAAAAACACTTTTTAATGTCACCAAGCTTTTAAGAGCCTATTCTCAGTCCTCACTATCAAAAAGGGAACAACAGAAAAAGAGAATTAGTTACAAAACAAAAGCATTAAATCTATTTTTGGGGCTAGCCCTCGTGTCTTTCTTTTAATCCCTCTTAACTCCCATTAAAAATTGGAGTGCTTAGGCACCTCCAAATTTTGCTGTTCTATTTACTCAAGTTTTCTTCAAGCCTCTCTATTGCTGCGCCGACCCCTCCCCTTTGAACTGAATCAGGATGAGCAGCCATATTACCTTCATTTGCTTTCTCTATAAGCTTCAGTTGGAGCCAACCTATCACAGCATGAATTAAAAAATAAAAAATAAAAAATTGTAAGTTCTACAATTTTCACTGTACTTAAGCTGTCAATTTTCAATTTTGTTTTCCTTGTCATTTAGAGCTTCAAGTTATTCTGCCAATATAAGACAATGTAATTATCAAATCTTGCACTAATATGGCAGGACAAATAATCTCCTAAGACTGCTCAAGTGACAGTCGAGCTTAAACAATTGAGACCCCTTTGACGAGAAACACATTTATGGTTATATCAAAAATTCTGGTAGAGGATTGGGGCTACTCTAGCAGCTTGTGTTTAAATATTATGTAAATGACAGTAGAGTGATTGTACTCAGATTCAATGTTCATCAGATAACCAAACAGCCACAACATTTTTCATTTACCTTTATATTAGAGGTTCAAATTGAAGGTTCAGTAATTGCATCTAAGGAACAAATCTATTACCTAGAGGGAAACAAATCACTGCTCCCAGAACTGAACCCAGCGCAACATTTCTTGCACGCCAAAGGAGTGATCCTGGCACTAATATGGAAGAGATAGAAAAGTTAGTCACAGAGCAGACTGCAATTCCTCAATCTATTTCGCATATTCATGGCATTAAACTTCAAAATAATAGATAGTAAAAATGTAAATTATATGAGGAACGATGAAGTGACTACAAAAAATTTTGAAAACCAAAATTCCATTATCAGTGAGTTGACACGTCTGATGCATGAGTTTCTGACTCCTTACTGATTAGACCAAATGTCGCAGCAGTGGCTGAACCAGCTCCAACAACATTGAAAACGTCATGCACGCCACGTTTCTCTGCAAGCAAATTCTGTAGATTGCAGAATGCAGCAGTGAACATTCCAAGGCGCACTCCGCCAACTATTGAGCCACGAGTGACTCGAATGAACCTCTTCTCCATTGCATCTCTCATTAATCGATGCTGCTCACGCTTGTCTGGCGTGCTCCCTAGCTTCAACATTACTTCCGCATCCTTGCTCTGCCAAATCAATGCAAAGTCCTCAAAAGTGTCATGAAATTTGATTTCAATATGTTCCAGAAAATGAAAATCATTTGGATGAACATAAAGGTCCATTATCTGACAATAGTAAACATTAAAAAATGGTAGAGAAATTATAAAGGAAGATTAAAATGTTAAAGAAAAATGATCCCTACACTCATTTCTCATAACGACCCCACAACAAGCTGATGTGGCTGGTAATATTTTATTATTTTTTTACAAAAAGAAATGAAAACAAAACAAAAAAATAATAAAATATTACAAGCCACATCAGCTTGTTGTAAGGTTGTTGTGAGAAATGAGTGTAGGGATCATTTCTCAATGTTAAAATAAGTACCATAGTCCATGGATTTTTTTTTTTTTTTTTACTCTCTATTGTTTTTTTGGTTAGGAGGTTGTGTCAAAGAGGGCTGGAATTAAAGAAAGGAACTCAGAAGTGAACAGCTTGCAAAAAAGATGGTGCAGAGTACAGAATGAACATGGAGGATTGTCTTCCAAAATACATCCAGTAAGTAACATGTTAATCACTTCGCAGAATTTTTTATTTTATTTTATTTTTTAAAATTTTTTTGATAAGATTCAAAGAAATTGCCATATCATTTGTCAAACTTGCTGCAAGAACATGCTAAACGTCCAGCTTTTTAAGAAACTATGCTACAAAGAAAGCACATCTATACTATTTATTGAGAGAAAAGAGGATTTGGTTTGGGCTCTTGCATTTTCATAAATTATACTTAAATGCAAGCCATCACTTTCTATTGACCCATCCTGCTTATAACCGATCCACCAAATACCACGAGCATAGCGCATGCCACCATGCAGTATTGGTTGTAGCAGAGGGTACAACAATGCCAAACATAGCTGACTAGTTTATATTGTAAATCTCAAAAGGTTAATGTTCAAAATGTTAATATCTAATTAGCAGGTTAATTAGTTATCTCGATATGAACATGCAAAAATCTGCTCTCCTATTCCTCCACCTCTTGTCTTCATTATTATGAATTATTCATGTCTGAGCAGGATGGAGATTAATTTTTACGTTCTTTAATTGATCAAACACATTCATGCATTATAAACATACACAGTGAGTATCATTTTGAGTAAAAACTTACAACAGAAGCAGCTGCCTCCTTACTACCTCCATACAACATGCCTGCGAACACTCCAATGACAGTTGCTGTGCCCCAATTGACATTTCCAGCCATCCTGGGAGTATTCTTCTGATCAGGGGGAAGATGAGTTTAGCCTTTACACATTAGACAAGAGTCATGTAATCATAAGATGCATTACTTACATATCTAAAGGCATATATGTACATATACAAGAACCCAGAAAGATAAAAGAGACAATACGGAGTTCCCACACCCCTAGAGATGCCACACATAGAGCAATCGATTTTAACCATACACATTGACAGGGAAAACAGTATTTTGGTGAATTTACCTGGTTTAAAGACTTAGAAAACCTCTATGACTAGAATGGTATGAAATCCAGAACGAAAGCATTGAAAAAACAACTCAATAACAATTATAGAAAAATTGAATCTCCAAACCTCCTTAAGCAATATGAAAAGCACAACAGCTTAATTCAAGCCTTTGTTCATTTAACCCAAGTTTATTCTTTTGATAAGTAACCCAAATTTATTCTTTATAGATACTTAAATTTCTTTTCTCCTAAAATTTCATTAAAGAAAGTGCAAATGCAAGTCTTGAGCATTTTGTCAAGGGATAATTCCTCATTCAATGAGAGTCCAAATTACTTGTAGATGCCCAGCTATGAAGGATAGTGAATCGTCGAGGTCACTAATTGATACGAAGACACCAAATTTCGAGCTAAAGAGTCTAGCAAAGACCACCAAACTTCAACTACAAATGAACACTAGGAACACCACAACAGCCAAAAATGAAACAACTTTACAAGCAAAACAACAGAGCTAGGGTCTCTGACTTCAATACTTGAATGTTAGGATTCTCCCCAAATCTCTCTGATTTTCTTATGCTTGCATTCTACGTTTCTTGCTTGTTACGCTTATTTCCATATTAAGCTCTATGCGTGCCTCTATAAATAATTGTAGATGCCGTATGGCTGATAATCAAGGAAAATCTATATTTGCTTGAAGCTATTTGGAGGCCCGACCCCTCGGAGGTTCGATCCCCTCGAAGCGGTCTATTATCCCTTTAGTTTCTGTATTTTCATTTTTCAATCGATAGAAACCCTAGGTTCCTATCATCTGGTATCAGAGAAGTTCTTTTTTGGGTGTTTTTCTATATGGTGTGGTGAGCCATCGTGCGAGTGGGTTACCTGTTTGAAGTAGTGATCGGCGGCGAGGTGGACCGCTCGTGGTAAAGCTGTGCGGGGTACTGCGCGATTCTGCAGTGGGCTGACGTGCAGTGGGCTGACGTGATGGCTGAGGGTGGGAGACAGTGGACCCGAGCTGCTGGCGAGTGCTGAGCGGTGGGTTGCACGGTGGTGCAACGTCGGAGCAGTGTCGCTGGACTGAGTCAGTGGCTAACGTCGTCTCTCCTGTAGCTATGAAGGCTGGAAGTGGCGGGGCGTAGCCGTGGAAAGCAACCGTGCGGGGCGTTGCAATCTGGTTGTGCGCTTAAGTCCGTGGGCGTTCATTGGTTGAAGAAGACTTCTGTTTGGTTGCACAACTTGGTAGGTATTTCTATTCCGGAACGCGGATAATCTTATTCTAGTACAGGTATCATCTTATTCTGGTTTGGTATTGGAAATTTTAGCTGTTTGGTATCAGGATTTAGTTAGCCCTAATTCCAATTTACTGCATTCTGAGTGTATCTTATCCAGAGTAAGGGGAAAAATGACTGAAATTTCCTACAAACATTTGTAGGAAATTTCATACCAACCGTATCTAAGATTGACATGTAAAAATTACATGTTTTAATAGCATGTGCTTCTCACATGTTTTTTTAGGGTCCGTTTGAGTTTGCGATTTTAAAAAGTGCGATTTAAAATAACAATTTTAAAATGTGCGATTTGAAAAAAGTGATTTTTAAAAACGCAGTTAAGCGTTTGACAAAATCGCAGTTTAGGTTTTAAAATCGCAAATTTACCTTTAAAATTCTGCGTTTTCAAAAAAGTATCATCTTATCTACGATTTGAAAAATCAGATTTTCTGCGTTTTCAAATCGCAATTTTTAAAAACGCAGTTCCCAAACGATCTATGTTCTACGATTTGGTTTAAAATCGCACTTATTATCTACGAAATCGCAATCCCAAACGTACCCTTAATAGCATTAATAAAAAAACATGTGTTTTTCACATGTTTAAAAGACACATGTCACTTTTATACGTGGGTTATATGAAATTTCCTACAAACCGATTTGTAGGAAATTTCTGTCAAGAAAAAACTAAAAAAAAAAAAAAAAAAAATTGTATGCCTTATACGTGCAACTGAAAGTGAGTGTTAAGAAATTCTGATTTAACAGATTACACAATGGCCTTCGGTATCAATCCACCACAGAAAGGGGAGACTTAATTGGATTTACTGTTTGACTCGGAGTTTTTGAAGCAATTGAAGGAGCTTATTATGCATGTCATCCAGGAGGAGCGCAATGCCAGACCATCTCCGCCTCAAACCCCAACTGCAACATATCATCACAATTATGACCACAACTCTTCTTTGAAGATGAACTTTTATCAATGGGGTGAAGATGATCTATCCGGTTGGATGTCAAGAACAGAGTATTTTTTTTTATATGTCATAAAAATTAGGGATCATTCTGGTTGCGTTTAAAGGTTGTTGAAAGGCCAAAGTTACTTTGCAACTTGAATATTAGTATGCATGGAATAATGATCGAACAAAATCTAAATCCCTCGTGTGATGCATATATATATATATATATATATCAAAACGACCATTTTTGAGTCATTTTACTGTTTATAAAATTTTAGGTTGATTGGAGCACATTAAGGAGGCAAAATCAGGCATAGAGTGGATCAAACCTAACAAACATCCAAAGACCAGGCCTTGTTTGCCAAGTGACGGTACACGCATTACTGTGCTCTTATGGTCCCATTTAGAAGGCTTTGATTCAATTTTTACTAACCTATCTAACGTGCATATCTAAGCCCAACACTTTAGACCAACTCACATACTAAGCTAAGGCAAGAGTGTTACATAACAAATGACAAATTGGGGTAAGGCATAATTAAGTAATTTGAATAGATACTTGCTGTTAAAATATGACCGTTTTCAATTGGAATATCACTATTAAAGTCATAGAGAAGCACGATATATAGTACAATACTTGATTATAAAGCAACCCATCAATCTGGCAATGCCAAAAAGCAAACTAAAGCTAGAAAATCTCCGAGTACCCTTCAAAAAAAGAGAGAAGGAAAACCCATAAACAATGCATCCAGATTCCTCAACACTACATGTGAATAAAGCCCCCCCCCCCAAAATCAACATGTCCTCAGCTAGCTATATCCAAGCAAAGAATCATTCTTCTCACTTCTACCCAACCTCCACTGATCATCACAGCCATGGCTATACAGTACATCTTCACGGCCACCCTCTCCCTCTGCCTCTTAAGCTTCGCCTTAATCCCACCAAGTTGGAGCCTCCACGTGAACACATGCCGATCATATTGTGGAAACTTAACCATAGACTACCCATTCGCGCTACAGTATGGCTGCGGCCACCCGGGCTTCCGAGACCTCCTCTTTTGCATGAACGACGTACTCATGTTCCACATAACCTCCGGCTCCTACCGCGTCCTAGAAATAGACTACGCTTATCAAGCACTTACCCTGCACGACCCTCACATGTCAACCTGCGACACCATTGTTCTAGGCGGCAAAGGCAACGGCTTCACCGTCGAGCCCTGGCGCTCGCCTTACATGAACCCGATCTCCGACAACGTGTTCATGCTAATAGGCTGCTCAGCTCGGTCCCCGCTCTTCCAAGGCTTCCCCGGAAAGCACTTGCCATGTCGCAACGTTTCCGGCATGAGCTGCGAGGACTACTATAGGTGCCCGGCGTGGGACTTGTTGGGTCACAGAGCGGCGGGGTCCATGTACGGCTCCAACCCACCGGAATGCTGTGCGGTGCCGTTCGAGGCGATCAAGGCTATAAACCTCACCAAGCTCGAGTGTGAAGGGTACACCAGCGCTTTTAGCCTCGCGCCATTGAAGGTAGATGGGCCTGGTGGATGGGCCTATGGCATACGTGTAAAATACTCGGTCCAGGGGAACGATGATTTCTGTAGCTCTTGTGAGGCCACCGGTGGCACGTGCGGGTTTGGTACGGATGGGATTCGCCAGGTGTGCATGTGTGGCAGCTTGAATTCCACGTCAAATTGCGACTCAGGTTGGTCAATCAGATCCTTTTATTTATTTTTTATTTTTATTTTTATTTTGAAAATATTTCAATCTTTCATTTAATTAAAGCATGTTGTTCTAAAATTACAACGTCAAAAATACTATCCATGACTTGTTTAGTGGTAGCTTTGACTAACCCGTGCACAACAAAATTTGTCTATCTTCTGGTATGTCCAATCTACTAGCTTCCGAGCTCATTTAAGACGTCTTCAACATCTTCTCAGATTTTTCTATACGGATCACCAAAATTGAGTCTTTTATCCGTGGACTATGTTTTAGATTTTAATTTTTTTTTTTTAAAAAAAACTACTGATTATTTTGATTTAGTCTTTCAAATTTTAGAAACATGTGAATTACATAAACATTGTTCGAATTCAACATATTTGTTGTGATACTGTGTTAAATTATTGTTTGATTCAAAAGTTTAAGGGAATAAAAAATAATATATTTAATTAATATTCTAATAAGTACTATTATGTGAATAATAATGGATAATAATTATTGATGTGATAGACTTGCTTTTTGTATACATGCTCCTATAATATAATGCTTATGTCATATAGGGTAATATTAAACATTTTAGAACTTTAATATTAAATTGAATTGATCAATCATACATGAATAAAATTGAAATTTGATGCATAATTCAGAGACCAAAATCATATTTTGACCTAATAAACACAATCAACAATATTATTAGTCTAATCATCATCATAACCAATATTTTCTTTTCTAAGTGCTCTTTGGAATAATGTGCAGTCAAGTCATCATCAAGCAGAAGAACATGGTCTATGGTGGACGCATTAGCAGGTAGCTTTTTAGATGCATTAATCTTCATCAATTATAAGTAATCTTGATGGGACTTATTACATAATAAAATTATATACATTTTTCATTTTTGATAAATATCATATCCTACCCTTGATATCTTACATCAATTTGTAACGAGATTGTAGTAAAGTTTATGAAAACTACAATCACCTCCTGAATTACTACCAAGCTCTTTCAGTTGTCTCCATTCGTTGAGAATTTTTTGTTAAATTTCAACGAAGATAGAAAAATAACAAAAATACCCCTATGTTCAAGGAATTTTTTTCCTTCACGTACATGATGCGTAGCCGTCTAAATTAAATAAAAATTTGAATGTAACGGGTAACCGAAAGGAGTCGGTAGAATAGTTTCCTACCTTGCAACTTTTTAAAATTTGAAAAAATATTAAAACTAAGGTTAAGTAAACTTTCTCCTAAAATTTATAATATCCGATCGCTGCACATGAAGCTACTTGTTCATTTTCTCCTTTTGTTTTGTGGTTTCAATCTTCACAATTGGGCTATTTTCTATCTAATTTGAATATTATTTTCTTTTGTAGGACTTTTTATGGGCATGTTAGTATGGGTGACAGCCAATCAAAATTGAAGTAGAGGTCCAACGTCACCATCTTATATATATGTATCTCCCATCTCCCATCTCCCATCTCATGTAATTAATGTCATTTTTACACATATATGCAAGTCTTGCACACACACATCACACATGAGAGAGAGGAGAGAGGGAGAGATGTAAGCATATTTGTAGATTTTTTTTTTTTTTTTTTTTTTTTTTTTTTTTAAGTTCTAAATTTTTGAGCTTGAGTTTAACAGGGTGAGGGATTATTTGGAAGTCCTTGTATTTTGGTGCAAGATTTTAAGTACATTATCAAGACCATATCGGAAAAAAATTAGCTACAAATTGATTTGTGACAATTAGCTATAAACTAATATAATTTGTAGCATTTAACTATAAATCAGTCTAATAAAGTGATATCATGTGTTCATAAAACATTATGAGAAGCACGTGTTTTTTTTTCTTAATGTTATTAAAAAAAACATGTGAGAAACATATGTTATTAAAAAAATACGTGCTTCTTACATGCTGAGGGTCATGTGTTACTTTATTAGAGGTATGTTAATTATTTATTTTTGTGGAAAAAAAGACAAAAATTGATAACATTTAAGCGTTTGTCGGGATTTAATGGAATTTACAAAAATACCTATGCCTGTGTTATATATATTAATAAAACAATATTATTTTGAAAATTTTGACATTATTTAACAGAAAATCCTAAGGAATAGGTGAAATTGAAAAAAATTGAAAGACAAATATACTAAATTGAGAGTTTTTGAAGTTTAGGGGTGTAATTACAAAATCAGCGACAATTTAGGGGGGTTAAGTGAACTTTTCTGTTAATGTTATTAGAAAAACATGTGCTTCTCACATGCAAAAAATATTTTAACAATTTATTAAACTGGTTTATAAAAATTAAGGAAAAATCATATTTTACCTTTAAGTTTTCATCTTATTTGAATTTAGTCATTGTGTTTTGAATTTTAAGAATAAGGTATTTAAGTTTTACTCAAGTTTTAAATTGGTCCCTCCATCATTTTACAGTCAAAGTTGCCAACTTTTTATTTGTCATGTGTGTCTCATTTGACACGTCAGGGTCTATCTCAACATCAAAGTTATAGTTTTTCCTTTAACATCTAGCAGATTAAGATGACAAATAAGATTTGTCTTTGGAGTTGGAGTTGGAGGGGGCTTCTTTCTCTTTTTTTTTTTTTTTTTTTTTTTTTTGTAAAGATATAAACCATTCATTTTGATGAAAAAGCGATAAATATAACTAATTTAAATCTGGATAAAATCTAAAGGCATAAAAGATCTTAAACGTCCCTCTTGGTCACCTTATGTGTAGCCAAAGGGAATTTTTTTACTTGGGGCTATGGGAAAAGCAAAAATTTTACACAACTTTATTCTCTTGGCAAAGCGGGGGAATCTAGATATCTATGGCCATTTTTTTTTTAAAAAAAAATTAAATGCAATTAAATAAGATAATTTTTTAAGGTTTTTAAGAGTCTTAAAAGATTAACCTCATTCAATAGATTCATATTCCACCCTTTTTCTAGTGCCTAAATCCTAATAGATATAGGTTTCAGGATTCTAGTTGATTTTCAACGGGAGAGGAGTTGGTTCTTTATACACGGGAATATTTTTATAATTTCACACCATATGAAATTATAAAAATGCCCATGTGTATAAAGGAGAGGCTTCTCTCCGGTAGGGGAAACTGGAGAAGAGCCTGGTCGAGGCCTACCAATAGTTATTTCTAATGATTTTTTTTTTTTCCTTTTTTAAGGCTGTCCATTTCTGTCCATTTTTCTTTTTTTCTTTTGAAATTTTTATTTAGTATAATATATAAATAGTTAAATATATATATATTTGGACCAAAATATATAAGCTTGGCCGTTGAAAAAAAAAAAGGCTTGGCTTTTGGTCTTAATGTTACATATTACCATTATGTCCCCCCCTAAAATTGATGTGACTATGCTACATGTCACCCTTGTGTCCTTCCAAAATTAATGTGACTCTTAAAATCACCATTAAATTTATGATAGACCACTATTGGATTTTGATCCAATGGTGATTTTAAAAACCACATCAATTTTAAGAGGACAAAAAGAAGACATAAATGTGATATATAACATTACTTGTATTGGGCATAGGCGTTCCCCCTCTTTTGAAATTTTTATTTAGAATAATATATAAATAGTTAAATATATATATTTAGACCAAAAAATAAATAAGCTTGGCCATTGCCAAAAAAAAAAAAAAAAAAAAGGCTTGGCCTTTGGTTTTATTATAAATTAATATTATATATCACCCTTGTGTTCCCCTAAAATTGATATGGCTATGCCCATATCACCCTTGTGTCCCTTCAAAATTGATGTTGCTCTTAAAATCACCATTGAATTTATGATAAACCACTATTGTATTTTGATTCAATAGCGATTTTAAGAGCTACATCAATTTTAACGAGATAAAATGAGAACAAGGGTAATATGTAGCATTACTCAATTAAGCATAAGTAATAGCTTACAAGAGTAATGTAAAAGAGTTTTTGATGCAGAAAAGGCAACATAAAAGCTAAATCGGCACGGCTACGACAGAATGTCGGTGGTGCAACCATTATTGAATTATAAAATAATACAACTCTTAAAAATTAAATAAAACATAAGAGTAAATACTAATAGCTTCAATAAAACTAGTATTCTAAATAAAACTAAAAGAAAACAAATTATTCTTTCCTCATCCTCCATCACTTGGTTTCTATTTGTATCGGTGTCGTGTTTGAGTTTAAAATTGTAATATATTCAGAAATAATTATTTTTTCTCTTTTATTTTTTGTTAATATTGAATGAATATTAATTAAATCTTCAATCTTAATATATATTTTATTCATGCTTTTTATCATAGTACATTTTGCCCCCTTCCAATAAAAATTCATGGCTTCATCCCTTACTTCAACCATCTCATGAAATGAGTGATGAAGTAATAATCTTCTTAGCTAGATTAGGAATTTTTAAATATAATAAAATAAAATAAAATAATTTACTTCATCCTCACCACTCCTGTGAGAAGATCCACCACGTCAGAGTTGGAATTATTGTACTTGTTGAATACTGCCACTGGTCAGTTATGGAAAGAAAGCAATGGCGGATTCTCAAATCTCAATTTCTCACCCCTCGTGCGTCCGTGCGCAGCACTGAAATGATAAGCCTCAACACCCCCATTGCTTGATTTTTACGAGAAAGCACAAAAATTGAACAGTTTGGGTCTGTTTCAGAGGTTGCTTTGTAAATGGCGGTCTCCTCTTACAAATCCCCCATCTCTTTCTCTTCTTTGACTTGCCGTCCCAGGCCTGGTCTTCGGAGCTGCTTGTTCACGCCGTCGATTCTTCCCACGAATCAGCGAAGAAATTTAGCTACGAGCACTCTGGTCGCTGCTTTGCCTGTGGCTGTTTCTGAGAGTTCAACCCCACCAGTAACGTCTTTCAATAAGGTATGGATTTGGGGTTGTTTTATTTGTTTCGTTATCTTTGAAGTTTGGTTTTTGAATTCTTCTTGTTGTGGGTGTGCAGTTGATCGAGTCGCTGATAAATCGGGTGGACTTATCGGAGTCTGAGGCCGAAGCTTCGCTGGATTTTTTGCTGAATGATACCAATGAGGCATTGATAAGTGCCTTTCTTGTGCTGCTGAGAGCCAAAGGAGAGACATATGAAGAGGTAAGAGTTTCTCTTCTTTGGGGCTCTGTTGGAATTAGTTTTTGTTGGTATTTTGAAAGAATCGTATGCCCCATTTTGATAGAATATCTAATAGTAGATATGATGTTCTAATAAGATGAAACCATCTATGAGTGAAACTCCACAAGATCATGATATGTAAGACATAGATTGTAGCTACTTAGTACACTTGAAAGATTCTTCTGATGAATAGTACTTTAATAAGTTTTGAGTTTTTTTCAAATGTTGAATGGCCTAAATGCTTGGTTAAAAACTTGAGTCGATTCAATTTTTGCCCAAAAATTACAAAATTATGCTCAATGTTGAAACAAATGGACACTTAGTAAAAGTGTGTAATTATGGGGTTGTAACGATTAAACAGGTTGTGGGATTGGCAAGGGCAATGCTCAAGCGTAGTGTGAAGGTAGAAGGGTTGGTTGATGTGGTTGACATTGTTGGGACGGGAGGTGATGGAGCAAACACGGTGAACATTTCCACAGGGGCTTCAATACTTGCTGCAGCTTGTGGTGTGAAAGTTGCAAAGGTTAACATCATTCCGCATTTATGTTTGATGCTCTGATCTTTACTGGATTGAATCTTTAGTGCATGTAAAACTCTATGAAATGCTGATTTGTTAAGCCTTCTGCATTCAGCAAGGAAACAGGTCAAGTTCTTCTGCATGTGGAAGTGCCGATGTATTAGAGGCTCTGGGAGTAGCTATTGATTTGGGGCCTGAGGTTAGTGCGTTGTTAATTCGGTTTTTCAAAGTTCTGTTGATGGTCCAATCCTTAAACCCACCCCCCCCCCCCCCAAAAAAAAAAAAAAATTGATGGTCCAATTGTACTCTGGGTAGTCTGAGTGATTGTGTGGGCTTCAGAGAAGCTTCTTGTGTGGGGAGAAGCACATGCTGAATGCTACAAGGAGATTAGAAGCCAGCTGCACTAGACTTCATAGAAAAAAAATGATATTAAGCTAGTTGTTATTGTGATAATTTTGCAATCATAGGATGTTACCTTTTTCTTATGATAGACAGTTTCCATTCATTAGTGCAATGGTAATTAGTATTTCTGCCTGTGGTATTGACCCTCTGAAACCCCAAGCTACCTGACACCATTTTAAGCTAAGGCCCATTTCTTCATATATTGTTGCCTTAATAACACAATACATGTAGCAGAGAACAAGAAAAAGGAAACGCAATACCGTTTTGAGTTTGGCTCAACTTATGGAATATGAAAAGAGTACCAAAATTCTGAACAAATGATTTATGCCTATACTAATTTAGTTTCTTGTTCTTTTTCTTGACTCAGGAGGTGAAGAGGTGCTTGAATGAAGGAGGAATTGGATTTATGATGGCTCCAAGATATCACCCAGCAATGAAGATTGTCGGCCCCGTGAGGAAAAAGCTGAAAGTGAAAACTGTGTTCAACATATTGGGCCCAATGTTGAATCCAGCAAGAGTACCCTTTGCTGTTGTCGGTGTATACATGGAAGACTTGGTAAGTCTTTGTATTAAGAATGGTTGAATAGTAGAATTATCATATAATCTCCCAAAATCATATTTCTTGACCATTTTATTTCACTACCTGTTCTTTGTTTCTTCAAGTTCCATTAGCAATAAACTCTTAGTGGCAGCGTGGGTGTTTGTATGCATGATTAATAATCCAAGCTTCATGGCTTTGGCAGAATACTGTTTCCTTAGAATCTTGGGTTTATGAAAAAGATTGCTTTAATCTTTAATAAGTAATACGAGTGCCAAAACAATTCCAATGCAGCTAAGATCGCTTAAACACCAACTCTTTGAAATACGGAAGGCCGATTGAGCGCTTCTTTTTTTCTCATGATAGTATCTATTAACCATGCATTGTTGCTAAGATCCAACGGATGGTTGTCACTTTTTATTTAACTACCTCTGAAGGCTAAAAGATTTGAAATTATTGACATGTTAAAAATGATAGTGAATATGAGATTATTTCCAAGTATTTACTATTTTGCCAAGATAGTGTTAAAATGTTTAAGCTTATAACAAAATAGATTCTTAATCAATAGAGCAATTGCTAATAAGATTTAAATTGCATACGAGTGGAACATGGATATTTTACTGTAATTTACTGTAAATGGTCTTATTGATGTATACTGAGCTTTCCATAGTATTCCTAGTATAGCTCCTAGGATAATTCTGCTTAGTTTGAAGAACACAAAACTCCCCTGGGATTTTAGTATTCCAGTGTCAACCAATTTCAGTTCAAATTCTTAGCATTGGGTCAGGTGTTAAGCCTGAGCCTATTAGAATACTCTGCACTGTCGGAATAACTAGATTTTTTTTGGACCAAAGAAAGTGACAGTTATGGGAAGAACATTGGGGGGGTTATCGATTGCCCACTCATCTGATTTATTGTTATTCCGTTTGCCTTTTCCCAGAATAGTCATACTCAACTCCACATTCTCAAAAAAAGGCCAATGCTAAATCGAATTGGTCGGTTCCTGCTCCTTAAACCATTAAAAAATGATGTGAGGTGCAGATTCCACTAGCAGTTACTATATATAGGAATTCTGCCTTTCTGATTCCGCATGCATTCCAATGCTAAACTTGGTTAATCTTGTGCAAGTTGTTGCAAGCCAAGTAGTGGTCACCTATACAAAGACTACCATTTACCATGAATAAAATCTTGATTTCATTGTGTATTCTCTCATGTATAATGATTAAGGATACACAAATATATACTGTTGAGTGCTTGGTGTTTACTTTTCAAATGACTAGTTGAGTACATGCAATTCATGGAATTTTTTTTCTCATAAATGCATGCCTAAGAAGAGTATTATATTCTGTCTGTTGGATAGGTCCTGAAAATGGCTAAAGCATTGCAGCGCTTTGGCATAAAAAGAGCATTAGTTGTTCATTCAGAGGGCTTAGATGAAATGAGCCCCCTTGGTAAGAATCTTCTGTTTTTTAATGCTAAAGTATGCTTATTACAAAGTCAGAGGTTCTTTTTGCTTTTAATTATATACTCAATTCTCATAGTCAAAGATAAATAATTTGAATACAGGACCTGGGCTAATCCTCGATGTCACTCCAGAAAAGATTGAGAAGTTCTCATTTGATCCATGTGAGAATCTTGTCCCTAATTTTTAAATTTGTTCATCTAGTTGCCACATAAGTAGTTTTGAACAATTTATTTATACTTACTGATAAACACATAAATGTTTGCTGGATAGTGGAGTTTGGTATTTCTCGCTGCACTCTTGATAGTTTGCGAGGCGGAGGTCCGGAATATAATGCGGAAGTACTAAAGCGTGTATTGTCAGGGGAGAAAGGGTCCATTGCCGATGCATTGGTAAGTACTTTGGCAGTTTGCTCTCCTAAAGATGTTACTTCGTAAGTTATTGCCTACGATTGAGAAACCTAATTATCACCGAAACAATTGATCAGATATTAAATGCGGCGGCTGCTTTATTGGTTAGTGGCCATGTGAAAACCTTGAGTGAAGGAGTAACTTTGGCTCGTGAAACACAAGAATCAGGAAAAGCTCTTGAGAAGCTTGATTTGTGGATAGATATTTCCAATGTAAGTAAAACTTAGTTCTAGACATAAAGCTTCAAACTGCGATTGACCAATATGATCGCTTTGATCCCTTTGGTTTTGATGATTGCAGAAATCGAAAAAAGATGCAGCCCTGAAGGGTGCTTGAGGCTCCAATATCAATTAGAGAGTTTGAAGATTGAAAGCCGTATATAAAGTATGGCAAAGATCAAAGTATTTGGACATGTGAAGGATTCAATTAATGGATGTATTTATCATTATAATTCAAATTGTTGGAACATATTGTTTAAACAATAAGAAAGTTCACTACTTATCAAAAAAAATAAGAAAGTTCACTAATTATATTTTGAATAGCCAAATTTTGTAATTGGTAGAGCTTGTGCTTCAGGTTGAAAATCGGGAGATGATTATGTCAGTGTTGTTCCTCAAAATGAAAGACATCTACAAGAATTTCTGAATGCGGCATTTTGATTTTTGAAATTAGGCAATAGCTTGGATTCTTCTTCCTTTATCTTGTATGCTGATTTCCTTTAACTAGCTTGTATGTGATTAGCTGCCTGCATATTGATGCTTAATCCCATGTACTGCAATTGTGAAAATCCCAAATTAGTTTTTCTTTTGCTCGGAAGAAGAGTTGGGAAAATTGTATCAAAGGTTGATTCCTGTGTAGGTATAATAGCAACCAATTACTACAATCACTGGTGCTTCCAACAATGCCCTCTGATGTTTTGCCCCCTCCTCTAAATAATTGATTTCTGCCCTAAAAAAATTGCTTTAGGAGTATAATTGAGAATCAGTCTATTTCTATCAACAAAATTTTGAAACATAAGGCAGCTGCTAGGAAGGCTGGTGGTGGAGATGCCGATGAAGAGGACGAGGAATGAGGTATCGATTAAGGCTTTTGCTTGTGGCTCAACTTCTATTGAACTTGCAATATTTTGCCTGCAATTTTGTGCCACATAAAGAATCAATGTACATTGAAAAGGCAGTTTACATTCAAACATTGGCAGTAGAACATTAACTAAATAATAATAATAATTATTATTATTTTTTATCAATTTAAGTTTTTAAGATAATTAATGATTTGGAGAAGAAATGAGATAAAAATCCTTTACAATTTTTCTTACAATTTCCAGTTGAAAGAGGAGGGAGGCAGGAATGGACAAGGATCCCTGTAATTGAGGATCCCTCCTCTTTGGGTAGGGTATGTGACATGAGCTCATCTACCTGAATAGAGGGTTCACTTGTGGGGCTCTTTGTACGGGCAAGTACTCCCCTATTTGGATAGGGGAGCTCATTTCACAATTTTCTTGTTATTACTTTCGCTAATTTCTCTTTGGACAGAGAATAACAGGGGATTCAAATCCAACAAAGATAAGAGGAGGGATCTCCAATTATAGTCGATTGTACTCCTTAAGCCCACACACGTATATCAAACTCTGGTACACAAACTACTCAATCAAATTCCATATGTGAAATTGGTTGCTAGAGGTTGGCAAAATCACTAAAGCCGGATAGGGTGACAAGAACTCTTAGCCATTCTCACACAATTTCTAATGGATAAAGTTTTCATTTAAATTGGATCGGAAGAAATTTCATTAACCCATTTTAAAAGAAAACTTTGTTCATCTCTAATCTAGTCTAAAAGATCATTTAAAATGGTTGATGCATGGACGATTCACCGCAATGTGGTACTTATTTGGGTATACAAATTAGAAGATATCAGAATTTTTTCCACTTCCTTATGTATCTACTTGATTCTTTCCCTATATATATATACATGTAATTTAGTTGAATAATACTACATGCAAGACTCATATTTCCCTTATATTCTCTCAAATGTGATGTGACTTTTAAAATTACCATTCAATTTGTGGGGAAATGATAGTTGGGGGCCAACTTGCCGGCCCCCAGCAGACTTTTTTTATAAAAAAAAACATCAGAAGTTGCTTTTTATTAAAAAAAGCCAATTTTAATGAAAAGGGGCGGGCATGGGTTGGCAAGTTGGCCCTTGCCTATCATTGCTCTGATTTGTGATGGATTTATATTAAATTTTGATTCAATAGTAAATTTGAAAGCTATATCACAATTGAGTGATAAGAGTCTTGCATATAACATTATTTAATTTAATATATAATTACTCTTGGGCCACTTATTTTAATAGTTCTCGCACAGGCTTATTTACTTCCCATTAGTATTTATTTTCTCACCCTTTAATTCTCTTATGCTAAGAAGCTAACTTGACATGGAATTGGTTATATAGGTAAATAAAATTAAGCACTAATTAACGATTTCCTGAAGATGATTAATGCATCCTCCAAAATCTAGCCAAAGTTAGTAGGATTTATTTATAAATTTAATTCCTTTTTACTTTTTTTTTTTTTTAAAAAAAAAAATCATATAAAAACATGTGGTGAGCAATAATCTGAAGATGGCAACATAAAAAATTATTAAACAGGCATTAAGACTCCGTTTGTTTTAGCGTAAAATATTTTCTGTCGTAAAACATTTTAAGAAAAATTAATTTTAAGAAAAATGTTTTTCACTGAAAATGTTTTTATGCGTTTGGCACGTATGGATAATCACAATTTTTTTTTAATATATTTTCATTCAATTATATTAACCTATAGAAATAAATTTTTATTCTCAATATAAGAATATTAATAGAAAAAAATTAACCTAATAATTTGCGTACATGTAGTGGTCTGGCGGATGCCCGTCGGTGGTGGTCCGAAGGTGTCTCAGTGGTGGTTCGGCATTGTCCGACAGTGGCTCCAAGTGGCAGGGTGGTGGTTTGAGGTGGCTCGGCGGTAGTTTGGGGTGCAGCTCGGTGGTGGTTCGGGGATAGCTTAGTGGTGGTTCGGGATGGCTCGATGGTAGTCCAATGATGGTCTGGTGGTGGTCCAGGGGTGGCTTGGAGGTGGTCCCGAGTGGCTCGGTGGTGGTCTAGCGGTAGTTCGGTAGTGGTTTGACGGTTTGAGAAAGAGAAACTCAAACTCAAAAAATGATTTACGAAAATTTAAAAATGGAAATCATTTTTCTGAAACTAAAAAAGCTTTTTTATCAAACCGAAAATATTTTTAGTTTGACTATTATTTTCAGTTGCACTAAATACCAAACCAAAAAATTGCATAAAACATTTTCCAAAAAATATTTTAGAACAAATGAAGCCTAAGTTGAGTCCAAACAGTTCAAGTCAATCATAGAATTTAAGGGCTAATGGCTAAGAATTTGTTTGGATGTGAAATTTTTTTTCTGTATTATATTCTATTATTCTGTATTATATTCAAAATTACGAATATCGAGAGAATTTATTTTTTAAAAATTATGTTTAGATAGTTTATAAAACATGAGACAAAATTAAAAAAAGTTATACCAAAATTGTGTAGAATTTGAATTAAAAAAACAACCCAAACATGCTTTTAAAAAATAATAATAAAAAAAAAATATTACCCAAACATGCCCTAAGTGAGCATTTAGAACCCCAAAAAGGCTAAAACTGGGTAACGACCAGTTGGAAACTAGCTAGCTTGGAACCCAAGAAACCTATACATATATATGGAGCGCCAAAGGTCGATAGAACTTAAAAGTGCCCTTTCTCATTGTTATCCTCTTTGCATTCGGAACTGAAGTCGCCTCGAAAAACCAAGCCTTGCCTTTACTTTTCTTGCAATCCTGCAATTTTGAAGCAAGAAATCTCTGGGTTTGTGTTCTTTCTGCGGAAGTAGCGAGGAAGAAGTGATCAGTGTCTCGTAAAACTGCATTCTTGGAGCAAGATTTCTCCAGGTCGGTGATCTTAATTTTCGGAACACCAGTTCGATCTTTTATACATATCTTGCAAAGTGAACCGTAAATCTTTTCACTTTTTCAGTTTCTTGTTTCTGAAAATTTGCTTTCTTGGAGCAAGAAAGGGAAATCTTGCAATCTCGGAGCGAGATTTTTCTGTGGGTTTTTGTTCTTAATCGGGTAATAGCTTTCAGCCATGGTTTTTTCTGTCACCAAATCGGTTGATCAAATGCCCAAGAATGGGGACGTGCATCATAGCAGTTTCAAGAACCCCATTCCTCCGTGCCCAAGACAAATATCGGATAGAGCGGACGAGAAGCCACGGCTTGTTCTCAAGATCAAATTGCCTAGAGCCGACAACAAAGGAGAGAAGCCTTGCAAAGTCTTCAAGGACAGAGCGGATGAGAAGCCAGCCCCAGCCCTAACGTCTTCAAGCTGCATGAATGGCGGCGTTGAAGAGAAGCCACGGCTTGTTTTCAGGATCAAACTGCCAACAGCCCACAACAAAGGAGAAAAGTCTTGCAATGGCGTTGGCATCAGACATGGTCGTTTCAGGAAACCCATTTCTCTTTGCCATACAAAATCGGCTTCAAGGGTTGCTACCGAGGAGAAATCAGACAAGAAGAAGCCTGTTCCAACATCTTCTACTGGCTTGAATTGTGCTGAAAACAGAGCTTGTCATGTTACGAGCAGGGTCAAGTTGCCAACACCAAACAACAACAACCTGGTACTGATTCCCTCCGGTGGCATGAGTTTTACCGATGGTGATGGGAAAAGATCAGAGAGACGTGTGATCAAAATCAAGTCGTCTTCAGTAGGCCAAAACAAGGAGGAATTGTTGAATATCCAAAAGACGGCTGTGCAAGAAACAGAGTCCACAGAGAAGGGTCGTTTGAAAAAAGTTCAAATGGATGAGGAGGAGGAGGCATTAGAGTTGAAACTTGAAGCCACGAAAAGGAAACTACATCAGAGGTACCAACAAGTGCAAAATTCCAAAAGGAAGATCCAAGTGCTAGATTTCAAGGACATCCCTAAGCCTGAGAATGCTCCCAAGAGATCCAGGAACCAATACAGACGTCTATAGGCTGTGACATCCATGCAATTAATTTTGAACATCTCATATTTTTTTTCTTTTTTCTTTTTATTCCTTTGAATCATCTAGATTTTGGGTCCTTTTTATTGTTCAGTTTGGTACAGAAATTGAGCTAGATCTTGTAATGTGTGATCTTTTTGTCTATATATATTGGAAATTAACTGACCTTGATTCATATGTTTGCTTGGTTTATGAAAAACATGTTGTCCTGCAAGCAGCAAATTTTATGAAAGGCAGAAAAATTTGGGCTAAATTCTACTCCCATGAGACTTACGTACCATGTCTAATGTTATTTCTATTTGGGAAATAGTAAATATTACTATTAAATGTGGTACTTAGACACAATTGGAGCTCACGAGTTGACTTTGACACAAAATGTATGGGTCAGGATCTCGTAAAATTTCAAAGAAATTATATATTCTCAAATTACAAAATTTAGGCCTTTTTTAGGCATCAAAACACTTGGAAAGTTCTACATATTAAAAATGTTGCATATTATCAAGACAACCAAAGAGAATTTTCCTCTCAAAATGTTTATTTTTCATTTTTGCAAAGACGTTTCTTCTTCATAAAACAAAAAGAAAGATTTTGACTCAAAATTTTTTTATAATATAAAGAGCAAGAACCCAATGAAAATATACTCAATTCTCAATTGTAACATGCCACATTTTTAATAAGTAATATTTTTCAAGCGTTTCGATGCCTAAAAAGGGCCTAAATTTTGTAATTTGAAAATCTACCATTTCAAAGAAATTGTAGGACATCTTGATCCAAAATTGGATGGGGTTTGAAGTGTAGGAATATAAGTGGATATGACATATGAGGAATTAGATAAGACATGAGTCTACAGAACAAAAACATAAATATTTACTAGGAGCCTGTTTTTTGAGGGTCCAAAATGCCCAAAACCACGTTTAAGGAAAATCTTAAAAAAAAAATATGATGCTTTTTCTTAAAGGCAGAAGCATAAATGCTTATTGATAAACAATTTATTTATACTTATTGATAAACACATAAATGCTTGCAGGATAGTAGAGTTTGTCATTTCTCGCTGCACTCTTGATAGGACTTTTGCTCGTGGCTCAACTTCTGTTGAACTTTCAATATTTTGCCTAAACTTTTGTTCTACAGAAATAATCAATGTACATTGAAAAGTCAGTTTACATTCAAACATTGGCAGTAGAACATTAATTAAATTATCATTATTATTTTATGAATTTAAGTTTTTAAGATAATTAATGATTTAGTATAATATCTGATTAAAGATCGAACTTTATTTATTTTGAGTGAGTTTAAGCCTCGGGATAAAGATCCCTTACAATTTCCAGTTCAAGGAGGAGGGGGACAGGAATGGACAGGAATCCCTATAATTGAGGATCCCTCCTTTTTGGGTAGGGGTACGTGACAGGAGCTCATCTACCCGAATAGAGGATCCACTTGTGGGGGGTGGGGCTCTTTGTGCGGGCAAGTACTCCGATCCCTTTTTTGGACAGGGGAGCTCCTTTCACAATTTTTCTGTTATTACTTTTGTCAATTTCTCTTTGGACAGGGAATAATAGGGGATCCAAATCCGACAAAGATAAGAGAAGGGATCTCCAATTATAGTTGATTGTACTCCTTAAGCCCCCACATGTGTATCAAACTCTGGAACAAAAACTACTCAATCAAATTCCATATGTGAAATTGGTTGCTAGAGGTTGGTAAAATCAGTAAAGCCAAATAGGGTGACAAGAACTCTTAGCCATTCTCACACAATTTTTAATGGATAAAGTTTTTCTCTAAACTGGATTTGAAGAAATTTCTTTAGCCCAATTTAAAAGAAAACTTTGTTCATCTCTAATCTAGTCTAAAAGGTCATTTAAAATTAAAATGGTTGATGCATGGATGATTCACCGCAATGTGGTACTTATTTGGGTATACAAATTAGAATACGTCATAATTTTTTCCACGGCCTTGTGTATCTACTTGATTCTTTTCCTATATTTATATACATATAATATGGTTTAGTAATACTATATGCAAGACTCCTATATCCCTCTTATCCTCTCAAATGTGATGTGATTTTTAAAATTACCATTAGATTTGTGATGAATTAATATTAAATTTTGATCAAATGGTAAATTTAAAAGCCACATCACATTTGGGTGATAAGAGTCTTGCATATAACGTTACTCAATTTAGTTTATAATTACTCTTGGGCCACTTATTGTAATAGTTCTCGCAAAGATTTATTTACTTCCCATTAGTATTTTTTTTTTCTCACATCCTTTAATTCTCATATGCTAAGAAGCTAACTTGACATAGAATTGGTTATATAAGTAAATAAAATTAAGCACTAGTTAACGATTTCCTGATGATGATTCGTCCTTCAGAATCTAGCTAAAGTTAGTAGGATTTATTTATAAATTTGATTCATTTTTCTCCTTTTTTTTTTAATTTTTATTTTTTTTTAAAAAAAATCATATAAAAACATGTGGTGAGCAATAATATGAAGATGGCAACATAAAAACTCATTAGACAGGCGTTAAGACTCTGTTTGTTTCAGCGTAAAATGTTTGTTGTTGAAAAACGTTTTTAGAAAAATTAGTTTTCAGGAAAATGTTTTTCATGAAAATATTTTTTGGCATTTGGCGCGTACGGAAAATCACTTTTTTTTTTTTTTTCCTTTTCTTATATGTATAAATTTTCATTCAATTATATTAACGTATAAAAATTAATTTTTTATTCACAACATAAAAATATTAACAGAAAATAATAAAAAAAAAATTAACCTAATAATTTGTGTATGGACAATGGTTAGATGGAGGCCTGTCGGTGGTTCGACTATGGTCCGAGGTTATCTCGGTGGTGGCCTGGCATTCTCTGGCAGTGGCTTGAGGTGGCTGGGTGGTGGTTCAAGATGGCTCGGCGGCGGTTCGGGGTAGCTTAGTGGTGGTCTAGTAGTGGTCCACGGGTGGTTTAGTGGTGGTCGGGGATGGTTCGATGGTAGTCTGATGATGGTCTGGTGGTGGCTTGGCGGGGTCTCGGTTTGGCTTGGCGGTGGTCCCGAGCGGCTTGGTGTTGGCTTGGTGGTGCTCTAGCGGTAGTTCAGTAGTGGTCCGACGGTTTGAGAAAGAGAAACTCAAACTCAAAAAATGATTTACAAAAATTTAAAAATGAAAATCATTTTCCAAAACTGAAAAAGCTTTTTTGTCAAACCAAAAATATTTTTAATTTGACTATTATTTTCGGTTGCACCAAACACCAAACCAAAAAATTGCATAAAACATTTTCCAAAAAATATTTTACAACAAATGAAGCCAAAGTTGAGTCCAAACAGTTCAAGTCAATCATAGAATTTAAGGGCTAATGGCTAAGAATTTGTTTGGATGTGCGATTTTTTCTGTATTATATTCTATTATTTTGTATTATATTCAAAATTACAAATATCGAGAGAATTTTTTTTAAAAAAATTATGTTTGGATGGTTTAGAGAACTTGAGACAAAATATAAAAAATTTATATCAAAATTGAGTAGAATTTGAATTAAAAAAAAAAAAAAAAAAAAAAAACCAAATATGTTTTTGAAAAATAATAAAATAATAAACGGGGTAACGGCTAGTTGGAAACTAGCTAGCTTGGAACCCAAGAAACCTATACATATATACGGAGCGCCAAAGGTCGATAGAACTTAAAAGTGCCCTTTCTCATTGTTATCCTCTTTGCATTCGGAAGTCAAGTTTCGTTGAAAAACCAAGCCTTGCCTTTACTTTTCTTGCAATCTTGAAATTTTGAAGCAAGAAATCTCTGGGTTTGTGTTCTTTCTGCGGAAGTAGCGGGGAAGAAGTGATCAGTGTCTTGTAAAACTGCAATCTTGATCGAGCAAGCTAGATTTCTCCAGGTCGGTGATCTTAATTTTCGGAACACCAGTTCGATCTTTTATAATACACATACGTACATATCTTGGAAAGTGAACCCTAAATCTTTTCACTTTTTCAGTTTCTTGTTTCTGAAAATTTGCAATCTTGGAGCAAGAAAGGGAAATCTTGCAATCTCGGAGCGAGATTTTTCTGTGGGTTTTTGTCCTTAATCGGGTAATAGTTTTCAGCCATGGTTTTTTCTGTTACCAAATCGGTTGATCAAATGCCCAAGAATGGGGACGTGCATCATAGCAGTTTCAAGAACCCCATTCCTCCGTGCCCAAGACAAATATCGGATAGAGCGGACGAGAAGCCACGGCTTGTTCTCAAGATCAAATTGCCTAGAGCCGGCAACAAAGGAGAGAAGCCTTGCAAAGTCTTCGAGGACAGAGCGGATGAGAAGCCAGCCCCAGCCCCAACGTCTTCAAGCTGCATGAATGGCGGCGTTGAAGAGAAGCCACGGCTTGTTTTCAGGATCAAACTGCCAACAGCCCACAACAAAGGAGAAAAGTCTTGCAATGGCGTTGGCATCAGACATGGTCGTTTCAGGAAACCCATTTCTCTTTGCCATACAAAATCGGCTTCAAGGGTTGCTACCGAGGAGAAATCAGACAAGAAGAAGCCTGTTCCAACATCTTCTACTGGCTTGAATTGTGCTGAAAACAATGCTTGTCATGTTACGAGCAGGGTCAAGTTGCCAACACCAAACAACAACAACCTGGTACTGATTCCCTCCAGTGGCATGAGTTTTACCGATGGTGATGGGAAAAGATCAGAGAGATGTGTGATCAAGACCAAGTCGTCTTCAGTAGGCCAAAACAAGGTGGAATTGTTGAACATCCGAAAGAGGGCTGTGCAAGAAACAGAGTCCACAGAGAAGAGTTGTTTGAAAAAAGTTCAAATGGATGAGGAGGAGGCATCAGAGTTGAAACTTGAAGCCACGAAAAGGAAGCTACATCAGAGGTACCAACAAGCTCAAAATTCGAAAAGGAAGATCCAAGTGCTAGATTTCAAGGACATCCCTAAGCCTGAGAATGCTCCCAAGAGATCCAGGAACCAATACAGACGTTTATAGGCTGTGACATCCATGTTCTTTTATTCCTTTGATTCATCTAGATTTTGGGTCCTTTTTATTTTTCAGTCTGGTACAGAAATTGAGCTAGATCTTGTAATGTGTACGTAAGGAACCGGTTATTATCTTGTGTACTTGTTCTTTTCAATTAAGTAATTACTTTTATCTTTTTGTCTATATTGTAAATTAACTGACCTTGATTCATATGTTTGCTTGGTTTATGAAAAACATGTTGTCCTGCAAGCACGAGATTTTATGAAATGCAGAAAAATTTGGGCTAAATTCTACTCCCAAGAGAATTACCACGTCTGATATTATTTCTGCTTGGGAAGTAAATGGAAATGTATGGTTCGGGATCTTGTACAATTTTAAAGAAATTGTATATTTTCAAATTACAAAATTTAGGCTATATTTAGGCATCAAAACGCTTAGAGAATTTTACATATTAAAAATAGAGTAATGATTCACTATCACCTAAATATACAACTTTTCACCACCTTGTTTATGTGGTAAGGTGGTCTCTCACCTTAATTTATTTTTAAAAAATGAAAAAACTCAAAAAGTAGTGGGGGACCACCTTGCCACATAGGTAAGGTGGTAAAAAATTGTATATTTAGGTGGTAGTGAATCACTACTCTTAAAAATATGGCATATTATTGTGACAATCAAAAAGAATTTTCCTCCCAAAATGCTTCTTTATCATTTTTGGAGAGATGCTTCTTATTTATAAAACAAAAAGGCAGATTTTGACTCAAATTTTTTTGCAACATAGAAAGCAAGAACCTTCGAAAATATAATCAATTCTCAACTGTAACATGCCACATTTTTAATAGGTAGCATTTTCGAAAAGTTTTAATGCTTAAAAATAGCCTAAATTCTGTAATTTGAGAATCTACCATTTCGAAAAAATTGTAGGAGATCTTGATCCAAAATTGCATGGTGTTTGAAGTGTAGGAATATAAGTAGATATGACATATGTGGAATTAGATAAGACATGAGTCTACAGAACAAAAACATAAATATTTATTAAGAGCCTGTTTGGGTGTGCATTTTCCAGAAAATTGATTTTCGTTGAAAACATTTTTCGGTGTTTGGCAAAATCAGAAATATTTTTATATTTTCATTAAATCATATTAACCTATAAAAATCAATTTTTATTCACAACATATAAATATTAATGTAAAATAATTAAAAACAAATCAACCTAAAATAATGTTTAACTAAAATACTTTAAGGTAGGACGTTGCAAATTCGTCCTTCTTTCTTTCTTTTTTTTCTTTTTTTTTTTCATATGCTCTTTGCTGCAATGCATAAAAGATATAATAGTAGAATACTTCAAAAATAAAAAAGAAAAAAAAGAAAGAAGAAGATTGTTCAGTTTGGTACAGAAATTGAGCTAGATCTTGTAATGTGTGATCTTTTTGTCTATATATATTGGAAATTAACTGACCTTGATTCATATGTTTGCTTGGTTTATGAAAAACATATTGTCCTGCAAGCAGCAAATTTTATGAAAGGCAGAAAAATTTGGGCTAAATTCTACTCCCATGAGACTTACGTACCATGTCTAATGTTATTTCTATTTGGGAAATAGTACTTATACACAATTGAAGCTCACGAGTTGACTTTCACACAAAATGCATGGGTCAGGATCTCGTAAAATTTCAAAGAAATTGTATATTCTCAAATTAAAAAATTTAGACCCTTTTTAAGCATCAAAACGCTTGGAAAATTCTAAATATTAAAAATGTTGCATATTATCGAGACAACCAAAACGAATATTCCTCTCAAAATGTTTATTTTTCATTTTTACAGAGACACTTCTTCTTCATAAAACCAAAAGAAAGATTTTGACTCAAAGTTTTTTTACAACATAGAGAGCAAGAACCAAACGAAAATATACTCAATTCTCAGTTGTAACATGCCACGTTTTTAATAAGTAACATTTTTCAAGTGTTTTGATGCCTAAAAAGGGCCTAAATTTTGTAATTTGAAAATCTACCATTTCAAAAAAATTGTAGGAGATCTTGATCCAAAATTAGATGGGGTTTGAAGTTTAGGAATATAAGTGGATATGACATATGAGGAATTAGATAAGACATGAGTCTACAGAACAAAAACATAAATATTTACTAAGAGCCTATTTGGATGTGCGTTTGGTAAACAAATTTAAAGTGATTTTGAGGGTCAAAAAATGATTTTCACTGAAACATTTTTCGGTGTTTGGCGCGTACAGAAAATCACAAAAAAATTTAAATTTTTATTAAAAACAAATCAACCTAAAATAAAGTTTAACTAAAATATACACATTAATTAACTAACAATAATCATATATTTTCAAGTTGGGAGAGCCATAAATAACATCCAACAATTCATTTAAACTATAGACAAAAGTTTTCAATCATAAGTATTACCATTCAAATTCAACCACAAATATTATAACGTTTAAGCCAAAGTACTACGGCCATCCAAGTTCAATCATATATATATATATATATATATATATATATATATAAAAGCCAAGTTCTAACTTAAAGTTAGTTTAGAATTGTGACATGTAGCGTAAACATTGAACCGGTCTTTTAAGTAAAAAATCGGTGAATTTTAAAGGTTGAACCGGTTTTGTCATTATTTTTATAACTTTATTATGCTTTAATGAAAAGATCTGGGTGTAGCATTAAGTGATGAGAATTTTTTTAAAAAAATCTAAAATTAAAAACTTTTCCTTATCATATATATATATATAAGCCGAGTTCTAACTTATAGTTGGCCTAAAATTGTGACACGTGGGGTGAACCCATTATTTTTAAACATTGAACTGGTCTTTTAATTAAAAAACCGGTGAATTTTAAAGGTTTAACCGGTTTTATCATTATTTTAATAAATTTTTTGTGCTTTAATGAAAAGATCATGAGTGTAGCATTAAGTGGTGAGAATTTTTTTAAAAAATCTAAAATTAAAAACTTTTCCTTATCATATATATATATATATATAAATGAATGCTAGAACATCTCATAGTGTTCTCGTGGTGTACATCTGGAATGGTAGAGATGTAATGTTTTTTATTAAAAAATTGCATCTATGCCATCTAAAATGACATATATGTAATTTTTTAATTACATCTATGCCATTTCAGATGTATACTAGGAGATGCTCTACCATTCCTCATATATAAAAGCCAAGTTCTAACTTAAAGTTGGTCTAAAATTGTGACACGTGCGTTAACCCATTATTTTTATACACTAAACCGGTCTTTTAAGTAAAAAGTTGGTAAATTTTAAAGGTTGAACCGATTTTGTTATTATTTTAATAAATTTATTGTGCTTTAATGAAAAAAATCATGGGTGTAGCATAAAGTAGTGAGAATTGTTTTTTAAAATCTAAAATTAAAAACTTTTCCTTATCATATCATATCATATCATATTCATGCAATGTTCTATGTACAATGTAAATGTTTTTAAATTTTTAAATTAAATTATAATTAATAATCCAGCACATTGTGCTGGTTATGAGCTTTTCTTATTATAATAAAGTTAATTAGTATGTTACTACATATCGGTAATACACAAATTCTAAGATTAATGATTCTTAAAGAAGTTGTCCAACCAAAACTTTCTAAGTTAAGGATTGGAAATGCTCTTGCAACCTTCTCATCTCGCATCAAATGGTCAAATGTATATGCAAGCATAAAGTCGTCATATTTGTAATGACCCACCCCCAATGACACAATATTGTCTGCTTTTGGCTCCCCGTACCATACTTCCCAGGAGGTCACCCATACTGAGATTGCTCTCGCAGAAGCACGCTTAACTGCGGAGTTCTGATAGGTTCATGACCATCACGGCTTTAAAACGCGTTGTGTCATAAATGATGCATTTATACATATAAGCAAATCCTCATTCCCAGGCGATGTGAGACGTCACAATATCCTTCCACTTTCATTATTTTCTCATAAAATTTATGTACATCAACTCCCTTATTGAGAGCTTTAAGTGTTAATGCAACATCTTTCAACTATTCAAATAATCAAATATTTTATAAGATTACAGCCCCAACTTCAAGGATAGATGCAACTGCAGCCACAATTGTTGGAAGAATTTTTTCATCCATATGCAATCAGCACAAAAATGGAGCGAATCCTAAGTGAGAGAAGCAATTTGGAAGAAGCATGATGGAGGGAGTTTTCAGTTTTCTTTTATGCATGATGGTGGGAGTCCAATTTGGTTGAATGCTAACCAAACAACATCTTAGCATCTGCAGCTCCGATCCACAACTGGTGAATAATCACTTCCTGTGAAGGCCATCCTCTAATTAGTAATTAGTACTCCATGCACTCAACATAGATAGTCTCACAAGAAAAGAGACGTAAAAACTTTCAGGCTTAATAGGTTTTAATTTGAACAAATCTAACGTTCTTTTTAAGGTAAGTTTGAGTGTGCTATTTTTTTTATTATTATATTTAAAATTATGGATACCGAAAAAAAATATTTTTTAAAATTATGTTTAGATGGTTTCGAAAATATAAAATAAAATTGAAAAAAATTAAAGTAGAATTTAAATTTAACAAAACAACTCAAGCATGTATTTCGAAATTAATCAAATATAATAAAAACAAATGTATTACCATCAAGTAGGACTTGAAAAATTACATGAAATAGAAGTCTTAAATGGATCAAGTTATAGCATATCAAACAAAAGTCCCACCATTTTTTTTAATTAAAAATATATATATATATATATATATATATATATATATATTCCATTGAGAATGCGTTTGAAAAAAAAAACAAAAAAGGATTTGCAGGCTGGTTAATTAAGTCAAAACGACAATTAATTAATCTCTCTCTCTCTCTCTCTCTCTCTCTCTTGACCAGCTAGGTTAGCCATCCTTCATTGTCAATTTGCCAGCAAGCAGAAGCAAATTCTAACACTTGGCTTCGCATCGCTCTCGCTGCCGTGGCCTTGCCAGCAAAGAACCACGCGAAAGGAGCTTCCAACACCTAGCTGCTCTCTCTCTCTCTCTCTCTCTCTCCTATACATATAAAGATATGGGATCGGTGTTCAGCTCAAGCACAAAGAGCAAAGAAGAGCTAGAAATGGCGTTGAAAAAGGCAAAGGAGATTGTATCCTCCGCACCCGTTGTTGTGTTCAGGTTGTTTTTTTACCTCTCCCCATCAAAAACTTTAGTTCGACAAGATATGCTTTCCAACATCATCAAATTATTGATTTTCAATACGTAATTGATATATATATATATATATAAATGTTTGTGGGTTGGCGGTTTTCGCGCATACGTAGTCACTTTTATTTTGCCTCTGCCTTCATAGTAAAATGTGGAAATATTATGGAAAATGAAGAGAGATAGAGACCCAAATGGGTTTCGTTCTTTACACATTATTTATTTATATAATTTCATAATAGAAGAGTAAATCAATCGATCCTATGAAATTACTCTTCATGATTAACAATCAATACCTTGATTTTGATATAAGAAAGTGAATCAGGATTCAAAACTTGATATATATGCTTTGATATATATTGTTACCTTCAAATTATGTTATGTTGCAGCAACCTCCTATCTGATGTAGTACTAATTCAGTTTGATATTCTCACAATCGCAGTAAATCATACTGTGGTTACTGCAATAGGGTGAAGCAGCTGCTCAAACAGCTAGGAGCAAGTTACAAGGTCATCGAACTAGATGAGGAAAGTAAGTGTATTTCATCTCGTGGTTCATGCTTGATTCCTTATTCTCAAAATGAATGATATGGGGAGATTTAGAAAATTATTAAATCACCGCTTGTCTTAAAAACGTTTAAAAAGAATGGATAAATTTAATTATTTAATTTATATTTGATACTCCCACAAACTCTTCCTTAATGCTTGATGCTTAAAAAGCATAATGTATATTTAATTGATTGAAATAAGAGGTGACCTTGCTTTAATACTATATTAAATCATCTTTTATTCCAAAATTTTAAGCTATAAGAATGAATGAATAGATTTAGTTATTTAATTTATATTCTAACATGAAGGCTGCATGCATATATCTACTTATATTCCCTCTCTCCAAGTCTCCTGTGTAATTAATAATTCCAGTTTACAAACTTATTCATGAGAGAGACTTTTTAGGAAGGTTTTTTTTTTTTTGTGTGATATGTGACCTAAGAGTTAAAATAGTTTTGAGTGTTTTGTATTTTGATTTGAGTGTTAATTCTTTTGATTTTTGCTAAAAAGCAAAAGCTACACGATGTTAAATAAATTACAATGTTACACGATGGAGATTCTGAAATTCTGTGATATTGAAGTAATCATTTTGAAAAATTCCCTTCTGCAAACACATAATTTGAATTTTTATAAGCTCATTCTCTACCAGCTAAGTGAGTATAGATTCCAAGTTCGATACTAATCAGAAAATTCTTGAAGTTTAATTCTTGTCCAATTACTATAATCTGCTCCTGCATGATCAATACTAACATATATCCAAGTTGCCTTTTCATAATAATGAGATATAAGCTTTTCACTGTACCATCTTTTTGAGGAATTTATGTTTTAACTCATCTTCCGTTTGAAGGAGATGGAAGTGACATTCAATCAGCTCTAGCAGAGTGGACTGGGCTTAGTACTGTACCTAATGTGTTTATTGGGGGGAAACACATCGGTGGCTGTGACAGTAAGCCTGTTTCCTTGTTCCTCTTTAGTTTTCACTACAATCAGTGCCTGGTTTCTTTGCTATCAAGAGCTATGAAAATGACAAGGAAAGAATGATCAAATATTATCATTTTCTTCTTTACTTCTATTGCAGCTGTTATAGAGAAGTACCAGGGAGGACAGCTTGTTCCCCTTCTCACTGAACCTGGTGCCATTGCCAAGTAACTCTGCGCAGCTGTAAATAAAGTAGATAAGATGTTTCTGTAAACAAGGTGAAGAGAAGAGACTACATGTTGTGTAATAACAATAAGATTGGGAGGGGCATTGCAACAAGGGCTATAGATTGAAGGATAAATGAAGTTTCCCTATAATTAAATTACCAATATCCAATCATTAAACCTGTTCCTACTCAGGGTTTACTTGCTTCTAAGGTTGGAAATATAATCATATCAGATCTAAAAGCTTAACTTAATTTCATGGATTCTATCTGTTAATTTGCAGTTTCTGCAGCTTAGATAGTTGATGCAGCATTGCACAGATGCACATACAACTGAAATGAACTATACTGTTGTCAAATTGAACATCCATGAAGTTCCAAGCCACACTACCACGTATGGAAGAATGATAGCCTGTTTCAGAATGTTTTTACAAATGGAACATAAGAAGTTCCAACCTTTCCACAATAATTTTTTATCATATTCAACTATGAGCCCAACAAATGGGTTACAAGTACCTAATAAAAAACAAAAAAGGGTTACAACCCCGTGACTCCAATTCTAAACAACCACCTTTTTCATTGCCATCCAAAAAGGTTTTCAAGCAGCAGTACAGCCAGCTTTGCGGCTGTAAGAAGATAAGAAAAAGCCAATAAAGTCGGTAATCTTAACTGATCTCTCAATGATTACTTTCACTTGGATGCAAAAATGGCTTCTAAATCTTCTTGGTTTTGACTTGAAATTAGCTGGTGAACATAAAGATCAGATCCCACTAATTTTAGTGCCCCAAATCCCACTCCATTTTGTACGACTGGATGAGGGATCACTTGGAGCCCCACTTCCTTCTTTGCTAAAGCTAGCCTTTGCCAGTTCTCTTAGCTGTTTCGACCATGGTTTATCTGCTGTGCCCGAGCTCCTACCCACATCGTTCCTGTTACTTTCAACTGAAGATCCGGCCACCCCAGTTTCTTGATTCCCATGGAGATTCACCAGGAACCTGCTTTCCAGTTTTTTAGACAACTTCTGTGGAATGAAAAGCAGGAGAAATCCAATTGAAGCTACTTTCAAGCCCTTTAAGAAAGATTTCTCGACAGGGTCCAGCTCCTTTGTCTGTCTATACAAAGCATACCATTCGTTCGCCATTTGTGGTATATATCCAACCAGGAAAAGTATAAGCATGAACACCCCAACTATAGTCTCATTCCTGTCAAAAAATCCCTTCTCCAAGAGAACCAAACAAGTAGCAAATAAACCTAGTTCACTGGAAACTGCGATGATCTCAACCAACTGAACCTTTTTCTTAATAAATGGCTTCTTGAGAACAAGGAAGAAGAGCTGAAAAGAGGTGATGCATAGTAAGGTTATTATCGGAGTTTTAGAAGACCAGTCGTTCTCCCGGTAGGCACCGGCCATAATCCCTAGCGAAACTCGTCTCATGGACTCGAGCAGCGTGTAGTATATTCGGAGTATCCCGAAAAGCTTTTGGATTATAGGTGCTTCTGCATCTTCTGTTTCATCATCAGAGGCAATGATTCGATCGCCACGCATATGGGAATTTCCCCCAGAAATCTGTGACAGCATGTATTTTGGAGGGCCTCTTAAATCTTCGAATAGAGGGCCTAACATGGCTAAGTAATTAGCGTTCGGTTGGTTTTTCCATGTCCACTGGCCTCTTTTATTAGGACCCAAAGTTACTCGGATTATATCCTGATACCAGTGAAACCTCTGGCCTTCTTGATGAACTTCCTTGTACTGAAGTAGCTTTCCAAATGTAATGCCTATGGAGAGGAACAAGAACAAAGCCAGCAGTAGAAAAGACACAACACCAAAAAGCAGAATTCCGACTACAATCCCCGATGCCGCTCCTCCTTAATCCACAGAAGTGAGATAAGATTAAACTCATTTGTACTTGAAGTTTCCTAAATATTGATGACATAGAGCATGTAAACATGCAATAAATTTGAGTTTTTCTCCGGATACATATTCATGACAACTGTTATGATGCAGTCAGTTAACTATGCTCTGATGGCCCCATGTCATGCACAGAGAAGTGATTTGAGTTAGCTTCCAATGGTGCAAAACATCATCCACATTGCAATTCTTAATATTGAGGAAATGGATCAATAGACCATATTGAGTGCTAACCAATATAGTAATGATTATGTCAACAAATACAATTTACATGGACAAGAAAGGAACATAGTTCACAATTCCATCGCATGCTAAGAAAATAGAGTAGAAAATATGACTTGATAAAAGAACTTGCTCATTCTTTGGCATCCTGTAACAACATTAAGGCAATTCTTTTATAAAAGAATTCAACTATATGAGCATGAATGTCCTCTTTTGCACTGTAGAAACAACAACCACAAGAATAATTATCTTTGGAAGCTCAGCTTTTGCTTGATAAGGATTCATGTGCGGAGAAGAAAACAAATATTCAAGTTACCTCTAATTAGAGCAGCAGAGGCTTCACAAACACAAGGTAGTGCAAGAATTATAAGGAATATTTCAAATCTTGGAAATGTAAGTGCTCCATAACCCTTCTGCTTTTCAGAATTTTTCTTCCTCAATTTTAGGATGACAAGGAGTAAAGCATGCAGTAGTATCAAACTGCCACCAATTATGGCTAACCAGAACATGCTTCTACTAAAATCCCTCCACCTACACAAGACAAAATCTATTAAGTCATTACATTGAAAACTAAATGAGCCTGTCTGTTGCAGTTCAACCTTAAGAATTCCAAAAAGAAGTACACAAATTAATGGAAAATGACAAATATGGCATTAAGCATCAAGTTTGTCCTCTTGGTTTGTTCAACAATTTCCAAGAATGCAAGGAACCAATAGCTTTAGTTTTTCACAGCGCCTACAGAAAATTCTGCAACTAAATAACTCGCATTCCAAATGCACATGCCCAGAATTCTTTGCTTTCCATTCAACATTTTTATAAAACTTATGGCAATATATTCCTTTATTAGTTTCATAGTTTTTCTCTGGTTATGTCAATCTAGAATATTTTCACTTTTTGTTTTGTCTCTAAATCCATATGCAAGTTCATGGAATAGATAGAAAACAAGAGTCCCCATAACTTACCCGTTTAAAAAATGTGGATCCAATATATATTCAGCTTCAGGTTCAATATTTGGGATCTGCAGGTACACAATGCATTTTATCACAATCTATTCATCATCTGATTATAGGAGTTAAAATCAAGTGAAAAGGAAAAGTAGAGTTTTCAGACCTCAAAATATGATCTATATTCCATGGGAGTTAGAGGCAACCCATATAGTAAAGCAGCCCTACTCAAATTCTCTTCTTTCGATTGCACATTCTGGAAAGTTCCTGAATCATGAATTTTAGACATGTATGAATTTGAGTTGGCAGGGGGACTTGAGCCCACTATGACCGGCTGAGTGTACCCAGTTTCCCATGGAAGACCGAAATAGGGAATGCTCCATTTTAATCCCCTTGCAAATTCATAATACTCAACTGGCAATGTCGCAGCCAACCATCTAGACAATGCAAAAACCTGAATATGGCATGCAATTCTCTGTATGAAAGAGAAAAAGAAAATGCTAATTAATTTTACAGTGATGAAGACAGTTCATAAGTTTTGATAAGTTATTAACACATAACCCAAATGATAGTCTGTTAATACCAATCTACCCGCCACAAACCTTAAGGGGGAGCTCTTTGGGGTTGATTGTCCTTTTTCATCTTTTTTTTTTTCTTTTCCTTATTATATGCATAATAGAATAACCCCCTAGCCCACAAAATTCTATTCAGAAGTCAATCCTAGACCTCCATCTTTGGAAGTAGCACCAATAGGCTCCACGGGCCCTCAGTCAGGTCTACGGTTGAAGAAGTCAGACAAAATAGTTAACAACAGCCAAAATGTTTACAGAGTTTAATTATATATTAAAATTTGTTGTATAAACATCAAGGAAAACTTTTCTGGGAAAATATTATTTCTACAGAAGGATGAAAAAGTTTTATCTATTCCACAATGTTTTTAAGTTTTTTACTTGATTGTCAAGAGGATACCAATAATCATAATGTGATAACCCCGCCAAGTACAATTTGATTTATTTCTGATTCAGACCTTGCAAAATACTGGATCAGCCACCAAGAACATTTGAGCGAGGATCATTTGTACATTAGAAAGATCTTGCTTTTCTAGAAAAGAAATGCTTTGTAAAGACAATAAACATACTTTGGATAAATCACCAAAAATGTGCATGGTGTTGTTATTCAAGGTTGTCCAAAGAAAGCTAGAGGCGCATATTGACATGCTATTAATACTTTTTTTATTCACGTGTTTGTTTGTCAAGAATGTCATAGAAAGAAAATTTTCAGTTAAAAAAAAAGTTTCAACCCCAAAGATTTGCAAGATTTTTCTCTTACCCTTTTTATTTATCCTCAACACCGAACCTCAGCACATGTCAATTCTGCACCGCTGTGTTTCTAACACAGTGCAAAATTCCCAGTCTAGAATATTATCATGGTATAACTAACTAATCACTTAATCAGATAAATGTTCAAATTAGTTAGATAACATACGAAAAGATTTCTCGAAGGATCACAAAAAGAATATGGTCTTGAAAATGCCCCAGTGGAGTGAAGGCTTGCAATTGAAACCGTAAGCAGCCCGGCAGCAAAAGAAGTCACCAAAAATGAAGCAGTTGTAATCTTAGATATCACGGAAGATATTTTAGGTACAGAATCTGTAGATATTTTCAATACCTTACATTAGAAAATAACTAGAAAATTCAAAGGGATGAATCCTCTAGGACTTCAATGTTGTAATACAATTCAGCTGATAAAAGAGAAAAGAGTAAGAATCCTTACAGTGCCTTACTTGTAGAACATTGGAAGCAAAATTTTTGTTTCCAGCAACATCCTCAGTTACGTTTTCAGGGACATTGACAAATACAATATCATGGTCTGCTTGTAACTCCACAGCATATAGGCTTGTACTTATTTTAAGAAAGCTGAAAAATGGTAATATTTTCATTGAAAAGGAATAGTATGAACATCTGTTAAAGTAATTGCATTTGCCTTGCTAATTGAAATATCATTTTTTTTTATAAGTAAAATTGAAATATCATTTCCCATCAATAACCGAAGAATAGAGCATAGATGTCATCATCATAGTTTCTCATTTGCATGAGATTGCATTTTTATGTGGAGATGTATTGCATAGGTTAATAATCTACATAGATGCAGACGCAGGTAACAAGAAATAACTTACCTTTTAAAATGCCCTCCTGTGATTGATATATTAGAAGAATTGAAGCCAAATACAGGCTTCATGAACTTTATCAGAATTGGAATGTTGTGTTCTCTTGTCCTCGTATAAGATGTGGTACTCAACCTCACAAAAGGTCTCAGAGAATCTAAAGGTCACATTTGTATCTATGTCAGAAGGAAACAACCAAATCTCATAAAAAAAATTAAAATCTGTATGTACAGCTTTAATGATTCCACAGAATCATAATAGTATTTTCGATGTCAAAAGTTTTTGTATTCAAAGAGTAGAGTGAAACAATATTGAAAGCAAATTTTGATTCCACAAAATAGATAAATAATCTTATCTTAGAAATGTTTGTAAACTAATGTAGATCTTACCATACAGGAAAGTAACTGGAGCAATTGCAGAAACTGGAGTCCCTTGTCTGCTTATTAAAGAGTTTGAATCAATGCTTAGTGTTACTATAGCCGTGCCAGATATATTTGCGACCTGAGGGGACAAAGTGCAAATGAGGCAAGCACAAAAAAGTACGAGAAAGAATAGGCCCTTAGAAATATAATATGCAATTCAAGAACATTAAGGGCCTCTTTGGTCGGCCCATGGAGTTTGATGGCATCATTTGCGTTTTTCTACTGTCTCTAATTAACAAACTCAACAGTATGAATAGGGGGATTTTTTTTTTTGATAAGTAATGAGGAAGATCAAGATATGCAACCATCAAGATAAAAAGTTTGAATTCAGGGCATTTTACAAACTTTTTAAAATGATTAGCTTGTCCATTACAATGAATGACTCCACAATTTAAGTGGCCCCATTCAAGATGAGGAAGTTGTGCATGACATATTGCACAAATATTCATTGGACAACTAATCAGACTCTAAATGTATGAACCAAATTCTATTCTCATAGCTGAAAAAAAAAAAAAATTAGAAAAAGAAGAAGAAGAAGAAGATTGTATGAACCAGCTGACCAGAAAGCCAAATCTGCGATTCCCAATGGTTTCTCCACTAACGGGAAGAAGCATGCCTTGACTTGTTTGGAGACAATTTAGAATTTCTGCAGATGAGTTGAGAACAGGTTTTGAAAAGTACAAATACACCTTTAGTTTATTATAGCTATTAGTGGCCTGCACCAGTCTAGTTTCACCATTAAGTTGAAGTAGCCTTTCGGGAATGTGAGTCCTCAGGTTGACAAACACACTTCTTCTATCTGTAGAAAAAACCACCAAATGAACAGAGCAAGTAAATAACAGACTGACAACAAAAACAAATAAATAAAATTGCATCTTCACGAAATATATGAGAAAACCATCAAAGGTGCAAAACCTAAGTCCAGTCTCAGAAAAAGAAAAAAGAAAAAGAATCAACTTTTGGAATGGGCATTTTATATCTAATGCTTCAAGAAAACTATTTAAAAGAACCCAACTTTTTTGGAAAGCGTTGTTAAATCACTGCTTATCACAAAAAGTTTAAACTAATATGAAATGGTAACTCTAACTCTAGTGTGGGCTCAAGTTCCCCCTCAATAAATGAGGTCTAACCTGTGGACACGTAAAATATTTAATTGAAATGGAAAGTAAATTATGGAGTCCAAGTTTGAACTCATGACTACTATTCTGTTATTATATTAAATCACTACTTATCCCAAAAGCTTAAGCTAATAGGAAATGGAAGATTTAATCGTTTAGTTAATATTCTAACAAACATGAAAATTTGCAAATATTTGATCCTCGAGTAAAACAGGCATAGTTTATGTAGTTATTATTGTATATATTAACAGTCTAGATCATTCCATCTGGAATGAGAAAAATTGCCAGTGAATAAAGTGCAAGGCATCAATTAGTAGTGGAAAAGCCCTGAAAAGACATATCAGTTGCAACTATTGAAATTATATAAAAATTATGCATATTATATATTCAAATAACAACCTGTGGAATGAACACTATACTCACCAATATGCACATAAAAACTCGAATTTACTGTTCTTGTAAATTTATTGCCAGCACTGTCGGTACAAAAATTCTTATCCATTACCACTACCAGACGCCCATACTGAGTAGTAGATGATAAACCCACAAGAAGAGAATATTTGAGGTTTGGCTGCAGAATGTTGAACGAGGAAGGTATAACTTGGCCAGCACCATAGACCAAAACCTGTAATGAGATTTACATTGTTAAAGTTAATTAAATGATTAAATTCACAATTTTCTATCAGCTTAACCTTTTAGGATTAGTGGTGATTTACCATGGTTTCAGAGCAAAGGTGCTGAGTAATTTAACATAAATGAATGAGGAACCTATTCGAATTTGGTTTCTTATTTGGTCAAGAAAGCATCAGTAGTCAAAGAACCAAAACTATGGAATTCAATTTACACAACTATTCAAATTAACATGGTGGACCGATCCACAAGAGGAAAGCCAAGAGACCTGTCAGTGATTCAAAAAATTAAAAGAAAAAATTATTTATCATATATCATAGCAAAAACACATTTTAAGCAATTTTATTATAAAATATTCCTTTTAGAAAAGATATGATGATCAATCCAATATAATGTTTGTGTCAGGTGGACTCCACTACATTTTATCTTCTCGTATCGACTAAAACCATACTTGAATTAATAGAAAGGTTTAGAAAAAGCCGGCTGCAAAACCACTATTCTAAATGGCTATAATCTGAAAACAACAGAAAGAGCAGGAAACTTATTTGATGGTTTTTTATGTCTTTGTTAGCCACCTACTCACGTTGCAGGCATTCACAGATGAACATCCGAAACCTCCTCCACCAGTACAGGGTTCACTGAAAGATATATTTATAGAAACATTAAGAGCGTTTGTGAAAGGTGTTGAGGCTGTGATATATGCTGTAGGTGGGACTGTATCTGCAAAATTAAGTCATAATTTAAATCAGCTAAGGGATGGACACAAAAATAAGTCAGTATAATTGCTAGCAAATCTAAATTTGAATGTTCAAATCATAGACTCGGTTTGGTTTCTGCAGGCTTGGTAATATGTAAAACCAAACTTCAATGTAAACAGGGTCGTTTCAAATTAAGAATAGTTGAGCCAAGACCTTCAATGTACAACACCTAGTAAGACAGGATTTATGATTTGATACAAAATTGACTAGGTGGGTTTTCTAGAGTCCCTTTCCAGAGGAATATATATATATATATATATATATATGCACAATAAAAAACTGGGTAAAAAAAAAAAAAAAAAAAAAAATTGATATCAAAAGAAACTGATTTTTTTTTTCCTACTAAAGCTCATGGAAGTTGAGTGGCAATATGAAGAAAATATAATAACTAGAAAGGGGTAAAAGGAAAGTTCTTAACCAATAGTCCATTTATAGCTAGCACAGCCAATTCCTCGAGACCCATTGGTGCAAACCTCAAATGTATGATTTCCATCCTGCAAGCCTGCATAAGAAACCCTCCTAGCCTCACAATCTGAAGCAATGCCATCATCCAGCTGCATCAACAAGTTTATCAACCAATAACTTTGTGAAAAAAGCCAAACAGATATCAAGAGAAAAACCAAAGCCAATGTTCGAATATTGGATTTGTATATTAGGTTGATTTGTTCCTGATTACCTTTTTTACATTCACTCCACCTACCACATTTCCCCTTTAAATACGGGTCATTTGTATTGTAAACAAATCAAGTAATAACAGCATAATGTAGTCCTTCGGGCTCTTCCCTAGCGGTGGACGTTCCTATATTCTAACAGCCAAACCAATAAAATCAAACCATGAGGAAACTTCTTCACTTCCCGCTTACCACTGAGGTGGAAAGAAAAACACGCGTGCGTGCGTGCACGCAAACGACCACACACAAAGCAAAAATTTATTCACCTATATGAACAAATATCAGGTATATGAACTGCAATTCTTCATTACAACAACCATATCACCTATAGAAAAATAATTTGAAGAAAAGAATAAACTGAATTCCAATTAGTTTTCTTGGGTAATCTAAAAGAAAATTGAAGCTCATTACATCCATAGAGAGTTGAAAGATGTGCTAATTACTTTAAGCTCTTGAAGGAAGAAAACAAAAAAAATAAATAAATAAATAAATATTGTATGGTAAAGTCCAAGAGCAAGTTCATTGAAACAATCACAACATCCCTGAAATCAACCGCCGTCTTAAATAAACTTAAGAATCATGAAACTGATTGCTAAAAGGAGGGAGGAAAAGAATAGAATCATAAAACTCAGAACCAAAATCGAGAGAGAGAGAGAGAGAGAGAGAGAGAGAGAGCACCAAAAGATAAAAGCCAAAAAGAAGTAGCTTAAATTAGCATTAGAGTTCAGCATACCTTACAACTGACAGTACAGTTTGTGCAAGGGGCGCCATTCCAAGGCATGAAAACTTCAAAGACAAATGTGGGTGAGTTGAGATGCGAGAATGCAGGGGGGGCCTTCAAGAACTTCACGGTGACCTCTGAGTAATCACAGTGTGCTCTGAAACTCAAAAGAGAAAGAACCCAGCAAAGCACCCACGAAAGCTTGAGCAAACCCATTTGAGAAACCCAAAATTTACAAGCAAAGGAGACGCATTTGTGGGGTTTGTGTAGACAGTAGTGTTGAACAGTAAGAGCTGGGCATTGTGAGGAAACAGTGGTGAAAGTGTGATAGAGAGACTGATACAAGTAAAAGAGAGTGGTTTAAAAGGAAGGATGAGTTTGGACTGTTTAGTGGTAGATGAAGGTTCTGTTAAGGATAGTGCACATGAGACCAGTAAACAAGACAATACACGGCTAGATAAGTAAGAGATAGAGAGAGAGAGAGAGAGAGAGAGAGAGAGAGGAATTTTCTAAAGTACAAGGGATTTGAATCAGGAGTACTATGACCTGAAGACAGACAGGAAGACAGGAAAGAAGGATTACTGGTGTTTTTAACTGCTTACTAGAGGGGCTCAAAGCAGTAGCCACTAGCCCCTGCCCAGTTTAAGGATTAAGATCCTGTCCCATATCTATTGGATTGCAAATTTGCACGGGGTACAATAGTTTAAATATGATAAATGGACGGTTTATAATTTGTTTTACATTATCCATGTAGATTAAATATTTGTTACCTCTACGATCACCAAACTCCAATTAAATCGCTACCACTAGTCTATCATTACCAACAAAAGTTACTCTTTCTTCAAATCGGTAGTTCGACCACTTTCTTTTGGTTATCGGGGTAGTTTGATCATTTTTAAATTGATCTTTGAAACGCTCGAACCCGCCTTTTTTGTCGAAAAAAGATAGTAATTTTTTATAGTGACGACGGTAGAATGGTAGTAACGTTGTGGCAATGAGGTATTACTAGAGCTGTAGTAGTCATGGTGGAGGTAGATGCTGGCGGTTAAAAATAGAGAGAAAAAAAAAAGGTTTTTAGCTTGTTTGACATTCATTTTCACTCAATTTTTTGTTTAGAGGCATCAACATTTACCTATGTCTATTTATCTTCTACAATAATTTTTTGTGTTGATGTTAATATCTTCCGAAAAGCTATGAAAAAGACCATGGGAAGTTGAGTGAAAAGTGAATGTGAAAGTAAAAAAATTAAGAAAACATTAGTAACGCTAGTGCGTTTTTCCTTTTGGGTAGAAAGGAAAAAGTATGCCCAAAAGACGCTATCAAACAAACATTTAAGTTTTAATTATTATTGATAATACGACAGATGTAGACGATTCATTTAAAATGACCGATCAGGATTCAAATTACTGTATCTTGTAATATTTCATTGAATCTCGATCCTCAGTTTAACATTCCCACTATAACACAGTTGAAAAATCAATCTTAATGTCATCTAGCAGATGAACTCTGCAGACATAACATGATTAAAATAGGAAGTTAATCACTAAGTTCAAATCAAATTCTTTGGGAGTGTAAAATATAAAAAAATATTAGAGCAAAAGTAAATTTTAAGGTCCATAAAAAGCATGCCACCTTTTTAGTTCACTTTGATTATAAGGGCCAATATTTATTGGGCTAAATAATATTATATTTTGCAGCAGCATGTCGACATCCTACACAAGTATGATTATTATATTTAGCATCTGTACTTTGGGTCGACTTTAATATATCAATTTGTGATTTAATATATCAATTTTTATGTAAATATTTTTTATACATTATTTTAATTTAAATAGATTATAAAGATGACATATTATGTTTTTCGGTCTCTTCTTTGGAGACACATAATTTAAAATTTTGAACTTAACAAGATTAGACTAAAAAAATACTAAAAGATGTTGGCTTCGTTTGGAATCTCCTTTCCCTTTTCCTTTCCTTTGAAATTTTTTTTTTAATAATTAAAAAATAGGATTGATGTGATATAAAGTTAAAATAATTTATATGAAAAAGTGAGAAAAATTTGTATTGTAGTGAGTTTTTTATTTAAAAAGTAATAAAAAAGTGTTGATGTGATATAAAAAGTGAAAAAAATTAAGAATGTTTTGAAATTGATATTTTTTGGGAGAAGTGAAGGGGAGGGAAGGGGAGGGAAAGGGGGATTTCAAACGGGGCCGTTATCTTACAGGTAAATTATAGCTTTTTTTAACTGCATATTGACAAAACAAAATTTAACCCAAATAAAAAATTACAAGTGAGTAAAAATATAGTTGCTACTGATTAAATTACTGGAATTAGGGAACAAAAGAAAGTTGTCAGATCGTCATTCTCTTTTGAGACACAAAGATTATGTGAGCAAAGATGGAATGTCTGTTAACATATTTTGGAGGGTGGTATTTTTTTTTTAAAAAAAAAAAAATGAAAAACTGTGTTGATGTAAGGCTACCGGCTCGTGTCGATTTGGGTCGAGTTGACTCATATGTCAATTAGATATGAGTCTACCCGACCCTTCTAGTTAAACAAGTTAAACTCTTCAATCATAACATGATCCACTTAAATAGGCGGATGACCTAACACGACCGACGTAACCTATTTAATAACAAGTCGCGTTGGATTCACCCAAACACGATTCGTTTAACCCATTTCGATATGTATATGAATTTAAATATAAAAATAATTTTTACGTAAATATAAATTTTAGCCTTTTAGTTTTTTTTTTTTTTAAAAAAATCGAATTTAATTTATACGGGTTATACGAGTCACCCATGGATTAAGCAAATTCACCTGGAACTGACAAGTTTATTAATCAAGTTAATTCGGGCCGATCCGAAATGATCAAAACCCGATTATACAAAACCCTAATCTATTAATTTCATATTAGCTTTGCAGACCAGGTCAAAAATTGACAGCCCGACTCTGATAGGACATAAAGGTAAAAATTGCATTTTTAAAAGTAGTGTGTTTTAAGTTGTTTATTAATGTATTTATTTGTATTAAAAAAAAAAAAAAAAAAAAAGAAGAAGATAAAAATATAGTCGTTAATGCTACACGGTTCCGTTACTTGTTCCACGCTTGCATTTTTTATTCTCTAATGATTTAAAGATAACTCTACTTTTTAGGCTCCTGAGATCGGGCCCTCTCACAACTCACAAGTAGGCCTCACTGTTTGTTTCATTCATGTGAAGAGAATGAATCAATGTCGTTTCCAATCTGAACCAAAAAAAAAAACAAAAAACATGTTAATATATATTCTGATGATTATATTGTCTTTGGTTCCAAAAGATAAGAAAATGCCTCGGCAAATTTCTCCCCATTCGTCACTGCTAATGTAATGTATCCCCCCCAGGAATGGTGTGATTGGTTCAGATTAGGGGCCATCAATTAAAGCGCTGGTGTCTGTAGCGCCGAAGAGAAAGTGATTGAAAATGAAGATCTAACACGTTCATATGCTGACAAAATGCAGTCAGTAATAATTGTAACACAAAAAAAAAAAAAAAAGGTCTTTGAAGCTCAACCTCAAATACACAATCCTTTCCCTAGCCTCCTCAAGACTTTCTATCACACGTGTTATTGTCATGGGCTTATGTTTGGATTACAATTTTTGACTCCACCTTCTTGTCTTACACTTTTTCAACATGAAATTAGAGAATCCCATCAAGCTATTTATTCCAAAAGTTTCACTAAATTTCAGAAAAAAATTAAAATTTGTTTCATATATAAGCTCTTTACTTTTTCTTCAAATTTAGCTCACAAATTTCATGAGCTATTTATTTATTTATTATTTTTTTAGTTTCATTTTTTCTTTTTTCTCATTTGTTAGGAGTAGTTGCTTAAAACTAATAAAAAATTAATATTTAGTTAAAAATAGAGAAATCTTTTGAGAGTTTGGTATATAAAGTTTGTTAAATGTAGTAATTAAAATAACAAAAGTAGTTTTTTTTTAGCTAAAATAAAGTTAAAGTTTGGAGAGCTTGTTAGAGATGCTCTTAAAGAGTTTTTGTTTTTGAAAATATGCTCTTAAAGAGTTAAGCTCGAGGAGTTTAACCCGTTTAATTAAAATGATTAGGTTATAGATAACTTATATAATCTTATATATATTTATCGACATAACCCAAACCCAATACACGAGGCTTGCAATTTTTCACATGATCACGAATCTGATACAAACCCAACACGAAATTAGTGAGATAAGGTTAAGAAATCTGACCCGTTTAATTAAATTAGTCAAGTTAAAGTTAACCTATATAATTTTATACTTATTCTCTGATACGATCCAAACCCAACACACTCCTACTTATATTCCCATTTTCCGTTTAAATTCTCTCATTTTCCAAATTTAATAGGATATATATTACCAAATAGTAAACAAATAGTGACATCATTTACAAATTATAAATGACGTAATATGTAGTCCTATTCCGCTATTTTTCTGGCCCTAAGCTGTGAATGCCAGACTAGCGAAAGCATGCAAAAGTTGGACCACGGGCTCATTGAATTTTTAGCAGGCTTTAATTCTTAAATGTCCAGCGTTTCATGTCAGAGGATACCCAATTCACAGGCAAGCTAAGAACAATCCCTCTTTTTTCTATGCAGCTTAGGACAGTCTATTATAAGAGGTTCCACTAGGCTTAAGCTCAGGTCAAGCATGAGACCACCTGGGTCAAAATCAGATGCTTCTGTCTATATGTGAGGGAAGGCCCACGCAAGAGAACCTTTGACTGATAATTATGTCTCTGGTTTTGGAGGGAGGTTTTGGAGGGAGGGCATGTGATGTGACGTGAGTCTTCCCCAGCTTGCAGGGAATGAACTGTAAGCACAAAAATAAGCGCATTCGTCTATTACAAGGCTTTCTTGACCTCAAGTTATACTAACAATTTTTTTGTCTGAATTTGAAGCAACAGGTTGATGAATTTCTCTGTCCCAGTTACCAAATGATGGAAAACAAGGGTGGGGAAAAAGGTTCAGCTTAAGGATTGCATAACTGGAGAACTGAAATATAGAAAACTCAAGCAAGTGTAGGAGAGATTGTGAAACAGTGGGTTTCTCCAATTCCTCCATTGTTACAATATAGTTTTATAAACAGAAGCCCAAAATGTCAGCAAATATTAGTTCATTGATAGGGATAAGATTATGATTAGATAGGTTTAATAGTTGAGTTGGAATGGAATTCTTACTCATTAGGATAAGATTATTTAATATTAGGAATCAGGATTAAACTTTATTTGAATTTGAATATTATAACTTTAGGTGTTATCCCTTTAAGCTTTATCTACTTGTATTTTCTATTTAAAGACCATTTGGCTATTAATGAGATCGGAGAATGAATTAGTGAAATTGTGGTCTTCTCTAACTCTGAGTGGAATATTGTGATGTTCTTCTACCCTAAGTGAAGAATTGTGGTCTCTTCTACTTGAAAGAAGCTATCAAATCCCATCTCACAGTACTACCCAACCTCGGGTACCTATCATTCACTCTCTTTGCATTGAAGTCCTTGGCGCGTGTGTGTGGCTACACATATTAAAGGCAGCAGACTGCAACTGACTTTAAAGCTAAAGACATAGGTTCGATAGAATCGAGTGGAGCTCTTGCTCAAGCACTCAAGCTAAAGACCAAGCAATGCCTAAGCAGGGCATAAGCTAAACCATCACCAATAACTTTATGAGATGATGGCTAGATTCATCTCGTTTCCTAATTTTTTGCTTCCTCTTTAAATTTGGATAAAAGTTCTCTTAAAGTTTGTGTAGTTTACCTTTTATCAGCAATGCTGCTAAAGCAAGCACAAAAGCTAAAGGGCAAACCAACTTGCATCAACGTTAGAAGTGATCAACAATTTCAGTTATCACATGAGAACATATTTTAAAGATCATGTCTACCAAATACAGTCTTGAGTTTAAGACAATGTCCACCCTCTTCGAGGTCAACCACTAGAAAAAAAGTATTAACTGTTACTTTTTTTTTTCTCCGACAGAAAAATAAAAGGATCCCTTTTCTCAAGGATGGATGTAGGAGGACCACCTTAGATGCATGACAGCAATATTTTATAGTGGTATAACATAGCGGGAACCAAACTATCTTCTTGAATCATGTTAAGTGGAGGAAGAAAGATTAGGTACCATGTCCAAACATACCTAATGAAGCAAAAATAAAGATTCCCCAGAAGTTACTTTGGTTGAACCTGAATCTTTCTGACTGCAATTAAACAAATGCGCTTAGATCTCGTAAATCATTTTGCAATATCACTTTGTGGCATCCATAGCCGAAGAAGACGGTCATAAAATGAGCAAGTAGCCACCAGAGTACTCTTATTTTTGCCATCCTGGAAAGATTCCCCTCTCTGCCAATCTGCCCCGTATGCAAGTGAGCCATGCTTGCTATAAGTTTCAAGCACTTCAGCCTTATCCCCTTCCATCTTAACAACTGCAAACCCATTGTGCATGCAAGCTGCCAAGACAAGGCCCGGTACAATGGGGTGGGGCTTGATTCTCCAGACACCTCCCCCCAAACAAATTGAAGTTTCATTTACAGGTTTTGAGATTGATCTTACATCCCATACCCTCAAATACTCATCATAGCAACCAGTAAATAGGGTATTAGGGTCACTGGGGTTCTTCACTATGCAACAAACACCCATCTTATGAACCTTGGTATTCTGAAATGCTAACTTAGAAGGAGTATCCCGCAAATCCCAACAACTGAATTTGCAGTCATCTGAACCAGTGTATACCAGTTGAGGTTGGTGGATATCGAAGGAAGATGCCCAAAGCTCAAAATCATGTGCTTTCCATTCTTGTTGTACTTCCATTTGGGACTCCAATAAGGAAACCATTGAGACAGATCCATCAGAAAGCCCCACTGTGATTGATGTGGCTGAGGGGTTCCAGTCAAGGCAAAGGCACATGGAAGAACTGATTTTATCTCCACTTATCTCTTTCAATAAAACCCCTGCATCAACAATTAAAATTGAAAAGGAAACAGATGATAAGTTGATAACCAAAATTTGTAGCCTTGCTACTAGCCTACTACACTAGTTTCAGCTGAAGTCACTTATCCAAAAAAAAAAAAATGAAAGCATTTTTCATTGCCACCATTTTTACAAGTGTAACTCATGCTCTACATTTTGTATGAAACTCAAAGGAATTGACAGGGGCCCGCACAAGCGGTGGAGCATGTGGTTTAATTTCTTGGAAAATACCATTGAAAAGGAAAAGATAATCTTAACGGCTTCTATTAAACATCTTTGAACAATTTTTACATTTTCCTTCCCCTTTCTCCATACTTTCTGAGAAACAAAGAAACAAACTGGCCACTAAATTATATGTTATCGAAGTAGAAAACATACCTTCTGCTCCATCTAAACAGCTCTCAAGACTGTGAAATCTCAAACAACCATCAGCATCCGCTTGAGCAAGCAAACAACCCACATTACCCCCAACTGGGCTCCACTTCATATCAAATATGCCCGCTGTATCCACCCGATGAAACAAATCAAGGCAACCCATGTTAGCATCTACATTGAAGAGCGATATGCTCCCAGATCGACTTGGCTGATCACCCTCTTGCAGCATGTACGTCGAAGCTGCCAGAACATGACGGTAAGTATCATGTGGACAAAACTCCACACAATCAGCATTGCCATCTAGAGAGCAATGTGCCACATCCATACCTGAATTTTTGACAACAAAAAAAATCAAATGCAAATCTTCTATTATTGTAAAACAAGTTAATTTAGCAATACATGGACATTTCGTCGAACAGCTTGTGGACAACAATTCAAAAAGCAGCTTTAGCCACCATGTGGTAGCTTTGGTTTTACGACGAGAAAAAACACAAACCTAAAAGAATACAATAAACATGGATTTCTGCAAAGCTTATGCTAAGAGAGACAGTTCAAGAAACGCCAAAGTGAAGGGACCAAAAGATTGAGGTCTTACCGTTATGTTAGTTGGGAATTTGGAAGTCGTTCCCGGGTTTAAGTTTTTGTATTTTTAATAGCAGTTTATGGGCTCAATAGTATGATGGGCCTGGGCTTGGGCTTGGGCCTGGGCCATATTATGATTTTCTTTTTTTTTTTTTTTTTTTTTTATAGTAAAGTCCATATTTCACGTACCTCTCAAACTACAACAAAATGTACAATGTCTCTATCAAATTTTTAATTTGGACAATGTACCCCCAAACTACCAAAAATTGTCAATACTCCCCAATGACGAAAATGCCCTTAATAAATTAATAAAATACTAAAATTTCAAAAATTAAAACTAAAACTAAAAAAAAAAAAAAAAATACAAAAAAACCAAGGGTTGCCAAATTTAAAAATTAAAAAAAAAATTAATTTCAATTTTTTCGTTTTTAAAAAAAAAATTAAATTTTCGTTTTTTTAAAAAATAAAATTTTTGTTTTTTTTTAAAATAAAAATTAATTTTTTTTCTTTTTCTGAATTTATAAAGGTATTTTTGTTTTATTGAAAAAATAGTAAGGTCATTTTTGTCTTTTTGCTGGCCTCTGAGGGACAATGACAATTTTTTAGTAATTTGGGGGGACATTTGTCCCAATTGAAAGTCTATGAGAACATTGTCAATTGGGTAATAATTTGAGGGAAGTATGTAGATTTTTCCATTCTTTTTAATTTTTTTTTTATTTGTAGATAAATGACAAATATTTGCAACTGTTTTTTAAACAAGTAAATAAGATCATGTGATTTTTCCCCCTCCCCATATTTGGATAATAGTAAGAAGAAGATGATGATGTGTTTCAACATAAAGACTTATCGACTAAAATTTATTGTTTGTATTAATTTCCATTTACAAAGTAACAATTGTATGAACTAAATATTTTGTTTAATGAAAATATGTATATTTTGTAATTGGATAATATAAAGTGTACTTTGTTTTAATAGGCCCGTTCTAAAGTGGGTCAAATAAGTCTATACAATAATTATTTTCTTCTCTATTGTTTGGATTTACTTGCTCTAATTAATGATCCTCATCTTCCTTTTGATTGTACCCCTGTCCAAAAGCTTAAACCATTAATTTGGAATTGCTAAAAATATTTTACTAATGATTTTATTTTTTCAAGGTGTTTTTAGGGTTTTAGTGATGTTTCAAATTAGTTTAGTTTAGTTTTTTTTTTTTTTTTTTTTTTTTTGTGAAATAGATATTTCAATTTAGTTGAGAAAAATTTTAAGTGGGGTCATATATTTGCTCTTGGGCATTAAGATTTTTTTTTTAAGCCTCCCCAACATGCTTAAAATATGTACTTTTTTAAGAATTATACAAGTGACAGTTTTTTGAAGCAAACCTATTGTATTTCAAGAATTATAAAAATGACATGCAGTGGTCTGTGGGTGACCGACCTGTTAGCCTTCGTTTCACAGTGGTAAGCAAAGCATTTGAATCATTTGAGGCTTTTCGAAGTGTTAATGCTCGGCAATATTTAGAGGAAGTAGCAGCAATTACTATGAACAATAGTTGGCAAGCCCCTACGAACGGTTTCTTCAAGGTCAATTAGAATGCGGTCGTGAATAAATACAACATAAAGATGCGTGTTGGTGTTATAGTCAAAAATAACATGGGAAAAGTGTTGGTAGCATTGTCGACGCCAAAAAACGATATCATTGCACCGGATATTGTAGGAGCCATGGAGCCGTTGTGGGTTGCAAATTTTTGTCGTGAATTTGGTCTGTATAGGGTGATATTGGAAGGTGATTCTTTCCAAGTAGTGTAGGTATGCGCTGCGAAAATATGGAAAGAAATTAGGATTGATATGGCCATGTAATTAAGGACACTAGAAAGAAACTGAAATGTTTATACAAATTGAATAACCATGTCAAGCGAAATTTAAATTGAGTGGCCTACCGCCCTATGAATGAACCATTATCTATGATGGATGAACTTGTTCTAATTGATAAAGTCCCTCATTGTATTTCTAACATTATCTTTGTTGAGCGATGCGCCGAAGATGTTTTTTTAATACAAGTTTCGCTCATTTCCTTTCAAAGAAGTAGTTATATTAACAGTGTGATTTGAATGTGTTATGAAACAACATTTTACGTACATTTGTAAAGGAGAATTTAATTTATGATAATTTAATTTATGATTTAAGGAATCTATTCTTTGCTGAATAATATAAGATATGGGCATCTTTAGGCGGCGAATCGCTTGGAATTAGCACTTGACCATGACTCCATGAGAGAAACAACAAATTCTAGTTGTTTATATAAGTTAAATACTTCAATTTGTATTTAAGCTATGTTTGGTAAAGCGTTTTTGGGAAATTTTTTTTTTTTAGTTTTAAAAAAGTATTTTTCACATGACGTAAGTGTGAAAATTATTTTTTGTAATTTTAGACCTATTTTGTGTTTTAAGTTGTTTGTTGGAGTACACACATTGGCCATTCGTGTAATAAAAAATATATATATAAAAAAAGCTCAACATCAACTAGTCATTTTGACTAGTTGCTACCATTCTCAACGATGCATAAGTTAATTTTTCTTTTTTCTTTTTTTTTTTTTTTTAAAAAAAAAACCTGATTCTATCTCCTCTTTTTGAAATAATGAAAATAAATAAAAATAATGATATTTTAAATATAATAGTAAAAGTGTTAGCTAAAATGTTAAGCCGGATGTATGCGTCTTAAAAAAAGTAGATAGCTAAAATTAGGGGTGTACAAACGGTTATAACCGGTGGATATTTGCTAAAATCGCTAACCGCCTAGGTGGAAGCGGTTATTTTTATAACCGTCGGTTAGCGGTTAGCCGATTATTGAGTAGATAACCGACGGTTATATAACTGCTTTTTAATTTAGGTTTTGGGCCGATTTTAGCCACTTTTGGGCCTTGTTTTAGTGCAGGTTTTAAATCCAAAATCCAAAATAGTAACAAATCCAAATCTAAAACATAACAAATCCAAATAACCAAATACAAACAAATTCAAAACCCAAACATTACAAATCCAAATATAAATCCAAAACATTACAAATCTAAAATTATATTTTAATATATATATATAAAAGCGGTTAGCGGTTAGTGGTTATTAATCGCTTTTTCAAAACCCTATAACCGCTAACTGTCTCCGTCTAGGTGGTTAGCGGTTAGTGGTTAGAATTGCTCTGTCTGTACACCCTTAAGCTAAAATATAAAAATGTGTTCTTTAACTAATATTTACTGAGTTGAATGTAAACACTCTAAATTAATGCTTTTGCTCTAAGAACATAAGCCTTATTTGGAAGCTAACCTTAATGGTTTTTTTTTTTTTTTTTTTTTGTTTTAAGTACAAATTCATATGCAAATTTAGGAGTTTTACCCCCACCCCCCCCTTTTTTTTAATTTTATGTAAGCGCACTTAGTACAAACTCCATACGCTCAAAACATCCATAACAACATGGATTTCTAAAATTTAGATTCAAATTTGAGTTAAATCCACTTTCAAACAAGGCCAGTTTTAACAAACATAGCCTAAGTAATTAAGGTCGTGAATGGGCAATAATAGAATAAGTTATTGAAAATGAAATTCCTTAATACTTTTTAAACTAGTTTCCCATTTGTTGTTTGTGGTATGAGAGTGTAAGGAGGACATCCATCCCAAAACAATTACTTTATGGAAACTTGGTGCGAATCGTGAGAGACAAAATGTAGTGACATCTTTGCAAATGCTAATGAAAACAATAATTCTATATATATGATGATACCATATTCTTCTACCCTCTTTGTTATATATGGACTTGCTAATGATCAAGACAGTATAGATTAGATTTAAGCACGTTTCTCAACCCTCATTCGGCCGTCTACTTTCCTCAACCTTTTACTTTGCGATCATTGTATTTCTAAGCTTATTTTTATATTATTACAAGGTTGACTGCCTTCACTCCAAACGTTATGTTTACTTCCCATTATTAATAAATGATATATTAATTAATTGTATATATGGGGATCATTTAAGGTGGTCCATCAACCATTTCCAAGATCTCAATCCAATTCAACTTCATCTTCTAGCTAGCAGTCCAATGGCAATCCAAAAAATCTTATACAGAATATAATCGTACAGGAGAATACTCTGCATTGTTATATATATATATATTAAGATATACATATCTTCCCTTTTGACCTTTTGTTTTACTTGTATAATTTATCTTTCTATCTTGACAAGAACAACGAGTACACCAATCATTTCATCGGGTTGTGTATTGAAAGTATAAGTTTGCTTCGTTTAATTTTATTTTGAATGTGAGTTGAGTTAATTATCATATAGCTAAATAACCTATATATTCAAATTCAATTAATTTATTCTTCAAACAAATTCGAACTTGTTTGCAAATTGTTCAATTAATTTATTCATTATTTATATAAAGTAAATATTGTTATTATTTATATTTTTCATAATTCATGCTAATAACTGGTTACTTAATTATTGGTAATATTTTATTATTGAAGTCAATAAGATAAATTAAGTTTTTTTAGAAACGTATAAAACTTAACTTCACAAATCTTGTATTTATAATGAATCACAAATATATATATATATATATATATATATATATTTAATTATGAATTACATATTTTAATTTAGAGGAAAATACACTTAACCCCCTCTCTCGGCGAAGTGTACCCCTTTTTGCATTTTGCAGTCCAATGTTCAAAAGTGACATTCGATCCCACAAAATACCTAGTCACTTACATCACATGTGATTTTTTTAATACTTGAATTTTCCAAAATGGCCTTGACAAGTGTAAAAAAAAAATACAAAGAAAAACTGAAAAAAGAAATGCTAAATATAAAATAAAAATGAAAAGAAGAAAAAGGCAAAAACAAAAAAACTATCGGGGTGGCCAAAACCACCCTATGTCCAAATACACACATATATTTATATAAAGATTCATAGTCATTGTAATACCCCACTATATATAAATGAATTATTAGGCATTATACATGTGACACTGCTACTATTACCTTACATATTAATGTAGCAAAATTTGCTATATATTTTTTTCACTAGTCCTCCACAAAATAACTTGGACGTTAAAAGTTGGTCCTTTATCAAATCCTGAGGATATAAGGTAGTCCAAGTGTGTATTGGCTACTCCTTACCTTCTGCTGCTAAAACTGTAAAATCAAATAGTTTTACATATGAAAAAGGTGGGTTTACGGCTCAGTAAGCAAATTATCCAACCAATATTGGGTGTGTGACGTGAGCTTTCTATTTTGCTTTAAAATTGATCTCTCTTTGTTATCAAAGTCATTTAAAATACAAGTTAGTTCTCAAGTCAAAAGATAAATTTTTCTTTTTCTTACAAACGCATTGTCTTTACATCGCAATAATGGGCCTTTAAGGAAAGGTCAGTGCAAAACTCATTTCTTAAAGTCAAATTAAGAGAGAGATTTTTCTTTCGCATCAGGTTCTAAAACTTGACTTTCTTAGCATTTTATTTTATTTTATTTTAAACAAATAACATGTATTATTTAGGATCTGAATGCCCGAATGCTACATCGTGAGCAATGAAGGACAAATCCCCCACATACTCTTAAGTTAGAAGGATCTGACTTAAAAAACAATTACATATGTAGAATCTCAAATTTCACTAAAATTACAATCAGCCCCTAAACAAAGAAAATTCTAGTAAAACTTGAGCCACACATAAGCAATTGTACCTAGAAACAAGAGAATACACAAACACAACTAGCAGAAAATACAATCCAAAAACGTCAGAGGGGATCACTGCCTTCACCGGAGACCGGCGCGTGTACAACACGCGCTTCCCCCGAAACCGCCAGCCAACAGATCAGCCACCCAGTGCCCGCCCGCGGCCATTGCAAGGCGAAAAAACGCCGGAACGAGACACCACGTGCCGGTAGAAGAGAGAACTTCACTGGCGCGTGACAATCACGCGCCGGTCACCAGTGATCCCGACAGCCGGAAACAACAGCGGCGGAACAAGAAAACGCCGGTGAACCCATCTGAGCGGCGCGTGTTTCTAGAAAGCCGATGGATAGCCGTAGATCTAGCGTCAAAATTTGAAATCAATTTAGGCACAAAGCTCCACCGGCGAGACAAAACGAAGGCAAGAAAACCCCGCCGGACGCCTCGGGAAGGACCTCCTGCCAGAGAACAAGAAGAACAGAAAAGAAAACAAACACAAATAACACAAACTCCAGAGTCCAAAGGACTCGGAGAACAAAACTCCACAGCCTAAACGATTAGGAGAACAACTACCATCCCCATGGTAAACACCATGGAGAAAGCAAAAAATTCCACCGGGGAAGGGTGGCTTAGAAGCCCCCCTTCCCGGCGATCAACACCCTGAGCCTTTTGTTTTGCAGAGAGAGAGAGAGAAAGTCGAAGGAAAAGAGAGATGATAGGTATGTGTGTGTTTAACTCCTTAGCATTTTATTTTCCATCGATGAGAAACATTATTAAAATCAAAGCATTTATTTTTTAATTGATTGAGGAAAAGGGTTATAAGAGAGGATTCTTATCACTTCTGATTCAAAAAGAAAAAGAAGTGGATAATCTAACAAACAATACAAAAGCATGGGCAGTTGAAATTTAAACTAAGAATGAAAGTAAGTGGAGGCAATGCTTCCGAAGAAGCGGGCCTAAAGATTTGTGACACGGATGTCAAAAATCAGAGCCACCAGTTAAGGTGGTTTAGTGTTGGGGGAAAGAACAAATAAGTCCAGAAATAAACAAAAAAAATACAAAAACAATAACATAAACAGCAAATGTCCGGTTGAAGGAGAAGGAATGGGAGTCAGCCTTGACGGTGCGTGAGGTCCACGCGCCGCCAAGAAGTGGCCTTTCATCAACGGAAAAAGACAACACCAACTGGATCCACCACAGGTATTGTAGCATGCTCATGCTACAATACATACTATTTGATTGAGCTTTTAGTTTACTTTATTTTTTCAATTTATGATTTCATTCAGCGTATTCTTTCCCTTAACATTGAGTTTCTTAATTAAGCGTACTCTCCCACCTAACACTACGTCGTTATGCCTTACGTAAGTGTGAGATCTCATTCTGTTAAGCATACTCTTTCACTTAACTACTTTATGATTAAAAGTAATTTAAAAAATTTGATGGTGTGAATGAAATATTGTTATTATTTTTGTTGGCAATGCAATAATTAAGCACGGAATTGACATTTTTATTTGTGGGGTTAAATGTTACTTAATGATGAGGGAAAAAGGGAGGAAGGGAGTAAATTAATGAAAGGTATGGGAGGGGTAGGTAAGGGTTGGAGAATGGAGATGGAATGACTGCATGAAGAAAGTGATCCGTATTTTCACTTCATTCACGAGTCCCTACTCCCCCTACTCCCCCTACTCCCCCCCTACTCCTCTCATGTCACATAGCGTATGTAGTGGGCGACTCAATCTCTTCTTTCCTTATTTTATTCTTTTTCCCAGTGTTCTTGAACCAAACAACCACTCTTCCTCTGCGCACTCGCGCTTACTTTTTGTGTGATTTTCATCGTCTTCATGTGCATGAACACCCTCTATTTTCTCGACGCCTTTCTACACTACGTCGTAACTCCAAAACGAGAGTGACAATTAAAGGTAATTAATATTTCAACTTAAACATCTTTATTATTAATTTAATTTGAATATTACGTTAAATTATTATTTATTCTTAAAGTTTAAGATAAATGACAAATGTGATGTTCAAATTTAAGACTTTTATTATTTTAAAAAATACAAATCTATAATTTATCTCTTCACATTAACTTAAGTTTTTAAGATAAATAATAATTTAACAGTAATTAGTAAGTGAAATGAGAGGTAAACTATAAAGTTAGGATTCAAATTCACTACTTATCTTAAAATTTTAAGTATAAATTTAAATCATTCCTTAATAAGTGAAATGAGAGGTAAGCCGTAAAGTTAGGGTTTCTCTTATACCAAAAGTCTTAAGTATAAATTTTAATAAGAGTGAAATGAGAGGTAAACTGTGAGAGTCATAGTTATTTAGGACATCTGACTTTTGATTAGTTTAATTTTTCTTGTGGGGTCCCTTTAATCATTTGATTAGTTTTATTTTTAAATGAATAAACTTCTCAATTAAACTTGGTTAAAAGTTAAGAAATTAAGCAGTTGAAACTTGTTAAAGACGACCATAATCACTTAACAGTAACACTAAATGAATCCGAAGAACAAGTTGTGTTATTATTATTATGATGGAAGTTGATCGCCACGCTTTCCATTAAGAGCGTGGACCCATTAATCCACATGGACTGAGAACTGAAAAGAAGCATGGATGGACTGATGAGGCTGAAGGCTGGCTGCTCCAGCTTCTCCTTGTTTGTACGCTAAAATTTACACTTCCCAAAGGCAAACACACCACTCCCACTCTCCTCTCTTCTACTTCTTCTATAATTCAACTACCCATCTCCATTTTCCAGCCACTAGCTTGTCGATCTCTCGGCGACATGGATGAACTCTATGGCATCCATTCTACTGCCACCGACTTCACGGTGCACCCTTCACTGGATAACTATTTGGTGAACAATTACGGCCAGTCCTTCCCGTCTCCGGTCCCCAGTTTTGGCGACCGGATACCGGTGTTTAGACCGGACCGGTTGTTGTCCGGTTCAGTGTCGTCGGTGGTATCCGACGCCGCTTCCATGGTGGCTGAGATTCAAAGAGGAGGCTCGGAAGAGGAGGTTTCCGGTGCAACCAGAGCCAAAATCGCTTCCCATCCTCTCTACCCTAAGCTTCTCCAAGCTTACATCGATTGCCAAAAGGTGAACCGTCTTGTTTTGTTTGTTTGTTTGTTTGTTCTATTTTTTTTGGACTCTCCGTTTGGTTGCTGGGAAAACGTAAGGAAAATGAAACTTAGAACCTCGTGATGAAACAGAAAGAGTAATACTACAGCGTTGGTTAGAGAGGCTTACTGAAGAAGGTTCTTATGAGTCCTGATGATTTTCATAAAGTTGTCGTTTTGAACTACCAAATTGTCGTTTTCAGCAATTGATTTCGTCGAGTTGAAGTGTTCGTTTGTTCCTTCAGATCTCAAGTTTCAGTTATGTGTTTTTAAAAGCTCGTGCTTTCCTATGAAATTTCCTTTTCCTTGTTCTTTTGTTACGGATTTTCCGGTCGTTGAGGAAAAGTAGAAGAAAAAAACAGTTGGCTATAATGGATACTGTGAAGCAACTGTAGTGGAGACTGTGCTATGCTCCTGGCGATTTTGAAATTTGGAGATTTTTATGGTATTTGATTGTACTAGGGTTTTCTTTTTTCTGTTTTGTACAGGTCGGAGCACCACCGGAGATAGCTGACGTGTTGGACGAAATTCGAAGAGAAAGTGATATTTGTAAGAGGACATCCGCTGCTTCCACTCGCTTGGGTGCCGATCTAGAGCTCGATCAGTTCATGGTTTCTCTCTTTCTCTCTGAGAATGCTTAATTTATCCGGCTTTTCTTTTCTTTTTAATTAATTTTCATTCTCTTTCTCTTTCAAGCAGGAAACTTACTGCGATATATTGTGCAAGTATAAATCGGATCTCGAAAGGCCTTTCGACGAAGCGACTTCGTTTTTGAACGACATTGAAGTGCAACTCAACACTCTCTGCAATGGTGCTTCCAGAATCTGCGTTTATGGTCTCTCTTTCTCTCTCTCTCTCTCTCTCTTTGGGTTGTTTATATATGAAAGTATATATTTTATTTACTTTGTCGAATTCTGTGCTGTGGGGGTTTTATATTTCCATGTTATTCTGGGAGGGCTTTTTTTTTTTTTTTTTTTTTTTTTAACTTTTTCTTTGTTTTTCCAAGAGGATTTACATGGTCACACATTAGGGTGTTTAGGTCAGAAAGGAGAAGATAGGTTAGCAGTGGACAGACTCACATGAGTAACAGTAAAAAATATATAGTAGGTTTCATAGGCCAAATTCCCCAATTGGTTCTGAACATTTATACCTACTGAACAAAAAAGGTTTCTGATTTCAGATATAAGTAACCAAAACCCTAGAAATGGATGAGAGACCCTTTGCTGGGAAAGTTGCCTGTATTTACTTTTGTAACCGAAGGGAACGTGGAGGAATGTTTTGTTTATTGGGTTTGGATGATTCAAAGCCTTTTCATTTATTTTTCTCCCTCTTTGTTGTTTCCACTTCTAATAACCAATGTTTATCTCCAAGGCTTCTAATAACGACTCTGCAGTCTAGTACTGAAGCTTTAACTCTTGTGTACTTTTTTTTGTGCTGTTTATCTTCTCTGGGTTTTCTTTTTCTCATTTTTTTTTTCTTTTTAATTTCATTCTTTTGGCTGTTTCTCAGGAATTAAAAACTACTATAGTTATTATTAATAGTTTTGCACATTTTCTTTTTACGGATGGTTGTTGTCTCATTAATAGTTTTGCACATTTTCTTTTTACGGATGGTTGTTGTCTCTCTCTCTCTCTCTCTCTCTCTCTCTCTCTCTCTCTCTCTCTCTCTCTCTCTCATGTTAGTATAGAATTAATAACCCTTGATGATAATTCTTCTTTCTTTTTTCATTTATTCTCAAGTAAATGTCTCCAAGAAAACTCTTCTACATATGATGACTGAACTTGACTTTTCCATGGTTTCATTCAATGATCGATGCCACGACTAATAATATCTTCTTGAAATTAGTTTAAAATTTTCCGGAACTGTCTTGCTCCCCCCTCTTTCATGGGTTGCAAAAGCCTCCACCATACATGGAGAGGTGCGACTTTGCTTGAAATCTTGAATGATGTGTAAACCTAAGAATGATTCTCTTTGTAGCATTGAATTATTGATAGGATTTTTTTCCTAATTACACCTAAGACTGCAACAACCTGCTGATTAGTTTATCGACGAAAGTTTCTAGCATTGGAGATAACATTATTTGAGACACAAGTTAGTGGAGACCAAATTAAAATCTGTGTAACTTGTCCATATGTTAAGCTGATTTTCAACTAAATATTAATTTATGTAACCACTTTCAAAATCTCAGTTTGACATATAGAATATTTTCAGATTATGTTGGGGGGGCTGGCATCCTTCCCGTTGTTATAGCTATTGTATTAATATGTTAATATATTGGGCTTGGTTAGCTGTATTTAGTTTCTCTTTCCATTGTTAGGACGCTATCAAACCTGAAAATGAAGTTTACTTAGATGGGTACGTGTCTGTTTGCAAAATTGTTTTTAGAATAAAAATAGAATATTGCTGATAGAGGCTCGTGTTGTATTGTGAGTTGTAGCATCTAACCTTCCACATTCACAGTTCTCACGAGAACAATAGAATTTGTACCTCAACTTTCGAGGTGGCTCTTGAAGGTTTCCGTCATACCTTATTCAAGTTTTAGGCAAGGTTGAGACACTATTTTTACTTCAATCAATGGGACATGCATGCTTCTGGTGATTGCAATGATGCCACTCCTTTTGCAATGTGGGTGTAAATATGCTAGTTCACTTTTAAACAATTTGTTGTGATTCACATTTCTAGGCAGATGGCGATGGTCTTTATGATGTCTGGTGGCAGTCACTTGAGTTTAATGTATGGATACCATGGGCGATAATAAAATACTAAACATTTGGAAAGTTCTCAGGACGATCAATTCTGCCATCCCAAATAGTAGAGATCGAGAAAATGTTTTCTATGAACATAATGGATCTCATCAGGAATAGTTGCAGGTAGTTGCAAATGTATTAAATAATACTTTAACCTAAAGGAAGCCCCTTTTCTTCTTGATCAAGCATATTGTTAACACATAGATTCCTAGTAGAATCTTGCATTGAAAACATGATCATGGCTGAGTGAAGTACTGGGAGTTAGGTTTCCAAAATATTACATTTGCTCGTGTTGTAGTACTGATCTCATCTTCCTTTCAGACCTGTCTCATATATTAAAATTTGCTTGATCACTGTTGATGTCCTACTTTTAAGGCTATGTGCATATTTAAATAATGGTTGAGCCCATAGGCTTTTGTACTTGGTACAGATGGATTTTGTCACCAAAATGTTTTCTTTAGTTTTTCTTTTATGAGGTCAAGGCTATGAGAATGCACACAAAGTATGGTCCCAAGCTATTTTTAGCATCAGCATGAGAGAAAGCTGCTTTTTCATGCAACTTTAGTACCAGTCATGGTGGCCTGGAGGTTATAGATTTTGTTTGGAAATAAGAGCCATCAATGTGGATAGTTACTAATTAATATAATTAAAGCGGTTCAGACACGCGTAAAAAATTTATGATTTTTAAATTTTGAAGGAATTGCAGATGAGAGATTTGGCAATGGTAGCTCTAGATTGCATTTTAGCTGCTTGGGGTATCAGTGTTTGTGTGCTTGAGCACGTTCATTGAAATTCTTTTTGACTTAGTATACCTTAGACATAACTCCAATGTAGAATTTTATACACAAATCAATTACATGCTGTTAACTGTTTAGGAAAGAGCGTTTTGTCTTGAATCTTTTAAACTATTTGACATACGTTACTCCGATTACATGCTGTTAGCTGTTTAGGAAGTGCGTTTTCTTGTGAAGGTTTATCTGCCACATTGATATTATTGTTAATCCCATCCCAATCTTTGAGTCATGGTGGTCATACTGCTTCTTAGATGATATGCAAGATTTCTTTCATTTCATGCCCCTAGTGTTGAAGAGTGGAAAAACTTGTTTGTTACTTAGCCCTCTTGAAGTGAACTTTTTTTTTTGCCTTTGAATGAAACACATTTGAGTTAGAGGCCGTGGCTCTATTAAACTGATTTGTTGTCTATATTGGAAGACCTGGGCATTCTGTATTAGCAGTGTTGCCACTCACCCATTTATGACTCTTCTACTTTTGAACTGGCAGTAATGTATCTCATTCAAGGTACTGATATTGTAGTTTTATCAATGCCTATCGCTAGAATGCGAAGCCCCTTCAATTCCTGTTTTTAGAAGTATTTCTCTATGACAGTAGATTTGCAAGGCTCTGAATGTTTGATTAAGACAAGAATTTTCTTTTGCTCGATATATCCTAGATCCTTGTCTTTATGGCATGTAGATTATGTCTTCTATTTCTTTTATTTGATAAAAATTAGGGTTAAATACCTTATTGGTACCTGTGGTTTGGAAACTTTATTTTTTGTCTCCTGTGCTTTCATTCGTATCACAGATGGTATCTGTGATTTGGGAAAAGACAGAATTAGTACCTCCATTAATTTTTCCGTCCAAAAACTAACGGTTGGACATGTGTCAACTCCTGAGAGTCAACTCCTGAGAGTCAACATGTGTCATAATGTAAAAAAAAATAAAAAACAGAAAATAAAAAACTTTAAAAATTAATAAAGAAATGAAAAATTGAAAAAAATTTAACTTTTTTAAAAAAATAAAAGTATTAAGAACTTTTAAAAAAGAAAATTTGAAAAGAAAAGAAAAGAAAAGAAGAGGCGTGGTTGAGCCACCCCGTTGGCCACCATGGGGGTAGCCGGCCACCCCCATTTTGGCCAAGGGGGTGGCCGAAGTACCCCCATTATTCTTGTTTTTTGGTGCCTCGAATGATTGAAGATTGGCTTCCATTATTCTCTTCAATAACCAAATAAGCGTCTCTCTCTCTCTAGCTTTTATAATAAGCTCGTAATACATGTTCTGAGCATAAGATCCTTTTCTTATTTTATTTTATTTTTATTTGATTTTGTTTGTTGGGAGTGTTTGTATCAGATATAAGCCGTATTTTTCTGTTATTATGTACGTATCCACCACTCCACTTTTTATCTCTTTTCTCCACACGTTTGTTTCTCCTTCTCTGTGACTGAAATGCACTGAACAAGTGCATGCCTTTTGTATTGTGAAAGATTGATTCTGTGATAGCAGAAGTATCGCTATCCTAGGAAGATTCAAGGTTTACCCGTATTTTTGTTGGCAATTAAACATGTCTTGCTAGGTATTAACCTAATATTATGAGTCTTCTTGCTCCTTGTTTGTTGTCTAAAGACAGTCATATTACACTTGTCTATAGTTTAACATCGTCTGTCATGTCCAGAAGATTGTTTTGGTCTGGTCTAGTTCCTGTCAAAAGAAGATAATTGGGGTTGTCTTCACCTAGCAAATTCACCATAAAACCAAACCAACTGCAAGCTCTCTCTCTCTCTCTCTCTCTCTCTCACAGAATGGTGCTTCATACATGGTGTGCACACACACACGAGGACGTTGTACTTTAGGAAGTTTCTGGAAAATCTATTGTAATTGTCCGAGTATAGACAGTTTTCGGAGAGGCAGTTTCGTTAGTCCATGACATGAATTTACTTGGGAGCTTGTTTTACCGTAGACAAAGTTATATAAACAATTGGTTATGGAAGCCCTATAATTTCATGTATTTACTTTTCAATATCTTCACTATTAATTACCAAAAAAAAAAAAAAAAAACACTGCCACGAAAAAATTTTGGTCGGCGTTTTTGTGTAAAAATTGAACAGTTACAACTTACCGGTTTGAAAGTTATTTTTTGACATGCATTCTAATGATCCGTTTGGGTGTGCGATTTCAAAAAGTGCGTATAATTTGAAAAAATTGATTTTTAAAAATGCAGTTAAGTGTATGGCAAAATTGCAGTTTAACTTTTAAAATCGCAGATTAGCATTTAAAATTTGGCCTTTTCAAAAAAATGCCATTTTACCAAGGATTTGAAAAGGCTAATTTTTTTTTTTTTTTTTTTTTGCTTTTTTAAATTGTAATTTTTAAAAATGTAATTTTTCAAACGATTTATGTCTTGCGATTTGGTTTAAAATTGCACTTATTGTTTATGAAATCGTAATTTTAAACGCACTCTATGTAGAATACACGAATCAAAAAAGAAAAAAAAGAACACACCGAAAGCTGATTGAAATCTTAAAACTATGATATATAGAGACCGTATGCGAGGAATTGTGTTTGAAAATTATCATTAGATATGTGGAGCTCATGTGGGGGACCTACATGAGCTCGAGCTCCCTATTAGAAGTGAGAAGATAGGAGAAAGACAAAGAAATGAATGGGAAGGGTAAAGTTGGGAAACGTGTGTTGAGGAAAAGTAGTCCGAGAGCCCACATGGACTCCCGCAGTTCCCGCTGCAGACAGCTTTTAAACCATGAAGCGCAGTGGTGGAACCTGCGGTTGCCATTCTTAGTCTCACTCCACCGCCCCGGCACCACTACTCCCTAGGAGCCTTAACTTTTGTTGGGCAGCGACCAGTCGTGGTCACCAGCAGTAAAACCCTCACTCGATCTCCTTCTTCACACCTGCACAGAATTTAATGTCTTTTTCAAATTCAAAAATATTCGAAAAAATCAACCATTTATGATTTTTAAAGAAGTTGGAAAACAAGCTAATAAATAAGAGCATTGGGCGGAGCTTCCCTTGAGTTGGAGTTGGAGAAAATCACTTTTTCTTTAGCGATTCAGACAGCCCGTACCACCTTTGAAAGACGCCACTTTCCCCCCACTTCTACCCCACTGACTGCGATACGACACAACGAACCTCCGAATCTTTCTTTGTCTCTCTTTCCCTCCTTTTCTCTCTCTCGCTTTGCACTGTTTTATGTGCTTGCTTGCGGGGCCCGCCTCCTTTACTAGGGCATTGGCTTATCGTCACATCCCATCCATGGAAACATGGAGTCCTGCCTCCATGAGAAGAATAGTTGTTCGCTACACCCATTATGAGCTTGCCTTTCTTCTGTGCGCTCGCTGGCCCACTCCTCCATCACTACTCAACTCTTTGTTTCTTTTTTCTTTTTTTCTCTTCTTTTTATTTTTTATTTATTACCTTTGAGAACTAGAACTTGATCTTCTACTCTTTTCTTTTCGCTATTATGGGGATTTTGTTTTTTGTTTTATTTGTTTTTATATATATTTTTTGCTACATTCATGTGGTTTTTTTGGTGTTTATTTATTTTTTTTTTTTTTGGTTGAATGATACTTTATAAAAAATGAAAGAATAGAATATACAAGAAAGCAGTTTACTCCTTATTGACTCGGAGGCAGCAGCCAGCAAGAAGCAAAGCTGAGAGAATAGCTACATCATAGAAAAAGGGAGAAATGCTACACACTTTTTCACTCCCACACTTCCAAGTACACACTTTAATGGTGATTTTCACTACTATGTCAGGAAGTGTGGAATAGGCTTGGCAATTCGGGTTCACGAGTCGGGTTCGTGTCAAAAATTGCCAAGCCTATTGTGGAAGTGGGAACGTGTAGCAACTTCTCTTGGAAAAAAAGGTTAAATACCATTTGGGTACTTGTGGTTTGCAAGGTTTATTAAGTAGCTATCAAAGTTTTCAAGTGTCAATTATACTACTTGGGTTTTACATATTGTTGTTTTTACTGCCTCTGTTAATGTTTCGTCAAAAAACTTAATGGCTATTTGCCACTGGTACATGTGGCCACATTGCCGCCTATAAAATTGTGCCATTTGTGCACCTGACCAGATTAGACTTGTCATCTTGCCACATCATTCCATATCAGCTCCATGTTAGCATTTCGGGAAAGAAAGCTCAGACGACATTTGTGCCTCCTAACAAAACAAGGTGCCCAATGTCTCTGATCCTGAATCAATGGTATTGATAAGCTCAATGAGTGCCGAAATCGGAGTTTGTGACTTGGTTAACACTAATGGGGTCTGGTCCTTGGAGCGCTGTTTGGATGGGATTCAAAAGATTATAGCTAGGTTCTTCATTATTGGCCGTTGTTGGCTCAGTTCGACGAGGTTGTGACCAAGTTGCCCATTAGGTGCAATAGTGGGGCTCGTTCGGTGGACTTTCACATTTGTGGGCTTTGCACTCTTGGCGTAGTTGTGAAATTGAGATAAGTTTGTGAGTCCTTGTTATTTTGTTGTGCAATGGATAATGCCCCGATGTGATCACCGACCTCCATGATTTGCTCCGACATGGGCTCTTCTTGGTTAGGGCCGTCAACAATGATAATGGGGTGATCCAACCGATGGAGGAAATCGGCCAAATTTGCAAGTAATTCAACATGTTGTTCCACGTCGACACGGCCAGGTGTTGGCGTAAATCCCCATCAACATGGAGAAGTGGAATGTGAGCTTGATGTCTCTAAGTGGGCACAAGATTACATGTCAAAAGGGGTTGGGGCGTTGTACATGAGACGACGACCTAGGATTCGCGTGCAGCAAAGTGGTAACACATTTCATGATCCAGGAGATTGTTGGGCTCGTTTGGTAATGCTTTTTAGAAGGTGCTTTTTTGCTTTTTGGTTATGATGTGACATAAATGTGAAAGTTGTTTGGAGTGTTTTGTAAGTTTTGTGGGTGAAATTGTTTGTTAATGCTTTTGCTTTTTTGCTATAAACCAAAAAGCAGTTCTAAAATGCATTACGAAATGAGTGTAATATCCGGAAAGCCGTTGAATCCCTAGATTTTTGCTTTAAAAAACTTTTCTTTGTCCTTCTAAAATGGTACTCATGGATAGCCTCCACTTCCTCTCTCCAAGGACTAGAGTCAGAGGGATTGGAATGGAGGAGTTGCTGAAACTTGAGAGTTTATCTCTAGCCAATCTCACCTATTGGAAATATCTGAGAAATGATATCCTTATTAAGTTTGCACGGAACTTTCTTCAGGCTTTTCGGCTTAGAACAAAGATGAAACATAGGAGAACCAGAAACCTTAGTCTGCCAAACCCCGTCAACCAAAGGGAGGAAATTGAGATGGTCCGCCCAAAAGTTAAGAATTTAAAGGCATTTTAACACTAGGAAGAGCCTCAAACTTAATAATCATTTGAGAGAATGGTCTGAGATACCTGCATGTGAAATGGATGCTTCCAAGCCAAAGAACAAAGATTCCCAACTAGAGTTTACCAAAACCCTATCCCATTTTGATCAGTGGCCCACTGATCATGATTATGTTGTATGTCCAATTTCCTCTTCATTCACTTGCCAAAGTTCCTAGTTTATGGTGACCTAGTCGTGAAAAATTGGTATCCTCTAATATGTTTATGTTCTTATTTTTGAAATTAAAGGATGATTTTTTTTTTTTTTTTTTGACAGTTAAAGGATGATTATTTAGTGAATGTCTTAAAATTTTATTCAGGAGTAACCTTTAGAGCCAACAGAGAAGTCTGTTATTCGTAACATTTATCCTAGGTTAGAATCAAGTTGTTTGTGTATGGTAGTTGACAATTTTGTGGACACATATATGATCTGAACCAAAGGTTATGGGTTGCCATTGACTTTATGAACTTATACATTTAGAGTGAATACAATTATTACCTTTCTCATTGTTTATGATGATGATTCCCGTTTCCCATAACATCCACCCTTGATTGATGAAAGTCATTCATATGCTGTATGACATCAAATGGCTGGTCTATTCAACAATGTACTCTTTGGTTTTCTAAAACTAGTTCAATTCATGTCGGTTCTTTCTTTATATTTGAAAGTAACATTTTCTGAGTTCAGTTTCTTTGGGCATAGAGTGCCTATGCAATGCATGTAGTATGGTTGTAAGTTTGTGACAAAATTCATGCATCTGGATGTATTCTGGCCAAAAGAGAATTCATCTCTTTAAACTAGAGACTCCGTTGGTTGTTTTCCTGAGAATTATGATGAAAGCGTTATGGTGGGAAAGTGAGCATGTTGAGTACTTGCAGTAACACTAAATTTTGACCTATGTTTATTTGAAAATATGCCTATCAATTTGTACTCGTGTCATTCTTTTTGTGTATGAATTTCTCTGGCATTTATACCACTAAATGCCAATTTTTATTAGATCCTTTGTATGTGATCCCTTTATGACTTCATTTTGGTCCCTCCATATTTTGGTTTGCTGTTGAACACATTTCTTTGGAGCAAGGACCAGTTGAAAACCAAATATAAGTTTGTGGGTTTTGGTATCCTCTTATTGTCGATCTCTTACCAGATGAAGTAGATGGGTCATCTGATGAAGATGTCAGCGGAGGAGAGATGGAGGAGTGCCAGCGGACGGATGAGGATCGTGAACTAAAGGACAAACTCTTGCGTAAATACAGCGGTTATATCAGTAGCCTGAAGCATGAATTTTCAAAAAAGAAAAAGAAGGGAAAGCTACCTAAAGAAGCAAGGCAAATCCTGCTCGACTGGTGGAATATTCATTACAAATGGCCATACCCAACCGTAAGCATTTTCTTTTGAAGCTGTATCCATGCTGAAACCATAGTTGCAAATTGCTTTCTGCTAAATTTAGAAAGACATAAAAAATAAACAAGAAAAGAAGCGCTTGGCTTGACATGCTTCTATATATTCTAACGATGCTCTCTTTTACTTATTTCAGGAAGTGGACAAAGTTGCACTGGCTGAATTAACAGGCTTAGATCAGAAACAAATAAATAACTGGTTTATAAATCAAAGGAAGCGTCACTGGAAACCGTCGGAGAACATGCAATTTGCAGTTATGGATAGTCTCTATGGACCGATTTTCAGGAATGACTGAGGTGGGATCCTGTGATTTTGTGTTTGTATATTCTTGGAGATGACCCTTTGCTAATGCCTAATGAATTGCCTAGCCACTTAGTTTTATTACAGTCTTACGTTTTGGTCACTCATGTTGGTTTTGGATGCTAGCATCTGCTATTGCTAGCTGTGAGACAATGGAGATCTCGATTGTTCTCCAATTATTAGAATGGGACTTGCATGTCACACCATCCCCCATTGCAGATATCTAAGGTGTCCATCAATGTAGTGGCTACTGCACTCATGCAAATTGAATTTACTCACCTTGATGAACACAACCTCTTTCTTTTCTTTTTTGTTCATGGGTCGAGTATCTTTTCAGCCGCCATTTTTATCCACTTCCTGCTCATGCAATTTGACATCTCTTTTGATTAAGTATCTATAAAGTGTTTATAAAAAAATAAGATAGCTTTTAAAGTCGCTATATATTGAGCGTGTGATTGACTTAATATACATGTAGAATTACTCTACTCCGGATATTTATACGTAGGGATGAGTTCGTTTTGAAACTGCATGATTTATTTGTTACAAGGTCAAACCATGCAGACTAATTTAGCAATTTTCTCATGGAAAATACATATTTTCAAAATTATCCTCCCTAACTTAAATTTCAATAAAAGATTAAAATAGGTCATTACTTTTCAAATAAAGTAAACGATAAATTAAGAAAGTTATTCTATCCATTGGTATTTTAAAGTAGGCCAATATTTTGACACATCTCAAAATAGAACAGAAGACTAAAAATAAAGGAAAAAGTGAATATCGTTTTATTTCCAATGAAAAAGGTTACCGCAAGTTATGGAATAAAATGTTATGGAAAATGTTTTCAAGATTACGTGAATTCTGCAGATATATATATATATATATATATATACTTAAAAATTAGGCTTGATTTTTATCAAGTTAGATTTGGCCTTTCATTCATGTTTTGACACCTCCCGATACGAAATTTTGGTTCTGTCCCAGTGATAACCTCGACTTTATGACTAACAATTACTTGAAATTTCAATTTTACAAAATGTAAAAGGAAACAAATGATATATCATATCCATCCCTTGTTATTACTGTTTTGCTTATAGCCTTAGGTCCGGGTTCATTTAGTTTTACGATTTAAAAACGAACGATTTAAAAATTGATTTTTAAAAACGCATTTAAGATGAAAAAAATCACATTTTAACCTTTAAAATCTCAGCTTAGCCTTGAAAATCGTGTGTTTTTTAAAAACATACCTAACTGTAATTTAAAAACGCATATTTTTCTACATTGCAATTTTTAAAAAACGCATTATCAAATGATACATTTTCTGTGATTTGATTTAAAATCGCATTTTTAGTCTATAAAATCGCACTAGACCACTATGCAACATTTTTTTAAAGGTTTCATTTGAATTAATAGTATGGAAGGATGATGTGTACAAGCAAAGCGTGAATATCAAATGCATAGATAAGAGTAATTTTACATGTACATTAAGTGTCCATCAAGTGTTCATCAAAAAATGATGTGACTTTTAAAATTACCATTGAGTGAATGATTAATATTTTAAAAGTCATTTTATTTTTTTATGAACATTTAATTTACATGTAGAATTACTCTATAGATAAATAAATACCTTTCATCTTCTCTCACATAACAGTAGCTAAATAAAGGAAAAAGAGAAACAAAACCCAGCTCATACATCCTCTCAATAACCTACCCTTCTCTCTCTCTCTAAAACCCAATACCTTAAAACAAATAATCATGCCTACAAAAAAAAAAAAAAAAATCCAAACAGAAACCATAACATTCCCATATGGGGTTCAATCCCTCCTCCCTCCCTCTCCCACAGCCTTCATAAATTCCCCTCCAATATTAAGAAAACAGAGGAAACAGAGCATCAAACATGCTCTGTTTCTCTGAATTCCAATAAAGAAACATAGCAACCACCCCCCCATCACAATTTGAAATAAATGCGACTCCCAGTTCCAAATCCTCAAAATCCCAAATGGCTGCTCGTTATATTTCTCTTCTTCTTCTCTCCCTCCTTCTCCGAAACCACCCTTTTGTGCGGCTCATCAAATCAGGACAGCAGACCAAACTTCATTCCAAATTTAATTGTTGCAATGAGAGAAGTCTCCAAGGGAGTCAGTGAATCAAAATACGCATTCCATTCTGTAATTTCGCCGGATCCGAGCATCTTCACCTATGCCCAATGCTTTAACTTCCTCTCCCAGAATGATTGCATAGCCTGTCACAGCGAGAGCCGAACAGAGCTCCCCAGATGCCTTCCAGCCAGCTCGGCCAGAATTTATCTTGACGGTTGCTTCCTTCGTTATGATGTCTATAAGTTTTATGACGAGGCAATAGACAAAGGCAATGATATGGTGAGGTGTGGGGGTCCCGGAAATGTTACCATAGATCAGTACATCCGACAGGAGTTTAAGGAAAGGGTTCTTGGAGTCGTTCAGCGTGTGGTTATGATTGCGTTGAAGAGCAAGGGGTTCGCAGTGTATGAGGATGAGAAAGATGGGAATCCTGTTTATGCAATGGCTCAGTGCTGGGCGACACAGAGCATTCGTAACTGCAGCAATTGCTTGTCCAATGCAGTGAGAAAGGTGAGTACGTGCGCGCCCGCCACGGATGGCAGGGTTATGAATGCTGGTTGTTATTTAAGGTATTCTACGGAGAATTTCCTTAGGAGTGACACATTGATTAAGGGATCAGGTAAGAGCAAGTTACTCTCACATTGCATTTCTTTTTCTTTTTTTGGGTAATTCAAGATAGCTCTTTGTATTTGAAGTTTCTGATACTTTTCTTCACATGGGGATGGGGGTCTCTCTTTCTCTGAATGGGGCTCAACATGTTTGATCAGTGGATTTCTATGAGTTTTCTAATGCATATTAGATCCTTTCTTTCTTGTTTCATTCGAGTCAAGAGCTTGTAATCCTCATGACATGATTGATCCCTACTCCATATTATAATAAATACCTTTCTTGGCATTTCATGCATCTCCAGAGGCGTCTTGGGTCACCATAGCAGGCATTTTGTCATCAATTGCCGTAACTTTGATTGCTGTCGTTGGTGCTCTATTAGCCTATAAGAAAATATCAAAGAGGAAAAGAGGTGCAATTCTGTCAAAACCCATAGACGGTCATGATAGCCTCTTGATTTTCATTTTTTTTTTTTTTTTTTTTTTTGTCTTTGATTTTATGATCCGGGCTTCAATTCTCTTACTGCACTGCAGAGCGAAAAAATCTTGGTCGCAATCCAATTTCTGTGGACAATTCTGATTTGAATTTCAAGTATGAAATACTGGAGAAGGCCACCCATTCTTTTGATAGCACGAGGAAACTAGGCCAAGGTGGAGCTGGTTCTGTTTTTAAGGGGACTTTCCCTGATGGGACAATTGTTGCAGTTAAAAGATTATTCTTCAATACGCGGCAATGGGCGGATGAGTTCTTCAATGAGGTGAACTTGATCAGCGGCATTCAACACAAGAACCTTGTTAGGCTTTTGGGTTGCAGCATTGAGGGTCCAGAAAGCCTTCTAGTTTATGAATACCTGCCCAACAAAAGCCTCGATCAAATCCTTTTCGGTGAGTAATCCAATAATCTTTGCTTTCAAATTCAATTGCCAACTTGTCTGAATTCTGGGTGTCTATATATGCAGCTAAGAACACGTTCCTTCTCCTAACCTGGCAGAAGCGGTTTGATGTCATCTCTGGAATAGCAGACGGCCTTGCATATCTTCATGGAGGTTGTGGCGAAAAAATAATCCACAGAGACATAAAATCCAGCAATATTCTCCTTGATGAGAATCTTACTCCAAAGATCGCTGATTTTGGACTTGCTCGATGTGTCGGGCAAGATAAATCTCATGTTAGCACCGGAGTAGCAGGAACACTGTAAGAACAAACTTGACACAAAATTTAAGTATCTTTTTTGTTTCTTCTGAAGTCTGAACAATAACATCTGTTGCAGGGGATATATGGCTCCTGAATATCTTGTTCGAGGACAGCTAACAGAGAAGGCAGATGTTTATGCTTTTGGAGTTTTGGTTCTGGAGATTGTTTGCGGTAGGAAGAACAGTGTTTTCACGCAAGGGTCAAGTTCAGTTTTGCAATCCGTAAGATTCATTGCCTTTTAAATTGCTAATGAAAGTGATATCTTCTTAATGGGGTGTGTTAAAATAAACTAGAGAATAGAACTCCGTATTTTTATATACTGTAACTGTGTACATGAATGGCCTATTTATAGTTGAATAAGGAGAATTAACTGAAAATATTACCGAATAAAATCAACCTATACAAGAATATATAATCAAGACAAATTAGGCAAATATCAGAAAGCACATTTTTCTCACTTTTTCTCAGCATATGAAAGTCTGATTCTAGACAGCATGGTGTCCTGGCTTTCATTGGTGGCATCAGGTTTGGAGGAATTACAAGGCAAACAAAATTACTGAATCTGTTGATCCCGCCTTGGAAGGCATATACTCTGTGAGAGAGGCATCGAACGTGCTTCGAATTGGGCTTCTTTGCACGCAAGCTTCTGCTGCACTAAGACCATCCATGTTTGAAGTGGTTGAGATGCTAAGCGATGAAGAACGTGTCATCCCCTCACCGAAACAACCTCCATTCTTGAATGCTAGTGTCCTCAACTTGGATGACACCACCACTACTTATCCCATGATCAGTTCGACCTCATCCTCTATGGCAGCTGAAGTGTCCACTTTTTATAGTGCCAAGTCTGCCACTATGGACATTCTTGGATCAAATAGCATTTCAAGATTTCGAGCATTTGAGCCGAGCTAGATTGACATCAAATAATTCTCTGAAGATTGGAGGAGAATGCTGAATGCCGATGTAGTTTCAATAAAAGTAGGCGGAAATATATGCCATCTTTAGCAAAAGATAAGGACCCAATGCAACTGTATTTATGTAAATCTACTCCAAGTTCGTATTTTTGATGAAGTGGGAGTTAGATTCTAGCCGATGCAATGTCATGAAGCATCGAAGATAGGATGTTTTGGTATTTTCTTTTTTTACTGAGAAAGAAAATGGATCATATAGGTGCTTTCTTTTAGGAAAAATTACCCATTTAATCCACGAAAATTTTAGTTGTACCAAACTAATCTTTGTGGTGTCAAAAGTATTTTAAAGATCTATAGGTAATCTATTTGTCTAAAATGGTCCCTACCATTAACTGTTTGACAAAAATTGTTAGATGCATAAATGAATCCACGTCACAACCAATTGACATCATATATATATATATATAAAAGCCGAGTTCTAACTTAGAGTTGGCATAGAATTGTGACACGTGGCGTGAATCCATTATTTTTAAACATTGAACCGGTCTTTTAAGTAAAAAACCGGTGAATTTAAAGGTTGAACCAATTTTGTCATTATTTTAATAAATTTATTGTGCTTTAATAAAAAAGATCATGGGTATAGCATTAAGTGGTGAGAATTGTTTTTTAAAATCTAAAATTAAAAACTTTTCCTTATCATATTCATGTAATGTTCTATGTACAATGAAAATGTTTTTAAATTTTAAAATTAAATTATAATTAATAATCCCGTGCATTGCGTGAATTATGAGCTAGTGTGGCATAATTGATGAATTAAACTATAATAAAATTACAGTTTTACCATCGAACTAAAGAAAAAGGGACCTCCCCTCCCCAAGTGAAAGGTGCCCCCTCCCTCATAGGGACAAAGATCTCTCCAATTAGTTTTATTTGAGAGGCATAATTATCCTATGCTTGCACCTTCCAATAAATTGAGTGATGAGTTGTTTGCACAAGCCCATGAAGGAACCTATGGAGCCGGGTTATAAGTTCTCAAACCACTGCCGCAATGGTCCACTCAGCGTGAATGGGAAGGTCCGACACATGATTTCATCATGGGTTCCATGTAATAGTACATGGGCCTTGTAGGTTTCAATGTGTTTATCATTCAGTGCCTTTGACCATCTCTTCGAATTTGGCTTGCAACACGTTTATACGGGCATCTCTTTGAATTTGGTAGGGGGATGACAACTGGGTCTTTCTCGATCTCTCTTGTTCTTTGTACTGGTCTCATGATCTTCCTTGTTGGCTTCTTCCTCCCATACCAGGGGTGGGTTCTTGGTAGCTGCATCATTTTGTGGTTTTCTTGTAAGATGAGGTCCATGTTTTGGCAAAGCTGCAACATCTATGTTTCAAATGGCTATGAGCCGCTGCTACTCTTCAACCCGGTGTTCGGCTTAGGGTCTTTGTCTAAGGGTTTTGCAAATCGACCACGACTCCGATCGAGAACATCTATTATACAAAGAAAAATAAACAAGGGAGCTTGCCGGATGTGCCCGTCCAACAAGCAATTTCTATGATTCTTTTCTAGCATAACAGAAAAAGAAGCATTTTTTTAATCCATTAGGCCCTTGGCAGCTCAATACTGTTGGCGACAAATGCAGAAACGATGTTTGTTAAGGCCAAGGCTGTCACTAGCGGTCTTAGCAAGCTGAAGTATATTGTTCACCATTACGACATCCCCCTTCATGTTGGATTCCTATAATTAAGATGGTTTGCTTAACTGTCTTAATGCCTAATTAGACATTGTTAAAGGCCTTGGAAGTTGTTGGAAGTTGGATGATCCTTTTGCTTTTTGAACTTTTAGCCCATTTTATTTAAGAAAACAAAAAAAAAACCACAAACACCAACATGTAACCACATTGTGTCAATTAACGTAGAAAATGAAAAATCCTAAGGAACAGTTTATTCTAAGAGCTGTTATGATAATTTTGCTTGATGGGTGAGTGCAAGGGAACATGCTCTGTTCCTGTGGATTCTAATGAAGAAAACAGAGCAGTCCGTCAAAATCCGAAATGGCTGTTCCTCATATTCCTCCTCTTCTTCTTCTTCTTCTCTCCCTCCCTATCCCACCCACAAACCAACGTAGCCGGCCTTTTGTGCGGCTCCTCAAACCAGGACACCGTCCCGGACTTCCTTCCCAATTTCATTGTTGCAATGGAAAAAGTCTCCAAGGAAGTCAATGAATCAAGATGGGCAGCCCAGTCCGTGACTTCGCCGGCTCCTGAGATCTTCACCTATGCCCAGTGCTATGACTTTCTCTCCCACGACGATTGCGTAGCCTGTCACAGTGAGAGCCGGACAGAGCTCCCCAGATGCCTTCCAGCCAACTCAGCCCGCATTTATCTTGACGGTTGCTACCTTCGCTACGATAACTATAGCTTCTTTGAGGAGGCGGTTGACAAATACCGTGATATGGTCAAGTGTGGGAATCCCGGCGGCGTTACCAGAGACCAGTACATCGGACGGGAGTTCGCGAATAGGGTTCATCAAGTCGTTCACAATGTGGCGAAGACGGCGGTGAGGGGCGTGGGGTTCGCAGCGGTATCGCAGAAGGGAGGAGTGGAGGCTGTTTATGCAGTGGCTCAGTGCTGGACGACACTGAACCCTGATGGCTGCAAGAAGTGCTTGTCCAGTGCAGTGCAGAAGGTGATTTCGTGCGCGCCCGCCCCGGAAGGCAGGGCTATGAATGCTGGTTGTTATTTGAGATATTCTGCCGAGAATTTCTATGGTAGTGGCAATGACAATGGCGTTCTTTATACCAAATCAGGTAAGAACCAGTTATTTGAAGTTTTTATTACTTTTCTTCACATGGGGGGTCTCTCTTTCTTTGAATGGGGCTCAACATGCTTGATTTTTAATAAGTATGTGATCGATGGAATTCCTGACACAGAAAAAACAGAGCTCTGTAATGGATCTCTCTGAGTTTTCTAATGCAGAAGAAGTCCCTATTATAATAAATTCCTTTCTTAATTTATGTTATGGGTTTGCTAATAATCTTACTAATAATTTCCCTTATTCGTTTCATGTATCTCCAGAGTCGCGTGCCTTTGTCATCATCATAGTAGGCATTTTGTCAGTAATTGCCTTATTTTTCCTTGCTCTCATTGGGGCTTTTTTAGGCTATACGAGAATATCAGATAGGAAAAGAGGTACAATTCTGTCAAAAACCATAAACGTTCGTGATATCCTCTTGAGTTTTGTTATCATTCGGCCTTCTCTTACTTCACTGCAGAGCGAAAAAATCTAGCAGACATTTCAATTTCTGTGCACAAGTCTGACTTGAATTACAAGTATGAAATGCTGGAGAAGGCCACCGATTCATTTGATAGCTCGAGGAAATTAGGCCAAGGTGGAGCTGGTTCTGTGTTCAAGGGGACTTTCCCTGATGGGACAATTGTTGCGGTTAAAAGATTGTTCTTCAATACGCGGCAATGGGCGGATGAGTTCTTCAATGAGGTGAACTTGATCAGAGGCATTCAACACAAGAACCTTGTTAGGCTTTTGGGTTGCAGCATTGAGGGCCCAGAAAGCCTTCTAGTTTATGAATACCTGCCCAACAAAAGCCTAGATCAAATCCTTTTCGGTGAGTAATCCAATAATCTTTGCTTTCAAATTCAATTCCCAACTTGTCTGAATTCTGGGTGTCTTTATATACAGGTAAGAGCAACACGTTCCTTCTCCTAACCTGGCAGAAGCGGTTTGATATCATCTTCGGAGTAGCAGACGGCCTCGCATATCTTCATGGAAGTTGTGGAGAAAAAATAATCCACAGAGACATAAAAACCAGCAATATTCTCCTTGATGAGAATCTTACTCCAAAGATCGCTGATTTTGGACTTGCTCGATGTGTTGCGCCAAATAAATCTCATATTAGCACTGGAGTAGCAGGCACATTGTAAGTATTAACTGTCCTCATTAGTTTTGTCTTGCTTTTGGTCTACATGATTGTTTACCTACAACTTAAGGTTTAGCTTTTGCATTATATATTCTCATGTTATCTTTTCAATCTCTACAAACTTGACACAAAATTTATGAATCTTTTTTGTTTCTTCTAAAGTCTGAACAATAACATTTGTTGCAGGGGATATATGGCTCCTGAATATCTTGTTCGAGGACAACTAACAGAGAAGGCAGATGTTTATGCTTTTGGAGTTTTGGTTCTGGAGATTGTAAGCGGTAGGAAGAACAGTGTTTTCTCGCAAGGGTCTTCAGTTTTGCTCTCTGTAAGATTCATAGCCTTTTGCATTGATAATAAATAGTGATATTAAGCATATGAAAGTCTGACTCTAGGCATTGTTGCCATCAGGTTTGGAGGAATTACAAGGCAAAGAAAATTACTGAATCTGTTGATCCCGCCTTGGAAGGTATATATTCTGTGAGAGAGGCATCGAACGTGCTTCGAATCGGGCTTCTTTGCACGCAAGCTTCTGCTGCACTAAGACCATCCATGTTTGAAGTGGTTGAGATGCTAAGCGATGAAGAATGTGTCATCCCCTCACCCAAACAACCTCCATTTTTGAATGCTAGTGTCCTCAGTTTGGATGACACCACCACTGCTTATCCTACAATAGTTCAAACTGGCAAACACACAACTGAGCGGTTCTCTTCATCCAACAATAAGCCCTCAAATGGGAAATCAGCAGCTGAAGTGTCCACTCTTTATAGTGCAGAGTCCGCCAGTATGGACATTCCTGGATCAAATAGTCTTTCAAGATTTCAAGCATTTGAGCCGAGCTAGATTGACATCAAATTCTCTAAAGATTGGAGCAAAATAAATGCCATCTGGAGCCAAAGATAAGGACCCAACGCAACTGTATTTATGTAAATCAACTAGAGGTTCGTATTTTTTATGAAGTGGGAATTAGATTCTAGCCAATGCAATGTAGGGAAGTTTGTTACCATTGAATTTGAGACGATCATTATTGCATTTTGATCTAACGATGATTTTAAAGACACATGACATTTGGGAGGACACAAGGAGAACTCTAGTTCTTTTTATAGCATTACTCAATTCTATAAGGAGGACTAGAGAGTCTTTCTTGTGTTGTTCCAAATGTCATGTGGTTTTAAAATTACCATTGAATTTAAGATGATCATTATTACATTTTGATTTAATTGTGATTTTAAAGCCACATGACATTTAAGATGACACGAGGAGGAATAGTCCTCCTTATAGCATTACTCTAATCGGGGATGTGTAAGAATAGTGAAAGTTTTCTCATGAAGATAGGATGTTTTGGTATTTTCCTTTTCTAAGGAATTGTATAGGTGCTTTCTTTAGGGAAAATTACTCAATTAGTCCCTAAGATTTGTAGTTGTACCAAATTGGTCCTTGAGGTATCAAAATTGTCTTAAAGATTTCTGAGTAACATATTGTTTAAAATGGGACTGCGCCCCTCCCTAGATGAGGGGTAATCAACCACCCCCTTTTGATTGGAGGTTGGCCATCTCCTGCCCACCCCTCATCTGGTGAGGGGCAACCCCCACCTCCATTCTTCCTTTATAATTAGGGAATAAAATTGTAATTGTGACGTCCCACATCACCTGGGAATGAGAATATGCTTATATGTATAAACTCACCATTTTTGACACAAAGTATTTTAAAATCGTGATAACCATGAACCCATCAGAACTCTGCAGTTAAGCGTGCTTTTGCGAGAGTAGTACCGGGATGGGTGACCTCCTAAGAGCGTGCACAAACTCATGAGGGTCGCCAGCGGATACTTGCTGGAACGCCAAGAATGGGGTGATTCCATGAGGGTCGCCAGTGAGGATGCTGGGTCTCAAGAGGAGGTGATTGTGACGTCTCACATCGCCTGTGAAGGGAAATGTGCTTATATGTATAAACGTACAATTTTTGACACAACGCCTTTTAAAGTCGTGATGGTCATGAACTTATCAGAACTCTACAGTTAAGCGTACTTCTGTGAGAGTAGTGCCAGGATGGATGATTCATAGAAAGTCTGGTTCGAGGGAGCCAAAAGCGGATAATATTGTGTCGGTAAGGGTGGGTCGTTCCAGTAATTTTAAAACGAATTGAGTCATTGGCTATACCACGTCAATAAATGTGGATCACGTGTACATCTATCGATTTTCATCAAATGGCTAAATAATGGTAGAACCATAATTTCTATTCACAAGGGATATGATTTTCTTCTAAAGTAAAGATCTACAAGTAAATTTGTCAAATCTACCTTTGCACAAGTTCGTTTAGAATTCAAATGGCGCTCAACACAATCATTGATTTTCATAATATCATGTAAATAGATATTATTGTTTTTTTTTTTTTCCTTTTTTTTTTGTCAACATTTCCACCATATTTATATTTACAATGCCTTGGTTAGTTAGGGTGCATTTGAGATTGCGATTTCGTAGATAATAGTGCGATTTTAAACCAAATCGAAGAACATAAATCGTTTGGGAACTGCGTTTTTAAAAATTGCAATTTAAAAACTCATAAAATCTGCCTTTTCAAATTACAGGTAAGATAGTGTTTTTTTGAAAACGCAGAATTTTAAAAGCTAATTTGCGATTTTAAATGCTAAATTGCGATTTTGCCAAACGCTTAACTACGTTTTTAAAAATTATTTTTTTCAAATCGCACATTTTAAAATCGTGATCTTAAATCGCACTTTTTGAAATCGTAAATTCAAACGGACCTTAACCACATTCCGTTCGTCTTTATTTTCTTGGTCGTTTGTGTTCTCATTGCAAGGATATGCATTTTTTGATCCGATAGGCAGCTCTATGCCGTTGGCAACAAACACAGAAACGGTGGTTTGTTAATACCAAGGGCCAAGGCTGTCACTAGTGGTATTAGCAAACTAAAGTACATTGTTCACTATTAGGACATGAGACATCCCTTTCATGTTGGATTCCTAAAATTAAGATGCCTTGCTTAACTGTCTTAATACGTAATTAGACAATGTTAAGGCCCTTGGAAAACCCTTCAATTCACACATTTAAGGATTAAAACTAAATGGAAGTAGTAGAACAGGTTTTCCATTTCATTTCGAGCAAATGTTTTATTATACCTACCTATTACATTCCGCACTACCCAAAAATTAAGGGCGGTGTCGCATGTCACCTTTACCCTCTCCAGGGTTCTATGGTCTGACTGCGACTCCTCGATGTCGAAAGCGTTCTAGGGGCATTCTCATAGTTCCTACGACGTGGTGACGACGTGGTCGGTCCATGGATTTTCCTCCTTTTTTTTTTTTGCCGCATTTTACTCAAAGGGTTGATCATAGGTTGTCTTAAAGCAAGAGCAGAACTGCTCTTGCCCAACGTTATTAAAAACCTTCAATTTTTTAAAAAAATTCTCTTAAATTTTATATATATATATATTTAATGAATTTGACTCTTAAAAATTAATTTTTACCCTTAAAGATCTTTATTTTATGGAAAAATTACAGTTTAACTCCCCAAACCGCCAACCATTTTGCAAGTAGTCCCACGATCTACCAATGCTTGGACTCTGACCCCCAACTACCAAAACGTTTCAAAAATGCGTATTTTGCCGAAATATGCTTATAACACCCCTGTCATGTATCATTTTTCAATTAAAAAAATTGATATTTGGGGGTGGCTCACAGGTGGTCGACGCCACCTCTAGGGTGGCTTGCGGCCATCCCCAAGGCCTGCGGGTGGCGCCAACCACCTTTGGGGGTGGCTCGCAGGACACCCCCCTCTCCAAGTGGTTGCCACCCTCAAACACTCTTTTTTTTTAAAAAAAAATAAAAAATAAAATTTTAGTTTTTAATTTTTAATTTAGTTTTTTTTTAAAAAAAATTATTTTTTATTATTTTTTAATTGAAAAATGACACAAGACATGGGTATTATAGGCATATTTCTACAAAATACGCATTTTTGAAACGTTTTAGTACTTTGGGGGCTAGAGTTTAAGCATTGACAATTCATAAGACTTCTTGCAAAATAACTAACAGTTTAGAGGGCTACCCTGTAATTTTTCCTTATTTTATAATTTCGTCACTCCTCACCTCAAATCTTAGTTTTGTCCCTGTCTTAGAGAAACAGAGAGAACAAAGGGAGAGAGATCGACCACTCATCCATAACTAAAAAGAAGTTTGGAAAACAAATATCTGAGCCAAGCTGCCGCCAAAAGCCTGCCAAGTCATTTTTAATTTGAGGTTAAGCCCTTCACTGTTACAATATCACCCACTCACATTCTCTCTCCCTTAATCGCTCTCTCCTTCTTTCCATTCCATGTGGTGTTGCAATTATTATCCTACTGTTAAAATTACAGTTGTTTATTACTACTGATTGTTGTTTTTTCGCTGGAGCTGAATCCATATTATGATTATTGTTTGTGTCCATAAAAATCCCAGAGAGAGAGAGGAAGAAGAAGATCAATGCCAATTTGCTCTGTTTCTTCCAAGTCCAATATATATATACAACAGAAGAAACAGAGCATCAAACATGCTCTGTTCCTCTGAATTCTATAAAGAAAACATAGCAACCCCACCATCCCATTTGAATTAAATGCAACTCACAGTGCCAATTCCTCAAAATCCCAGATGGCTGTTCTTCATATTCATCTTCTTCTTCTTCTTTCCGTCACTCTCTGACCCTCAAACCGCCCAAGCCTTCATTTTGTGCGACTCCTCGAAGAAGGGCACCATCCAGGAGTTGTAAGATATTATCTCCATATATGGCCTATATGCCACATAAAGAAGTATTTATTAATATTTAATAAATAAATAGTATATACGGTATTACGGTTAGGTAATTTAATTAATTAAATTACCGTAATGGAATCGTTTTAATTGATTTAAAATCAATTAATAATATTGTTTCCTTGATGGGAGGAACAATACGGTATTTACCATATTTGAGGGTCCCTGACCTAGCCTATAAATTAATAGCCTATGTACACCATCAGTACGGCAATTCGGTAATAGGCATAGGTTAGAAGATCCATCAGATAACTTTTCTTGTTATTCAGATGGATCGTGAAGACGCTTGAGCAAATATGGCTAGAGGTAAGCCTGAATCCTGTCTTTATTTCCGCTGCGCATGTTAGTTGAGCATAATAAGTTCGTATGTTCTAACAGGAGTTGCTTCCTAATTACATGGTTGTTATGGAAAAAGTCACCAAGGGAGTCAATGAATCCGGATGGTCAGCCCATTTTGTGACTTCGCCGGCTCCTCAGATCTTCATCTATGCCCAGTGCTTTGACTTTATCTCCCAAAACGATTGCATAGCCTGTCACACAGAGAGCCGGGCAGAGCTCCCCAGATGCTTTCCTGCCGAGTCGGACCGCATTTATCTTAACGGTTGCTACCTTCGCTATGACAACTATCAACTCTTTGAGAAGGCGCTTGACAGAGACCGTGATATGGTGAAGTGTGGGCATCCCGGAGTTGTTTCCGGAGATCAATACATCGGACGGGAATTTGCGAAAAGGGTTTATAAAGACGTTCAGAATGTGACTAAGACGGCGGGGAACATGAAATTCGCACCGACAGGGGAGAAGGGAGGGTTGGATGTTGTTTATGCCATGGCTCAGTGCTGGAAGAAACTGACGATTGATAGTTGCCAGAAGTGCTTGTCCAATGCAGCGCTAAAGGTGAGTATGTGCGCGCCCGCCTCAGACGGCATGGTCTTGAATACTAGTTGTTACTTGAGGTATTCTACGGAGAATTTCACTCGCAATGGCAATGAACAGCTTAAGGCGCCAGCACTAGGTAAGAATTTCCCGATTAGAATTCCTAACACACAGAAAACAGAGCTCTGTAAGTTTGGCTTTATGTGATCAGTGGATTTCTCTGAGTTTTCTTTTTTCTTGTTTCGTTCATTCGATTCAAGAGCTTGTAATCCTCATGACATGATTCATCTCTACTCCCTATTATAATAAATTCCATTCTTAATTTACTAATATCTTCCGTTCTTCGTTTCATGTATCTCCAGATTCACAAACCATTGGGGTCACCATAGGAAGCATTTTTTCAGCAATTGTCTTATCTATGGTTGCTCTCATTGTTGGTCTATCAAGCCATAAGGCAATATCAGAGTGGAAAAGAGGAACAATTCTCTCATGCATCTTTTTTCTTTTGGTTGTTTTATATATAAATATATAATGATGTTATGATCAAAGACCCAGCAGCAAAATAACCACCGAACAAGGAAACCACTATATGTTTACAATGCTTGTCTATATAACACATTTCCCATCCAAGCTACAGTTGAAGTCTATCACCTACTTACTTACGGTTGATTTCAATTGTAGTTAGGTGATAAGTCTTCACCTAACAACATATTCCAAAATTTTTTTTAAAAAAAATCACTTTCCGTTCATGTGTAGTTGGATGAAGAGTATGATGTTACATGTGATTTATAGGGTATGTTGTGATTTGCTTTGAGGATGTGAATGTTGTTGAGGTGTATTTGTAGTTTTTAGTAATATGATTGATGTTGATATTGATGATATTGTGGTTGTGATGATGTTGTGAATAATATGGTGTTTTAGGGTTATGTTACTGAAATTGTTATTGTGTTTGAGAAAAGTAGGGTAATTGAAGATGTTGGAAGAGAGAGGAAAGTTTGATATTGTAAACGTTGTGGTTGTGTTGTGGAATAAGTTGTGAAAAAGGAGAAGTGGGAAGGAGTATAGTTTTTGAGGTGTTTCGGTTTGGATAAGACGATGTGTGGCGAGTTTGATCGATTAATTGAAGTTTGGTCTATCGAATGGAGAATAGAATGGCACGATCGCACTAGTGCCAATTTGAAAACATGTTACACATGTGGGAAAAATGGTGCGTTTTGGAAATGATCGAATGAAATAGTTAAATAGGAGTTCATTCAATCGAACAAGGAACAAGAGATTTGTATGCTCATTCGATCGTAGTTTGATCAATCGAACATGTCAAGAAAAGAAAAATGAAAAGGAAAATAGAAGGTTGCGGTGGAAGGATAGTATGGTTACGTGCAAACTATGAGATGATAGTCATAAAGTGGAATTTAGGGTTTAGTGATGTAAACCCCGACTAATGGTATGATAAATTTTATGTTTATAACATGTTATGAGCTACAGTTTTATGTAGTATTTCATGGCATGAACTATTTAGTAAAATTTTGAGGATTAAGAAAAGTTTTATTAGTACGAAAGAGAAGGTTTTATGAGAAGATTTATGAGTATGAAAGAAGAAAAATTGCACATGTATATGTTAGTATGAAAGTATGAGTATGTTATGTAAGATAATAGACCAAAAAAAAAAAAGTGCTTATTTTTCTATGTATATATGCTTGACCTCGCGAGAAGCATAAATTACTTGGCAATCACAAGTAGCGCGTGAAAATTAGTGGAACCTGATAGCACGGCGCATCCACATTGAAGTACGTTGAGAAGGTGTGGGGTGTCACTTGCGGTTCCTTTCTTGAGTGTGCAACCTATGGTGTAGTATGTTTGGGAAGCCATGATTCTCAAGAATGTCTCTCTAGCTTAGTTTAGTACATCTAGCAATTCACATTGAAGTATGTTGAGAAGGTGTGGGTTGTCACTTGTGGTTCCTTTCTTGAGTGTGCAACCTATGATGTAGTATGTTTGGGAAGCCATGATTCTCAAGAATGTGTCTCTCTAGCTTAGTTTAGTACATCTAGCAACCACAGGACGTGCCCAGTTAGCCCAGATGTCCAAGGAGGCGTGTCAACCCTAGGTCGTATAGGGGTAAATGTACATAATAGGCCAAAGGGAAAAGTTAGAACAGTTAGCTACTAAAGTTTAGAAGAAGAAAAAAAAATGCATTTTTATTATAGAACATTTTTCAGTATCCATTGTGCAAGCAAAGTTAGTTAGTACATAAAGTAGTATTTACTACTCAAGATATAATATTTTAGCAATTTTATGCTTGCAAGTTAGAAAAGAAAGAAAGTTTTTAAGTCATAATATTTTCAGCCCTATTATGTGTATTAGAAGAAAACCCCCTCTCTTTATTCAAGAAAGGGGAATTTATTTTTTTGGCTATTCAAACAAAAAGTGAAAGAAACTTTATATATATATATATATATATATATATATATATATATATATATATATATATATATATATATATTTTTTCTCTCATAACAAGCTATTATGATAGTTAGAGTATTATTAGTCTTTCCATTCAACAAAAGAGAGATTTTTAAGAGAATAAATGAAGACCCATATCACACACCATTTCAATTAGATGTTTCTTACTACGCCGTTGACTCACATTTTCACTTGTAAAATGTTATTTCACAGAGATTACAATTGCATGCACCAGAATAGACAATAGTCATGGTCCTTAGAATATTTTGATATACAACTTTTCGTATAACTTTGAATAGAGCAGTGATATGACAATAGGTTTAGTTGAATGGCATAGTTGCCCTATGTATATGTAATTATAACATGTTTATATTCAGTTGTAAACTCGAATGTGTAAGTAAGTTGAGATTTTTTTTTTTTTTTAATACTCGATATACATAGTTGTGAATGAATAGAATGATGGTTGATCCTTAGAACTCTATTGATTTGTTTATATGATGTTACAATTTCAAAGAAAAGATTATGGCAATTTTTATTGCGTAGTCATTGTTCAGGCGTAGTAGTAACACTCAAAGGTATTTATAAATTGCATAACTAATTGGGGGCGTTACAACCACTATTTTCCTTGTTCTCTCTCTTGTCATTTTTCCTATATGACCCATTCACCAAATCGACGTTTAGAATGCAGCATTTCATGCTCGAACCAAGCACATTGAGATTGATTTTCATTTTGTGTGTGATAAAGTTGCCTCTAAAGCACTAGACATGCACTTTCTTTCTAGCAAGGATAACTTGGCTGACATCCTCACCAAACCCATTACATCACATCGATTTATCTTCATGAGGACCAAGCTCAACATCCTATAACACATGTCTCACTTGTGGGGTGTGAAGAACCAGCATCCAAATTAACCTACAATCAAGCCACCACTAAACAAGGAAATCACAAATCTGAGTAGAATCCCGATTAATACAGTCCTTGTATACAACTACATGTTAAAATAATTGTCTATATAATCACATGTATATGTAAAGTGTAACTGTGTGAAAGAAATCAATCAAATTACCTCAGCTTATTAATGATTCAGTCTTCTCTTACTTCATTGCAAAGAAAAACAATATTGCTGTCATTTCAATTTTTGTGCACAATTCTAATTTGAATTTCAAGTATAAAATTCTAGAGAAGGCCACCGATTCTTTTGATGGCTCAACGAAACTAGGACAAGGTGGAGCTGGTTCTGTGTTTAAGGGGACTCTCTCTGATGGGACAATTGTTTCAGTTAAAAGATTGTTCTTCAATAGGCGGCAATGGGCGGATGAGTTCTTCAATGAGGTGAATTTGATAAGCGGCATTCATCACAAGAACCTTGTTAGGCTTTTGGGTTGCAGCATTGAGGGCCCAGAAAGCCTTCTAATTTATGAATACCTGCCCAACAAAAGCCTCAATCAATTCATTTTCGGCGAGTAATCTAATAAGTTTTCTTTTTAAATTCAATTGCTATGATACCATCATTTTCTACCACTATCATTGCCCCTAGCTTCCCAACTTCTCTGACACGTAGATTTTGGGTGTCTATTTATGCAGGTAAGAACACGGTCCTTATCCTAAATTGGCAGAAGCGGTTTGATATCATCTCCGGAATAGCAGACAGCCTTGCATATCTTCATGGAGGTTGTGGAGAAAAAATTATCCACAAAGACATCAAAACCAGCAATATTCTCCTTGATGAGAATCTTATTGCAAAAGTCGCTGATTTTGGACTTGCTCGATGTGTCACGCCAGATAAATCTCATGTTAGCACAGGAGTAGCAGGAACACTGTAAGCACAAACTGTCTCCATAAGTCTTGTCTTCCTTTTGGTCTACATGATTATTTACGTACAATTTAAGGTATAGCTTTTGCATTATATATTCTCAGGTTATCTTTTGAATCTCTACAGCCTTGACACAAAATTAGCCACACTATGAAATTGTCACTGAATTTATGAATATTTTTTTGTTTCTTCTAAAGTTCAAATAATGACATTTGCTGCAGGGGATACATGACTCCTGAATATCTTGTTCGAGGACATCTAACAGAGAAGGCAGATGTTTATGATTTTGGAGTGCTGGTTCTAGAGGTTGCATGCGGTAGGAAGAATAGTGTTTTCATGCCAGGGTCAAGTTTAGTTTTGCACTCTATAAGATTCATTGCCTTTTGCATTGCTAATAAATAATGATATTAAGCATATGAAAGTTGATTCTCGGCAGCCTGGTGTCCTGGCTTTCATTGTTGCCATCAGGGTTGGAGGAATTACAAGGCAAACAAAATTACTGCATCTCTTGATCCCGCCTTGAAAGATGTATATTCTGTGAGAGAGGCATCGAACATGCTTTAAATTGGGCTTCTTTGCACGCAAGCTTCTGCTGCACTAAGACCATCCCTGTGTTGAAGTGGTTGAGATGCTAAGCAATGAAGAATGTGTCATTCCCTCACCGCAACAACCTCCATTCTTGAATGCTAGTGTCCTCAATTTGGATGACACCACCACTATTTATCCTACGACCAATTCAAACTGGCAAAAAACAATTGAACAGTTCTCTTCATCCTCAAATGGGCAACCGTAAGCTGAAGTGTCCACTTTTTAGAGTGTGGAGTCTTTCAAATAAATTTGCAAAAGTGGGCATTCCTGGATCAAATAAATAGTCTTTCAAGATTCCAAGCATTTGAGTCGAGCTACATTGACCTCAAATTCTCTAAAGATTAGAAGAGAATGTCGATGTACTTACAATCAAAAGTAAGCGGAAATATATGCCATTGAGAGGAAAAGATAATGACCCAACGAAACTATATTTATGTAAATCTACTCGAAGTTCATATTTTTTATGAAGGGAGAGTTAGATTCTAGCTCTCCAAAACCTGTTGTGGTTTTCCTCCACACTTTTTTGTGGTGGTTCACTGCCTCCTTGTGAGTGCCTCTTGGGGAGGAGGTATGGCATCCATTCTAACCAATAAAACATCTACGCTTCTCTATCTGAGAGAAGCTCTCCAAAACCCCTAGTGGCTTTCCTCTGCACTCTTTGTGGTGGTTCACCGCCTTTTTGTGAGTGCCTCTTGGGAGGAGGTATGGCATCCATGCTCCCCCCCCCCCCCCCCTCCTTCATTTTCTAGTTTTTTTTTTTTTTTTCCTTGTGTTTTTCTCCCCTTTCTGCCACCCGTAGTACCGCCAATCTGTAGCCTTCTCTCCAACCGTCATCCATGCTCTCTACCACTCCAAATCTGCTACGCCACCCAACCTCCATCTCTCCCAATTTTTGTTTGGATTTTTGATGGAGTTTTTTCAAAACTCGATATACTTTCCTCAGTCAAAGTCAACCCCGACGTCTAACATGCCCGTCCACCGACTTCTCCAGCTCCCCAGCTTCCCCTTGCTGCTAGCCTCGCTTAGATCTGCCACACACACGTCGAAGAGTGGTCATCATGCGCCTCCAGATCTCCTTTGACCGCCTCTCATGTGTCGGTGTTGTTGTTTTATGGAGTAGTCATATTTTTTGTTGTGGTGTTTCCTTTTCTTTCTTTTTTCCCTGTATTTCCTCTTGTATTTTTTTCTACTTTTTTTTTTTTTGTGGGTTACTGTTTCCGTAATTTTATGTGGTTTGATCCAATGGTAAAGACTTTTGTAGCTGGTGTTCGTTTTTCCTCAACGGATCCTTTCCAGTTTTCGGTAGTATCTCTCCCACAACAACCACTTCACGATGGTTGTTGCCTTTACCAGTTTGGGCTCTTCACCAAGTCCTTTTGCCATTTATTACCACCTTGTGCGGTCCTTAAAAAGGCCCAACTCATTTATGGTTCTTTTGGAATTATGGAATATGGATGAAACCATTGCCTATTGTTTGTGCCTTTTTCCGTGTTATGCCTTCTCTGTTAGGGTTTTGTTGTTGGGGTGCCCACTTCTTTATGGTTGTTCGATCCCATGTAATCCTATTTCCATATTTAAATAAATAAGAAGAAGAATAAGAGGGAGAAAAAAAATGAGGGAGGTTTTTTATTTTATTTCAATGCAGGGTGAAGGGAAATCAACGAGGGAAATTTGTTACACATAATAAGGGATATGTAATAATAGTGAAAGTTTTGTCATATGGCTAGGTGCTTTTCTTTTAGGGAAAATTACTCGGTTAGTCCCTGAGATTTGTTATTGTACCAAATTGATCCCAAGTATAAAAATATCTTAGAGATTCATGAGTATTTTTTTTTTTTTTTTTTTTTTTAGATACGTGAAAAGGAAATTACATCAAACTAAGGCTGGGAGACCCAAAAATAAACACTAAGAATGCAAGTATGTGGATGCAATGCATCAAATTGGCCTTGTTTGGTAAGGGTAAGGAAATTCTCCCTTCCTTTCTTCACTTTTTAAAAAAACAATCAACTTCAAAACATTCTAACTTTATATCACATCAATAATTTTTTACTATTATTTAAATAAATAAAAAATCACTACAATACAAAACTTTTTCATTTTTCTATCCAAATTCTTTTTACTTTATATCACATCTATCACTTTCAACTCCCACTACCAATTCTCATTCCTTTACCAAACAAGGCCATTAAGACGCAGGCCTATTGATTCTTGGCACGAATGCCAAGAACCCAAGCCACCAATAAAGGTGGTTAAAGGTGTATAGAGTCCAGAGGATCCAAACACCGGTTGAGTAACAATTACAGGGGACACGGAGAAGATACATAAAACAAAACGCCCAGAAATACAAAAGTGGGAAAATAAAAACTACACAACATCTGTAGGGAGGAGGCGTTGGGGCTGGGAGTCGTCAGCACTGGTGCGAGTAGACCACGCACCAACATTGGAAGACCTCTCTCCAGCAGTGAACGTCCTAGGCTATTCGTTGGTAAAGTTATTCATCTAAAATTGTCCATATCGTTAGTTAGTTGATGCAAGAGAAAATCATGCATAAGATTTAAAGATTATTTATTGATTAAGATCAAGTCGAGAATAGAAAGAATTGTACAAAATATTTGAAGATTATGTTTAAAATATAATATATTTTAGGAAAAATTACACTTTACCCCCCTAAAATTTCACCCAAATTGCAATTTTGCCAAAAGTTGCAATCAACCCCAACAAAGTTTCAAAAATTTGCAATATAGCCATTCCATTAGGTTATTCTGTCTTCCCTGACAGAAAGTACCGTACTTGCGCCGCACGTGCGATTTTTGGACCACACTTGACGAAAATGCCCTAAAAAATACACTTGTTGCTACCCATCTCCATCTCCAACGACCTCAATATCCAAATGACAAAACCCAGTCCAATAGACACCAAAAGCACCATCATCGACCTCTCGTTCCAGCCATCTACTCTCTCCGCAGACCAATCCCTCCCCCCTTCTACTCTTCTTGCGACGATGTCTCACTCCAACAACTAATCCATCAGTTCAACCCTAAAGTTCCCATAGAAGAGTTCGTCACTCCACCCAGCTCATGGTACACCGACCCTTCCTTTTTCAACCTTGAACTTCACCGTGTCTTCTACCGGGGCTAGCAGACCGTAGGTTTGCCTCTACTTTCACTTTTTGCTTTTATATTTCGTTTCTAAATTTTCCTTCTTTTTTTTTTTTTTTCTTTTTTGTTTCCTTTGATTTCTCTTAATGCCGTTTGGTTGCTGAGAAAACCCACGGAAGAGGAACAGAGAGTGTGGAGCTTGACTCTTTAGTTTAGTTTGTGATGGGTTTTGAGTGACTGTGGTTTGACTATTGTTTCATAATGCAACAACAGATTGTTTTGTTGCCTTAGCTAAGTTGAACATTGATTTAGTCAAAGGATTTTTTTTAGGGCATTTCCGTCAAGTGTGGTCCAAAAATCGCACGTGTAGTACTTTCTGTCAGGGAAGACGGAATAAGCTAACGGAATGGCTACATTGCAAATTTTTGAAACTTTGTTGGGGTCGATTGCAACTTTTTTCACTTTGGAGGCAAAATTGCAATTTGGGTGAAATTTAGGGAGGGGGTAAAGTGTAATTTTTCATTTATGTTACTTTATGTGACGACCTTTTTTTTTTAAAAAAATAAACATGCAAATGAGTCATCACAGTGGCACGACTACTTGTCGCTCAGCCAACATATGGTACATGTCCCATAACATGTACCTGATATTCAGAGTTACATCTATGCAGCGGTTAACATAATATAACATCAGCGGAAAAAAAAACACATTTATAAATACAACTGTTAATCAACAATAAGGGTCATTTACAAGTCTATTTACTATATTATATTAATCTAATTATATACCCAAAAGACTGGCTCTAAAAATACATGTGTCACGTAGGACAAGAGTCATAACAAAAGACTACCAAAATGGGATGCCTAAGTCCACACAGCTACGACACCAGCGATATGGCTCAGTCGCAGTACCCCAAGTACCATGCTACGAGGTCATCCTCTAGATTTGTTGAACCTACAGCCAAAACATCAATATCTGAACGGTTGTGGGGTTAACCACATCCATACAGGTGAAAGTATAAGTTCACCACCTTAATATAAATACTTAGGTCTCAGCAGTATAGTACTCATTGGTTTTCGCAGTGAGCCAACCCTTACATTTTACCATTCGTTTACAATAGCGGCAAACTGTGACATGATTAGTTCATAAAAAGGTTTCATCGCTGATAAAATAAATCATAGTAAAATGGGTTACTAAAACAATACATAATAATAAATCATATGACTCAGACATTTCCATATGCAAGCTTTTCATTCTTTTGGGGAATACGTGCATGAATAAACTCCAAAACTTACATCAATACATTGCACACAAAACAATCATTACAATCAATGTCATACAATCTAGTTCGATATCACTATACATATGCTCCCCGTCCCATACCAGGAAACATAGGCATACCAATACGTCTAGCACAATCAATTCATCCATCACAATGCTATGCATGCTTTTGTTTCATTTCTCATTTCTGTCCTATAGGCATCAACCCTGTTTCTAAGGCATCAACCCTCTTTAGTCCACCCATCAGGCATCTACCCTAGGAATTGTTGTTTAACGTTATGGCATCAACCTCATTCTATGGTGTCAATTCTTTATGAGGCATCAACCTCATTCTATGGCATCAACCCTTTATGAGGCATCAACCTCGTTGTTTAACGTTATGGCATCAACCTCATTCTATGGCGTCAATTCTTTATGAGGCATCAACCTCGTTCTATGGCATCAACCCTTTATGAGGCATCAACCTTGTTCTATAGCATTAACCATTTTTCTAAGGCATCTACCTTTCATTTCTACCCATCAGGCATCAACCCTAGGGTTTGTTCTTTATCTTTGTGGCATCAACTCTTTTGTTTCTCAAGCATCAACCTTTCGTTACCACCCATAAGGCATCAACCCTAGGGTTCGTTCTTTGTTCGTGCTTCGTTATGCAAGTGCGTCAACACTATTTATGCTTGTGTCCATGCTTTGTCACATGCAAATCATCCAATTTCATGCTTTCCTATTATTCCATTCCATTCATGCATTATATCCTCATACATTCATTATCAATTCATTAAATCAATTCAACCTATCTTTCATTCAATTACTATTGCAATCAAACACAACACATCAATTATTTTCAATTATTCTCCTATTCTCTTTTCTTTCTATCAATTCCTACTTGTCTTCCTTATCTTATAACTCATTTCTATATTCTTCCGTGTTATTCTTTGAAATATAGCAAACAAGTTTAAACACAATATAATCATCCAAAAATAGCATTGGCTCAACAGTTATTATTAAAATATATTAACCATAAAAATACATTAGTTTCTCAGTGAGTAAAATACTCACCTTGGCTGCACGGATATTAGATTTCATTATGATTTCCTAGACGAAATCTTGCAATGCACAATCTGAAAATCAATACATTGCACAATACTTAGCATTTTCAAACACTGGACTTACTATGAGCTCTTAAATCGCTAAAGATCTAAACCACATAAAAACCATAGAATTTCTAGGGTTCCAAACATATACCCATAATATAAAAATACAAACCAACCCATATACCACTAACACAAAACATTTGCTTAGGGTTAGACACGAAAACTCACGGTTTAAACAAATACCCATAACAATAAACAATAACCCAATAATTAATTTACCCAACACATAGAAACATTATTAGGTTTACAATTAAAAACCTTCAATTTATACAAATCATTAACATTAGGACATAACCCTATAAATACCCATTTTCTATGGAACCCATAGATAACCTAGGATTAATTAACACTCTAAATGCAATTAATTCACTAATTAATAATCTAGGGTTTAAACACCTAAAAGCCTAAAATTTAACTCAATTCATCAAATTTAGGGTTTATGCTTACACTTCAACAATTAACAAAATTGTAGTCTTAATCCTTTAATTCAACAACCATGGCTTAAATAATGTATAGGAATTCACTATATATAAAAGCCTCCAGCTAATTTTAACAATTTAGTCTAACATCCAAAATTGACCTAACTTAGACAAAAATTAGGGATTACAAAATTACCTCAAAATAATCGGTAGATTGGAGGTCCTAATACCTAAAAATCGTTATCCAAAGCTTAAAAACGATGAAGGACTTGATTTGAAGCAAAGCCCAAGCCAAACCTATGATTTACACATGAAAGAGTGTAAGAGAAGAGCTGAACATTCCGAAAATTACAGCCCTAAAAAGCTTGCTTCATCTTCCCAAATGCAACCCAAAAGCTTTGCCTTTCAATGGTTTTCAAAACTCATATCCATAAACAAGCTTTTGTCTAAGAGCATTTCTAGCAGCTTACATTCCCTTCCCATCTATTTTCCCTACATATAGGGAACAAAACTATTTTTTGCTTCTCTATAAAAAAACACCTCATAGCAGCTTTCCTTTACCTTTCCCTATATCAATTAAATATTATTTCCTTACTTTTTATTTATACTTTTTTGTTCTTTATTATTTTCTTTCAAAGAGGGAAAAAAGTAGCACAAGCACATGCCTTTATTGGGGAAGAATAGAGCAAGGGGAAGAACTTTCGCAATGGACCTTCTTCAACTAATTCAAGTGCTTCAATCTCTCTCTCTCTCTCTACTTGAACAGCACGCTCATCATCTCTCTCAATCCCGTTCTTTGTCTCTCTCTCTCTTCAATATCGTCTCTCTTGCAAACGCCATGCAGAAAAGGATGAGAGTTTTGTGGGAATGCTCTGAAGATTTTTCCGAAAGAAGAGCAAAAATGAGAGGAACGTAGCGTGTAGAAGAGGAGAAACGCGTATGGAGAGTTGTGCTAGGAGAGAGAGTCGTTTTTTTTATTATAAAATAATGCTTGGGAATGCTACAGTGCTTCTATAATTATTTGTTCCCTGGGAATGCTACAGTGCTTCCCAATGCATTGGGAAGCATTGTAGCATTCCCAGGGAACAGATAATTATAGGGAAGCTGCTGTGGGATGGTTTTTATGACTTTCTTAAAATTTTCCCTAAAATTTAGGAAACAGGTCCCTTATAGGGAAGTTGTTGTAAATGCTCTAAGAGGAATAGAGAAAAATGAGAGACTTACGGTTCTAGGACTTCTTTTGCACCACCATTAACACTTTGCAAACAAAATACAAGCCCAAGACTCAAGCTTCACGTGGAGATGAAGAGATAAGGTGGAAAAGCATGAGAGAAAAGAGGAGAGGGAGAGTTTCGGTTCTCCCTTATTTGGGGTTAAAACCGAATGGAAGGGGGGATTTTCTTGGGTGGTTCACTTGAGCCAAGGGTAAGATAAGGGGGAATGTGCCAATTTTCGAAAAAAATGCCCTTTTATCATTAGTGAAGATGAGAGAAAGTTGGGCTTTAAAATATGTAACCTATACTTGGGCCTAAAAGTGCCATTCTTATTTTCTTTTCTTGGGCTACCATTTTCTAAGTCTTACAAATTCATAGTAAATGATAAAGTCCATTTGCTTAATCTTACCACACTAACCCATAATATTTTATTTAATTGTAACAAACCCATTAATAATATTCTACATTTGTCTCTTCACTTTTCTTAATTAAATCCTCAAGTGTAATTTTACCACACTAAATGGGCTTACTTTTATTTAATTTCTAATAAACTCATTAAATAATTTCTTGGACATTACACTTTATATACAAGAATTTTATTTTGTCTCCAAGTTTATGGTTATATTTTGTATTTTTATTTATTTCTTTTTCTCCAAGTATTCTGCTTGGAGAATACTCAAACTTTGTTTATATAAATGCACGTATGTATTATTTTGGAATCAAGTTTTGAAGTATCAATTAAAATTTAAGTATTTCAGAATTATTTTTATGTTTGCTTATTTGAGGCAATAAGGTTCCCTATTTATTATTTTCTCTCTTCCTGAATTCATTTTTCTATATTCAATTCAAAGTTTCTGCTGCTATCATATGTTGTCAAAACAATCTTAGTTCTGTCTAGTGTCACTATTTGATAAAGATTGTTAGATATACACGTAGATCCATGTGTAGATCCATGTCACAACTAATTGTCGATTAACATGTGCTACAACTAATGATTCAAGCTGTTATAAAAAATAATAATAATAGAAAATGGGTCGCCCCTCACCAAGCGAAGGGTGGTCAATCACCTCTCATCTATTGAGGGGCGACCTCCCTTACCGTAGGAGAGGCGATTAATCGCCCTTTGAGAGGAGGTTGTCCCTCTCTGAGGAGAGGGTTCCACTCACCCAACAGCCACTAATCTAGTAAGGGGTGGGTATAAGGGGCAGCTCATTTTTTTCAATTTCAACCATTCGTTAAATCTTAACGGAAGGGTGTCAAAATTCTTAAAATACCCCTCATTTTTTTAGGAAAAAAAAAAAAAGAAAAAAATTGCAAGAATTTAAGCGCTGGTTTGGATTTAACGAAATTTGTAAAAATACTCATGCCAAAATCTTTGAAATTTTTTATAATTTTTTTTTTTAAAAAAATATGGACATTTTGAGAATTTTGATAGGATTTAATAGAAAATCCTAACAAATGGATGAATTGTTATTTTTTTTTAAAAAATAAAAAATAAAATTAATGATGAATTCACTAAATTGACACTTTTTAAAGTTTAAGGATATGATTGTTAAAGTGATCAAAGATCAAGGATGGTAAGTGAAACTTTCCCATAAATAAAACTAAAGCTTTGAAGTGATTGCTTTGAGTTTTTTGTTCCGTTTGTTTCGATGTAAAATGTTTTCCGTTGGAAAATATTTTCAACGAAATCATTTTTCAAAAAAAATATTTATTTGAAAATATTTTCCGGTGTTTGGCTCGTACGAAAAAATCACGGAGTAATTACCTTTTCCCCATGAACTAATGGCCATTGTCAATATGTCACCATGAACTGACACTCTCACCAAAAGAGAGCATTGAACTACCATTTATATACCAAAACCCCCATTTGCGCCAGTCAACTTCGTTAAAAGATTTAAATACCCTAACTTTATAATCAAATTTACATATAATACCTCAAAATTAAACAATTACAAAAAATAAAAAAATAAAAAAGTGGGGGTGGTTGGCAAAGGTGGTGTCCGCCACCTCTGGGGTCGCTCGCCGCCATCCTAAACCTAGGGGTGGCCGTGTGGCCACCGCAGATGCACCCCGAGGGTGGCACATTGCTACCCCCAAGTTTAGGGTGGCTTGCAGGCGACCCCCCTCCCCTAAGGGGTGGCTGCCACCAGCAGCTACCTCTTCTATTTTTCTTTTTTTTTTAAAAAAAAAGAAAAAGAAAAGACATATATATATATATATAAGTTTAATGTTTTTTATTAAATTATTGTTTGAAGGTATTTCTATCTTCCAACAAAATTTAACGTCTAAAAATAGAATATTTCGTTCGATTTAACGAGATTCTCTAACGGAAGATGGGGTTTTGATATGTAAATGGTAGTTCAACGCTCAATTCTAATGAGGGCTTCAGTTCATGATGGCATATTGACAATGACCGATAGTTTTTTGGAGGAAATGTAATTACCCAAAAAATTCACTGACGACAAAAAACCACCGGTGATAAGATTCTGACGATGGTGACAGGAATTCGATAACACTAGCCAGATTTCGGTCGCCAACTGGCCGGAATCTGGCACAATGGCCAAATTCTGATAACTGTACCCGAAATCTAGCCAACTGGCCGAAATCTTGCACAGTGGCTAGATTTCTGTCAGTATTGCTGAAATATTGCACAGTTGCAGGAATCCGGCCACTATGTTAGGTTCCGGCGATCGAATCCCAAAATCTAACGACTTTCGGAGACAGATTCGGGCTACCAAAAAACTCCAGTGGTCGGCGGTGACGAATTTCCACATACGTGCGGCCAAGAATGAGAAGTTTAAATTCAAAAAATGATTTACGGTGTTAAAAACCGTATAAATATCATTTTTCAAAAATTAAAGAAGTTTTTTTCGGTCAAATTGAAAATAATTTCTGTTGACCATCATTTTCCATTGCATATCTTCTTTCTCACGCCACAAGCCCTCACTCTTTGATCCTCTCATGTGCTCATCTTGCCGTCACCGTGCATTGAGTCTTACACCGTCAAGTCTCATTGGTACCTCTCTCTCTTCACTATAAAACCATAGTTCACTTCCCATTCAGGTTTTCTTTTTTTTCTTTTTTCTTTTTTTAAAAAAAAAAATAAAGATCGAAAGGTTGGTTGAAACTGTCGTATCGAAATTATGAGATAAAAATGGAGTTTATAGTATTAATCTTATAACTAGGCCTTGCACACCTTTCGTAGCCTAGGATATAGGCCCATCTGATAACCCAAAACAAAGGTGGCTTAGCCCAGAATGCTATTTTGGCGCATAATCTTGAAAACCATTTCTCGGAGAATTCGAGTGGAGAGAATAGAAGCTCAGGGGAATCAGAATCTCCTTCCAACCGAGAAATAGAATCACCGTCTTTTTCCTTTTCCCTTTTCCCTTTCGCTTTGGCTTTGTGAATTCCCACAAATTAGCTCCTAATGGCGAGCTTGTGACTCGTGAGGGACCGATCGAAACGTCGCCGCTTCGAAAGCAGCCATGACTTTGAGCACAGACTCTCGCACTCCTCTGGAGTGGAAGTTCTCCCAGGTCTTCGGCGAACGAGCTCCCGGAGAGGACCTCCAAGACGGTTAGTTCCTCTCTGTGTTTGTGTGTGCGTGTTTGGTTACTGAGAAACTGTGGGGAAAGAAAGTAAATCTTTAACCTTGTAAACTTTGGTAATTATGGTTCCGGTCCCGGGGAAAATTCTAATTCTTACTCAACGGAGTCTTGTGTTGTGTTGTGTTGTGTGTGTGTTTGTTTGCTGAGAACATTTGGGAAAGGGTAACAAATTTGAAGAATCGTGAACAGTGACGTGTGGCTTTGCATAGTTGGCTTAGCATAGTTGCCTTTTTGAGAAACAAAGGCAATTGATAACACGACAAGGTTTTTGTTTCCTTTTCATCCATTTTCTCAGCAACCAAACATACTGTGATCTTAGTTAACTTCTAGAAAGTTTGACGCTAAGTTAGAGCTTTGTTTTGTTTCGATATAATTGTTCAAAGAATTTCTTCAATTCTTGATAAAATTGTCAAATTAAGTATTGGCCTTTCTTTTAGTTGATATCATAACGACGATGGGATTCGATAAGAGTGGAGATTACCTTGGTGTTGGAGATCGAGGCGGCCGTGTTGTAATTTTCGAAAGAAAGGATGGGAAAGATGTAAGAATCAACCATTCATTATGGGGTGCTTCTAAATATGTTTTACTTTGAAGTTAGGAAGCTTTTCTGAATTCATTCTGTACTATTTTGTTGATTAGGCTGGCAGCTGTAATGGTTGTTTGGCATCTAATGTTGGGTAAATTGGGTTTATGATCTTTTTATCATTAATTATTGGTTTATTAGACTTCAAATCAGCACCTTTCTCGGAATGAGTTGGAGCAGATGGATTTTTGTTTCACAGGCCATCCTCAATTCCAATATAAGACCGAGTTTCAGAGTCATGAGCCTGAGGTATGCTTTTTTCTTTATATTTGATAATATGGGATAATGTAATCTATGATATAAATTATATGGCTGTTTTTAGTGTACTGTGCATTTCGATTGTGCTGCCTATGTGCGTTGCAGATCCTGATGGTATACCTTTTCTTTAGTTTGATTATTTGAAGAGTCTGGAAATTGAAGAGAAGATCAACAAAGTAAGATGGTGTGCAACACAGAATGGATCGCAATTTGTCCTTTCAACAAATGATAAGACGATTAAACTGTGGAAGGTATGGGTATTTCAGAATTAAGTAACTCTATCTCTAAGGCTTTATATTTTGCACAATAAAAATCTTTTCAACATACAATTAAAAAGGATTGAGTATTACCCTCAAAATTTAGAGATCCAAATGCTTTTGTACATTATGGCTAGAAGATGAAGGTTGAGTGGTTTTGTCAACTTCTTCTCTTGATTAGTTATCCTAGATTGAAAATATCTCTTTGGTCAAATTGCTTATTGTAGCCTATTTTAAACTAGCCCCTTGCTATATCCAAAACTTCGATTATGCTCTTTAGAGTATGGCTTGGAGATTTGAGAGTAGGCTGACTAGATATTCAAAAAGGTGATGAGAGTAAGGCTAGATTAGAATGGGCGAAGGCTTCTTTGATATATGGGAGTACTATTTGTCAAGGGAGGAAAACATGGGACTAGGGGTGTTAGATGAGCTCAGATTCTCGTGAACTCGGTTCGACTTGGCTTGCTTAAACTCGATTCGGTATTGGTTCGAAAAATAAATGAGCTGTTTGTGAACACAATAATCTGCTCGTATATTAAATGAGACATACTCGTATAAATTCGGCTCGGCTTGAACAAAATTCGTGAGCTCGGCTTGTATAAGTTCGACTTGACTCGTTCGGCTCGAATCGTTAACTTGCTTGTGTGTGTGTGTGTGTGTGTGTGTGTATATATATAGAGTATTCATATTTATTAATATATATGTATAACGATTCGATTGGAGGCTCGGTTAGGCTCTTAACATTCCGAATTCGAACAACCCTTCAAAACTCGGCTCGAGCTCGAACCCCTATTCTATGTATTCGAGCTGAATCTGGTAGCTCCAAGCTCAGCTCGGCTCAAATACAGCCCTACATGGGACTCATTAAAGAAGGGAATCAAGTACAGAAATTGGAAAATGTCTTAGTGGACTACTTCAGTTGTTGGCTTGTCATGAAATAGAAAAAAGAGGATTTGTGTTCTGGTCTTCAATTTTGGAAGCTTGTTTTGTGTGAATCATTTGGTTTTCTATTCATTTAGATGTTCATTAATACTGAAGGCTAAGGTTGGATGGAGAGGGCAGAGGAAGATGGTCTTTTGAAAGTTAGAACTATTTAGAGTTAATAATTTCATCCCCAATTTTCTAGCTGTCTAGAAATATCCCAGAAAGGTGTTAAGAGAGGAGGGAGGGAGGGATGTTGGCGCTTTCTTTATATAAGTAAGAGGTTTTGCTCCCAATGGTTGCATGTTAGGCCACCAAAGCTTTCTTACCGAGTAGGAAACTGAAATCCCGGATAAAAAAAATTCTGGGATGCTATATACAAATATTTCACAAAATACAGAATTTTGTTTCCAATTTTTTAGGAATATATAATTAGACAAACCACCAGGAAAAACATTTTCCTAGAGGCCTTTTTTTTTTCTTCCCTTTTCTGTGCTTTTCCTGCCTTGCTGGACAATAGGGAGTATACCTTTTCTTTAGTTTGATTATTTGAAGAGTCTGGAAATTGAAGAGAAGATCAACAAAGTAAGATGGTGTGCAACACAGAATGGATCGCAATTTGTCCTTTCAACAAATGATAAGACGATTAAACTGTGGAAGGTATGGGTATTTCAGAATTAAGTAACTCTATCTCTAAGGCTTTATATTTTGCACAATAAAAATCTTTTCAACATACAATTATAAAGGATTGAGTATTACCCTCAAAATTTGGAGATCCAAATGCTTTTGTACATTATGGCTAGAAGATGATGGTTGAGTTTTTCTCTTTTTACTTATCAAAAAAAAAGATGATGGTTGAGTGGTTTTGTCAACTTCTTCTCTTGATTAGTTATCCTAGATTGAAAATATCTCTTTGGTCAAATTTCTTATTGTAGCCTATTTTAAACCAGTCCCTTGCTATATCCAAAACTTTGATTATGCTCTTTAGAGTATGGCTTGGAGATTTGAGAGTAGGCTGACTAGATATTCAAAAAGGTGATGAGAGTAAGGCTAGATTAGAATGGGCGAAGGCTTTCTTTGATATATGGGAGTAGTATTTGTCAAGGGAGGAAAACATGGGACTAGGGGTGAGCTCAGATTCTCGTGAACTCGGTTCGACTCAACTTGCTTAAACTCGATTCGGTATCGGTTTGAAAAATAAATGAGCTGTTCTTGAATACAATAATCTGCTTGTATATTAAATGAGACATACTAATATAAATTCGGCTCGGTTGGACAAAGCTCGTGAGCTCGGCTTGTATAAGTTCGACTTGACTCATTCGGCTCGAATCGTTAACTTGCTCGTGTGTGTGTGTATAGATATATATAGTATTCATATTTATTAATATATATGTATAACGATTCGATTGGAGGCTTGGCTAGGCTCTTAACAAGCCGAATTCGAACAACCCTTCAAAACTCGGCTCGAGCTCGAGCTCCTATTCTATGTATTCGAGCTGAATCTGGTAGCTCCAAGCTCGGCTCGGCTCGAATACAGCCCTACATGGGACTCATTAAAGAAGGGAATCAAGTACAGAAATTGGAAAATGTCTTAGTGGACTACTTCGGTTGTTGGCTTGTCATGAAATAGAAAAAAGAGGATTTGTGTTCTATCTGTTTAGGGTCTTCAATTTTGGAAGCTTGTTTTGTGTGAATCATTTGGTTTTCTATTCATTTAGATGTTCATTAATACTGAAGGCTAAGGTTGGATGGAGAGGGCAGAGGAAGATGGTCTTTTGAAAGTTAGAACTATTTAGATTTAATAATTTCATCCCCAATTTTCTAGCTGTCTAGAAATATCCCAGAAAGACGTTAGAGAGAAGGAGGGAGGGAGGGATGTTGGCACTTTCTTTATATAAGTAAGAGGGTTTGCTCCCAATGGTTGCATGTTAGGCCACCAAAGCTTTCTTACTGAGTAGGAAACTGAAATCCCGGATAAAAAAAATTCTGGGATGCTATATACAAATATTTCACAAAATACAGAAATGGTGGAGATGCCTGATTGCGGTAGTTGTCATAAAAGCCAAGTGGATATCATGTTATAGTTGGTAGCAATTTTGATGCTTGTTGCTTAGTGGCTAATGCTACATTTTTGGGGAATCCTGATGGAAGGTTATTTTACACTTCATGGAGCGTGAAGATGCCAAATAATATGGAAGACTACGGCATTTTTTATTATTTGAGAAATTTGGAAGGAGGAATGAGAGGATGCTTGAATGACATCATTAACATACCTCTTGGTGGAGTTCATCTTTGCGTCAATTATGGATAGTTCTTTGGCCAACTCTTAACAAACATCGTACTCCTCTATGCCTTTTTCATACACTTTCTATTTGGGCCCTTTTTCCTGTGATGAAGGGCTTTGTTAGTTTTATACAACATGCTAACTTTTTTGCTTTTTATTCTCATCTTTAACTCTTCTTTGCTTATCCATAAAGATTGCACCCAGACGGTTTCAATCAGTCAAGATGCATTTCACTACTGTGCTAAAATGACTTTGGCAATGCTAACTTATTCTTTCCGTGGTTTTTGAGGCCAGGTCAAGGAACATAGAGTGAAGAAAGTAAAAGAAATTGACCATAATCCACTTGTGTGTTCAGAGAATGCACTTTTGGCTGAAAGGAGTTTCATGAGTGGGCAAGATAAACCATCTGTTGATAATGGCTATCATCTTGAATGGACAGAAAAGATGGCTGCAAACACTTCGCCATTTCAAGAAGTGCATTCCAAGGTTGGTATTTGTGGATTATAGTAAGTCTATTACAGTTGACTGCATCAGTTTTCTTTTGCATAAAATTTAATTGTAGTAGTCTGTTTTGTAACTAGATTGCTGATATTGAAGACACTGCTCGCACAAGATGTCGAAAGGTGTATGCTCATGCTCATGATTTTAACATTAACTCCATCTCAAATAATAGGTAAAGTTTGTACCTGCTACCTTTGTATTGTAACTTTAATATAACTCCTTGCTTAGGGAATGCCTTGCGGCACAAAAGGTGAATATGAGAGAAGGATTTGTATTTCTAGTTTGATAAATAAGCCAGCCATTACTTTTTACATATCTATTTTCCTTTACCTCTCTCCAGGTTGCAGGAACAGTATTAGTTTAGTAACGTAGAAACTTAAATATATGGTTGTTATGATGTGACTAAAACAATAATCTGGTGATAAAGAAAGGACGATTGAGGAGCTTATAACTTTTTTTTTTTTTTTTTTTTTCTTTGTTCTCTTCGACTGCTTCGTTCCTAGCTCCCTTAGTGATTAGCTTTAATGATTTTCTTGTTCTTTTTTCTTCTCCTCCTTAGACGCTTCTCTTGTATAAAAAAAAATCTGGTGTCATAATCTCTGTACAGTGATGGTGAGACATTTATTTCTGCGGATGACCTGAGAATAAACTTGTGGAACCTTGAGATTAGTGATCAGTGTTTCAATATCATGGATATGAAGCCATCAAACATGGAGGATCTTACTGGTAATTCTGTTCTCTAAACAGTTTATAGTGTAATTTCTGCCACATTCTTTATTTATTTTTTACAGTACTCTAATTTTGTATCATCTATATATCCCCTACTCTCCTTATTTCTCTTCATTCTCAATGAATTGCGAAACATTAAGAGAAAAAGGATCGTAAATTGTGAATGTTGCAGCAAAAGAAGATGCACTACCTAATTAATCCTATTGACAGACCTTTTATTTGTCCTTTCAATACGTGTAACCCTTTTTTTTTCCATTACTGAACACTAAGCCGCAACTGTTGGATGTTTAGAATCAGGGGAGGAGGTTGAGGATGAGCAGAATAGACAGGGATTCATTTGGTTGTGCAGACTTGAACTTTGAGCAATATTCGAACTCTGTGCAGTGGTTAATCATTCTTTTGTTTGGATCAGCCATGGTATTTGAAATTGGAATTGGTCCAAAATTCCAGTTTGATGGTTTGGACACAACCAATTTTCTTTTGGAATAATTAATTTTTAATGTGGCTCTATAAAATGCCACACTGACCACAAGTGATGGTAATGTTTGACAAACCTGTTTATAATCCTGACCCAACACCTTACAACTCATTCATCTATTTATTGAGTTATGGTGTGAGAACCTAGCCCATTGGATACATGACATGATTAAGCAGCAAATAAATTATGGTGCCATAGATTTCTTGGTGATTGTAAAAACAGAAGTCCCTCTGCTTGTATCAATCTACCATGGGCCATTAACATAATCCGTCTACCTGTGTTTTTTTCATACTCAATAAGGGACTGTGTTCATACCATTTAACTAACCAAAAAGAGGCAAAACAGGCCCCTGAGGCATAGATTTATTACGTTATGTCACTCATATATCTGTTACATCTTGAATTTTTATTCAGAGGTCATAACATCAGCTGAATTCCATCCAATTCACTGCAATCTGCTTGCATACAGCAGCTCTAGAGGTTTTATTCGTCTAGTTGACATGCGGCGTTCAGCATTATGTGAACACAGTGCAAGAATGTGAGTTTCTGTCCATTTCTGTTTCATTTTTGTGGTCCATGTCTCATGAGTTCTGATTTTTGCTTTCACTTTTACATCTGTACTTTTTTACTATTTCAGAACGCCTTGAATATGGTCTGATACTTTTCATGTGGAGTTTGATGTTGCAGATTACAAGATGGAGGATCTCATGGGTTTAAATCATTTTTCACAGAGATCATTGCGTCCATCTCTGATATAAAGTTTTCAAATGATGGGCGGCACATCTTAAGTCGTGATTACATGAATCTGAAGGTCTTATTACTAAATTGAGCATGGCTTTTCAATTCAAAATGTCCTTCATCCAGACTCTGTCATCTGCATAAGCTTTATACTATTCATGGATTTAGGGAATGATATGATTACAAGTTTCTATTACAATCAGTTTTTCAAGGCATGGTTGTAAAAGACTTTTCTTTTAGATCTAGTTATTAGACATCATCGTATTTTCTTTATTAATGATGTGACAAGTCTATGGCCTACAGCCACTGTAGTTTGGGGACACAATTTCTTTGAAGTGAGAAAGATCATTTTTTTACTTATCTTATTTTCTAAGTTATTTTGACACAAGGGCAAGCCTATAATAGATTTTATACCAACTAGGGAACATTGTTTGTACTTCTCATGACTGTATTTTGTTTTTTTTGCCTTTACACCTGGTTTCTGTAACTCCATTACGAAGTATACAATGGGATATATATAAGGGTCTTTTCCTCTGCTTGCGGAAGTGACCCTGCTTGCCGTTGCTGCTTGGGTATTTCTACTCTTAAAATAAGAGAGAAGGGCAATGGAACAGGGGGCAAGGGGAGTGGTAAAGGGGCCCTTTTGCGCTTTTGTCTTTATAGCGGATACCAGTAGTGTATCAGCTCTGGCATTATTGAACGAGAGAGATGCTGGTCCTAAGGTAGCAAAATTCCTTGTCAAGTAAGTTCCGACCTGCACAAAAGGCGTAACGATCTGGAAACTGTCTCGGAGAGAGAATCAGTGAAATAGAGATGTCTAGTTTTTAATTCTTGCATGTACTATCTTTGTGTTTGCTTTTGTTTTATGTCAATATTTTTCATGTACTGGGATTAAAAGACACATGACACTTTGGTGATCTGTTTTCGAGTAATAATTTTGATGGCAAATGCGTCTTCTGATTCCTGATCGTCCTCTACATTACCACCTTGAAGACCACCTGGTAGTTCACTACTGGGTACTAATTGGGGCTTTATTTCTTGCTGCAGCTGTGGGACATTCATATGGATTCATCGCCAGTTACAACATTCAAGATTCATGATCACTTGAACCCTAGGGTAAGTAAGCCAATACAATTCTTCACGATGCCAATTAAAAAAGATGGTTCTTCTGGATATTAGGATGTCTATGTTTGTTGACAAAGAGTGTTGTGTTTCGAAATTGTCTTTGTTACTTTCTATCAAAGTATGCACCTTCGATTGTAGTTGTGTTAATTAACTGATTTTACCCAATTCCATTTCCACACTAAATAAGCAAAAGCAATTGGAACAGATGCTCCGATTTTAGCTTTAATCAGATCAACTGAGAGCCTTCTGTCATTTTCTTGTTTTTCTAGAAAGCAGCAATCGCCTGGTTATCATATTTTCTGTCTATTGGCATATTGTGATTCAAATGTCGACCTTAGCTCAGTGGAAAGGTCAGAGGATTCATTCTCAAGGTTGCTGGTTTGATTCCAGCAGGTCAAGTTATATTTCTTGATAAAAAAGAAACAGAAAAGCTTTTTACTTGTGAGTCCAAAAAAGTTGAAATTGTTCCTCGTCTCCTTTCTTCTTCAGAAACTGCCAGTTTGTAAATAGATCTTTATACTAGAATAATGCCATGCATGAATATATGTGGAGTACTGGATCTTTTTTTACCCAGAAATAGAAAATTTACCCTCTTTAAACTCTTTCAGGATGAGTTTACCCATGAGAAGCAGTTTATTGTAAAAGAATTGTATTTATTCTCAGATAATTGGTTGTTCCTTACATAAAATCCATGAGCTTAGCTGTAGGAGCCTTCAGTAGTATTAGTGATGTTCCACTTTGTAAAAACAACGTGCTTCAGTTCTTTCCTGAAAAGGCTTTATTATTTGATAGAACCATGGGACAAGAAAATTCACATGAGCTACCAATCAAAAGCACGGGTTTCATTATCATGATTGAATTTTTCATGATGAAAATTGGTGAATATTGCCAGATAAATTTCCGGCAAGACTGCACCTGAGCTTGAGCACCCCCTACTTGCCTATCATACCAATTTTATATTTTATTCATGTAGGAGGCATAAAGAAGCCTTGGAAGTAACTGCAACGACATTTTTGATTGAGTGAGATTAGGAATTCTTTTAGGTTTCTCAGACTTCGTTTTAGGTGGAGCTTCCTTAAACCCTTAGTAGTGACAGGTGAATGAGGTGCCAGCTCTACAAACTGCTCGTCTTTCCATTCTATTTAGTTCATTCTTTTATTATCTTTGTTCTTTTGGTTTTTTTTTACTGCGACTAAGTTGTCCAAGGGTTGCCTGGCACTATTTTCTGCCACCTATATTGAGATTCGAGACTGTGACAAACAATGAATTATATTTAAAAGATCAGTGATCTCTTCCTACCGTATAGCCTTTCATCCTCAATTTAAGTTATGTGAGAAGGACACATGCACACATGTTGGTGTGCAATGCATACAAGATGGGCAGGATTGACCTCCGAAAAGTAAAATGCAAAACAATATAGCCGAAATCATGGTTTTGCAGTCCCTATGCAGAAGGAGATTGTGTAGTAATTTTTACATGGATTGCTCCAAATCAAGGTTGTCTTTTTGACCTTGTACTACAATTAGATCAGTCAGGACGTTTTGTTTTTTTTGTTTTTTTTTGTTTTTTTTATAAGTAATCGAGATGTCATTAAAAGCGTAAAGATTAGTCATGACTTTTGAAAGATGTTCAGTACCTACGAGTCCAAATGATTGGTTGGTAAACATCCCAACTTGAGTATAGAGCTTCAGAAAACTTTCAAGTTAAATTACCTACCTTAATTGATGATGATCCTTGAACTTTGTTCCTGAAGGAATGGTTGTTGGTGTTATCCTGAGTTTCCTCTTGTAGAACCGAGTTATATGTACTCCAATGATGCTGTTAACTTTGTATAGTTTTTATGCTGTGTAGGATTTTTAAGGATGAATTTTCCCAAGTGCAATGTGCATTTACATGTACCTCTTTAGCTGACGGTAGCCATATGTTGTGCAGTTATGTGAGTTGTATAATAACGACTCAATATTTGATAAATTTGATTGCTGCCTTAGTGGAGATGGAACTCATTTTGCAACTGGATCTTACAGGTTTGTCCTTTCTACCCTAACTGCAGTTGCAAATTAAGTCTTGGGAGAGATTATCATAAATTATCTTTGGCGTGTGTTTCCCCTAAAAAAGGCAGCTTAGCTGACCAAGCTTCTCTGACTTTGATTTAGCAATCTGTTACGTGTTTTCTCCCATGGTGCTGGAGGTGCAGAAGGGATCACAATAGAAGCTAGCAAGAGTCCCGGCAGGTTAGCTTTTGTCTCTCTGTCTTACTCTTTGTTCCCCAAAACTAAGCGGTCGAATTGATGGAATGCTGTTCTCCAAAACCGAAGAGAGAATTAATCTTGCAGTCATTAATATATACATTTTATATATATATATAGGCTTCTGTTTTACCTTTTTTTCTTTGGTTTCTTGTTGTACTGAGTGATATGAACTTTGGGTAGAACTTACCCTTGAAAACCGGCTTGCAAAGGGAGGGTGCCCAATAGCGCTTATATAGATATGGTTAACACTGTACTTAAGCCACGTGGGACACCTAGGATTGTAACACTAAGAATTTTTGTGCTGTGTGTGTGTTGGCTCTTATAAGCTGGTTATTTAAATAATATTAGACGATCGGAACTACAAAAATGACCAATCTACCGCTTGGTAGATACCAGTATGATTTAAATGCTACTTAGAGATTTAGGATACATTGACCCAGTTTCTATTGAACTTCTTCCTTTCTTTTTTTCAACTTGGAAACAGGAGGCCACTTCGTGATGCTGCTCCAAGGACTAGAAGGTCATCCTTAAGCAACCTGACACGGGGACTTTATCGCCTTGGTTGGTTTCGGCAATTGTTTTTCCTTTCTTTTTGACTTAATTGAAAAATTGAAAATGCGATTCTGATCTGCTGCCATTTTGTGGTGGTTCAAACCTCTGTCTTCCATTCTCCGATTTTGCAGGGCATGAAAACTCAAGCTCAGGTACTAATGAATTCTCTTGTAACTTAAGCTCCAAGCTACTACATTTGGCATGGCATCCAACAACAAATTTAATTGCTTGTGCCGCTGGGAATAGCTTGCTCATGTACTATGCATAATTTCCTGTACAGTTGTACTCCTAACAATAGAAAGATGCCTTAAATCAAATAATCATAGGAATTTTTATGTGCATATTAGTTGTCTCTGTTCTACTAATCTTACTTGGATGTGTGCTAGTTTGAAAGCAAAGGATATATGGTAATTGAAACTTGAAAGGAAAAAGAGATGATGACAAGGTTGACTTGAGGTATACCTTTCAGTGGTCTCTTGTTGTGATAAAAGAATAATTTCCATTAGAATGGAGAAAATAGTACCACGGATAGAGTTTTCCTCCAACCTAGGAAGTTCTTCCAATTTAATCTATAAAAATGATACGTATCATTTTGCACGTGAGAAACACTTTAACACTTTCTTTTTTTTCACTAAAGATGTCTAGGGCTTATGTAGGTCTGGTCATTAATCAACTAGTGGATCAATGGTTGATGCATCAACCAATAGCCGTTTAAAAAAATAAAAATCTATATTTCAAAAAAAATATATTAAATGTTAAACAGTTGAGGAATTAACTTAGAAAAGAGTAATGCTACATACTACAAGAGTATGCTACAAATCACCTTTGTGTCTTCATTTTGTCCTTATAAAATTGATGTGACTCTTAAAATCACCATTGGATCAAAATCCAATAGTGGTCTATCAATTCAATAGTAATTTTAAGAGTCACATCAATTTTGTAGGATAAAATGGGGACACAAAAATGATATGTACCATTATCCATTTAAGGGTTGATGGGTGTTGTCACATCAGTCCGATGAGATAAGGATATAATATGTAGTATTACTCCCTTTAAAAAAAATACTTAATAATTTCATATCTAAAATTAAAATATGTAAGCATAAAATGTGGCATGCGTAACGAAGAAATGGACTAAAATTGCGTACATTAAATTCGACCTAGGGCTTATGTAGGTTCTCCATTTATTAATCAATCAAAGGTCATACATCAACTATAGCCGTTTTAAAGAAATATTTGTATATTTTTTGAAAAAAAATAGTAAATGTTAAAAAGTTGAGGAATTAACTTAAAAAAGAGTAATGTTATATATTACGCACCTCCATTATATCCATATCCCAATAGATTGATGTGGCAGTATTAATCAACCCTTAATTTTTTTTATTTTAAAAAAAAAAGCCTAAGGGTTGATTTGCATTAACACATTAGCTTAGTGAGAATGGAGTGTAGTATGTAGCATTACTCTTGAAAAACTTCATAACAATTTCAACTCAAATATCCAAAACAAAAAGAAAAATGCTAGAGTCACCAAATTTTTTATCAAGAGATGGGTACTAAAATGATGTGAAGCTTATTCATTAGTACTCGTAACATTTCTTTTTATTAATTGTTTTAATCATTTCCAATAAATAAGCTTTGCGTCATCTTGGTATCCATCTCTTGGTAAAAAAATTGGTATCCCTAGCATTTCTCAAACAAAAATATGTAAACACAAAATATGGCAAGCATATGCACCATTCAAATAAGAAAGTTTAGGGAAAATACATTTAGTTGCCCAAACTCTTATGGCACTCAAGATCACTAAACTTTAAAAAGTGACACTTAACCTCTCCAATTGTCACTCCGTTACAAGTTAAACATTTTCGTAACAATAATGTCCCGTTTGGTTTGCGGAATAAGTCCTTAGAATGGAATGACTATTCCATTGGAATAGCTATTCCTTTATTTGGTAGGAATTTATTCTTTGGAATAGCTATTCCTCTCATTTTTTAGAGAAATAGTTATTCATGAGGGAATAGACAACCTTTTAAAAAAAAATTAAAAAATTAAAAAAAAATTAAAAATTAATAAAATAAATAAAAGAACAAAGAATTTAGATCAAATCTGTCACCCACATATCCAAGGTCCAATATTAATTTTTTTTTAAGATTTGAGTTTTTTTTTTTTGAAAAATAAGAAATTATGTGGGTTTTTTAATAATTTTGGTTTAATTCCAATTATGATATATGTATTGTCACCAAACTAAGGAATTGGAATAATTATTCCATTCCACTCTTTCTCATTCCCAGTAATAACTATTCATTTTCCTAATTAAATACCTATTTTGTGAACTAAACGAGGCTTTAATGTTAAAATAGATAGAAAATATTGTATGTGTGTTACCTTGAATTTGTTTTCACTAAACTTTCTAAAATACCTCTAAAAATTATTTAAAAAAAAAACTTAAAAGGGGTGGACGAAGGACCCCCTCATGGCCACCTTGAAGAAGTGGTTTAGCCACCCATTTAGTCTTCTTTTCTTTTTTCTTTTTTCTTTTTCTTTTTTTTTTTTTCCTGAAGTTTTTATATTTTAAAAGTTTTTAGGGGCAATTTCAACAAAGCAAACTAGTAAATATGGAGGGCATTTTGAAAATTTTGTCCAAAAAAGTCATGTGCATGCTACATGACATATTTTTTGTCCAAATTGATAGAAAATGCTAAAAGAGCGTGTTAACCGTACCTGAATAATACTTGGAGAGTGTCAAATATCACTTTTTAAAGTTTGGTATAGACGTGTAAGTTTCGGGTATTAAGTGTATTCATCCCCCTCCCCCCACCCGCCCTTCCCCCCTTTTTTTAAAAAAAAAGAAAAAAGAAAAAAAGAAAGACTAAACTGATTGTAGACCACAAAAGGATTACTTGTATGAGTAATACCTTAAATTCCATGTATGAAGTTGGAATTGTGATTGATACTAAGGCTAAGGTTTTTGAGACCACTATTGCTAATCTTAACAGAAAACAATGAGATGCTCATTGATTGGTGGACAATAGAAAAATTAAACTGTTTGAATATTTAAGATAAACAGTATTTTTTTTTTTTTGGTTGAATTTTTTTTTAGTACTTGTGGTAAGGGTCATTATCAAATAGCTGCCTCGATTTCAAAAAGTCTCACACGTGATACCTGTTATTAATCGAAATACCAACTTGGTACTTCCGTCTAGGTTCCATCCATTTTTTTTACGAAGATCCACGTCACTCCCCTTAAAATCCTGACACCTGTCCCGTGTACCAAATATTTTAGCCAAGTTAGAATATCCTATGACGTGGTCGTGTATCACATGTGGCACTTATGTTTTTATGCCACATCAAATGCCAAAAATAATAAAAAAAAAAAAAATTAGGTTAAACACCTTATTGGTACTTGTGATTTGGAAACTTTATTTTTTGCCCCATGTGCTTTCATTTGTATCACAGATGGTACCTGTGGTTTGGGAAAATACGTAATTGGTACCTCCGTTAGTTTTTCCATCCAAAAACTAACGGTTGGACATGTGTCAACTCCTGAGAGTAGACACGTATTACTATGTAAAAAAATTAAAAAACAGAAAATAAAAAACTTTAAAAGTTAATGAAAAATTGAAAATAATAAAACTTAAAAATAAAAAATAAAAGGGATGGCTCAGTGATAGCTCAAGTAGTGAGACGACCAAGTAGTGAACTGGACAAAGCAAGAGCTGAGACAATTGGTGATGACCCAAATAGAGAGGCGACCATATATATAGGTGACGATTTTCACATGGTGACAGTCACATGAAAGTTTCCATCATCCTCTCCAATGGCAAAGGAATGGACATGAAAAACAATTAAAAGAATGGAAAGAAAAGTAAAATAAAACGTAAAAATGGATAATGATATGAAAGTAGTAAAGTAAAGTATGTATGTATGTAGTGTATGATGAATCTAATCATTCTTTGAATTTGATTTAATTTTGTGCATTTGATGGCATGATTATCCAATTGTTCCATTAATGATTATGTATGATGCATATATTTTATGCATGAAAAAAGTATATATATATAAAGCTATATGTTTAAGTCAAGGTAAGAACTCTCTCTAAATTTTGAGGAATGAAATGATAGTATGATCATTAGTTTCAAAGTATTGTTTTATGTTCTTGCATTTATGAAAGACTAAAAGATAGATTTATAAGAAATATGTTAACTGAATTATGTAAATGGTATTAAAACAAGGTTTTGCAGCGAAAACGAAATAGAGAAGTTTTATCAATTACAGGGTCACATCACACACACAATTAATTGTTTTCTCTACTTATTGAGCTGTGGACTCACATTTTCACTTACAAAAATATTTATTTTACAACTATAAAGGATCCAAAGACAGGAGAGTTTGACGAGTATGTACAGTATGACCCATAGGAGTCGTAGGGTCAGCTTTTGACATCCTGTACTGGGAGGTATTTTGTAGAACAATTGTTTGGTCATGTGTGCCTCTTTTGGTTTGTATACCCTATGGGGTTGTAGTTATAAACTGCAATGTGTCTAAGGTTAAACTAATGTCATGTAATGTATTAGAGCTCTCTATTATATTGTACTTATAGTAAGTAACATTGTGTACTTACTAATTAAGATATTTGAAATGATTTGATTTGTATTGCCTTATCTCAATTGAGTATAGGCTGTCCATACATATAGGAGAGTTTGTTTACAGCTAAAATTAGACTTTTGAACTTTGTAACGCATGACATAAACGCATGGCATTAACTCTTGACTTTTGGATTTTGTAACTCACGTCATTTATCTCTTGGCATTGAAGTTACTCTTGAATGAGTGTCTCATGGCTTTTGGACTTGTGGTTTAGTAATGCATGACTGTTGGGTACACACCATTATATCAGAAGTGGCTTTTGATGTGGATGAGTTAGAGTTGGAGTCTGGTGCTTGGAGAACTTCCTTAACACAGCCCTTCAAGCCCAGAGAATGTGGAACAACTCTGAGGTCGTCACGAAGGATAGAAAACCATAAGGATGAGAGAGGCTTGGTGAATATATCAGCAATTTGATCTTTATTGGATAAGAACCGAACATCCAATGTTTTATTAGCTACCATATCACGGACAAAGTGGAAGTCAATTTCCACATGTTTGGTGTGAGCATTAAAAATAGGATTGGATGAGAAATAAGTGGCACCAATGTTATCACACCATAATATTGGGGGTTGTTTGATCGGGAACCCAAGTTCAAAGAGCAGCGACTTAAGCCAAGAAATTCCAGCAGCAATGTTGGCAAGAGCTTTATATTCAACCTTGGTGCTTGATCTAGCAACTATGACCTGTTTTCTGCAGCTCCAAGAAATTAAATTATCACCAAGATGAACACAATAGCCACCGGTAGAACGGCGTTCATCTCGACATCCAGCCCAATCCGCTTAAGAGAAAGCTTGAATAGTAGAGTGGTTGGACTTAGTAATGTGAAGGCCAAAGGATGTAATCTGTTTTAGATAGCGCAAGAGGCGTTTAGCAGCTTGCCAGTAAGATAGCAACGGCTTGTGCATAAATTGTGCTAAACGGTTGACAGAGAAGGCAATGTCGGGCCTTGTAATGGATAAATACTGAAGTGCGCCAACTGTACTTCTGAAAAGTATAGGGTCAGTGAAAAGTTCTTCGTCGAATGCAGAAAGATAAGTAGAAGTTGCCATTGGAGTGGCCACAAGTTTTACTTCAGTCATTTTGGTTCAGTGTAGGATATCCAAAATATATCTTTGTTGAGAGAGAATAACACCAGTGGCAGTTGGAGACACTTCAATGCCGAGGAAAAAATTCAACTTACCCAGATCCTTAATCGCAAACTCAAAGTGTAGAAAAGTTAAGAATTTATCAACAACAGAGGGCTTAAAGCTTGTGATAATAATGTCATCCACATATATGAGGACATACATGATAAATTAGGAATTTTTAAACATAAACAAGGAGGAATTTGACTGTGAACCTATAAAGCCCAAATCCAACAATTTATTGCTAAGCCGAAAGAACCAAGCTCTAGGAGCTTGTTTTAAACTATATAGAGCCTTTTGAAAGAGACAAATATGATTGGGATATTGAGGATGTGAAAAACCGGGTGGCTAAGACATGTAAACCTTCTCATCCAAGAACCCATGTAAAAAGGCATTTTGAATGTCAATTTGCCTAATCGGCCAACCACAGGAGATAGCAATAGATAAAAGAAGTCTTACCATGGTTGGTTTCACAACTGGGCTATATGTCTTAGAAAAGTCTACACTAGGTTGTTGATGAAACCCCTTGGCCACCAAATGTGCCTTATATCGAACAATAGAACTGTCTGCCTTCTGTTTGAGTCGAAACACCCATTTGCAGCTCACTACATTTTCTGTCTTTGTGTATGGAACAAGTTTCCAAGTTTGATTTTTTAAGAGTGCATCAAACTCTAAATTCATAGCTTGACACCAATTGGGATCCTTGATCACCTGTGTGTAGCAAGTCGGTTCTGTAAAAGAATTAGTCTCGACAATCAAAGCATGAGAAATTGGGTATCATATTGTACCATCATTAAACACTTTGGATTTGAAAATCTGATTTTTTGAGCGGGTAAGAATGGGGTGGCTATTTAAAGGTGGGATGGAAGGGGAAGCAACTATTTGGTCAGATGGGTTGGACATAGGAGATGAGGAAGAAGAAGGATGTGTAAGGAGGAAGATAAAAGATCATGTGAAGGAGGTGAAAGAGGCTCAACATGGGTTGGGAGTGTGTGAGAGATAGTGGGATTGATAATGGGCTAAAAGGAAAATAGGTGAGTCAGGTTGTGGAGAAGTGCTTGTGGGAGACGAAATGGAAGAATTAAAAGGAAAGAAGTTTTCATCAAAGACAACATCATGTGAAATGTATGTTCGACCAGAAGAAAGATGAAGACATTTGTATCCCTTGTATCGAGGGCTATATCCCATGAAGACACACTGAGTGGATCAGGGTTGAAGTTTATGAGAGGCATATGGACGTAAATTTGGCCAACATGCACAACCAAAAATACGTAAGACATAATAGTCAGGAGGAGTACAGAAAAGAGTCTTAAAAGGAGATGCATTTTTTAGAATGGGAGTGGGTAAGTGATTAATGAGATAACATGTTGTTTGAAAAGCATCATCCCAAAAGTGCAAGGGAACATGAGCATGAGACATTAAGGCTAAGCCCGTCTCGACCATGTGACTGTGTTTTCGTTCAATTGTACTATTTTGTTGGTGCGTATGAGGACATTAGAGACGATGTGTGATACCCATATTTTGAAGAAGTTTGCTAAGAGAGTGATATTCGCCATCCAAATCAGATTGAATGAGTTTAATTTTACAATAAAAAAATCGTTCAACATTTTTTGAAAAGAAAGAAAAATGGCACATACATCACTTTTGAGAGCCATGGGAAAAAGCCATGTATAGCGACTATAGGCATCCAAAAAAGAAACATAATATTTATTTCCTGAAGAAGATGATATGGGAGAAGGACCTAGACATCGGTGTAAATTAACTCCAAAGGAGAATTAACACTAGTAGAAGATAAAGAGAAAGACAATTGTTTACTCTTAGAACTAAGACACGCATTGTAGGAGGGAAGACTTTTATTGTTGAAGACTGGTAAACCAAATTTGGACACAACATGAGCACACACTTTCATCACAAGGTGACCAAGGCATGAATGCCAATGAGCAAAAGTTCTTTCACCGATAAGGACATGAGCAGCACCAAGAACACAACCATGTGAAGAGGAGACAACTGGACGAGACGAGACAAAAGACAAACACACTGCTGGGCAAGCAGAAGGAACAGCTGGAAAATGATAGAGCCCATTATAATTCCGCCCGCGAAGAAGAATTTTCCCCGTTGCTTGGTCCTTTACAAGAAAAAACCAAGGATGAAATTCAACAAACGTGTTAGTGTCAAGAGTAAACCAATGAACGGAAACTAAATTTTTTTTAATAAAAGGAATATGAAGAACATTATGCAAAGTAAAAGAATGGGGAAGGGTAGATAAATTAGAGATGCCAATGTGTTTAATGGGCAATCCGGTACCATTACCCATATGGATGTGATTCGAGCCATGGCAGTCTTCAGCCTTGATGTTCAAATTAGCCATTCTGATGTGAGATGATGAGTGGCACCAAAGTTTGGGTACCATGTGTGATCAAACTGAGCTAGAGGAGAAGCAAAATAGGTTTGCATGGTGGTGGGATTTGCTAGCTGGTAGGAATTGTCAAAGTGGTGGTAGCATGTGAGAGTTACATGACCCGGTTTATTGCAAACTTGGCACACCGGGCGAGAAAAGTTGGAAGATAAGGGCGAATTTCGGCCATGCCCACTGCCTCTATAATTTTTGGAACAACTGTTGTTTGAAAAATTGCCTCTGCCGGACTGATTGAAGGAAGAGCGACCACCACGTCCGCCTCGTTGGGTATAATTTCGAGAAGCAAAATTTGCACCAGCTGTAGAGAGATCAATGGAAGCTTGATTCTGTTTAAGGCGAATTTCATGAGCCAAGAGATGCCCATATAAATCCTCAATAGTGAGAGGATCAACTCGAGTGGTAATCGACATCACCAAAGAGTCCAGACCCAAGACCTGCCAACAAAAAAGAGGTTAATTCAAAATCATTTAAAGGTTGATCAACCGCTGCAAGGGTGTCGACAAGATTGGTGAATTTGTGGAAGTAATCCACGATAGACAAATTCCCTTTCTTCAATGTGGCGAGTTGGAAGTGAATTTGCAAGGTGTGGGTACGAGATTGGGATGTGAACATTCGTTCAAGAGTAACCCAAACATCCCGGGATGTAGCATACTTGACAACATGGACGAGAATATTCTCTGTGAGAGAATTGATTAAGACGCTAAGAATCAGCTAATCTTGAAAGTGCCAATGCAGCCATGCTAGATTTTGAGAAACAGTGGCAGTGGAGTCAGTCTAGGTAGTGATAGTCTATGGAGGATAGACAATTGACCCGTCAACATAACCATATAGGTCATATCCTTTAAGAGGGAGGAGAATGATTATTTTTCACAATAGATAATTGTCTCTAGTGAGCTTGTGAGGAAATGGTTTAGTGAAAGGATTGATCAATGAGGTAAAGGAGCTTTGGTTAGGAAAGGAAGAACCAGAATTGATGTTGGTAGTAGTTGAAGAAGAAGCCATTGGAAAAAAAAAAAAAATTGATGTTAGTCACCAAAGGCTTTGATACCAAATTAAGATATTTGAAATGATTTGATTTGTATTGCCTTATTTCAATAGAGTATAGGCTGTCCATATATATCGGAGAGTTTGTTTACAACTGAAATTAGACTGTTGGACTTTGTAACGCATGACATAAACGCATGGCATTAACTCTTGACTTTTTGATTTTGTAACTCACGTCATTTATCTCTTGGCATTGAAGTTGCTCTTTAATGAGTGTCTCATGGCTTTTGGACTTGTGGTTTAGTAATGCATGTTTGTTGGGTGCACATCATTATATCAGAAAGTGACTTTTGATGTGGATGAGTTAGAGTTGGAGACTGATGCTTGGAGAACTTCCTTAACATTACTAAACAATTGATTTGCCATTTCATATATCCTTACAGATAGTGCATCAAGTGTGGTAAAGAAAAAGGAGTGTTCAAGGAAGGACCCGATCGATGGTCCAAGTCGAGCAGTAAAGAAAAATGAGTGAAGAGTTCTATAAATTTGAACCTTTTAGAATGATGTATTATATCTCTATTTGATGTGGATATTTCCTAATAGGTTGGACTCTCTTATATAAGGCATGTGTTACCTTGCCACGTTATTTTAACTTTTTATCTATCACAAAATATTTGTGCGTTCCATTTTAATTTCTTATTAGCCATATTTTGTTGTGATCATGATCATTTTGCTTTCATAAATTATTTCATAAAGAAATGGTTCACTTTTTTAGTCTTATTAGCTTACTGAGTTTTTGAGTCACCGCTGAAAATAATACCCAAGACTTCAAACTACACCTAAAAGATTGGTTGAATAGGTATATGTCAAAATAATATGGAATTTAAAATAAAGAAACCACACAAATATTCATCAAATATAATGAAAGCGATAAAACAATCAATACAAGCAATTTGGTGACGAAGTGGAAATCCTTTGACTCAAACACCTCAAAGAGAAAAAAAACCACTCTGGGGCAGTATAGAAGAATGAGAAATTACAAGATGTTTATACTCACGGAACCTTTGTAATTAAAACACTATTGTACTAAGCAAATGACCTGTTTGCCCGTTACCACAGTAGTAATCTAAGAACCTCTAGACAATTGTTCTACTTAATCTTCTTTATCAGAACTCCGATAGGCTTCAATTGTTTGTGATAAATACTTGTGGTTTACAACAAAAACTCTAAGAGAGAAGAGACATGGATGTTCTAAACCCTTGGCACAAGACATAAAACCATAATGTGATTTAATTCAGATTCTAAGGTGGAGTACAATTGAGCACATTGCTCGTTCGTATGAGTCTATGTTAACTTAACAAAACACGGATTCCGGGAGTAGGGCGTTCGTACGAGGTTGTTGGCGAGTTTGCATATGAGGCATTCGATGGAGACTTTGTTTGTACCTATTGCAATCGAGCTTTTTAGTAAGTATTCAAGTTGCCCCTCATTTGTACCATCATCTCGACGAGACTGTAGATGAGCTTCTTGGTAAATCTTCAAGTTGCACCTCGTTCATACCAGCTTTAGACGAGACTGCAAACAAGCTTCTCAATACGTCTTCAAATTTTGCCTCGTTAGTAAGCATTACAAACGAGATTGTAGACGAGGCAATCTGACCATCTTGATGGACTTATGATTTTGAGGAATTTCTTGAATAACAAACACAACACCAAATATATCCAAGAAAAATAAAACTACATTAAGAGTTTTGACCATCGAATTTAGCCAACCTAAAAACTAACAACCCCTCTTTTATCAAACCCTCAAACCCAAGCATACCTTAAGATGAGAATGCATAAGGTAAACGTTGTACTCAACCTCTATACCCACTACCTGTTTGTGACCACATTCATCTATGAAAATAATATATAAACTCCAAACCAATCACAACCAAACAATTCATCAAATATGTAAAGCAGTAAAGCAGTTGACACAGATATTTGATTATGGAGTAGAAACTCTTTGAACTCAAAGAGAAAAATTACTCCGGGGCAGCCAAACCTATAAAATAAATTAATACAAAGAAACAGCGAATTATAAGATGTTAATACTCACAAAACCTTTGCAGCTGCCACACTATTGAATTATAACAAGTGACCCACTTGTCTGCTTCTCTCCTAGAATCTATGGAGAGTTCTTCTTTTTAATCTTCCATAATTGGAACTTCAGTTGGCTTCAATTGTTCAAGGTTGATGGTTGAACTAAAAATTCGAAGAGAGATACATCATAATTTTATTCAGGTCTAAAATCCTCTTTTAGCACATAGAATTCAAAAGTAGAATTTTTAATAAACTCTTGCCTAGAAATCTCTTTAAATAGGCTTTAGAAATCCTAATACAAGTCAGGAACGGATTTCTAGGCAGCGGTGTCCGGACAGGTGATTACCGTGTCCAGACACAAAGCAGAAATAAAACTTTATGTAACTACGGTCCGGAAAGGGAAGCTATCTATCCAGTCACAATAAGAAAGTTTGTTCAGTAGAAGGGAAAATAGGAAATTTAGGAAAAATTTATTATGCAAAATATCTTCCAAATCATAATATGTCAATAGTCTCTTATTTCATTCTTGAACGGCATCTAGTAGTTGACCTTTTCTTTTCTTGATTAATATTCTGCAATAATCTCTTCACTCAGCTCTTTCCTTTTTTAATTAATATTCTGCAATAATCTCATCGCTTGGCTCTTTCCTTTATTGATAAATATTATGCAATAATCTCCTTACATAGTTTTTTCCTTTCTTGATAAAACTAAATAAGTTTTGACACCGAATTTGCCAACAGTAAAACATAACATTCTATGTGGTTGTTCATTTTGCTTTTTAAGCAGTATAGGAAACATGTTACAAGGAAACAAAATTCAACAGGGGTTTGCTTTCCAACAACAAGCTCGAACAAAAATACAGTACTTGAAAATAAAACAAATAAGAGTTGGGAAATTTGTCTTCAATATTTTGGGCAAAAAGTCAAGAACTGGGTCGTATGATGCGGTCTTTGAAGTTGGCCAAGAAGCTAGCCTACTTGATGTCTTTACAATAACAACCATAGGCAGCCATTAAAGGAGGAGGAGCATTGCACGTCGGTTTGGAATTGTCGAAGAGAAGAAACAAAACCCTTGAATAAAAAGGTCTCCACTTCAAGATATATGCACTAAACGACAGGGAGATAAAAGCCCAAGGAACTACGCAACAAAGCCACAAAAACAAGAACACAAAACCACAAGATAGCAGCTCCGGTGGAGAGGGGGGAAGATGTGAAGGTGTTGTGTCCCATGTGCGGGAAGAGCTACCCATTTCTCTTTCCACGGTTGGCACGTGGGATAGATTTGGGCAAATCCGAGCCAAATTTGGACAGATCTAGGCTAGATTCGGACATATCTGAGGTGGAGTGGCGAGGGCAACAAATTCAATGGAGATGACATAATGGCTAAGAGAGAAGATTGGATATGGAGGCAGGTCGAGCTTGAGCTGTTGATGTGGTAGAGAAACCAACAAACAACTAAAAGAGAAATATTGAGATGGGCGGAGAGAAAGGGCTAAAGACAAGAGTGGGGGGAAGGGAGGAGGGAGGGGAAAAGAACCATCGCTCTTCCCCTGGAGCACACACTGATGGCAGTGGAAGGCATTGATGTGGTTGTTTTGTGTACGGAAATATCAATAATAAAATTATCAATCGCAATAGTACGAATTCTTGTAGGACAGGGCTATATTGAGGGTGTCGAACCTCAATGACTGCGTATGTGTTATTATCAAGCTTTTCTAGATTAAATATAACTTAATTAAAAAGATGTTTGATTTGATTTTTGTTTTCTAAAATTAAATATATAAAAGTAAAAGACATAAATATAAAGAAAGTAGTGATGAGAGAAATAATAGGGAGTTGATTTCACCACTAACTGCAAAACAATGGCCAATCATAAATGAACAAGGAAAATTTATAAGTATAATCCATCTTCGGTTGGTACGGACCGTCCACCTAACTACTAAGATGCGATACGGCCCGTCTTCCTTAGGTATGGATTTGTTTCGTCTTTAATAGGATACACATAATTAATGGAATAGTATAACTCATCTTCGGTTGGTACGAAATGTCTACTTAAATTACACTAAACTAGGGTGTAGTACAATTTGTCTTCTATAGGTATGGCCTATTTAACTCTCTTGATCATATATCAATTAAAACCGTTGTACAACAATCATTCATATAATTACAAAAAATATGAAGGATAGAGTTCAATCAATATAAAAGACTTTCTAAGACAAGATAAGAAATTCATAATGATTGAATATAAATATTAAGATAAATTCTCACAGTTATACAACCATCATGCGTATAGAAAATTCGAAATTAAAATACATTTAAACAATTATTACTTGGAAAGGACTACATCAACACCCCATTACAAATTTAGCCGTTCATCGTGGTGCTGGAATGGCTTTCTGCCATGTTCTTATTTTCTTCTACTTGTCAAGCCTCCAAGAAGAATTTTCTGTTTAAAGCTCAGCACACATTCTCTTGAAGCTTATGAGTTTATTTATAGGGAGCAAACAAGCCCGAGAAGCCTTAGGAATTCCAGAAAAATCGTACTTGAGTCTTCTAATCAAATTAGGAAGCAATCCTAGTACAAATCGAAGTAGGATTCGTCCAAATTTGCGGTTATTTATTGCGGGGAGATTTTGGCATAGTAAATGTTCGAATTAGGAAAAACCTATTTCAGACCTATTTGTTTCATTTTTTATTAGCTTTCTAAAGCCATAAATTTAATTGCAATCCGAGATTTGAGCAGAAAGTTATGATCAAATCATTGAGAGGTGTGCATAATTCAGATTTGAATCCAATACGATTTTGACTCTTATTAGAGAATTTTTGATTTAATCATTTTCTTGATTTGATTAAACTTAACCACATCTTCTACGTTTTCTATTATGATTGGTTAAGCTTAACCATATCTTCTAGGTCTTATCAAAGTGTGCTTTAAGCTTAAAATCAATAGAATTAATTGCATGTTTATTTAAAACCTGAAAAAAAAAAATACAAAATCAAACAAATAGCAATGCTAATAAATTGACATATGCAAGTTAAAAGGCTTGAGTGTGCAACATTCAGCGCTTATCAGGCCTCACATGGAGGAGGAAAATCTAAGTGAGAGGTGAGACGTTCTCTCTCTAAAATAAAGAGAGAAGGTCGTTAAAAAAAAATAAAAATAAAGAGAGAAGCGGGCAACTTTCATGATTTTGTGGTTCATTTTGTTAATCCATGTACTTTGTAGCTTGGAATTATGATCTAATGACTAGTGTATTGGAGTTGTGAAGAGTTCTATGGATGCATTAAATGCCTTGTACTTATGACTGACTTGGCCTACATATCTCTTTTATTACGCATATGACAAGACTAAGGTTGAAAAACAAGAAATCATAAAAAAGAAGAGAAAAATCATAGGAATGAAACCAACAAAAAAAAAGCATGTGTGTTCTGCTCCATAAGTAGAAGTTACAACCTCGTGAGTATTGGTAGTAATAAAAAGTTGTTAGTATTATATAAAAAATTAAAAAAGTTAAGGGCTAGTTTGGCAACCCATTGTCATCTCCTTCTTAATTTTTTTTTTTACTTCTTTCAAAAATATCAAATAAAAAATATTCTAATTTTTTTACACTTTTTATATCACATCAATCATTTATTATTATTATTCAAATAAAAAAATTCACTACAAAATAAAATTTTTTCACTTTTCTATAAAACATTCCCAAATTTTATATCACATCAATTACTTTTTACTACACAACATACAAATACTCCACAACCCAATCACTTACCAAACAAGCCCTAAAATGTTTCGAAGTTAATATATTTTTTAGAGAAGCGAAAATAAGAGAATAAGAAGGAATGGGGTTGCCAAACGGAGACTATACCTTGATTTCCATTCAGGGAAAATGCAGGTGTAACAAGTGGAGGTATCAGAGTAGCAATTAGAAATGAGAAATGATTCTTACACTTATTTCTCACAACAGCCCCACAACAAGCTGATGTGGCTGGTAATATTTTATTATTTTTTTACAAAAAGAAAAGAAAACAAAACAAAAAAAATATTAAAATATTACCAGCCACATCAGCTTGTTGTGAGGTTATTGTGAGAAATGAGTGTAGGAATCATTTTTCATTAGAAATTTTTTCAACTGGCGGTTAAAGCTGCTTCAACATTTCAATAGAGATTTAATTTGAAAAATATGGTTGAGATTTGATGAGATTTAATTTGAAAAATATGGTTGAGATTTGATGAGATATATAGGGTTAAGATTCCATAATTCCTAGAATATTCTACATAATAAAGTTACTCATATCTCATTAAATTGTAGAGATTTTACAGATAAGCATTTATCATTTTATTATTTATAATATTTGATTTAAAAATAATAATTATTTTTTTAAAAAAATTATTGGATAAAATACGGTATAAATTTTTAATCAAAGTTCGTTGTACAAAATATCTTAAAAATTTTAGAGTGCACTAACAAAAATATCTAATTTCTTAATGGTTTTTATTTCTCTTTTAAATTCACGTATTGGGAAGCCTTTTCAACTCCAATTTCCCACACAACGTGTACTGTTGAGAGACATTTGATTTCACAGCTGTCCGAAATCAGTATACGGCTGTCATTTTCATTAAATGTGCCTTTTAATTCCAAATATAGATTACTTGTTCATAATCAGGCTCCTAGTTCACTCTTTTTACTCTTTTTGCACCTATATAAGTTGCCTAGGGTTTGTCCTTTATAAATTGCCTAAAGATTTTTGGCATGTCCTTAACACCCATTTCAAAAATAGAAAGAAAAAGAAGAAAAAAAAAAGAGGAAGTGGAGGAGGTGAAAGAGGAAGAGGAAGAGGAAGAGGAAGAGCAAGGGAGGAAGAGGAGAAGAAAGGTAGAAAAATCAAGAGATCTGAGCTGGTTTGAACATTTTGTGATAGTTTTGAAGATTTTGGGAAGATTTATATGCTTTCTAAGGCTTAAGTAGCTTTGATTTGAGTTGGGTGTGGAATCTGTTTACCATAAATAGGATTTGGTAACCTTGGGACCTGACTTGAAAAGGTAAAGCCCTGCATTTTCTTACTGTTCTCTAATTTTTTTCTCTGCTAGTGTGTTTTTTTGTATCTTCTTCACCAGCTTGTTTTCTCTGGGGCTTTCTCTCTGTCCAGTTCACTTGCTTTTGAGCGTCGTCTTTCTATTTCTGCTTTTTACTTTTGTTGCTTTGGATGTATCGGTGTCCAATTAAGCGATATGGCATGAAGCTGCATTGGGTGATAGTGGAAACTTAAGTTAACGCCATTTTGCTCACTGTCTGCTGATCTTAGCGACGCCATTGAAAGAAGTAATGGAAAGTGAAATAAATAAAGTTTCGATTGTTTCAAGAGAAAATATTTTATTTATTTTCTCTTTTTGGTCAAGACCCTTAAAAATATTTGGATTTGTGTTCATCAAAATTCTGAAAATAGATTCTACTTTTCAAGTGCTGAAAACTCTTTTCAAATATTAGTTATCCAAATGGATTTTTAGATATGCTTCACCACTATCATACTTTTTCAAAACAAACCATGGCTCTTTAAAAATGCAAGACGTTTTTCATAAAACACAACACAAAGCACTTTTTAAAAAAATAATGCTAAAAACTACATTTTTATTCCACAATTATCCTACAATGTTGACGTGTCAGTTTCAACTAACATTGGAATTAGTCATTGTTAAAAAAAAAACATAAATATTCGTGGTTGGTTGGGACTGCTGCATAAAAACATTGTAGGATAAAAATGTGATATATAATATTTCTCTTTAAAAAATAACTAATACATTTAGGGCTGTGCAGAACTTGCAAGACCCGACCCGACGAAACCGCACCAACCCGCCCCGCAAAAACATTTAACCCGCACATTATAACTGGTTTTCATTCCTAAATCCCGCAAACCGTGCGGTGCGGTGCAATTTGCGGGCCGGGATGTTAAAAAATACAGGGGACCCGACCCGCCCCGCCCGCCCCGCATCGCATGAAAAGAAAAGAAAAGAATAAAAATACCCTTAACCGGTTAACCACTTAACCCTAGCGTTCCCTTAACCCATCTTCATTTTTTCCTTTCTTTTCTTCTAGCGCCGCACTCCCCCTCTTCTCTTCATTTTTCATTTTTTCTTCCGGTAGTACTCCTTCCTCTGAATCGTCACGAACCTCTCAAGATCTCCGAGTCCATGGCGAGCATTGCGAACGTTGCGAGGTGGTCAAGGTTGCTGGAGGTCCACAGGTTCGCGAGGTGGTCAAGGTTTGAGTCAAACCGTCTCCTGCTTCCCTCAAATCTACTGCATTTCGCTTGAAAACAGTTGCTTATATTACTCTCACTCCCTCAGATCTACTTCAATTCAGTTCTTGTCAATCTTTGCTTTTTTCTTATTGCTCTCAGATCTGAAGATATTCAATCTCATTCTTGGTTTTCGTTGCTAATGGCAAACCCGCCCCGCCCCGCAAACCCGCGCCTCCCCGCCCTGCACGTCCCCTCCCCGCACATACCCGCACCACACGGGTATCACATATAAAATGAGGGTCACGGGTCCAATTTACACAACCTGCAGGAGTGTAGGGCAGGCCCAAAAAGGGCGAAAACCGCCCCGTGCCCACCCGTAAACACATTGACATTGAATTTTAGGTGTGGACTTTTGATGTTCATTTATTTTTTTGGTTACATGTAAAAAATAAAAAATTAGACGAATAGACTTTGGCATGGTGACCATTGATGCTCTTGAACTACAATGGTAGTTGCCACCTTGGTGGCTGCTAATATGTCTGGTGGACATTGCAGAGCCGTTGTACAGATCCATTAGGACTGTCTGGTGGCCCTGCATTGGCTGCTAGGACCATCTAGTGGCCTTGTGGTGGCTGCTAGGATTGTCTAGAAGCCTTGCGACCATCTGGCAGTCTTTTGTGGGCCCCATGGTCGTCTGGCGTGGTGGTCACTAATGGCTCTTGACCTATGATGCCAGTAGCCACCTTGGTGGCTGCTGATATGTTTGGTGGCCACTGTGGGGCCGTTGGACAGATCCATTAGGACTGTTTGGTGGCCTTGCACTGGCTACTAGGACCATCTGGCGGCCCTGTGGTGGCTGTTAGGATTGTCTAGAAGCCTTGAGCTGGCCATTAGGACCCTATGGCGGTCTTTTGTTGGTCCCATGGTCGTCTGGCAGCCCTGGACGCTGGCCGCATGACCATTTGGTGTCCTGACGTTTTCCATAGGACCATCTAGCACGACCACCACTGTAGAGTCTGACTAACGTTTTTTTAAATTATTATTATTATTATTATTTTGTGGAAACATTCTTTAGTTTTTGTTTTTCAATAACACTCAAAATTCTGTCAAACATATTTTTTTTTTGTTTGGACCCACATAAAACACTTTTTTTCAAATATGGCCTCTATCAAATCAATTATCAATTTTTACCTTTTCCATATAGAAGATCTGAATTTACAGCTTGTTTGCCTTTGCTTGAATAGAGCATAGGCTTATTTGCTTATATAGAAGAAGATTTACAAGTAGAATGAAATACAACTTCTCCATCATTGTAGCAGGAGATAGACGATGAAGATAGAGTTCAATTTAAACTTTTCTAGCTAACAAGAGATAATCGACTATGATCAGACTTATCTCTTAGTGTTTGAGTTTAAGTGTAAGTCTTGAAGATTAGGTTTACAAATTCTATCTTTATCCTTAGTTGAGTAGCCGTGAATCCTTGGGTGATTATCTTCAGTTGATGAGTCTCGAGTCTTTGAGTTGGAGTTAACCTTATCACTAAAACGCCCCTTCAAGCTAAACGAAGCTGGAGCCGGCGCTGGAGCTGCTGCCTCCGGTGACTTCGGTTGCTCCTCCGGCTCCGGCTAGATTGTTTGTGAGCTCTGGCTTTTCCGGTAGCTAGTGTGGTCATCAGCCTTCCGCCTTCACTCCTCCTCCCCTCTCAGGGGCTTCTGAGTTGGGGGAGAAGATTTGTTCTTCTCTCCCCTTGCTGCATAATTCCAAACTTTTTTAGCATTATTACCGGATGGCTAGAGAGCTTAGGGAAGGTCATTTTGTGAAGTGGAATGATGGGTTACTTTTAGATTCCCTGGAAGCCTCGAAGATGACTATCGGCTTTGCTGTTAATAAGGTTATGGTTGCAGAGCCTCTAGCGAAGAAGGTTGCAAAGTCTCCAGTGAAGTAGAGCGTACTTAGGAAGGGGTTTCTCAACCCTCACCCGGCTGTGTCAGGCTCTCCTGATTCGCCTCGGGAGGTCATTGATGTCGGGGTGGTAGGACCTTCCTCCCCTTTGAGTGGTTGCATTATTCCTTTATCCGTTGAGGGAGATGGATTCTCCCAATCTCGGGATTGGCCTGTCGGTTTTGATCAGAATGAGGAGTTTGTGGTTTGGGAGGAGGACGTTGATTTTTGGGATGGATTGCCCTTGGATTGGGCGTTGGATGGTGCTTTTTGAGGGAGGAGGTCTTGGCAATTGAGGATGCCATGGAAGAAGAATTTCAACGAGATAAGATGATAGCGCGCCAGAACTCCAAAAGCAAGACGGAGCTCCTGAAATTTGCAAAGCTCCATCAATTATGGCGATGTTAAAGCTTCCTCTAGGCGTAGGAAAGGCAAGGCTCACATGATGTAGGGTTGTGTGCCTTGGTGGGTTTTGTGGTTTGTATCTCTGGTCCTTGGGCTTTTTTCCTCGTGTTTTTGTTTAGGTTCTTTTGTGGATGTTTTTGTTTGGGTTCTTTTTGGGCGTCTTTTTTCGGCTTCTAGGGTTTAGGTTCTGTGGTTTTTGTTGGGTTTTTGCGAGTTAGTTTTGGATGCTTCTGTGTACTTAAGGGCCCCTTACGCTTTCTTTAATAAAATTTTGCTTACTTATCAAAAAAAGTAACGTTGAGCTTGCTCTTAAGTAGACTGAAGCTTGAGGATGAGAGTGATTTTGTGAAGATGTTTGCAAGTTGGTCTTTGTTGGAGATGAACTTGATGAAGAGGGACTTTTAACAACCATGTCGCGAACAAAATGAAAATCAATTTCTACATGTTTTGTTCGTGCATGAAGACTGGATTTGAAGATAAGTAAGTAGCTCCAATATTATCACACCATAGTGTTGGAGGCTGAGAGAACCGTATACCAATTTTTGAACATAGGGAGAGGAGCCATGATAATTCTGCAGTTATGTTTGCCAGGGCCTTGTACTCAGCTTCAGTGCTTGACCTAGCAACCGTTTGTTGTTTCCTGCAACTCAAAGAGATAAGGTTATCACCAAGAAAAATACAGTACCCACCTATGGAGCGACGATCGTCGGGACTTCCAGCCCAGTCAGCATTGGAGAAGGCTTGAATGCAATTTACAATGGATTTTTGAATACGAAGACCATGCTGAATTGTTTGCTTGAGATAGCGTAGAAGCCTTTTTACAGATTGCCAGTGGATATCAGTAGGTTTCTGCATAAATTGTGAAAGTTTGTTAACACAATAGGAGATGTCCGACCGAGTTATGCATAAGTATTGAAGAGCTCCAACTGTGCTTTTGTATAAGGTGGGATCCTCAAATAAGTCTCCTTCAAAGGCGGAGAGATGAGTAGAGGATGCCATATGTGAGTTTACTGGCTTTGCTTCAAGCATCTTGGTACGTTTGAGAATGTCCAAGATATATCTTTGTTGAGATAGTATGACGCCACGAGAGTGTGGCAAGACCTCAATTCCCAAAAAGAAATTAAAGGAGCCTATGTCTTTCACTGCAAAGTCACGGTGAAGAGCAGCAAGAAGATCACGAATAGCAGCATGATTAGAGCATGTAATAAGTATATCATCAACGTAAAATAGTACTAGCATGGTATAGCTAGCCATTCGAAGAATAAAGAGTGAGCTATCAGACCGAGAGATAATAAAACCAAGTTGGGTCAGGGTATTGCTTCTGGAATACCAAGCCCTAGGTGCTTGTTTCAAACTGTACAGAGCATTTTTCAGCTTGCAAGTATGAGACGGGTATTGAGGATGAGCAAACCAAGGTGGTTGTGCCATGTAAACGTCCTCAGATAAGTTTCCATGGAGGAATGCATTTTGAATGTCGATCTGATGGATAGGCCAGCTACTAAAAATTGCAAGTGAGAGAATTAAGCGGACCGTTGTGGTTTGATAAGCGGGTTGTAGGTCTCACCATAGTTAAGTCCTGGCTGTTGATGAAATCCCTTTTCTACGAGACGAGCCTTGTGACGATCAACGGACCCATTAGCTTTCTGTTTCAATAACATTCTGTGTGGAGGCTGGAGGAACAAGAGTCCAGGTTTGATTTTTTAGAAGTGCATCAAATTCCACATTCATGGCATGCCTCCAGTGTGGATCCTTCATGGTTGAAGTGTTACAGCTATGTTCCAAATCTTGTGTAGTCGATTCAACAAGAAGAGCACGGGGAATAGGATAACGGATTGTGCCATTTGTGAGTTGTCTCAGTTTAATAATATTGTTCTTGGCACGAGTTACCATTGGATGAGAAGAACTAGGTGGTTGCTGGATTTGTGGAGAACTAAGGGTTGATGCTTGAGATGTGGAAGGTGATAAGGGGCTTGTAGATGTGTTAGGAGGTGATACCTGTATGGCTGTTGTAGGTGTGCTAATATCAGGTAGGGGACTTGGAAGTTGCTGGCCGGATGCAGCTTGATGAGTTGAAGAGACCACGATCAGTGCTGGTGCTGTTGGAGGTCGAGTAACCAAAGTGTTAGAAATGCCATGTATTTGCAGAGGAATATGAGGCTGAACCGAGATTGTATTGGTCATAAGAGTGAGAGGAAAAACATTCTCATCAAAGACTACATCCCTTGAGATGTAGAAACGTTTTGTGAGCAGATTTATGCATTTATACCGTTTATGGTTAGGGCTGTACCCCAGAAATAAACATTGTAAGGAATGAGACTGAAGTTTATTCGAGTTGTATGGACGTAGATTGGGCCAACATGCGCATCCAAACGTACGTAAAAATTTGTAGTCAGGTTTGCATTTGAAAAGGACTTCGAAGGGTGAACGATTTTTAAGTAAGGGAGTGGGCATGCGATTTATTAAGTAGCAAGATGTGGAGAAGGCATCATCCCAATACTGAGAAGGTACGCTTGCATGGGATAGGATGGCAAGGCTCGTTTCGACAATATGGCTATGCTTGCGCTCAATCGCACCATTTTGTTGGTGCGTGTGAGGGCAAGATATGCGATGAGGGTGCCGAGGGACTACAATAATTTGTTGAGAGGACGATATTCACCTCCCCAATAAGACTGAATAGATTTAATTTTGCAATCAAAGAATCATTCAACGTAAACTTGAAATTTCATAAAAACACTAGTGACATCAGCTTTACGAGAAAGTGGATATAATCATGTGTAAAGACTAAAAGCATCTAGATATGAAACATAATACTTAGAACCATTGGAGGAATAAACAGGAGATGGACCCCATACATCCGTGTAAATGAGTTCTTTTTTTTTGATAAGTAAGAATTCATTAAAGAGCGCAGAGGGGCGCAACCCTAGTACACAGGGAGTATACAAAGGAGCCCCTAATTAGAGGACCGAAACGAACAAGAAAGTAAAAAATCAGCGTACGACATACTACCCATGCCATTCGCCGACACCCAAAAAAACAACATATTAAGCATATTTCTACAAAGAGCCCCAGCCTGAATCTCCACATCCTCAAAAAGCCTAGAATTTCTCTCCCGCCACAAGCCCCACAAAACACAAAGAAGAACCTGCTTCCAAACACGGTGAGCAGGACCACGACCCAGCAAAGTACCCCAAGCACTCAATAAGTCCAAGACGCTCCTAGGCATAACCCACTCCACCCCAAACAAACCATAAAAAAAACTCCAAACAACTCGAGCCACGTCACAATGGAGAAGAAGGTGATCAACGGATTCCCCATGCTTTTTACACATAACACACCACTCAACCACCATAATTCCACGCCTTCGTAAGTTGTCATGAGTTAAAATCTTCCCTAAAGCTGCTGTCCATACAAAGAACGCAACCCGCTTCGGAGTTTTAACACGCCATATACCCTTCCAAGGAAAAGAAGCCGTCTCGTGACAAACTAAAGCTTTATAGAAGGTCTTCACTTCAAAATTCCTCCTCTTGGAAAGAATCCACACCGCCCTATCAACCTCCCCATGCCGAACCCGAGTAGAGTATAACTGTTCGAAAAAGGACATCACCATCTCCAACTCCCAATCCTGAGCATTGCGTGTAAAGAGAACATTCCAATGAGCCACACCTCGAACCATAGACAAATTATCCACCACCCAAGCATCAGGAGAACGCGCAATGGTAAACAAAGTTGGAAAACAGAGCTTGAGAGGCCTGTCCCCACACCATAGATCATGCCAAAAGCGAATATGGGACCCATCACCCACCTCATAACGCAAAAACTTGGCAACATTATCCCACCCCTTACGAATAAACTTCCAAACACTGACACCATAAGGCCCTGTCACCGGTAAAGAACACCAACCTCCCCTCACACTCCCATACTTCACCTCAATAACCGATCTCCACAAAGCATCGCGTTCCTGAGAAAACCTCCAGATCCATTTCCCCAATGAGGCTTGATTGAAATTAATAACATTACGAACTCCTAGTCCACCAGCCTTAATTGGAAGACAAATACGATGCCAATTGACTAAATGAAATTTAGTCTCATCACCCATACCATTCCAGAGAAAATTCCTTTGAAGCTGCTCCAGCTTTTTAGCTACACTCACAGGAATAGGGAACAAAGATAAATAATAAGAAGGAATGCTAGAAAGAGTACTGTGAATCAATGTCATCCTACCTCCCTTGGATAAATAAAGTTTCTTCCAACTAGCCAACCTTCGTTCCACCTTCTCAATAACCCCATTCCAAATAGAAATAGATTTGAAAGACGCTCCCAACGGCATACCCAAATAGGTCATCGGCAAAGACCCAATTCTACACCCCAGAATATGTGCCAAAGACTCCACATCTTCCACCTCGCCAATAGGGACCAATTCGGATTTGGCAATAGGGACCAATTCCAACTAGCCAACCTTCGTTCCATCTTCCACCTCCCTTGGATATGAGTTCTAAGGGGCACTTGGCGTGAGACTGTTGAAGTTCTGATTATTTGGCTTTTCAAGCTTGCTAATCTAGTGAGCGTCTATTCAGTATATATAGATATTACACAGAATACAAGATAAGTCATTTGTTCTAGCTTTCTAATCTAACACTAACTCTTAGAGAACCTGATTACAAGTATCCTATTCTAATACAGAAACTGTAATCAGCAAACTAAATACAAGTAAAACTCTTCTACTTAATCTTATCCTTATCAACCGGTTTTGATCAACAGGGAGTCTTCTCACCACGCTCACTAGGAGTCTTAGTAGTTTGAGAACCACTGGGAGTGTGCTGTGCGTTAATACCTTCCCTCAAGTTTAATGGGAGTGATCGGATGTTGAGCTTGTAGGATGGATGAAACCGTTTTGAAACAAGCGGTTTAGTAAGCACATCCGCAAGCTGATCAACACTTGGAACAAAGAGAATCTCCAAGTCTTTGGAAGCAACTATTTCTCGGACAAAGTGGAAATCAATGGCCACATGTTTGGTGCGAGAATGAAATATTAGATTGACAGACAAGTAAGTTGCACCAATGTTGTCACACCAAAGTTTTGGTGGAGTAGGAAGTGGAATGCCAGGTTCTTGGAGAAGAGAGCATATCCAGATTAATTCAGCAGGCGTGATAGCAACGGACTTATATTCAGCTTCTGTTGAAGACCTAGAAACAGTTGGCTGCTTGCGAGAACTCCAAGAAATCAAGTTAGAACTAAGGAAAACACAAAATGCACCGGTGGAACGGCGGTCATCAGGGCATCCTGCCCAATCAGCATCCGAATAGGCTTGAAGAGAACGTGATGAAGTCTTGTGCAGTAACAAGCCATGAGTGATTGTATGCTTAAGGTATCTAAGAATTCGCTTGACAGCTTGTCAATGGAGCTTGGTTGAATGATGCATAAATTGACAAACCTGATTAATAGCAAACGCCAAATTTGGACAAGTAAGCGGCAAGTACTGAAGAGAACCAACCGTACTGCAATATAAAGTGGGCTCGTCCATAGGATCTCCTGTAAATGCTGATAAGGCCGAAGAGGAAGACATTGGAGAGGCTACTGGTTTGGCTTCGGTCATATTTGTTTTAGTGAGCAAGTCCCGAATATACCGTTGCTGTGAAAGTAAGAGACCATCCTTCACAGGTACCACTTCAACTCCAAGAAAACAGTGCAAAGTACCCAAGTCTTTCTGTTGGTTTTGTTGGTTGTTGCGGGTTAGCTTTGGGTGTTTCTGGCGTATACTTCTTGTGTACCTAGGGGCCTCTTTATGCTTTTTTAATAAATTTCTTCATACTTTAAAAAAAAAAAAGTACCCAAGTCTTTAACGGCAAAGTTGATGCTTAATAGCTGTAAAAGGTCATCAATGGCAGTAGGGACTGATGAAACAATAATAATATCATCAACATAAATAAGCAAATACATAGTGACTGCTGCTGTGCAGTAAATAAACAAAGAGGAATCTGCTTTGGAGCCAAGAAAACCAAGTTGAAGCCCACTGAGACGAGCAAACTAGGCTCGTGGTGCTTGTTTCAGGCCGTAAAGGGCCTTTTGTAACTTGCATTCATGATGGGGATAAGATGGATGAGTGAAACTCGGGGGTTGCTCCATATAGACATCTTCGAACAAGAGGCCATGCAGAAACGCATTTTCTATGTCTATTTGTTTCATAGTCCATCTTGCAGAGTAAGCAAGCGACAAAACAATACGAATAGTAGTTGGTTTTACCACAAGGCTAAAAGTCTCACCATAATCAATACTGGCATGTTGGTGAAAGCCGCCCTTAGCAACTAACCTTGCCTTGTGACGTTCTATAGAGCCATCAACCTTTCTCTTTAGTTTAAAAACCCATTTGCAGCCAACAACACTCTTGGCTACCGACGAAGGAACAAGAGTCCAAGTTTTATTCTTTAGCAAAGCATTAAACTCAACCTGCATGGCATTTCGCCATCACTAATCTTTACTGCATTGGAGAAGCAAGTAGGTTCGATAAGGGCAGCTTTAGAAAATAAGGCTCGAGGTAGAGGATATCTAACAGTACTGTCAGTGAGCTGCCTGATTGTGCAAACATTATTCTGAGATCGGGTCCGCATAGGATGGATACGAGTAGGTGTCTGTGCTTGAGACACATCCGGTTTTGCAGGAGAGGAAGAAGAACTAAGAGAAGGAGGAGGAAGGCTGGAATTAGTAGGTAATATGGAAGGAGTAGAGGGAGGAAAGGTAATTGGAGGAGAAGATTCTATACTACGTGGAATAGATAAGGGAAGAGAAACGAAGACAATGCTGGAAGAGGGAGGATTTGGTGAGGAGGGAGCTGGCTGAGAAGTATTGTAAGAAAAAGGAAATACTTCTTCATGAAAAATAACATCCCTAGAGATAAAAATGTGACCAATTTTGGGATGGTAGCACTTATAGCCTTTATGGTGTGTGCTATAGCCTAAGAAGACACAAGGTTGAATCAATTTACTTATCAAAAAAAAAAAAAAAAAAAGACACAAGGTTTGGACCGAAGGGAGAATTTTTGAGAATTGTAAGGTCTGAGATTTGGAAAAGAAGCACAGCCAAATACCTTGAGAAATTTATAATCTGGAACTTGAGAAAAAAGTTTTTCAAAGGGAGGAATATTTTTGAACAAAGGAGTTGGTAGTTTATTTATCAAATAATAGGAGGTTAAACAAGCATCATCCCAGAATTTCTTGGGAAGAGAATTGTCGGCTAGGAGAGTCAAAGTTGTATTAATGATATGTTGATGTTTCCTCTCAACACATCCTTATTGTTGATGAGTGTGAGGACATGATACACGATGAAGAATGCCAACAAATTGAAAATATTTGTTGAGGTTGCGATATTTGCTATTAAAGCACAACCCACTCCTAACTCTATTCAAACTAATAAGAGTCCTAGTGAGTGTGTTAAGGAGAAACCCGGTTGATCACAACTACCAGTGACAACCGGTTCCTAAAGAGATGGAGTCCTACTTGTATTTACTAAAAGAGTTTGAACTGTATTTTGTTTACTTTAGGCTGCTGATCACATTTTTTGTATTTAGATTAGGTTTATCTCTAAGAGATAGTATTAGACTAGGAAGCAAGTACTTTGATGTTATCTTGTATCATGTATAAACTCTATATAAATCAATAGATGCTCACGAGATGAGTAAGCTTGAAAAGCCAAATATTATTTGTTTCTACATGGTATCAGAGCCAGCCATAGACTAGCGTCTTTTTTTTTTTTTCCCTTCATCATGTCCGATTCTACAACTTCTTCAGGAGAAACAACTTTCCCCTTTGTTCCACCCGTATCTAATGTTGTTTTTACTATCCCCAACATGAACCACACCCTACAAATCAAACTCTCCAATGCAAACTTTCCCAGTTGGAGAACTCAGATCATGGCTTTTGTTAAAGCCCAAGATTCATATGGCTTCCTGGATGGTTCTACTCAGCCTCCAGCCCAGATAATCTCAAATCCGAGCACCACTCAAGGTGCTCCTGCCACCATAGCAAATCCAGAATTTCTAGCTTGGTGCCAACGTGATTAGATGCTCCTCAGTGTGTTAATCTCCACACTCTCCGAACCCCTTGTGGTTCATGTAGCCGGCTGTGCTACCGCTCACCAACTTTGGACTACCTTGGTGTCCATGTTTGCTTCCCAAGCACGATCCCGGGTCCTACAGATTCATTATCAACTTGCTACTTCCAAGAAGGGTAGCGCATTGATCACGGAATATTTTCAATCATTCAAGGCTCTTTGTGACAACCTTGCTGCTGCCGGCCAACATCTCAACGATTTTGAGCGCACCTCTTATTTTTTGGCTGGTCTCGGATCTGATTACGATCTGTTTGTTACCTCCATCACTTCTCGTCTGGATCCTTTATCACTAGATGAAATCTATGGACACCTTCTTGCTCATGAGATGCGGATTGAACATCATCTCACACCCGTGGAGCCTGTCTCGCCTGTTGCTAATTTTTCATCCTGAGGTGCACCATCACGAGGTCGGGGCTATCGCGGTCATGGCCGCAACACCAACAACTATCGAGGTCGGGGATCTGCCTCTCCTGGCCGTGGCAGAGGTACATATTTCTCATCTAATTCAGCACAGTCTTCACGTCCCATCTGTCAGCTTTGTGGGAAAATCGGGCACATTGCCCCCAGGTGCTATTAGCGCCCCGATCCAGCTCTTGCTGGACCACCAGCTGCTCCATATCAGCCTGCTCAAACCTATTATTCTTCTCCTAATCTTCCTCCAGAAGAAAATTGGTACCCGGATACTGGTGCAACCCACCACCTCACTAACAACCTGCAGAACCTGAATATTTCCTCTGAAGAATACTCTGGGCAAGATCAAATCCGCATAGGTAATGGTACAGGTTTGTCTATATCTCACTCCGGTTCTGCCACTCTTTCCCTTACTCGTCGTAAATTTCTTCTAAACCAATTACTTCATGTTCCTCAAATCTGCAAAAATCTTCTCTCTGTCCGTCTGTTTGCTTTTGACAATGATGTATTCTTTGAGTTTCACTCTTCTTTTTATCATTAAGGATTGCAAGACCAAACTGCCAGTTCATCACGGCCCACTTAAGGATGGTCTTTATCACCTCTTCCCTCCGCCAGTGCCTTCATCAACATCACAAGCACTCGTTGGTGAGAGGACTTCTTCGCAGAGTTGGCACCAACGTTTGGGTCATCCAGCCCTTCAGACTGTCAACTTTGTCCTATCCAAATTTCAGCTTCCTGTTTTGTCAAATAAGGACCGGCTCCCTGCAGTGTCTGTCCTCAGGCAAAGGGTCACCAATTGCCCTTTTCAGCTTCACAAACTTCTATTTGTAATTCATTAGATTTAATTTACTCCGATGTTTGGGGTCCTTCCCCCACTATTTCAATAAATGGCAATCGTTTTTATGTCTCTTTTGTGAATGCTTTTAGTCGTTTTACTTGGATTTATCCTATTCAATCCAAATCGAATGTCATGCAAGTTTTTCTCCATTTTCAATCCATGGTTGAACGTCTCCTCAATGCTAAGATAAAATCTGTTCAAACTGATTGGGGGGGCGATTACCGCAACCTTCACAAATATTTTCAATCCGTTGGCATTCTCCATGAGTTTCCTGCCCTCACACTCACCAACAACAAGGTTGTGTGGAAAGGAAGCATCGACATCTTATTGATACCACCTTAGCTTTACTAGCCGCAAGCTCCCTTCCAAAGAAATTTTGGGATGAAGCTTGTTTAACTTCCTGCTACTTAATAAACCGATTGCCAACTCCCTTACTCAAAAATCTTTCTCCCTTTGAAAAACATTTTTCTCAAGTTTCGGATTATAAGTTTCTCAAGGTCTTTGGCTGCGCTTGTTTTCCAAATCTTCGTGCGTATAACTCTCACAAATTCTCCCTTCGTTCCAAACCTTGTGTCTTCTTAGGCTATAGCACTCTTCATAAGGGCTATAAATGTTATCATAGTAAAACTGGCTGTATCTATGTATCTAGAGATGTCATCTTTCATGAAGATGTCTTTCCCTTCTCAAACACAACATCTTCTGCAAATCCGGCTCCTCCCTCTTCCATTCCTTCTTCTGTTTCCTTACCCTTATCCATCCCCCATTCATTGGCCATTTCAACTCCACCTACCGAGATTATTCCCACCTTAACTTCTTCACCTACTCGTGCCAGTCCTCCTAGCACTTCTATTTCTTCTTTTTCATCTCCTGCAAAACCGGATGTGGCTCCTGATCAGCAACCAACCCGTATACATCCTATGCGGACTCGATCTCAAAATAATGTCAGCACAATCAGGAAGCTCACTGATGGAACAGTGCGCTATCCTCTACCTCGGGCATTGCTCTCTGAAGCTGCTATTACAGAACCTACATGCTTCACCAATGCTGTCAAGGTTAGTGAATGGCGTACTGCCATGCAAACTGAATTTAATGCCTTGATGAAAAACAGCACTTGGACTCTTGTTCCAGCTTCGGTTGCTAAAAATGTGGTTGGCTGCAAATGGGTTTTTAAACTCAAAAGAAAGGCTGATGGGTCTATCGATCGTCACAAGGCCCGACTAGTTGCTAAGGGTTTTCACCAACATGTTGGAATTGATTATGGTGAGACTTTCAGCCCTATGGTAAAGCCAACTACTATACGTACTGTTCTATCACATGCTTACTCGGCTGGGTGGTCTATGAAACAAATAGACATCCAAAATGCTTTTCTGCATGGTTTATTGTCCGAGGATGTCTATATGGAGCAACCTCTGGGTTTTATTCATCCTTCTTACCCTCATCATATATGCAAGTTGAAGAAGGTACTATATGGACTAAAGCAGGCACCCCGGGCATGGTTTGCTCAACTTAGTGGGAAACTGATTGAACTCGGGTTTATTGGCTCCAAAGCCGATTCCTCTTTGTTTCTTTATCATACAGCAGCTGTCACTGTGTTCCTACTGATTTATGTTGATGATATTATTATTGTCTCTTCTATTCCCACTGCCATTGATGAACTCTTACAGCTTTTGGGTAGTGATTTTGCTGTTAAAGATCTCGGCTCATTACACTATTTCCTTGGCATTGAAGTTATACCAGTTGAGGATGGTCTCTTACTCTCTCAGCTGAGCTACATTCGAGATTTACTTTCCAAAACCAACATGACCGAAGCAAAACCAGTCTCATCTCCCATGGCATCCTCTTTGACATTATCTGCTTACACAGGTGATACTATGGAAGACCCCACATTATATCGAAGTGTTGTTGGTTCACTTCAGTACTTATCTCTTACACGCCCAGTCTTGGCGTTTGCTGTAAGTCGTGTATGCCAGTTTATGCATCGTCCAACCGCGCTCCATTGGCAAGCTGTTAAGCGTATTCTTTGGTATCTCAAGCATACCATCTCTCATGGTTTACTTTTGCACAAGACTTCATCTAATTCTCTACACGCCTACTCGGATGCTGACTGGGCCGGATGCTCTGATGATCGACGTTCCACCGGTGCCTATTGTGTGTATCTTGGTTCTAACTTAATTTCTTGGAGCTCTCGTAAGCAGCCTACTGTCTCCAGGTCTTCAACAGAGGCTGAGTATAAGTCTGTTGCTAACACGGCTGCAGAGTTGCTCTGGATTCGGTCTCTTCTTAAAGAACTTCGTCTTACATTGTCTGGTCCAGTGAAGATATGGTGTGACAATATTGGAGCAACTTACTTATCGGTCAATCCTGTTTTTCATGCTCGCACCAAGCATGTAGCTATTGATTTCTATTTTGTTCGAGAGTTGGTTGCATCCAAGGACCTAGAGATTCTATTTGTTCCAAGTGCTGATCAGATTGCAGATGTGCTAACTAAACCGCTTGCTTCTAAAAGATTTCAATGTTTGTCTTACAAGCTCAACGTCTGCTCACTCCCGTTGCACTTGCGGGAGGATATTAAAGCACAACCCACTCCTAAATCTATTCAAACTAATAAGAGTCCTAGTGAGTGTGTTAAGGAGAAACCCGGTTAATCACAACTACCAGTGACAACCGGTTCCTAAAGAGATGGAGTCCTACTTGTATTTACTAGAAGAGTTTGAACTGTATTTTGTTTACTTTAGGCTGTTGATCACAGTTTTTGTATTTAGATTAGGTTTATCTCTAAGAGATAGTATTAGACTAGGAAGCAAGTACTTTGATGTTATCTTGTATCATGTATAAACTCTATATAAATCAATAGATGCTCACGAGATGAGTAAGCTTGAAAAGCCAAATATTATTTGTTTCTACATTCGCCACCCCAATTAGTCTGGATAGACTTAATTTTGGCACTAAGGAGACGTTCAACCATTAATTGAAACTTGAGAAAAACAGGCATAACATGAGATTTAGATTGAATAGGATAAACCCAAGTAAATCTACTAAAAGCATCCACAAAAGAGACATAATAACGATTTTCATTTATTGAAAGAATTGGGGAAGGACCCCAAACATTCGAATAAAGAAAGTCTAAAGGATTACAAATAGTAGTAGTAGAAATTGAAAAGGGCAATTGATGACCCTTGGCCTGAGGACAAGCATTGTAGGGTGATGATGCCTTATTGGAAGAAATTGGAAGCTGAAATTTTGAAAGGACAAGGTTGACAATCTGAAGGGCTGGATGTCCCAAGCGTTTGTGACAACGATGTGATGTAGTCTTCTCACCAACGAGTGCTTGAGATGGAGATGAAGGCACTTGCGGAGGAAAGAGGTGATAGAGGCCATTATTAAGTTGGCTGTGATGAATTGGGATCCCGGTTTTGCAATCCTTGATGACAAAATGAGAAGAGTGAAATTCAAAGTAAACGACATTATCAAGAGCAAATTGGCGAATGGAAAGAAGGTTTTTGCATATGTTAGGAATATGAAGTAATTGCTTGAGGAGAAATTTACGACGAGAGAGAGATAGAGTAGCAAAACCAGAGTGAGAAATTGACAAACCTATACTGTTTCCTATGTGGATCTGGTCTTGGCCAGTGTATTCTTCAGAAGAGATGTTTAGATTCTACAAATTATTGGTAAGGTAATGAGTTGCACCGGTATCCGAGTACCAATTTTCTTCCGAAGGAATTGTAGGTGAGGAGTAATAAGCTTGAGTAGGCTGATATGGTGAAGAAGGCGGTGTAGCTAGAGCAGGATCTGGACGTTGATAACATCTGGGAGTAGTGTGCCCAATTTTGCCATAGAGTTGGCAGATGGGCCTTGAAGGTGTAGCTGAATCAGGTTGGGAGTAATTGCCTCTGCCACGGCCAATGGAGAAGGATCCTCTGCCTCGATAGTTGCGGCCACGACCACGATAACCTCGACCCCGTGACATTGGAGCTCGGGTAGAAAGATGAGCCGTTGGCAGGGAAGGCTTAGTGGGAGAAAGATTATGTTCAATCCGCATCTCATGGGTGAGAAGATGACTATAGATTTCATTTGCAGATAGAGGATCCAGCTGAGTAGTGATTGAGGTAACAAACAGATCATAATCGGATTCGAGGCCAGCAAGAAGACATGAGATGCTTTCAAAGTCATTGAGATGCTGGCCGGCAGCAGCAAGGTTGTCACACATGGCCTTGAACGATTGAAAGTATTCAGTGATGGACGAGCTACCCTTCTTAGCAGTTGCGAGTTGATAATGAATCTGCATAACACGAGATCGTGCTTAAGAGGCAAACATGGACACTAAAGTAGTCCAAAGTTGATGAGAAGTTGCACATCCTACGGCATGAACAAGAAGTTGTTCGATGAGCGTGGAGATCAACACGCTGAGCAACATCTGGTCACGTTGACATCAGGCAAGGTATTCTTGAATTGCTACGGTTGCAGGGGCATTTGGAGTAATGTTCGGATTTGGAATGATCTGGACTGGAGGCTTAGAAGTTCCATCCAGGAAGCCGTATGCGTCTTGGACTTTAAAATAAGCCATGATCTGAGTTCTCCAACTAGGAAAATTGGCATTGGAGAGTTTGATTTGCAAGGTATGATTCATGTTTGGGACAGTGAAAACAATATTGGAAGATGGCGGATTAATGGTGGGATATAACTTTGATCGAGCAAGAGATGAGGTAGAAGAAGAAGCCGTGGATTCAGTCATGATTTGGAAGAAAAAAAAAAAGACGTTAGTCTATGAGAGGCTCTGATACCATGTAGAAGTTCTGATTATTTGGCTTTTCAAGCTTGCTCATCTAGTGAGCGTCTATTCAGTGTATATAGAGATTACATAGAATGCAAGATAAGTTCTATCTTCTAGCTTTCTAATCTAACACTAACTCTTAGAGAACCTGATTACAAGTATCCTATTCTAATACAGAAACTGTAATCAGCAAACTAAATATAAGTAAAATTCTTCCACTTAATCTTATATCAACCAGTTGTGTTATCAACACTCACTAGGAGTTTGGTCAACCGGTAGTCTTCTCACCACACTCACTAGGAGTCTTAATAGTTTGAGAACCACTAGGAGTGTGCTGTGCGTTAATAGAGACTATGACAAAGTGAAGGATAGTTGCTTGCTTTTGGAGCTTAAGCAGGCATGACGTAGCTCAGAGTGCTTTGCAGAAAAGACTGGAAGATTAAAGGAAGACAATACTTGGCGAACTAGCTTAAAACAGGATGGCCGAGCTGAAAATGCCATTGAGGGAGAGAGACGCGCTCACCAACTAGAGCGGAAGGACACAATTTACTGGAGGTCGGAGGAAACTGGTAGAGACCATGGGTATTCGGGCCGCGAAGCAACACCTTCCCCGATCGACGATCCTTCAAGAAAAAATAGTGAGGATGAAGCTCAAAGAAAGTATTAGTATCCTTTGCAAATTTGTGGACAGATAATAGGTTTTTGGTTATCATAGGGACATGTAGAATATCATGAAGATCAAAACGGAGAGGAGGTGAAAAAAGACGGCCCTTGCTAATATGGTGAATCGGCAGCCCCTTATCATTGCCGATTTAGATGTGATCGGCTCCTGTGTAGTTTGCAGCCGAGATGTTGCTTCACTGCGACGTCGCCTAGGATCTTTGGAGCTACATTCTTATTTTATTTGGGGTAGAGTAGGTTATGCCACGAACGGTGTTGGAGTTGTTGAATAGTTGGGGGGCGGCGATTGGGTATGGTTGTGCTAAAGAAGCTTGGCGGTTAGCTCATCTGTGCTCATTGTGGTGTATTTGGCGGGAGCAAACTGCGCGGCTCCTTGAAGATGTAGAGACATTTATGGTGAAGCTAGGGAAGCGGTTGTTCAATATGTTATATAATTGGATAGTGTCCCATCATAGTTTGAATGTTTTTACTTATGTAGATTTTTTAAATTTATTCTTTGTTCGTCCCTTTTAGGGGCTTCCTTGTATACTTCCCGTGTATAAGGGTTGCGCCCCTCTGCGTTTATTTTGAATAAATTGCAATTACTTATAAAAAAAAAAAGTTTGCAGCCAAAATGTTGAGGTTGGCCAAGTCCGAGGTTAGGTGATGGGTAGCACTCAAGTCAGGGTACCAATTTGAATTTGAAGTGGATGCTGGAGCAGAGAGATAAGCCTGCATCTGGGAAGAGTTATCATTGGAATAGGTGTTATAAAACCTGGAGTAACAGTTGATGGCACGATGACCGAGTTTGTTGCATATCTGGCATAGTGGGTGATTACTGGAGAACCGATTGATGGAGGGGCCGTAGCCAGTGGAGGGAAAACCACGTCCCCTACTGCGGTTGAAGTGGGGTGGTTGCTGAGGAGGGGAGCCACGACCAGAGAAGGAGCCGTGTGACTGGCCACGGCCTCCACGGTATTGTCCTTGAGATGCAATGTTGGCACCTGAAAGAGAGAGATCAATGGAAGTGTTTTGATGGTCCGGCCACAATTCATGCGCTAATAAGTGGCCATAAAGTTCCTCAACGGGCAGAGGTTCAACTTGTGTTTGAACGGATGTGACAAACGGATCATATTCAGAACCAAGACCAGCTAGGAGAAAGGAGACCATTTCATAGTTGTTGAGTGGTTTATTCATTGCATCTAGCGAATCAGCAAGTTGCTGAAACTGTTGGTAATAATCCGTGACAGAGGAGTTGCCCTTCTTGAGGGTAACCAATTGAAAGTGCATGCTCAACGTTCGTGCTCGTGATTGGGAAGCAAATAAAGTTTACAGAGTTAGCCATGCGTCTCTGGAGGTGGCACAACGAGTGACATGAGAGAGCATATTCTCCGAGAGGGAGGAATTAATGGCGCCAAGGATCAACTAGTCATGCATCTGTCAGTGAAGAAAATTTGGATTGGGCTGACTAAAACAACCCCATCCGTAGAAGTAACTAGCGTTGGTGGTGGAGAACAATGTGTACCATCCACATATCCGAACAGATTTCCACCCTTGAGGTGTGGAACGATTTGAAGAAGCCAATAGTTGTAGTTGCCAGGTGTAAGCTTTAGAGGGTTGAAATGGTTGAAGGTAATGAGAGGTGGAGGTGCGGGTGGGTTAGCAACTGTGATTGGAATTCCGTTTGGGATGGCAGCCATTGGAGTGGTAGAAGCGGAAGGAATATTGACGTTAGTCGGTGTATTCTTTGATACCATATAGAAGATCTGAATTTACAGTTTGTTTGCCTTGCTTGAATAGAGCATAGGCTTGTTTGTATATATAGAAGAAGATTTACAAGTAGAATGAAATACAACTTCTGCATCATTGTAGCAGGAGATAGACGATAAAGATAGAGTACAATTTAAACTTATCTAGCTAACAAGAGATAATCGACTATTGTCTCTTAGTGTTTGAGTTCAAGTGTAAGTCTTGAAGATTAGGTTTACAAATTCTATCTTTATCCTTAGTTGAGCAGCCGTGAATCCTTTGGTGATTATCTTCAGTTGATGAGTCTTGAGTCGTTGAGTTGGAGTTAAAAACCTTATCACTAACATTCCAAAACCCAATTTCCAAAATAGTTCTCAAAACTTTAACTAACCTACCATCTATTATTTGGTTATACCAAAAATCTTTATGTAAGTTTCAACAAGAACTTGTAAAAAGTTGGCGCGAGGAGTGAGAGAGAGGAAGATAGTGATGGCAGCATGGATTAGTGGATCAGGGAAAGGCGAAGTAGGTAGATGGTCATTGCGACATGGATTAATGGCTCAAGGGAAGGCGAAGGAGAGAAAGTTGTGGCGGCAATAGAGGAAAGAGATGGACAACAGGACAAGATATTGATGGAGGTAGGCAATGCAAAAGAGTGGTGGCAGAGGTGGTGGTAATAGTACAAAGAAATTAGGGGATAGGTGGCTAGGAGGTAGAGGCTTGGTCCAGAAAAAAGCTTATATTTCAGCGAAGTGTGAACTGCTTTTTGTGCTCTTTGAATATAATTTTTTGTGGACTATGAAAACTTTTCAGTCGCACTAAATAGAAGAAAATACGAAAATATTTTTTGAGAAATATTTTACGTTAAAAGAAACATAATGTAAATGGGAAATGTTTTCCATATGAGTGTTTTGAGTGAGGTGGGATGTGGGTGATGTTAAGTGAAGTAGGAGAGAAAACTTCTTATGGCTTTGCTCTCCAACAACAAGCCCAAACAAAAATACAGTACTTGAAAATAAAACAAATAAGAACTGGGAAATGGGCAAAAAAAAGGCTTGGTCCTCTGTATTTTGGGCAAAAAATCAAGAAATGGGCCGTATGATGCAGTTTCTGAAGCTGTCCAAGAAGCTAGCCTGCTTGATGTCTTTGCAATAACAACCGTAGGCAGCCATTGAAGGAGGAGGAGCACTGCATGTTGGTCTGGAATTGTCGAAGAGAAGAAACAAAGCCCTTGAATAAAAAGGTCTCCACTTCAAGATGTATGCACCAAACGACAGGGAGACAAAAGCCCTAGGAACTACGCAACAAAGCCACAAAAATAACAACACAAAACAACAAAAAACCACAAGATAGCAGCTCCGGTGGAGTTTCTGGTTTTTTTCAGTGACATTTCAGTAGTTTGTGGGGTTTTTTTCCAGCGTTGTTTTGCCAAATCTGGTGTTCTCCATCCCATTCTCTATTTTCGGCGCTATTTTGCCAAATTTGTGTTTTTCTAGCCTGTCCTTTATGTTCTGAGGCGAGATTTGATCAACCTTGGTGTGTTGTGGCAAGATCGAACTGCCCTTTGTGTTTTCTAGTGATAGAACTAGGATAATATGGCTGTGAATCTGTGCTCTATAGCTGAGCATTCATTGAATATATATAGGAGAAGTACAAGAGTTCAGAATAATCAAAGACTCCTATACAGACTTGATCTAGGACTCTTTAGCTCTCATCTATTTAGCATACAATTGAACTTAGGACTCTAGCTTAGGACTAGGACTTCAAATGAGAGCGATCTTCTTATCAACAGCCTTTGGATGAAGTTGTGCCGCACAAGACTCATACTTGGATTTGGAGTCTTGTGTTGGAGTTGCATTAATACCCTCCTGTAAGATCAACGGAGGAGATCGCACGTTGAGCTTGTAACAAAAGTTATGAAACTTGGCGGAAACAAGTGGCTTAGTAAGAACATTAGCAATTTGATCCGAACGGGGAGCAATCCGAACAACCAAGGATTTATCAGCAACATGGTCACGTACAAAATGAAAGTCGATCTCCACATGTTTCGTACGTGCATAGAAGACTGGATTGACCGACATGTAGGTGGCTTCAATATTGTCACACCAAAGTATTGGTAGAGTAGAGTGGCCAATCTCGAGTTCTTGAAGAAGTGCTCGAATCCAAAGGAGTTCGGTTGTGGTATTGGCAATGGCTTTATATTCGGCCTTAGTGGATGATCTTGAAACAATCGGTTGTTTACGTGAGCTCCAAGAGATTGAATTAGAACCAAGATAAACACAATAGGCACCTGTAGAGCGGCGATCATCTGAACATTTGGCCCAGTCTGCATCGGAGTATGCTTGTAAAGTATTAGTAGAGTTGTGATGAAGAAGAAGACCATGAGAAACTGTATGCTTCAAGTACCGAAGTATTCTTTTAACAGCTTGCCAATGTGGCTTGAGCGGATGATGCATGAATTGACACACACGGTTAACTGTATAACTTAGGTCAGGCCGAGTGAGAGAAAGATACTGTAAGGATTCAACTGTACTACGGTAGAGAGATGGATCTTCCATTGGTTTACCTGTGAATACCGATAGAGCTGAGGAAGAAGCCATTGGAGAGGTGATCGGTTTTGCTTCATGCATATTAGTCTTCTTCAAAAGGTCGATGATATAGTGGCGCTGAGAAAGTAGCAAACCAGAATCTAGATTGAGTACTTCAACACCAAAGAAATAATGTAGATTGCCTAAGTCTTTAATAGCAAAATCTACACTAAGAAGCTGCAAAAGTTCAGTAATAGCAGCCTGATCTGAGGCTGTGATGATTATGTCATCAACATAGATAAGAAGCTACATGGTGATTGTCTTGGTGCAATAAAGAAAAAGAGAAGTATCAGCTTTAGAACCCACAAAGCCGAGCTGAAATAGCTTGTCACTAAGTCTTGAAAATCAGGCTCTTGGGGCCTGTTTGAGGCCGTAGATGGCCTTTTTAAGTCTACAAAGATGGTTAGGAAAACTAGGATGACAAAACTTGGTGGTTGCACCATATAAACATCTTCAGAAAGAAAACCATGGAGAAACGCATTCTGGATGTCAATTTGCTTCATGTGCCAGCCAGCGGAGTAGGCAAGAGATATAATCGTCCTGATTGTTGTAGGCTTGACAACTGGGCTGTAAGTCTCTCCATAATCCACCCCGGCCTGTTGGTGAAAACCTTTTGCTACAAGGCGAGCTTTGTGTCCTTCTATGGAACCATCAGCTTTTCTTTTGAGCTTAAACGCTCACTTGCATCCCACAATATGTTGAGAGGAGTGGGAAGGAACAAGGAGCCAAGTCTGATTTTGGAGAAGTGCATTGAACTGGGTTTGCATAGCATTGCGCCATTTTGGAATATGGACAGCATTGGAGTAGCATGTTGGTTCAAGAGTTGCTGAAGTAGGTGCTGCCACTAAAGCTTGAGGAACCTAATACCTAATTCTGCCATCTGTGAGTTGCCGTTGCTTGACAATGTTGTTTAGTGACCTGGTTCTCATAGGATGTACTTGAGCAGGAGGTGGATCTGCATAGGAACTGGAACAAGGCATGCTGGAAACTGCTGGAGAATGAGTTGAGGGACCAGTAGACGACCGGGAGTGAACAAGAGGAGAAGTCAATCTAGAAGGAGGATCTGGTGGAATTGTAGTGGAAGAAGAATGAGGAGGAAGGACATTAGGGTGAGATGATTGGGAAGACTCAAGACTAGTAGAGACAGTGGCAAAGGGGAACTGGTCTTCATGGAAGATGACATCTCTAGAGATGTACATTCGGCTGGATTCAAGATGGAGGCATATATAGCATTTGTGATGCTGGGTATACCCGAGAAAGACACGTTCCTTTGAACGAGGAGAAAATTTATGAGAATTATAAGGATGAAAATTTGGATAACAAGCACACTCGAAGATTTTTAGGAAGGTGTAGTCGGGTGTTGTGTGAAAAGTTTTTCAAAGGGGGATTGATTTTGTAACAAAGGAGTTGGCATGCGATTAATTTGGTAGCATGATGTAAGACAAGCTTCATCCCAAAATTTTTGGGGAAGATGACTGTCAATGAGTAATGTCAACGTGGTGTCAATGAGATGTCTGTGTTTACGTTCAACACATCCTTGTTGTTGATGCGTGTGAGGGCAAGAGAGGCGATGAGTAATACCAATGGATTGAAAGTATTTATGGACATTACGATACTCGCCACCCCAGTCAGATTGAACACTAATGATTTGTACTTATCAAAAAAATGATTTTATGATTAAGTAAACGTTCAACCATGACTTGAACATGAAGAAAAGTTTGCATGACATCAGACTTTGCTTGAATAGGGAAAAACCCATGTATATCTAGTGAAAACATCAATAAAAGATATATAATAACGATGTTCATTGACTGAAATAGTTGGGGATGGTCCCCATACATCAGAATGAATTAATTGTAAAGGTTGACAAACTTTAGAAATAGAAGGATAGAATGGCAATTGATGTCCCTTTGCTTGAGCACATGCTGAGCAAAAAGGAGATGCCTTATTGGAAATAACTGGAAGCTTAAATTGAGATAGGGCACATTGAACGGTGTGAAAAGCTGGATGACCTAAGCACTTGTGCCACGAGGCCGGAGTGGTGCTTTACCAACAAGAGCTTGATTTATTAACGACGAAGACGAACTAGATGAACATGGAAGCAGTTGATAGAGTTCATCTTTAAGGTGCCCGTGATGGAGGAGGATCCCGGTTTGATTGTCCTTGATAAAAAAAAAAAAAAAAGACTAAAAAGGTTAATTAGTGAATCTCTTAAGTAAGAAACAAATTTAAATTAATCTAATCTGTAGATCTTAATGTCTCCAAATGTCTGGAAAATGGGTGCCAACGGTGTCAATGGAGGTAAAGGCATTTCTACTAGTGGAGTTGGTTTGGCGGTTGTATTCTTAATTTTCTTTTCGTAGAAATGTACAAATATATTGAAGATTATCCTATATATAGGGTGGTAACCAACAGTTGACGGTATTTTTCTCTTGAAAACAGTGAAAATCCCAAAGCACTAGAAAATGGGGTTGGAATTTCCACTTATGATAACAAAATTTGGAGCATTTGTGGGATAAACCATGCTTTAGTATGTACTGTCCCATTGCTCTCTAAGCTGATTGATCTTTATATCATGCATACCTGATGGAGCTTTGTTTTCTTTACTTACTGTCACTGATTGTAACCAGTTGTGAATTTAATTTATTTTACAGTGCTCAAGATGAGCTTTATAGACGTTGTGGACTTATCTAGTGATGATGAATGCGGACATCTTAATGTGAAAGCTGTTAAGTTGGAGCCTGGTGTTGTTGGGGGCAGAATACAACAGAAAGAGAATAAGGTTCAACTAGTGAAGCGCCAAAAATATGAAACCCAATGTAGAAGGCAAGAATCTGAAGAGAATAGAAGCGCAAATGCTTTAAGTACCGGTAAAAGTAGCTCTAGAATATTGGATCAAGGGCAGTCTTCAGTGGATGATACAAGCCTTCCTTCCACATCACCTACGTGTTCTGCACCTCTTTGTAGGCAATTCTGGAAAGCTGGGAACTACGATGATGGGATTGGTTCTAAAGTCTCACTTCAAAGTAATCTCCTGTCAGATATAACATATTAATGTTTGCTGGACATGCATGTGGTGTTTTGCTGATTTTTGGTCTTTAAAATTGTATGCCATCTCATGATTGGGTCCTAATAAACTGTTAGTGGACCACTGAAATGCTGTGGTTGTAATGCAGCTCTATATGAATGTTCTGGTTTTAGATATTTCCTAGCTCGGGCTTTTCCATCGGATGATTGTGATAAACCCTCGTGCGCTGTGCACAGTAACATCTTCATCAGTGTTTATGAAAGCTTGATATATTGTTCTTTTACATTTTATGCTTTCTTTTTTGTAATACAGATGGCAAAAACTATCTACATGTCCATCCGTTGTTCCTTCATTCAAATGCCACTTCACATAAGTGGGCCTTTGGCGGTGTGTGCAGCTAATCAATTTTGTTTGTTTCAGTAATTGTGCTTATAACTATGATTGGTGGATTTATGGCACCTTGCATTACTGCCCTTTTTCTGGTTGCTTCCTGTTTGCAGCTGTAGCGGAACTGCTTGACAATGCAGTTGATGAGGTGAACTTTTTAACTTGAATTTGCGTACTTTACATTGTTGTTTTTGTTCCCTGTGGTGCTAGGGTGTGTAAGCCTTCTAGTGTTGCGATTTTTTTTTTAAAAGATAATAGTGTACTTGGATTTTCTTTTGGATGGTTTTTTGTTCATATTATGGTCAGACTTATAGGTTGAGATAATTACTTTCTTAGTCTTAAGCTTTTGCTCTCTTTTTAGTTCTTTTTAAAAAACAAAAAATAAAAGAGGCTGAGTAGATTATTTATTTCTGGTTTTTGTTAGGTACATCTTTGTGTGACATTAGAATTATTTTGCTGAGTATGTGACGCAGGACAAAAGGAGGACAACAGAAAATAAAGATATATAGCATGTTGAACAGAGTCTCACTGACCAACAATGAGTTGTAGTAGAGTCTTACTACTGAAAGGAAGAGGAATTACACCTCAAAAAGAGAAATCTCGTAGTTGATGCAACACGAAGAAGGACAACAGAAAATGAAGATAAATTCCATGTTGAAGAAAGTCTCACTAGTCAATAATGGGGTTTAGGTAGAGTCTCACCACCAAGGGAGAGATGAATCACACCTCAAAAAGAGAAATCTTATCTCTAAGAAAGCTCGGAAAAAGCTAGAATAATTCTCATTCATTCATTAAACTACAATGTGACTCTAACAACATAATCTGAATGCACAAGAATTCCCATTCCCCCATAGACTTCGTACAGCATCATACAATATCTTCCAGACTTCATATTTCTTAAAAAAACATCATCTGCATTGCTTGTTGATGATAATTCGAATTCTAGCAGACATGGAACTCCTTGATGAATGCAAATTCTCGTTGACACGGAACTGCTTGTGGTGGTTGAGCTAACACACTACTGGTGATGTAGGACACGACTCCGTCAATTTCTGCATCAGTATGCCTTGGACATCTATGTGAACAGCAGTAAAAAATAAAAATAAAAAATTAGGCAGTGGAAAATAAGAGTGAAGAAGGTTTATCTTTGATTTAGCAATGCTGCGGATGGGGCTGAAATATGGTGGTACTATCTAGGAGACATAAAAATCATCCTATCACACTACGCTAATGCCATGCATAATACCTATTTTGGTTACTTGTAGGGGTGTGGGGGAATGGAAGCCTCTAAGGTCATGAGCTTCTGCTTAAGCGTTTACTTGGCCAGTTTAAAATTTTATCTCTTTGATGTTTTGTATGAGATTTTATTATAAAAGTGAACACTGCTACATTAAAAGACAAGATATTTTCAGTTATGTTCATTTTTATCACATACAATGGTATTTGTTATGGCTGTTGCAGGATTGTGTATGCTCTAGATTTTAGTTGCCTGTGGTGTGATTTTGTTTTTGCTTTATGTCTCAAACTATGATATCCTTGTTATGCATTTGACTGTTCCTTCTTTTCTTAAATGGATAGATCCAAAATGGAGCTTCTTTTGTCCTTGTAGATAAAACCACAAATCCAAAGGATGGAAGTCCAGCACTGTTAATCCAAGGTATCATGTGTTTGAAATTTTTTTATCAATCAGAATATAATTGTTACTGTGATCTTGTAGTCCTCACCAGTAAATTCTGTACTGGAATATTTTTGCTAACTCTTCGGTATCTAAAATCTGTTTTCTTGTCATTAGATGATGGTGGTGGAATGGATCCTGTAGCAATGAGGCGTTGTATGAGTTTTGGGTTTTCAGACAAGAAATCTAAATCAGCCATTGGACAATGTATGAATAGTAGCAATCACTCTACAGTTTCTTGTGATTATCTTCTTTCATATTTATTGGTTTACTTGTAGCCTTCCAGATGGAAATGGCTTCAAGACTAGTACGATGAGACTTGGCGCAGATGTTATTGTCTTCAGCCGTCACCTGAGTAACAGGTTTCTATTCGAAAGTGACTCTTTTCAACATTATGCATTGAACTTTTTGTGTTTAGTGACTTCATGGTGACCCGGATATGAGCCATATTGCCTTACTTATAAACACACACACACGTGTGTATATATATATATATTTCAAAAAAAAAAGCGCAGAGGGGAGCATATGTATACTTTAAAATATAAACCAGCTTCTTAAGTTTGCCAGGGGATGGGTCTTTGTCTCTTATTTCCCATGAAACCTTTATCAATTTATAACCATATTTATAAGGGAATATTATGTGAATAAATAAAACAATTTTCCTGAAATATTTCTTCAGGTCTCTCTCTCTCACCATACTCTAGTTTTAATGAATTGAAACGCATTTAATTGATCAAAATATTATTAGAAACCTGTGGCCTGTATGGTTTAGATTTTTTTATTCCATCTTTTAAGTGATTAATGAGTTTATGGATACACTAAGGTGGAGTTCAAAATGGCAACTGTGTGCCAGAAAATCCAGGGATTTTTTTGCTTTGGTGCCATGTTAAATGTGAGATAAGATTAATCCTTTTCATTTTTTTTCCTTTTTTTTTCGTGGAAACAATGAAAGAAAGAATCAGAAGTCTCTCAAGCACACAAAACAGTGTACTCTTTTAACTCTAGATTATTCAGTAAATTTGACCTTCAAGAAAATATAATTCTTTTAGTCCCTTGGTGTCCATCTTATTTTTCACACATTCAATGATTCTATGACTTTCAGATCTCTTGCTTTTTTTGTTTGTTTATATTTCCATGTAATTCAAACTGTAAAATATCCATTTTTATACCCTTTTAAAAAATGATGAGTGAAATTATACATGCCAAAAGTCACAATATTTATATATGATATAGATTTTTTTTTTCTTTTTTCTTTTTAATGTTGCTGGTAGTTCGAAATTCTTGTCAGCTAATATCAGTGTATTCCATAATCAGGACATTGACTCAAAGCATTGGTCTCCTCTCTTATACATTTTTGACACGAACAGGCCATGACAGAATAGTAGTACCCATGGTGAGTTTCATTGCTCTATAATAAGATTTTAGTTGGGTCATTGTTTTACAACTACGGAGGGACACCCTGCCGAACCTCCCATTCCTTTAAACCTTTTCCTTTTGTGCCCTATATAAATGGGAGTATGAGCAATAGATGTGTTTATTTGATGTGTGGTTATGCAATGTGCCTTAGAATGCCATAAGTTTATTCAGGTAACACAATCTGCTGTACTTGATTTTCACAACGGAATGAGGTTATCTTTTAACATTTGATTGGCCTGGGGGAGTATCCTGTTGGATGCTAGTAAATATTAGATCTCAAAGTCTTAGTAGATGTCAATTATTGTCTGGTTTCTGGTTTTGTGGACTGTTATGGTGCAGCTTGTTCTAGTATCCTATCTATGCTGTGGTTTCTCTTACTTTGTAACCCACCTCTTACTTTGTAACCCGCCTTGTCGATTGCAGGTGGATTATGAATTTAATACATCTACTGGCACACTGGAAATATTACATGGCAAAGAACATTCTATGTCTAACCTTTCCATGCTGTTGCAGTGGTCTCCATTTTTGACAGAAGCAGAGCTTTTAAAGCAAGTAAGCTCATTCAGAGTTTTCTTCTGTTGCAACTTGATCTTTTCCACACTTCATCTGTATGCTGTCACTGATTGACAATATAAAATGTAAATATTTTAATAGGTTTATTTGGTAGATTACACTGGTTTTACTCAAGCCACCTATTGGATTCATAATGGTGAATTCTACTTTTTTTTTAGTAGTAACTTTTATCTTTAAGTTATTTGCACACCTAGTGAGTCTTGATCTCCCTCCACCCAATTCTTATTGGATGAAGTATGGTTTGACACTAAGCTCGCTGGCCATAATGGTGAATTTTACTAAAATATAATTTATGTCTAAGAAGATGGGGCTTGTTCTGTGAAGTTGTTTAATTACCAAATTTTCCCACTTGTCACATAATGTAGTTGAAAGCAATTGCATTGATGTTTCTTGTAGTTTTCCTAGCTTTTAGAGTCCTTGTCAAGCTTTATTTCACGTTTACCTCAATTGATGGCAGTTTGATGACATTGGGGCTCATGGAACAAAGGTTATTATCTACAATTTATGGTTCAATGATGATGGGGATGTGGAACTTGACTTTGTATCAGATCCTGAGGTTGATATTTCTTTTGCCTTTTTTGTTGGTACCCCACTTCCTTGGCATCTTTTCTGATGAGGGGGCATCCTTTGACTTGGTGCTTGCAGGATATTCGTGTTAGTGGGGAGACCAAGAAAATTGACACAGTCCCTGCTTGGAAGACAATGAATGAACAGCACATTGCCAACCAATTCCATTACTCTCTCCGTGTAAACCTATTACAAAAGTTATATACCTAAATCAAATGTACAAGAAATCAATTTTTGCTTAGTATAGTTTCCTCATGTTCCACAGGTGTACCTGTCCATCTTGTACTTGCGAGTACCTGAAACATTCAACATTATATTGCGAGGGCGAGTTGTTGAGCATCATAATATTGCCAATGATCTCAAATTTCCAGAATGCATCTTGTACAAACCTCATTGTGGTGGATGTGTGGAGGTTGTATTAAATTTTTGTCAGCTACTTTCTTATCTGCTTACTCTTCTTGGTCTTCATTTAAAATATTGAGTTTTGTGAATTTTATATGTTGAGATCATATCTCTTGTCAAGTGCCGACAATGTGCATGGTATCCTCATCAACTGCTTCTACCAATAGTCGAACAGAACTGGATGAGCCATTCCTTTCCCTGGCCTTGCTGTAGGTCTAAACAGTTTCTTAGTTGTTAAAATCCATATTTGCTTAAAAGGTCTATTTGTACTTGAAGGAAATCATTTTTTATATAACTCCTGGTAGATAGTTTGTTTATACTTTTTTTACTTTAGGCGAATGGGACACACACACCCCTGTGGAATTGACGTGTGACCTTTCTTTCCATCTCCCTTTTTTTTCTAATTTTAATTTGGTCAATGCATGCATTGACCTACATGTGACGCACTTTCATATTGGCTTTCGCTTTTTGGTGGTTGACATATGCAGTGGCTATCATTTACATTGCATCTCTATTGTGTGATTGTGCAGGGTCAAGTTATAACTTCAATTGGATTTCTTAAAGAAGCTCCACATGTGGGTTTTCACGGATTCAATGTCTACCATAAGAATCGTCTAATTCTGGTAGTAACCTTTTAAGAAAATGAGTTTCACTTTCCATTAGTGTCTCGCTTTGTTAATGCAATAGTGAAACTGTTATGATATTAAAATTCCCTACCACTCGGTTACATTCAGAAAAATGTAATAGACTATTTACATTATTGTTGTTATTATTATCGTTGTCGTTGTTGTCATCGTCATTATTATTATTATTATTATTGTTAGTTTGAATAAGATAGGCAAATGAAGCTTAGGCTGTAGTAACCCAGGGAAAAACGTTAGCCACATCTGCTCTATCACCCCAAAAAGACTAGTCAATTCGGAGCTTCCTTAAAATTCTTTATGAAGTCCAGTTCCATCTAGTAATAAAGCAATGTGGGACTTAGTACTAATGACTATCTTTATAAACTACCCACTTTATGTGGGCTACTCCTCATCTTCCCAATATGAGACATGAGTGTTACAAACTCTCCCCCCTTAAATCCTTGACGTTCTTGTCAGGGCCACGTCTTGTAGTGCTCCAATATCACATGGCGCAACGTTACTAGGTGGTTCTGATACTATTTGTAACGACCCAAGGAAAAGTGCTGGTCACATTTGCGCTATCATTCCAAAGGACTTGTAAATTTGGAGCTTCCTTAAAATCCTTTATAAATCCCAGTTCCACCTAGTAACTAAGCAATGCGGGACTTAACACTCATGACTATCTTTATAAACCACAAATTCTATGTAGGTTACCTCTCACTTTCCAATATGGAACAAGGGTGTTGCACAGACACTCATTCAGGATCAAACCTTTGACTTCACCCTATGTCCCTGTTGAGAGGAGTTGCTATTCAGTGGAAAGACATTGGTTGTTGTTGTTGTTGTTGTTGTGATCATGGTTACGCTCTACTGATTATTGTCGTAATTAGACAGTGAGAATGTTCAACTTTCTGTCCTCCTCCCAATATCCAAGTGTGTGGCTGTTTCATACTTTTGTCGGGTGAATGTTCAACTTTCTGTCCTCCCAAAAAAATCCTTTACCATGCCATATTTTCCAGTTGTAATGGTGCACTTAAATCTTTTCCTTTTTCTCTTTTCTTGCAGCCATTTTGGCAGGTTGTGAGCTATCAAGACAGTCGGGGTAGAGGGGTTGTTGGTAAAGGCTGCAAGAGCCCTCTTTATATCAAATTTTTTCTGTTTGGAGGTTTATTATGTTTAAGATTGGAGTTTTGAGGTGTCTAATGATCAATAATGTTATTTTAGGTGTATTGGAAGCAAATTTCATTGAACCGACTCATAACAAGCAAGATTTTGAGAGAACTTCCCTTTTCCAGAAGCTTGAAGCACGATTGAAGGACATGACATGGGAATACTGGTAAACTATTTCTAACATTTTTAAAAAATACTTCTTCCGTACCATGTTGCTGGTCCTCTATTTTATTTGAATATCTTAAAATATTGTTCACTTTAAAAGGTAGATGGACATAATTTTAAGACTTTCCTCACTTATCTTTTCCTTTATTTGAAAAAATAATACAATTTTTTCATTTCTTTATCTGAGTTTAGGTTAAGCAGGATAGTTTTAAAAATGTATACCTTTTAGTTGAATGACAATGTATTAAAAAATTATAGAAAGTGATTCCTTGGACTTGCAAATCGCATCTATTGTCAGAGATATCCCCCACCACCTCAGCAAAATTTCATCTTGGACTGTCTTGAATCCACCGTAGTATCAACTCCTCTGTGCACAATCTTGCCAAATGGGTTGCTTCCAAGCTTTTATGCGGATTTTTTTTTAAAAAATAATAATAAAAAAAAAAATTGTACTATATGATCACCACAAAATATAGAAGTACCAGAGCACAATAAACATGAATACACGTTAACTCATGAAACCACAAACTCACATTTTAAAAGTAACATGGTACTATAACTTCATGAATCATAACACCATTTTATTTGACACAAGTGTCATAAAATATATAACTTTAATATGACACATGCCATATCATTTTTCTCTACAATATAGGAGCCACAAATCCAACTACTGCATGTCTTACACAGGAGAATCCAACAATAATACTAAAAGCTTAAGTCTCCGAGCCTTCTACTTCTTTTCCTTTGTTGTACCACATGGACTCTTGGTCCTTCCTTGAACATTCCATTTCCTTGAGCACTTTCTTTTCTTTGCCGTGTACACTGCACTTTTTGTAAATACAAATTATATTTGCAAGTGGAATGGGTTAGTCCTCGGCTTAGAAAGGTTATACAGTGTGCTTGTGAGCCTATCTGTGTACCTTTAAAAATAAGCTTGCTTTTAGAATAATATCCTTTAATTAACAACTCTTGATCATGTAAAAGAATGTGAGTACCTTTTTAAAAAGCTCCTCATTGCCCAAAAGGTCGTTCTTTCAATAAAATAGCCCTCAAAGGAGCTTTAGTCCGCCAAATATTCTTCCAAGGGAAAAGAAAGCCGTCACTGTAACCCAAGATACTGTAGAAGGTCCAACATCGAAACACCCTCTTTTAGAGGGGGCCTGCCAAAGTTTATCTACACCTTCCCATCTCACTCTAACTGAATCCAACAAACTGTAGAACAAGTCGAAGACAATTACCTCTTAGTCATGAGCCACTCTAGCAAAGCTTACGTTCCACTACTTGGAGCCACCAGAAATCCCCAAATGAGTCGCTACAGATGCATCATTCGCGCAAGCAATACCACATAAAACTGGCAAGCCTTTAGGACCTTGTCTCCACACGAAAGATCATGCCAGAGATTGGCCTTGGAGCCATCTCCCTCATCAAATCTTGTATGAGTTGAAAACTTCTCCAAACCCTTCCTAATATTCTTCCACAACCCCACTCCATGCACCCCAAGAGGCTCATTAGAACACTATCCACCCCACAAATTACCAAATTTGGAGTCCACCTCAATTTTCCATCAAGCCTTTTTCTCATGCCCATAATACCCATTTCTCTAAGAGAGCACGATTGAACATCAACAAGTTTTGAACCCCCAAACCTCCCTCAATGATCAGAAAGCAAACCTTGGACCAACTTACCAGATGAAATTTGAATTCTTCGGCTAGCCCACCCCATAAGAAATCTCGTTGGATCATCTCAACACGGTTTGCAACATCCACAGGGAGAGGGAAAAGGGACATGAAGTATGTAGGCAAGTTGGAAAGTGTGCTCTTAATAAGGGTAACCCTACCACATTTAGACAAATACATCATTTTCAACTTGACAAGGGACATTGATGTAAGATACGTTATGGAATAAACACATGTATATGTGATATAAGATATTTATTTGTTATATATGAACTAGAGATATATCTAATTAATATCTAATACTGTGAATTTAGATAAGGATTCTAATAGAAGCCCTTCCCTTTGGTTTGTAATTGTGAATTGAATATTAATTAAATGAATAAAGTAAAAATTGAATTAATAAAGAGAGATACATCAATCCCTTTAACAAAAAAGCCAGTCAACAGACTCCCACTCACTGTTGCAGAAATCATCCTACCCAAAGCCATCATCACAATGACAAACAATAAAGGAGAGGGTCCCTTTGTCTCAAGCCAGGGGAACTACTAAAAAAGCCCGATGGGAGTGCCATTCGCCAAAACCAAAAAACGCATCGAGGAGATACAATGAGCTATCCATGAACACCATTTCCCCCCTTTAACCACTCATCCTCAGCTTGTACAACAGGAAATCCCAATTAACATGATCATAGGCTTTTCTAAGCCCATCTTGTAGAGTACACTTAGACTCCCCAAATTTAATTACACTATCAAGGCATCCAAAGGCAATAAGAACATGATCTAGTATCTACTTTCCTCACTTGAATGCATTTTGCGACTTAGAAAATCTTCTCCAACACAATCTTAAGCCTGTTAGTAAGAATCTTAGCAATAATTTTGTAAATACTATTCACTAGGCTAGTCGGGCAGAATTCCTTTGGGTCAACAACCCCCGAAATCTTTGGAATGAGGGCGATGAATGTGGCATTAAGGCTCCTTCCAAACTTACTTTTGGCATGGAAATCACGAATCATGAAAGACCATAATGTCCTCTTAAAAGACACATCCCAACAAGCTTGGAAGAAAGCCATAGAGTATTTGTCAGGTCCCGGTGCCTTTGACTACCTCCAACACCTCCCCTTCCTCTTATAAAACCGAACAATGTGCTCATTGATCTCGTGTCGTTTGGTAGAGAAAGTGCCATCAATCAACAAAGAGTCAATGGAGTTTTTTCTTTTGTTAGAGTTGTCCGTTTTTTCAAGAAACTTTGTTAACTTTAAATCATCCAAGCAATGGTTAACTTTAGACCATACCCGACTTCCTTTAAACCTTTTAGATCATCCCATGAATGGTTAAGTTTAGACCATTCCATGGGTGATTAACTTTAGATCGTCTGTGAACTTTGTGCAACGATATTGATGCATAGAAAGTACATTATTGCAAGCAAAAACTACATATCAATTTTTACTTGCATAACACTAATGACAATATGTAATGGCGCAAGAAAAAGCGATAGTCACATCTGCACTATCACCCCAAAAATACTAGTTAATTTGGAACTTCCCTAAAATTTCTTATAAAGCCCAATTTCACCTAGTAACTAGGTAATGTGAGACTTAGTACTATGATTATCTTTATAAATCTCCCACTCTATATTGACTACTTCTTATCTTCCCAATGCGGGACATTGGTGTTACAAACTCTCCCTCTTAAACCTATGACGTCCTCATTATGGTCACATCATGCGGTGCTCCAGTACCCAATGGCCTGGCGTTACTAGGTGGCTCTGATACCATTTGTAATGGACCAGGAAAAAGCGCTAGCCACATCTGCGTTATCACCTTAAAATGATTAGTCAATTTGGAGCTTCTTTAGAATCCCTAATGAAGCTCAGTTTCATCTAGTAACTAGGTAATGTAGGATTTAACATTCATGACTATTTTTTTAAACCACCCACTCTATGTAGGCTACTCATCTTCTTCCTAATCTGGGACGAAGATGTTACACAATAACTACGAAATTTCTCTTTATACTTTTCATGAGATAGGAACTTTACTGTTTACTTTTCCCTTTAGCCTTTTTCGTACTATTTTCCCTTGTATGAGGTAGGGTTGGCATGTCCTAGGACATTTAGCCACAGGATGGGCTAACTATTTAGGAAAAACCTTTCTTGATCAACCATGGATGGTTAACTTTAGACCAATCCAAAGGTGGCACACTCAAAAGGCACCTACTGATAGCCCACTTGGTCCAGCTGCAACTTGTAAAAATATTATACTTTATCTTTCACAAAAATTGCTTTAACTTTTCCTTTCATAAAAGGAATACATAAAGAAACTCTGATTGTAAAATGTTCAGAGACAAATTCTGCTTTCGAAAAATGACCTTTACTTTTTACATATTCACATAAAACTTACTTTATCATTTCTATAAAATAAACTTCTAAGATTCATAACAAACCTTTGTAAAAACAACTTACCTTCGATTTTGTAAAAATAGAGCTCACCGCACACAAAGTAAAATCATTACTTTATTTAAGCAAATATCTTTACAAAAAATACTATAATAGATTTAAACTGGCTTTTTGAGAAAATATCTCTTTACTCAGTTACATACTTACCTAGCATAACACATCTTTGCAGTTGACTCCGAAAATCCAATACATAGTTCCCCTACAACGAAGATAAAGAATTTCTTAATAAAATTCAACTATGATTTAATTTTAATTATTAAAGACCAAAGTCCTGGGTTCTATTAAAGGAACTCAAGTCAATGACTCAAATCCTTTATCTTAAAAATGATGTCCTTTACTTACCTCGGTCTTTATAAATTCAATTTTTTTTTTTTTTTGGCAACTAACCCTTTTTTATTTATGGTCGAGTTTTGCATTCTTAAGCTCAATTTATCCTTTATTTAGATATGCTTATTTGTCCCATAACAATAATTGTCATGTCCAAATCATCCTTGTATTGTAATGGTAAAATTGTCCTTTGTCCTTTATCTAATTAGCACTGGTCCAGATCCAGGTAAAATGTCCTATGTCCAGGTCCAGGGTAAAATCGATATTTATCAAGGTCCAGGTAAAATTGTCCAGTCCAGGTCCAGGTAAAAAATGTCCAATATCCAAGTAAAAATATCCTTTGTCCAACTAGCACCAGTCTAGATGAAGTTATGAGGGTCCTAGTTAATGTTTTCCGTACGAACTCGCTCTTAGTTTTTTGTCAACATTCTCCTCAATGTGTTTGTTCTCATAAGCAGCAAAAATCTATTTATTTTAAAATAAAAAATAAAAATAAAAAATAAAAAATAAAAAATCAGTACACTAGCTTAGCTGGAAATCATTATGGTTCTAGCTTAAAAAATATTCACTTCTATCTTAATCATCATAATTGGCCGCGAAACTAACTCTAAATCTTAATATTAATGTAACAAATAATTGATTTCAATATGAACATAAAACAGCTAATTCAAATGGTAAATTTCTCTCCTTTGCTTTTTTTATTTTTATTTTTTGATAAGTAAGAAAAGTTTTATTAAAAAGCGTAAGGCGCTCCTAAGTACACCAGTAGTATACACAGAAGCAACCAAAAGCTAGCCAAAAGAAGAGCCCAAACAAACCCAAAAAAAAAAACCCAAAGGAGCCCAAACAAACCCTACAAACTGAACAACCCAAGACCACAAAACCCACCAAAGAGAACACAACCCTACATCATGGGATCCTTTCCTTTTCGACCTCTTGAGGGAGCGCTCACATCTCCATAGTTAACGGAGCTTTTTGCGAGCTACCAATTGATCTAGATAAAAATCCTCTATAATAGCATCAAGAATAGTGAACGACTCCACCTCAAGACCATCATCCATCTCCCAATCCGAAGGCACCCCATCCTAAAACTCTTAATCTTGCTCCCACACCATGACCTCCCTAGAAGGACTGAAACCAATAGGCCACTGTTGAGACTGGGTAATGCCGTTGTCCCTCACAACACCAACTTCCTTGTCCTCCGAAGTCGAAGACAAGGCCAACTCAGAGGGCAAGGAGAGAGAGGTAGAAGGGGCTAACACAGCCGGCCTCAGGTTGAGAAATCCTTTCCGAAGGAAGCCTGTTTTCCCATTGCTCGCTTCCTTCTTCTCATTGCTCGTCGTACCTGCAGAAGACTTCAAAGGGGGCACTGTAGAATCTTCTTTAGAATTAGGCTTTGCAACTTAAGCCTTATTACATAAGCTGCCAGACTTCTTCAAACCTTCTATGCAATTTGCAAGTAGCCTATCGTTCCACTTCACTTGACCTTCCCTGAGATCCCTAGCCTTCTGGTAGTAACGCTGGAAGGACTTAGAAGGCTGCAACACAGGGGGAGAAGAGCGAATATTCTCACCCATCTCGGCCGCCCCTGTGAGAGGAGGGATGAACCCAGAGCTGCAAGGCACGGTGGCAGCATCAAGTCCATGTCCACCGAAAAAACCAGACCCAACAAGGAGAATCGCCTGAACCCAAAGCTGCAAGGCACGAGAGCAGCATCAAGTCCATGTCCACCAAAAAAACCAAACCCAACAAGGGGAATCACCTGAAACATCTGTGTAACGAGCGAATGAGGGAAGGAGAAAGGAAGGGACAGCTCGATAGGCCTTCTGAGATAAAGCGGCAGGATTGGAGCAACTAGGCAGAGGGGCCGGAACAGGAGACAAGCCCAGAACCAACCCAGAAACTGACAGCAATGAGAGCTCCGGCTGAGAAGACCGCCCAAGATCGGCCGTCAACGCGCCGTTTTGTCCCTAACGGCCTGGAACCTGCAAACTACTAGACCCACTCCCTGAAGAAAAGAAGCCTAGAACCAACCCAGATGCTGTAGACGACAAGCACTCCGGCTGAGAAGATCGCCCAAGATTGGCCGTCGACACCGAACCTGCATCCTCAGAGGCAACCGACTGAAAATGGATTCTGAGTTTGGGTCTTAGAATGGGATTCACCAAAAGCCGACCCAGACGGAACCCCTTGCACTTAGGGCCCAAACTGAACCCACCAATACGGCCTAGAAGCTTCTGAATAACCCGGCCCAAAGCCCAGTTAGAGCTGACAAGCTTGCGGATCAACCCAAACAAATTCAAACGAGAAGACGACACGCCTCGTGCAGAGTGAGAAACGTGGGTCTTCTTCTTACCCAGTAGACGAAGAATCAATCCCTTATCCAATGGATCAAACGGCGTGCCACGTGAAAAGGATTTCACCGGCCACCCGTGCGGTTGTTCCTCCAGGTCAAAGCAATTCACTGGCCTTTTTCCATCATCGACCACCCTAGAGCACGACCCCAGAAGCAAATCCAACTCACGCAGCTCATCAACCGAATGTTTGCTTCCCTACATGCTTGACGTGAGATGTAGCTACCCCCTGAACTACAGCTGCATAGGAAGGAGACCCACCCTGCCGACTGGATGATCCACCCAGCCGATTCGAAGTGTACGACTCAAAACCCATCAACTGATCCTTAGAGTCAAGAAAAGATGTCATCTTCCGTAGCTCACACGCAACCTGAGCCCAGCCTCAACCAAATTGCCCCTTTCCGACCACCCTCAGTGAAAACCATCACCTCTAGGTAGCGGCCAGACTTGTTCTCTCCCCCTCGAACCATCAAAACCTTAACATCCTCCTGGAAGTACTTGACAAAGTCCTTCACTAAAACCTTCAAAGCCTCTTCGACGATAGCCAGCAACCAAACAGAACTTTGACAACCCAAAAAAATGATCCCGCAGAACCCCTTTCTCCTCTCCTTCAAGCATAAATCCGACACTTTAGACTTCGCCAAAAAGGAGAAGCTTTTGGCTATCTTCACCCAAAAGACAACACTCTCCTTCACTCACAGAGTCAAACTTGCTACCCCAACACCCAAACAACCAAATCTAGTTCAGCTCACTTTTCTTCACGCACCAGCAGCTCACCTTGTTTTAGCTCGGCTCCCTGTTTTTTCTGTCACACAGTACTCTCACACCTCCCCCCTTTCACTCTCACTCTCACTCTCACTGTCACTTGGACTGCACTACTCCATCTCATCTCATCACAACACAACACGCATTCGTCCAACTATCAAAACTTAAAAATCATCCCTTCTCTTTCGGTCAAATACAAGAAATTCTAGCCACCAAAAATCCTAAACCTCCAACAACAAACTAAAAAATACCTAACCCACAATAATTCCCAAGAATCCGTTTTTATTAAACTAACCCAAAACCAACAACTTAAATCAACCGATTTTTACTGCTTAATGCAAAAATCTAGCTTCAGATTGAGTGGGTATTCCCAAGAATTTTAAGAAAAGCCAAAAAATCAATTCATACTTGACCCTTTCCAAAAGTCATCCCAATATACCCTTTTTGCACTTTGATTGTTGCACAAGAGGAAAAACTTTTGTTTTTGCTAAGGGGGGAGAGGGGTTCGGTTTAGGTGGAGGGTCTACAATTATTTGTCTCAATTTGAGAGAATTCGAGCAGGTAATTGTGAGAAACCACTTATGGGACCCAAAGTATCTAAAATCAAGAATTTTTTTTTTGATAAGTAATAAACTGACTTTATTAAAAGCGTCAGGCGCCCCTTAGTACACCGGCAGTATACAAGAGAAAACGCAAAGCTGGAAATCGAAAAAAAAACAGCCCAAAAAAAGAAAGAAAGAAGCCCACCAAACAAACCTACGAGAACCTAAACCTACAAGAACAAAGAACCCCAACCCAACCCTCAAGGAACACACAAGAAACCCACCCAAAAACCCACAGGAACCAACACCCTAAAACACAATACCCGTAGCCCACAAACAACCCACAAACTACAGAACCTGAGCCTTTCCTCTTCTACTCCTAGAAGGCACACTCACACCGTCGTAGTTTATGGAGCTCTTCAGATTCTGCAGTTCTCTCCTTCCTTTGATCTTATACCGCTTCCCCATACTACCCCGATGAAAATCTTCCTCAATGGCATCCAACAAAGCCAGGGCCGAATCTTCATCCTTAGCACCATCCGACTCCCACTCCAAAAATAAGTCGGGAGGAATAACGCCCAATGGTTGAGGAAAGTCACCTTCCTCTCCTTTATCCCACAAAACAATCTCCCCAGATGGGCTAAACCCTACCGTCCACTCCTGAGATTGGATCAACCCATTTGAGTTGGGAGTCTCACCCTTGTCAATGGTCATCAATTTGCAGCCGCTCAAGGGGGATGGAACTCTCGGGAAAAGGAACCCGCACCGTAGCCCCACTCCCCCACTTGGCATCAGCAGGTTCTGAACCACAGACCCGTCCAAAGCCTGAGAAGAAGTACCCAAACACTGCGTCATTGGCGAACTCAAAGCTGTCACTGCCTCATCAATCAGGGAAATATCCAACTTACTCGCTTTGGCCTTCGATTTCCGTTGATACCTCATGACTGATTTTGTTTCGGACGGGTAAATGGGAGCCCCACTGTCCACCATCATCGGAAGAGACAAACGAATCCTCTCTCCCAACGCATCCGCCCCCAAAGAGGGAAACTCAAATCCTTTAGAGTCCAAATCCAGCCCCCCAAGCAGAAACGGGGTTAAGTCACAAACAGACACTTCCGATCACAGGTTGGGCTTCAACGCACACACTGAGGCAAAAGGATCTTCAACCACCGCCGTGCACAAGCTAGGACTTGTGCTGGAGAACTCGCCAGTATCCGACAACCCTCCACCCATGCCAGTAGTCGTCTACACCTCCGACCTAGACCCATCTTGCCGGGCCAAAACAGGTTGAGCGGAGAAAGTCGGATTCTCCACCGGAGAAGAACCCCTCATCCACGACGAGCCTGACTTGAACACCGGAAGAGTAGAAGTTGACCCGTCCAAGGCTTCCGGCGCCGAAAAGCCCAAACCCGACATTCCGGAGTCCAACCTCGCTTCGTCGAGACCACAAACCTAATTCGGGAAAAACCTCTTAGCCTTCTTGGGGTTGGCTTAAAGCCCAACTTCCTAGAACCATCCCTACAGCGTGGCCTTCTAAGCACAGCTGAAGAGATCCTGCACCGGCCCAGTTTCAGCCCAACAGAAGAAATCTTGCTCCAGCCCACGTTAGACCCACTCACCCAATCCAGCCAAACTCCAACCTATTCGAGGATCTTTCTGCAGACTGAGATGTCGCAGTCCCATGTACTGCACTCTCTGCCTTTTCGAACATTGGAGCCATCACCACTGTGGTCTTTACCCACCGGATCCAAAAGGCTTTTCTCCTAGGCGGATCAGTCCACCGCCTGTCGAACAATCGCGCAAGACCGCTCCTTTATCGGGAACTACTCCTCCTCACACCAGGCCACCTCCTCCTGCGAGACTAGATTCCGGCCACCAAAAGCAGGGATGGTTGGCGTCGAGCGAACCGCCTCCGCGAAAGACAGTGGTCCCGCTGCCTTTCCCAAACAAACCCCCACCTTTTTCCCCCTTAACTTCTCCTCAGGCGAGGAAACACCGAACCCGCACCCTACCGAAGAACTAAAAAATTTTAAAGCCTTATGCAACTCACTAATAAACTTGAGCCAACCCCATCCACCCCGCCCCTCAGGAATACGAAGAAACCATCTCTGAACGCCCACCCCATAGAACGCTGCCTCCACAAACCAGCCATTAGTGTTACCTCCAATACGAACTATCGTCACCTTCGCCCCCTCCCTGAAAGATTTGACAAAATCAGACAGACCATGACCACCCATCAGCACCTCCATAGTCGAAACCAGCCATTTGATGCACTAGTTGCTAAGGAGTACCGCACTGGAATAAAATTTTCGCTTTTCTTCCACCCTTAGCACTGACGCCCCTTCAATAACCGAGAAGACAAACGCTTTTGCCTCGACCAGAAATCGTCTATCCATCCCTCAAAGCCCTAGCGTAACGCGCCTCCACGCGCCACCACTAGGGAATGAGCAGTGTTCTAAGCCGAGAGAGAAGAGAGTTCCTTGGGAATTTGACCTAAAATCAAGAATTTAAAGATAGGTAAAGCTTTAACCTTGATTACCTTCAATTTTCCAATGAGCTGACCAGAGAAGATGGCCGCCAGAAAGTTTCGGTAGCTAGAAGCGATGACCAGCCATGTGAGCGGAATTTTCGGTCAAGGGAGTATAGAGAAACGCAATGAGCTTGGATGTGTGAGAGAGAGAGAGAGAGAGAGAGAGAGAGAGAGAGAGAGAGAGAGAGAGAGAGAGAGAGTTTCTGCACTTTGATCGTTGCACAGGAGGAAAATTTTTTGTTTTTGCTAGGGGGGGAGAGGGGTTCAGTTTGGGTGGAGGGTCTACAATTATGTCCCAATTTGAGAGTATTTGGGCAGGTAATTGTGAGAGACCACTTATGAGACCAACCTAATCGGATAAGTGGTTAGACAGTCCAATTTTTATTTGGTTAGATGGGTCTCATAAGTGGTCTTTCATAATCACTTGCCTAAATTCTCTTAAATTTAGGTAAATAATTGTAGACGATCCTGATCCGGGAGAAAGGTTGTGATGAAAAAAAATCAAGCACCCTTCCCCCCCCCTTTTTATTGGTTAGGTGGCCTTTTAATTTAGAGATATGATATGTTTACAACTCTTGTACAAATCCAACAACTTTTTTTAAAAATCAACCGTTGAATATGTAGGACCCACATGTAGGAAAATAGATCCAATGGTTAGTTTGAAAAAAAAAATTTGTTAGAGTTATACATAAGTTGTGTCAAGAGTTGTACAACAATCATTTCTGTTTAATTTAACATGTGTTGTTTAGGTTTGCGCCCCTCTATGCTTTTAATGAATTGATTTGAAATTACTTGTCAAAAAAAAAAAGGTGTTGTTACCTTTGGTGACAACACATGCCATGTTCCCTTTTTTCTTTTTTAGTTAAATCCATCATGTTGTTATTTAAAATATTCCTATACTGTCCCTCTTGGAAATTTAAATCCACCAATCAACCCATTCAAAATTAGTCCATTCCCTAACCTCAAAATCAAACCATTTATTTTATTCAAGCTTGACCCCTAAATTAATCAAATCTCTTATTGCTCCTGTATTTTTTTTTTTCCTTAAACTTTTGTAACACTTCTTAAAATCTTCCTCATGGAAATTAAAGCCTATTCAAAATCCTTGATCAATTATTCCAATAGACCCTTACTGTTAGTGATAAGGTTAACTCCAACTCAAAGTTTCAAGACTTATCAACTGAAGATAAACGCCCAAGGGTTCACGGCAGCTCAACTAATGATATAGATAGAATTTGTAAAACTAATCCTCAAGACTTACACTTGAACTCAATCACTTGAGATAAGTCTAATACACTTGAGATAAGTCCTATTGAAGTCGACTATCTTCTTTTAGCTAGATAAGTCTAAACTGTAGTCTATTATCACCGTCTATCTTCTGCTACATGATACAGAAGTTGTATTTCATTTTGTCTGTAACTCTTCTCCTATATATACGAACAAGCCTATGCTCTATTTTACAAAGGCAAACAACCTGCAATTTATATCTTCTATATGGTATCAAAGCAAACACTGACTAACGTCAATATCTCTTCCGCTTCTCCCACTCAAATGGTTACCTTCAATCATTTCAACCCTTTAAAGGTTACATCCGGCAACTACAACCATTGGATTCCTCAAATTGTTCCCCATCTCAAGGTTGGAAATTTGTTCGGATATGTGGATGGTACTCACTATTCTCCACCTCCGACGCTGGTTACTACTTTGGATGGAGTTGTTTTAGTTAGCCCCAATCCTTATTTCCTTCACTGGCAGATGCAGGACCAGTTGATCCTCGGCGCTATTAATTCCTCCCTCTCGGAGAAGATGCTATCCCATGTCACTCGCTATACCACCTCCAGAGAAGCATGGCTGACTCTAGAAACTTTATTTGCTTCCCAGTCACGGGCACGAACGATGAACGTTCATTTTCAATTGGCTACCCTCAAGAAGGGCAACTCCTTTATCACGAAGTATTATCAAAAATTTCAGCAACTTGCTGATGCGCTGGCTGCAGTGAACAAACCACTCAACCACTTTGAAGTGGTTTCTTTTCTCCTCGCTGGTCTCGGGTCTGAATATGATCTGTTTGTGACATTTGTTCAAACACGAGTTGAACCTTTGCCCATTGAGGAACTTTATGGCCACTTACTAACGCATGAATTGAGCTTGGACTACCATAATACTGCCATTGATCTTTCTGTTTTAGGTGTTGACGTTGCATCTCGAGGACCATCCTCCTTTAGGAGCTACCGTGGAGGCCGTGGCCACTCACACGGCTCCTCTGGTCGTGGCTCCCCTCCTCGCCAATCACCCCGTTTCAACCGCAGCAAGGGACGTGGTTTTCCCTCCACTGGCCGTGGCTCATCCAGCAATCGACTACCGTGCCAGATATGCAACAAAATCGGTCATCTAGCCATTAACTGCTACTCAAGGTTTGATAACACCTATTCAAGTGACACCTCTTCTCAGATGCAGGCCTATCTCTCTACTCCAGCAATCACTTCCGATTCCAACTAGTACCCTGACTTTGGTGCTACCCCTTACCTAACCTCGGACTTGGCAAACCTCAACATATCTGCTGTAGATTACACAGGAATCGATCGTATCCAAATCGGCAACGGTAAGGGGCTGCCTATTCACCATATCGGCAAAGGCCGTCTCTTTTCCCCTCCTCTCCATTTTGATCTTCATGATATTCTGCATGTCCCTATGATAACCAAGAATTTATTATCTGTCCACAAATTTGCAAAAGATACTAATACTTTCTTTGAGTTTCATCCACACTATTTTTCCTTGAAGGTTCATCGATCGGGGAAGGTGTTGCTTCACTGCCCGAATAACCATGGTCTCTACCAGTTTCCACTGACCTCCAATAAATCATGCCCCTCTGCTCTAGTTGGTGAGCGTGTCTCTATCCCTCAATGGCACTTTCAGCTAGGCCATCCAGCTTTTAAGCTAGTTCGCCAAGTTCAGTCTTCCTTTAATCTACCAATAGTTTCCACAAAGCACTTTGAGCTGTGTCACGCCTGCTTAAGCTCCAAAAGCAAGCAACTATCCTTCTCCTTGTCATAGTCTCACACCGAGTGTCCTTTAGAACTCATTTATACAGATGTATGGGGTCCATCTCCAATTTTTCCACAAATGGTTCTAAGTACTATGTTTCATTTCTAGATGCTTTTAGTTGTTACACGTGGTTATATCTACTTTCTTGTAAAGTTGATGTCACTAATGTTTTTATAAAATTTCAAGTTTATGTTGAACGGTTCTTTGATTCCAGAATTAAATCTGTTCAGTCTGATTGGGGAGGCGAATATCATCCCTCTTAACAAATTATTGCAATCCCTCGGCATCTCTCATCTCATATATTGCCCTCACATGCACCAACAAAATGGTGCGATTGAGCGCAAGCATTGCCATATTTTCGAAGCTGGTCTTGCCATCCTATCCCATGCAAGCGTACCTTTTCAGTATTGGGATGATGCCTTCTCCACAACATGCTACTTAATAAATCGCATGCCCACTCCGTTACTAAAAAATCATCCACCCTTTGAAATCCTTTCCAAATGCAAACTCGACTACAAATTTTTACGTACGTTTGGATGCGCATGTTGGCCTAATCTACGCCCTTACAACTCAAACAAGCTTTAGCCCCGTTCCTTACAATGTATATTTTTGGGGTACAACCCTAACCATAAAGGGTACAAATGCTTAAATCTCTCCACCAAACGTCTCTACATCTCAAGGGATGTAGTCTTTGATGAGGGTGTTTTTCCCCTCACTCTTATGTCTAACAAAACCTTGGATCAACCTCATATCCCTTTGCAGGTACACGGCATTTCTCCCACTTTGGTTGCTCGGCCTCCAGCAACACTACAACCGATCATGGTCCCTTCAACTTATCAATTTGCATCCGGCTCTCAGTTTCCATGTCCCCAACCTGAAATTAACACCGACATATAGGTATCACCTCCAATCCCATCTACAGTAAATTTATCACCTTCCCCTTCTCAAGCATCAAGTCCTAGTCCTTGCCCAATCCCGCAACCTCCTGTTTCTACTCATCCAATGGTAACTCATGCCAAGAATAATATTACCAAACTAAGACAACTCACTGATGGCACAGTCCGTTTCCCCATTCCCCATGCTCTTCTTGCTGAATCTACTACACAAGAATTGGAACCTACTTGTTACACTTCAGCCATGAACGATCCACATTAGAGGCGTGCCATGAATGTGGAATTTGATGCACTTTTACAAAATCAGACCTAGACCTTTGTTCCTCCATCATTCGCATAGAATGTTATTGGCTGCAAGTGGGTATTTCAGTTGAAGAGGAATGCTGATGGGTCTCTTGACCGTCACAAGGCACGTCTCGTAGCTAAGGGATTTCATCAACAGCCGGGTATTGATTATGGTGAGACCTACAGCTCGGTTATCAAACCTACAACGGTACGCTTAATTCTCTCACTTGCGATTTCTAATGGCTGGCCTATCCATCAAATCAACATCCAAAATGCATTCCTCCATGGGAACCTATCTAAGGACGTTTACATGGCCCAACCACCCGGGTTTGCTCATCCTCAATACCCATCTCATACTTGTAAACTGAAAAAGGCTTTGTACAGTTTGAAATGGGCACTCAGGGCTTGGTATTCCAAATTAAGCAATACCTTGATCCAATTTGGTTTTATTATCTCTCGGTCTGATAGCTCATTCTTTATTCTTCAAGTGGCTAGCTATACCACGCTAGTACTAATCTACGTTGATGGTATACTTACTACATGCTCTAATCATACTGCTATTCTTAATCTTCTTGTTGCTCTTCACTGTGACTTTGCAGTGAAAGACTTAGGCTCCTTTAATTTCTTTTTGGGAATAGAGGTCCTGCCATACTCTCGTGGAGTTATACTATCTCAACAAAGATATGTCTTGGACATTCTCAAAGGTAACAAGATGCTTGAAGCAAAGCTAGTAAACTCGCCTATGGCATTCTCCACTCATCTCTCCACCTTTGAAGGGGACTTATTTGATGATCCCACCTTATACAAAAGCACAGTTGGAGCCCTTTAATACTTATGCATCACTCGGCCGGACATCTCCTATTGTGTTAACAAACTCTCATATCCACTGGCAATCTGTAAAAAGGCTTATGCGCTATCTCAAGCAAACAATTCAGCATGGTCTTTGTTTTCAAAAATCCACTATCAATTGCATTCAAGCCTTCTCCGATGATGATTGGGCTGGAAGTCATGACGATCGTCGCTCCACAGGTGGCTACTGCATTTTTCTTAGTGATAACCTTATCTTTTGGAGTTGCAGGAAACAACAAACGGTTGCCAGGTCAAGCATTGAAGCTGAGTGCAAGGCACTGGCAAACATGGCTGCAAAATTATTCTAGCTCCTCTCACTGTGTTCCGAAATTGGTATACGATTCTCTCAACCTCCAACACTATGGTGTGATAACATTGAAGCTACTTACTTATCTTCAAATCCGGTCTTCCATGCACAAACAAAATAAATAGAAATTGATTTTCATTTTGTTCGCGACATGGTTGCCAAGAACTCACTATTCATCAAGTTCATCTCCAGCAAAGACCAATCTGCAGACATCTTCACAAAACCTCTCTCATCCTCACGCTTCAATATACTTCGGAGCCAACTCAACGTTACTACTGTACCGTTTAGCTTGAGGGGACGTGTTAGTGAGAAGGGTTAACTCCAACTCAAAGACTCGGGACTTATCAACTGAAGATAAACACCAAGGGTTCACGGCAGCTCAACTAATGATAAAGATAGAATTTGTAAAACTAATCCTCAAGAGATACACTTGAACTCAATCACTTGAGATAAGTCTTAGTGAAGTCGACTATCTTTTGTTAGCTAGATAAGTATAAACTATAGTCTATCATCACCGTCTATCTTTTGCTACATGGCATAGAAGTTGTATTTCATTCTGTATGTAACTCTTCTCCTATATATTCGAACAAGCCTATGCTCCATTTTAGCAAGGCAAACAACCTGCAATTTATATCTTCTATACTTACAATAAGGCCAAAAATCCTTAATGCTTGAAATTGAAACAAAAATTATTTTACCTAAACATAAAGCCACCATAACCTTTAAAACGTGTTTGTTTTCTCAAAAAGGGTCACAAGTCCTACTTATCCAACCAACAATTATTAGTCTGTCTTTACCCAAAATTTTTAAAATTTAAAGAATAATTCCTTAAAATTTAAGCTGGGGTATCACAAGTATCTTGTCGTGGTTATGGAAAATTTCCCTAAATTGTCTCACTGTCCTGCTTTTTTCCCCTTCTCCTAATCCTGCTGGAGCTATAAAGTTTGTAATTTTTTTTTTCAAAAGTTATCTACGTGATTTTCATCCGCCAAATAGAAGGTAATTACAAAATTTTCAGTTTTATGTAGTGTTTGGATGGAGTTTTTACAGCATCTAAATTATATTTTATTTTCTTTAAATTGATGTATGGGATCATTTTCATTATTATTGAAATAAGTTACTTTTCTTCAACTCGTGTGACCTTGTCATCAGTTTCTTTGTTGAACTTGTTTTGGTCAAATGCGAACAAAAGACAAATCCACTTTGAAGTATGGAATTGTGCCTTTTAAGTACTGTGTTATTTCTGTGTGGTGGAGTAATGCTCCAATTTTAGGTTAAGGTATCATAGCAGATTTGTAACACCTCCCTGATGCACATTAATGAACTTTGGCAGGGATTATCATTGTGGACTAATTGGCTATCAGCCCAAAAAAATCCCTCGAGCACCAGTGACCCCACAGGTTTCATCCCATAGTATGCCACACAATGGCAAACAACTTGTCATGCCTAAGAAAAGTTCCCCTGCTATTAGTGGTACAAAAGCAGCACTTGGAAGAGCAGAGCAATCAATATCCAAGTCCCAAAGCATATCTGAAATTGGTACTTTTTAAGTTAAAATCAATTTTCATAATTTCTAACCTTAATAAACGTTAGCCAACATACGATTCCCTGTATGGTATAGGATTACGTGTGAAGAGGAAGGAACATGGTGATATAATAGAGGTAGAAAAAGCAAAACGGCAAGCAGTGGAAGTTGCCAATGTAACTGATGACGGGCATTGTCAGGATATACAGGTCTGGACGGGCAACTTGCAATTTAATTTTCCCTGATATTGAATGCCAATACTGCACCCACCCACTCTAGGTCAAAGAGTATAGACCCCTTTCTCTATTTACATTGATTTAATTTGAATTTATTGGCTATGCAGAGACTACCAATGGATATTTTGTTTGTTTCCGTATTGATGATCTAGTGGGGAACTGTTGCTAACGGTTTTCATGCATTTTATGTAGCCGCTGGATATGACTGGTAATTGGCCAAAAGATCAAGAGGCTGTAAACTTGTTGCAAGAAAACAGGAAGCTACGTGCAAAGTAAGTATGTTAGGTGTTTAGCCCTCCATGGTTAGCTGCACTTGCACTTAAACCAAATAATAATAGATTAAATGGAATTTTGTTTTCGCTTTTCCCCTCTTTAATTGGTAACATATACATGTATCCCGTCAGTTTTGATCTCATGACCTCATCCTCTACTTTCCTCTTATGGGAGGAGGTGCCATATGAGATAGAGCTCATTGACTAGATTGAATGGAGAATCCAGATATCAAGGATTGACGTTTTGGTCATAATTTGGGAGATTTACTTCTTAGTATCATTTTTCTTGGCTATTTATACAAAGCACTGGCTGATGCTTGTATAGCAAAGACCCCTTTTTGGCGTGAAAATATCTTTGATTAAATCAACAGCTGCACTCCAAATTATGAGGAACTATGATCACATCAGGCATCAATTCATGCTCACAAAAGGCACTTATTTATTTGTTTGTTTTATGCTTTCAGATGTTTGGAGTATGGAAAGAGGGAAGAAGAACATAATCTCAAGGTACTTTGGATGCACCAATAGTCACTACTTGTGTTGTAGATTTCTGTCTTCATATGTTTGATTCCTATACGATTTCTGTACTTGGGTCATAATTTTTTTTTTTTTTTTTTAATCTGTGTCTTAATGCTAAAAACATTTGGCATTTCATTGAAAAGAAACTAAAGATGCCTTGCTTTTCATAGACTTTGAAATGAGCCTATTTTTACATGATTTATTGATGGCAAATTCCTTCCCTTTTCAACAGTTTATAAGGCCATCTTTTCACCCGTTAAATGAGAGTCATTCTCTTTGTATGTGCAGGTGACACAGCTCAAAACTGAAATTGAGGAGGTTCAACGTGAATATGAACGGATGTTGGCTGAATTAGAATCCCTGAGCACAGTCAAGGACGAAAATAATGTGTTAATATAGATTCTGTTTGTTCTTTTTCTACCATTCCTTCCTTTGTATCATAGTGTTGTAGTGATAGGTCTGCGTAGCCTAGGGCTCGTTTGGGTGTGCGATTTTTTTGTATTGTATTCTACTATTCTTTACTATATTTAAAATTATGAATACCGAAAAAATTTGTTTTTTAAAATTATGTTTTGATCGTTTAGAGAACTTGGGATGAAATTAGAAAAATTTGAATAAAACTAGAGTAGAATTTGAATTTCAAAAATCAACCCAATACATGTTTTTCAAAAATAATAAAATATAATAAAAAAAACATGAGTTATTTTAAAAGAAAAAAAATTTTAAAAGAAAAACCACTCTTGGTAGTCAGCCACCATCAAATTTTACTATGGAATAAAAAGTTTTGTAAGTACTCGTAAAACTTTTTTAGACTCAAAGCTAGGCTTGTAATTTTACGAGTGAGGCAAACTCGAGTTTGAATGCCAACTTGATTGGAGGTCCAGGTGTAACTACGTGAGGTTCGGATGGCTGAAGAAAAGGAATAGGTTTCTCTCTATCTATGGGGGGTGTTTTTTTTTTTTTTTTTTTTTTTTTCAACTTAAAAAGTCATGTGAGACGGTATTTATTGGGTCTAGGGAATTAAAATTTGGATTAAATAAGGAATCTTAATTAAAACAAAATTAAAATTTTCATAAACTTGCTCAAGCGATTATCGCGCAAGGGTCTAGCAAAGTTTTAAGTTTTGCATGAAATTTGCATGTTCGAGCTTGGGTCAATCGAGTCATATATATATATATATATATATATATATATATAAAAAGCGGAGTTCTAACTTAGAATTGTGATACGTGGCGTGAACCTATCGTTTTTAAATATTGAACCGGTCATTTAAGTAAAAAATCGATGAATTTTAAAAGTTGAATTAGTTTTATCATGATTTTAATAAATTTATAGTGCTTTAATAAAAAGATCATGGGTGTGAATCTTCATGGGACCAAAATAAAGATTTTTTCGCATTATAGCATTAAGTGGTGATAATTTTTTTTTAAAATCTAAAATTAAAAACATTTCCTTATATATATATAAAAAAAGCTGAGTTCTAATTTAGAGTTAACTTAGAATTGTGACGCATAGCGTGAACGGTGAACCCATCGTTTTCAAACACTTAACCGATCATTTAAGGGTGCGTTTGGGATTGCGATTTCGTAGACAATAAGTGCGATTTTAAACCAAATCGCAGAACATAGATCGTTTGGGAACTACGTTTTTAAAAATTGCGATTTGAAAACGCAGAAAATCTGCTTTTTCAAATCGCAGATAAGATGATGCTTTTTTGAAAACGCAGGATTTTAAAAGTAAATTTGCGATTTTAAAGGCTAAACTGCGATTTTGCCAAACGCTTAACTGCGTTTTTAAAAATCATTTTTTTCAAATCGCACATTTTAAAATCGTTATTTTAAATCGCACTTTTTGAAATCGCAAACCCAAACGGACCCTAAGTAAAAAACTGGTGAATTTTAAAGGTTGGATCGGTTTTGTCATTATTTTAATAAATTTATTGTGCTTAAATGAAAAGATTATGGGTGTGAATCTTCATGAGACCAAAATAAAGATTTTTTCGCATTATAGTATTAAGTGTCATTATAGCATTAAGTGGTGAGAATTAACACGTGGCGTGTACCCGTTGTTTTTAAATATTGAACCGGTCATTTAAGTAAAAAAATGGTGAATTTTAAAAGTTGAACCGGTTTTGTCATAATTTTAATAAATTTATTGTGCTTTAATGAAAAGATCATGGGTGTGAATCTTCATAAGACCAAAATAAATATTTTTTCACATTATAGCATTAAGTGGTGAGAATTTTTTTACAAAATTTAAAATTAAAAACTTTTCCTTATCATCACACAATAAATAATTATTTATTTTTCCGTCCCCCAACCGGCATTTTTAATTAAAAAATAAATTTTTACTAAAAAAGTAACTTCTGATGTCACATCAGAAGTTACTTTTTGATAAAAAAAATTATTTTTTCATGAAAAGGGGCTGTGGGGGACGATTTCTTGTCCCTTGTGAATCACGCCTCCATAAGTTTAGGTAATAAACATCTTCAAAAGTCAGATCACGATCTTGAATAACTTCAATGACATGTTCATATTCATCAGTATCCAAGCAATCCTTCAAGTGATATAATAACACGTACCGCGTTTTATTAAGTATGACGTGGGAACCTAACGGTTTTTGTCAAGTTAGAGACGAAAATTGACTTCAAAGAGTAATTTGCCAATTTCGCTTACTACAAAGACTTCTTAGCTAATTGTTATACTGCATAGAATGATTAATAAATTAGACAAACTACATAGACCAATTGTATTTTTAGGATAATTGTACCACTGGTCCCTATAGTTGTCTTAAATTATGAATGAATTATTGTGGTACAAAAAGTTCATATAGGGTTCTTGTGGTAAACTATAATTACAAATCACTCTCTGAATTCGTTTTTCGTCCATCAAGTTAATAGAGTCCGTTAGTGGATCACTATACAAATGATATTTAAAAACTGTCTTACTATTCATATGACGTAGCAAACTAACAAATTTTGTTAACTTGGTGGACGAAAAATAAGTTCAGAGAGTGATTTATAATTATAATTTATTTCAAAGATCTTCCATAAACATTTCGTATAACAATAAGTGATTTGTAATAAACAATTTAAAAAATTAATGGTGCAATTATTCAATTATTTTTTATCAAATTTTTTTACCAAACACAGTCTATTTCGTAGGAGGCAAGCAACCTGAAACATCCATAAATGCACAGATTTCGAGCGTCCAAATCCCCCTAATAACGTGTACTGTTGGGAAACCTTGGGTTTGACACTTGTACGAAATTAATGTACAGCTGTCATTTCCTTAAATGGACCTTTGATTTTAAATTCAAATTGGCCTATCCATATTTAGGTCCGTAGTTCACGCTTTTTACTTGTTTTGCCCCTGTATATATTTCTTGCCTCTAGGGTTTGAGGAGGTCCAACCCCTTTTCAATATTTTAAACTAAAAAGTAGATTAGAGTATTTTGTGTTAAATTTGAAATTTGGGAAGAGATTTATATGATTTTTAGGGTTGGATGGATCTGACTTGAGTTGGTGTGAAATCTTGGGGCCTGACTATTCTGAGGAGGTAAAGGCCATCTCTAATCTTCTTTATCTGCCAGTTTTTCATCTTCTTCACTTTGTTTTCTCTGGAGCTCTCTCTCTGTCCAGTTCAGTTGCTTTTGAGCCTAGTCTTTCTATTTCTGCTTTTTATTGTTGTTACTTTCGATGTATCGGTGTCCAACTAAGGGATTTGGCATGAAGCTTCATTGGGTGATAGTGGAAGCTCCAGCTAACGCCATTTTCCTCACTGTCTACTGATCTTAGCGACGCCATTATGCAGTGTTATTGAGAATCTTACAACATGAACTACCCTGAAAGTATGTTTGAATTAAAGAAAGTGATGGAAAGTGAAATAAATTAAGGTTTCCAAGAGAAAATGGCCTTGTTTGGCAAGTGATTTGCCATGCCAGAATAGTGGGTTGTTATTTTTTAGAGTAAGTAAAAAGTGGTAGATGTGATATAAAGTAAAAAGTTTTGTATGAAAAAGTAAAAAAAAATTGTATTTTAGTGAATTTTTTATTTGAATAATAATAAAAAAAATTATTGATATGATATAAAAAGTGAAAAAAGTGGGAATGTTTTTATGTTGATTGTTATTGAAAAATGTGAAAAAGTGAGAAAAAGAGATAAAAAATAGCTGCCCGCTACCATGGCATGGCATTTTCATTGCCAATCATAGCCAATATTTTTGAAAAGAAATATTTATTTTTTGTTGTTTAGTCAAGACCTGAAAAAAAACCTATTATTATTTGTATAAAAAATATTTATATTAATTTAAACAAAAACTCATAAGAAGTTGGCGGTGAGGTAATTGGGTGGGAGGAGTGAGAGAGGAAGATGGTGATGGCGACATAGATTAGTCGATCAATGGATTGGGGAAAGGCAAAGGAGGGAGATGGTTGTGGCGACATTGATTGAAGGATCGTGGGAAGGCAAAGGAGAGAGGTAGTCATGGTGGTGATAGAGAAAAGTGATGAAAAAGATGGCAGCGGATACAAAAGAGCAATGGTTGGAGATGGTGGTGATAATACAAAGAAGTTAGGGATAGGTGGCTAGGAGGTAAAGGTTTGGTCCACAAAATACCTTGGGCATGTTTGGCAATACCTTTTAGGACAATTTTTTGCTTTTTAGCAAAAAACATAAGTATCAAACTACTCAAAATACACAATACTCACAAAAACATTTAAAATTACTTTCACCTTTATATCACATCACAACCAAAAAGTAAAAATGTACAATTTAAATTTTTTTACCAAACAAACCTCCAATGTTTTAATAAATACATTTCTTATGCATTGAAGTTGTCTTGGGTTGAAAATTAACTTGGCTAAATTGGTGTTAATCCCTGTTGGTGTTGTGAAAGATGTTGGAGGCTTGGCTAGAATCCTTGGTTGTAGGGTGTCTTCTTTGCCTACAGAGTACTTGGGTCTTTCGTTTGGGGCTTCGTTTAAGGACAAATTTATCTGGGATAGTAATATTGAAAAGATGGAATGTCGTTTGGCAGGTTGAAAGATGCTTTATTTGTCTAAGGGTGGTAAGATCTCTTTGATTGAAAGCACTCATTCCAATTTGCTTTTTTTTTTTTTTTTTGGTTGATAATTTATGTATTTATTAAAAAGCGTAAGACACTCCTGAATACACAGACAGTGTACACAAGAGGTTCCAAAGGAACAAAAGAAACCCAAATGATACAGCAAGAACACCCACAAATCCACACACTCGACAAGCACTCAAACCCAAAACCCACAAAACAAGAAAGCCCCAAAATCCCCGAGGCACTCATGATTACCTACTTATTATTCCTCTTTTTCCCATCCCTGTTGGAGTTGCTAACTGCATTGAGAAAAACTCTAGCGGGATTTCTTGTGAGGTAGAGTTGGGATGAGTTCAAATTCCATCTAGACAGTTCGTCAAAGATTTGCACTCCAATTTTTAGGCAATTTGGGGGTTAGAAACTTGTTTTTATTTAATTGAGCTCTCTTGAAGAAATGGTTATAGTGTTATGCCATGGAGAGGGAGGCTCTGTGGTAATCAGTGGTTAAAGTTAAATATGATAGCATGTGGGGAGGGTGATCTGAGTCCTATGGGGTTGGGGTGTGGAAAAGCATTAGGATGGTGTGGGGGGCGTTTTCTTTAGATTTGTGAGATTTGAGATGAGAGATGACCTGATAATGTGTTGTGTGGAGATCAGGCCTTGAAGGCAGCTTTCTTGGGTGGTTTAGTATTGCTCGCAATAAGGAGGCCTCAATAGCATATCATGCGCATTTTTCTATCGACACTTTATAGTGGAATATCACTTTTATTGTATCAGCGCCTGATTGAGAGGTGACGGTGGTCACTTCGTTCTTTAATTTTTTGTACACTCTTAGGTTGAGACGAGGTGTTGAGGATAAAATTTGTTGGATCCCTTCCAAAACGCTGACGCATGAGATCAAATGTTATTATCTTGCGCTTAGGCCCCCACTGGTCTCATTTTTCTTAGAAGAGCATTTGGAGAAATAAGGCTCCTTCAAGAGTGTCATTTGTTTGGACGACAAAATTAGCAAAGATTTTGACCTTGGATAGCCTGAGAAAGAGGCACATTATAGTGACAGATTAGTGTTGCATATACAAGAAGAGCATAGAATCCATTGATTGTCTTTTGATCCACTATGAAGTGGCTAGAGATTGGTGGTGCTTTTGTCTAGTTGGAGAGGTCAGTTTGGCAGCCACCGCAATTTAGAAGTTTGGAGGACGCTTCCATTGTGCTTAATTCGGTGTATTTGGAGATAACACAATACTTGAAACTTAATGTGGTGGAGCTTTTGGCTAGTTGAAGATGTCAGTTTGGCAGCCACCACAATTTAGAAGTTTGGAGGACGCTTCCTCTGTGCTTAATGTGGTGCATTTGAGATAACGTAATACTCGAAAATTTGAAGACTATGAGAGAATGGTAATAGAGTTGAAAGTTATCATGTTCTTGCTTTTCTAATATTCTAGAATTTTTGGATTTGAGTTCTACTTCTGCTTCCTAGTTGGATGCTCTCTTATATACTTCATATGCATTTGGGTTGCGTTCCTTTGCACTTTTAATAAGACTGAATTAATTATAAATAAAAATCATTGGCTTTAGTTGTCGTAATTCAAAATTCACTCATTTATGCTAGATGGACAATTATTTATGTAGTTTGCATTACTTTGTCTGCATAGTCACCATAGCTCAGAATGTTGGCTATTATTTCTGTCCAAGTTCTCTCTTGTGAGACTCGCTGGCAGAACAGTAAGGAAATTACAGCTTCCAACATTCCTTTTACCGTTGAATCCAGGAGGAAGTTTGACTGAAAAAGGTTAATTATAGAATCTCTTAAGTACGAAACAAATTTAAATGAATCCAATCTGTACTTCTTAATGCCTCCAAAAGTCTGGAAAATGGGTGCCAATGGTGTAAATGGAGGTAAAGGCATTTCTACAGGTGGAGTTGGTTTGGTGGTTGGATTCTTAATTTTCTTTTGGTAGAAATGTATAAATATATCGAAGATTGTACTATATATAAGGGGCAACCGACAGTAGACCATGTTTTACTCTTAAAAACAGTGAAAACCGCAAGCACGAGAAAATAGGGTCGGAATTTCTACTCATGATAACAAAATTTGGAGCATGGTGGGTAAACCATGCTTTAGTCTGTACTGCCCCATTACACTCTTGGCTGATTGATCTTCATTTATATTTTTCATGCCTGTTGAAGCTTTGTTTTCTTTACTTACTAATTGTAACCAGTTATATGAATTTAATTTCTTTTACAGTGCTCAAGATGAGCTTTATAGACGTTGTGGACTTATCTAGTGATGATGAATGTGGACATCTGAATGTGAAAGCTTCTAAGTTGCAGCCTGGTATTGTTGGTGGCAGAATACAACAGAAAGAGAATAAGGTTCAACTAGTGAAGCGTCAAAAATCTGAAACTCAATGTAGAAGGCAAGAAACTGAAGAAAATAGAGGCTCTAGAATATTGGATCAAGGGCAGTCTCCAGTTGATGATACAAGTCTTCCTTCCACATCACCTACGTGTCATGCACCACTTTGTAGGCAATTCTGGAAAGCTGGGAACTATGATGATGGGCATGGTTCTAAAGTCTCAGTTCAAAGTATTCTCCTGTCAACTATAACATATTAATGTTTGCTGACATGCATGTGGTGTTTGCTGATTTTTGGTCTTTGAAATTGTATGGCCATCTCATCATTGGCTCCTAATAAACTGTCCAGCAGATCACTGAGAAGCCGTGGTTGTAATGCAGCTCTATATGAATGTTCTGGTTTTAGATATTTCCTAGCTCATGGGCTGTGGACAGTAGCATGTGCGCATCATTGTTTATGAAAGCTTGATATATTGTTCTCTTACATTTTATGCTCTTTTTCTATGACAGAGGGCAAAAACTACCTACATGTCCACCCGTTGTTCCTTCATTCAAATGCCACTTCACATAAGTGGGTCTTAGGTGGTATGTGCAGCTAATGAATTTTGCTTGTTTCAGTAATTGTGCTTATATCTATGATTGGTGGTTTTTTGGCATCTGGCATTACTTCCTTTTTCTGGTTGCTTCCTGTTTGCAGCTGTAGCAGAACTACTTGACAATGCAGTTGATGAGGTGAGCTTTATATTGTTTTTTTGGTTCCCTGTGGTGCTGGGGCTGTGTAATCCTTCTAATGTTGCAAATTAATTTGAATGATAACAGTATACTTTGATTATACTTGATTTTTTTTTTTTGGATGGTTCTATATATTTCAGCAGAGTAGCTCATATTAATCTCAGACTTTTAGGTTGAGATAATTACTTTCTTAGTCTTAAGCTTTTGCTCTCTTTTTCTTTCTTTGTAGAACACAAAAAAATAAAAGAGGATGAGTAGGATATTTATTTGTGGTTTTTGTTAGGTAAATCTTTATGTGACATTAGAATTATTTTGCTGAGTATGCCTTTGACATCTATGTGAAAAGCAGTAAAAAATTGAGGCGGTGGAAAATTAAAGAGAAAAGGTTTATCGTTGATTTAGTATCGGTGCCAATGGGGCTGAAATATGGTGGGACTATTTAGATGACATAAAAATCTTCGTGTATGCCATGCATGATAGCTGTTTTGGTTACTTGTAGAGTTGTTGGTTTATGGAAAGCCTATAAGGTCATGGGCTTCTGCTTAAGCATTTTCTTGGCCAGTTAAATTTCACCTCTTTGGTGGTTTATATAATATTTTATTATAAAAGTAAACAATGCTACTTTGAAAGACAAGATTTTTCAGCAAGGTTCTTTGTTATGGCTTCTGCAGGATTGTATATGCTTTAGATGTTAATTGCCTGTGGTGTGATTATGTTTTTTACTTTCTGGCTCAAACTATCATATCATGTTATGCATTTCACTATTTTTCCTTCTTTTCTTAAATTGGATAGATCCAAAATGGAGCCACTTTTGTCCTTGTAGATAAAACCACAAATCCAAAGGATGGAAGTCCAGCATTGTTAATCCAAGGTATCATGTGTTTGAAATTTTTTTTATCAATCAGAATGTGATTGTTATTGTGATCTGGTAGTCCTCACCAGTAAATTCTATACTGGAATATTTTTGCTAACTCTTCGGTATCTAAAATCTGTTTTCTTGTCATTAGATGATGGTGGTGGAATGAATCCTGTAGCAATGAGGCGTTGTATGAGTTTTGGGTTTTCAGACAAGAATTCTAAATCAGCCATTGGACAATGTATGAATAGTAGCAATCACTCTACAGTTTCTTGTGATTATCTTCTTCCATATTTATTGCTTTACTTGTAGTCTTCCAGATGGAAACGGCTTCAAGACTAGTACGATGAGACTTGGCGGAGATGTTATCGTCTTCAGCCGCCACCTGAATAACAGGTTTCAATTCGATAGTGACTCTTTTCAAGTTTCAACCTTTATGCATTGAACTTTGTTGTGTTTAGTGACCTGTATATGAGCCATACTGCCTAACATAAAAAACACACATACACACATGCATATACATATGCATACTTGAAAATATAAACCAGATTTCTCATGTTTAGGGAGTTTTTATCCCTTGGTTACAGTGAAACCTTCATAAATTTTTAACCATATTTATGTGGGAATATTATGGTAATAAATAAAACATGTTATATTTGTTAATGTATTTTGATAAATGTTTTATATTTTTGGTTTGAAAAGTGTTTTGATGTGAGAGGGAGGTGAAAAGAGTTTTAAGAAGTTTATTTTGGTGGGGTCTACATTTGAGAAATTGTTTTCTAGAGAATACATATGTATGTTTTGAGAAAACTTTACTTGTAAAAAAAAAATGTTTTGAGAAAACTCAAAAAGTAGACTCCTTATAATTTATTTTATTTTTAAAATTAAAGATAAAAAAGTGACTGTGTGGCCAATGGAGGAGTGGGGTGGTTGTGTGGCCACCCTAGGCCTGTTGTGGTGGCCACGCGACATCTCCAACTAGGCAGGGGTGGTCACACCGCCACCCCAAGCATATTGTAGTGGCCGGACGACCACTCCACCACTTAGGGTGGCCACACGGCCATTCCAATCCTTTTAATCTTTTAAGTTTTTTAAATAATAGGGTTAAATAGTTCAAAGGTACTTGTGGTTAGGCCTTAAATCAAATCGCCGCCTCAGTTTCAAAAAGCGTCACAGGTGGTACCTGTCTTTAATGGATATTCTCAATTGGTACTTCCGTTAGTCCTCCGTCTATTTTTTCAACAGACCTCCACGTCCCCCACCTTAGAATGCCGACACCTGTTTCGGTTGCCACGTGGCCACGTATCACAGATGATTCTTATGCTTTCAATGCCACATAGGATGAGAAAAATAATAAAAAAAAACCTCTCTCTCTCTCTCTCTCTCTCTCTATATATATATATATATATATATATATATATATATATATATATATATATATATTCAGTTTGGCCATGGTGGTGGCCGGCCACCCCCATTTTTGGCCAATATGTTGCTCGAGCCAACCCCTATGGCCAGCCATGGGGTGGCCGAACCACCCCCAAGGTCAAAGTGGAGGTGGCTGACAACACTCATTTGGCCTAAGGGTGGGTTCGGCCACTCCAGACCAGCCGATCTGGAGGTAACCGAACCACCGCCAATGCCCTTGGCGGTGGTCTGGCTACCCCCAAGGGTAAACCCTCTTTATTTTCTTTTGTTTTTTTTTTTCCTAGGCCTTTTGGGGGTGGCCGAACTACTCCCAAGGGCAATGGGGTGGGTTCGGCCACCCCAGATCGGCTATAAAAGAAAAAAAATTGTAGGGTTGGCCCTTGGGAGTGGCTCGGCCACCCCCATGGCCAAATGAAAAAAAAAATTGTTATTGATTTATTTATTTTTTAAATCAAGCTATTTTTTTTTTCTCATCCTATGTGGCATTGATGGCATAAGTATCATTTGTGATACGTTGCCACGTGGCAACCAGGACAGGTGTCGGCATTCTAAGGTGGGTGATGTTAGACGTGGAGGTCTGTTAAAAAAATGGACGGATGATTAACGGAAGTACTAACTGAGGATATCCCCCCTGTGATGCTTTTTAAAACTGAGGCAGCGATTTGATTTAAGGCCTAAAATAATAAGATAACTCCTACCTTGCAAAAGGTAAGCACCTAGGAAGGTTATGGCTTTTTTAAATTCCAACTCTCTCTCTCTCTCTCTCTCTCTCTCTCTCTCTCTCTCTCCCTTTCGTTGGCACATGCTGGCAATAATATTTTTCTTTGTTATCCTGGTTCCGGCGTGGTTGAAGCCTATTGGGGTTTGTGATGGGGTTCTTGAGTTGGTTTTGTGTAGAGACCGAAGATTTTGAGCTTTAGGTTTCAGAGTGGGCTTCATGCTTGCTTCTGGTTGGAAGAAGTCGAGGGGTTGCTTGAGTAGTGTATGTAGGGAAGGTGAATGTGGTTTGGTTGTTGTCTGAGGTGGAGAAGTGACACCCGAGTTTGTTAAATCGCTGAGGGATGGGAACATGGTGTTTTTGAGTACTAAGATGTTTGAACAAGTTTGGCTGGTATTTGGTGGTGATGGAGTACATGAGTGGTGTTTGGTGAGGGTTCATTGTTATCCCAGAGAGACACTAAGAACGGTGCTGGAGAAGATGTGCTACTGAGCTAAGGAAGATGGTGGGTTTTCCAAACAGGCCTTCCGGCGAGGGGAGCAAAGCTCCATTTCCATGACGGCCCAATGGTGGGTCGCTGTTGTATGGTGTCGGCAGCGCTCCATTGGCGTCCATGGGGAAGACGTGAGAGGAAGGTTCACTTAGTAGGTGCTACATGGAGGTGCTAGGTAGGGTAGGACTGAAACAAAGGGGCTCGCCAGCCTCGGGGGTGACGGCGAACTTGGGTCATCAAGGGAATTGTTTTGTGGGTGCTTCGTCCAACCAGGAGAAACATGCTTGGACCGTTTCTGTAATGCCACCTCGTGTTCTCAAGGACAATGCTCGCATGATAACGTTGTAGTAGTTGAACCTTGTTTTCCTGCTGCAAAAGGAGACATGGCACTACAAGGGAATAAAAAGGATTTCAGTGGGGCCTTTTTGTATATTCAGTAGACTAGGTTTTAGCAAAGATGGATGAACGCCAGTGTTTTAAGGGGCCAGCGGGGTTTTGTAAAGTGGATCAGGCCAAAATTCTAAAGGAAAAATCCAGTAAAAAATAATGTGAGCCCTTCCTATTAAATAGTGGAGCGGGCTCTAGCTAAGGTTGATAAGGGTGCAGACCCATCTTCTTTTTAATTCAGTTACCGGCTACCAAAGCCGAAATTCACAAACAGCCCATCAGATTATAAGTAAAATAGATGTGGAGTAGGCTTCAACTAGGGTTGATAAGGGTATGGATTCAAAGCATGCCCAAAATGTTTTTTAAAAAAGGCTCGAATACATGTTAGCTACAACCTTTGCCCCAACTGAAGCCCACGACAAAATGAATGAGAAATCATTGGGTTGGGGAGTCCTCTTCTTTGGGCAAAGGCTCAAGTTTGGTAGTGGGTCAGGTGGTTATGAGCTTTGCTCAATCAAGCAGTTTGTTGGTGGCTCCGCCGGCAATCATCGACGGTGCGGGAGTTGGTGGGAGGGTTGCCGTTCGCTAGAGATCTTCCATTCAAGAAGAAACTCTCGATCGCACTTTCGCAACACTTGCCTCTCCCTTCTCCATTAGACACAGTTGGCAATGAGGTAGCGATAGTTCCTCTAAGCACAAGGCTCCCTGATTTTGTTGTTGGTGACAAAGTGTGCAGGTCAGGAGAGTTGCCATGCTTGTTTCAGCAAGTCGGGCCTAGCAAAGGTAATGTCTTTGGCCTTGTTTGTCTGAGAAATGACTTGATGAAGACTAAGTTATCTATTGCAGTGTTAGAAAAGGTCTAGGCCTCTGGTATGGGCTCTTTAGGAGTCGACTCAGCTTCCCCTAGTTTTGAATGGGCATTGATTGTTAGCGGGCAGAAATGGTTTTCTCTACCTAATTTTTTTTCTTGCTCCTTCAGCTCCCTCTCATGAGGAGGTTCCAGGGGGAGGGGGGTCCAATGAAGTTGAGAAACGCCTTAGAGTTAGGAACCTGCTTAGACAATGGAAGGTGTTGTGGGGTTTGCATGCGAAGAAAATAGGGGAAGAGGAGGTTATGTTTTCTATGTATCTCTCACCTCATAATACATACATATATACATACATACATAGAGAGAGAGAGAGAGAGAGAGAGAGAGAGAGAGAGAGAGAGAGATATCTGGTGAACCAGGAGTGCTTTGCAAACTGGATATTGAGAAGGCCTATGATCATTCATGTTAATTGGTAGTTCCTATTGTACTTGCTAAGGAGGTGTGGTTTTAGAGAGAAATGACTAATTGGATAGTGCATTGTATTTCTATGGTGCGCTTTTTTGTTTTGGTGAATGGTTATCCTTTCGGTATCTTCAGTAGCTTTGGTGGTCTGAGACAGGGAGATCATTTGTTTCATTTGCTCTTTGTCATTGTAATGGAGGTTCTTAGAAAAATAATTTCAACTATTGTTAATGGGGGCTTTCTTTCAGGCATTTCGGTGGGATCTAGGAACTTAGATATGCTTCATATTTCCCATCTTTTGTTTGCATATGACACTTTGATTATTTGCGGGGCTAACCTTGATCACATCCTTTATGTACGTGCCTTATTCTTATGCTGTGAAGTTGTATCCAGTTTGAAAATTAATCTGGAAAAGTCAGAATTGGTTCTTGTGGGTAATGTCAATAATGTTGAAAGGTTGGCCAATATTCTGGGTTGTGGGGTGTCTTCTTTGCCTTTGAAGTATCTTGGCCTTTTGTTGGAATCTCATTTTAAGGCTAATGGTGTTATTGAGAAGATTGAGTGTCGTTTGGCAGTTTGGAAAATGATGTACTTGTCTATGGGTGGAAGTATTACCTTAATCAAGAGTACTCTCTCCGATTTGCCTACGTATTTTTGTCTGTTTTCCCCTTTCGACTGCCATTACCAATTGCATAGAAAAGCTATAACGGAACTTCTTTATGGGGCAGGCTAGGTGATGAGTTCAAATTCACCTGCTTTGTTGGTGCAAGGTTTGTTCCCTTATTTCTGAGGGAGGGTTGGTGTCCAAAACTTGCATTTCTTCAACCGTGCTCTTTTGGGGAGTGGCTTTGGTGCTATGTGCATGAGAGAGAGGTTTTATGGAGAGTCATAGTGGACACTTAGTATGGCAGCTCGGGTGCGTGGTGTTTTAATGAGGTTTGTGGCTTGTATGAGATGGATATATGGAAAAATATCAAGAAGGGTTGGAGGGAGTTTTATGGTCATCCTAGGTTTGAGGTGGGAGATGGTTCCAAAAGTAGATTCTAGTAGGACTTGTGGTGTGGGGTAGGGCGCTAAAGGAAACTTTCTTAGTTTTGTGTAGTATTGCTCGTGTAAAAGATGCTTCAGTGGCAGATTACTTTGAGTTTATTTTTTTGATAAGTAAAGTATATTCAAAAAGTGCAAAGGGCGCAACCCATATTACTTTGAGTTATCTAGTGGTATCCATTCAATGGAATATAAGCTTGATTAGGGCAGCTCATGATTGGAAATTGGATGTCTTTACTTTGTTTTTTAATTTGTTGTATTCTTTTAGATTTGGACAAGGAGGTAAAGACAAGCTACGTTTGGTTCCTTCAAAGAGAGGGATGTTTGATGTTAGATATTTCTATAATTTCCTTGTACTTCATGAGAGCAACCATTTCCATGGGAAGAGTATTTGGCAGCATTATCCCCTTGAGAGCGGCTTTTTTACTTGGATAGCCTTCCTAAGGAAGATCCTGATCATGGATAACCTAAGGAAATGGCGTGTCATTGTGATTGACTGGTGTTGTATGTGTAAAAGGGGTGAGGAGACTGTGGATCATCTTTTTCTCCATTATGAGATTGTCAGTGTTGTGTGGAGGGTTGTCTTTAGTCATCTTGGGTTAGCTTGGGTTATGCCTAGAAGAGTTACGAACTTTTTTTTCAGTTTGGAAAGTGTTGGGAGGTAGTCTTTAATGTGTAGTTGTGTGGAAGATGGTTTTGTCCTGCCTTTTGTGTCTCTGGAAGGGAATAATTGAGCAGACCGTGAGAGGATGATGGTGGAATTAAAGTCTTTCCTTTTCAGAACTCTTTACCACTGGCAATTGCCTTAGATCTTAATTTGCTTAGAATTCATGAATTTCTTGACTTGTTTTCTATCTCTAGCTAGGTGTTCTCTTGTATAATCCCTATGTATTTGGGTTGCGCCTTTTGCTATTTTAATGATATTTCGATAATTTATCAAAAAAAAGAAGTTAAGTACCTGTTTTGTTAAATTATTCTTACAAGAAGGTAAGAATACAATTTTATAGAGTGTTTTGTATTTTGAGAAGCGTTTTATGTTTTGAGTTAATGTGTTTGAGAAGAGTGAGAAATTAAACTGAAAAAAAACGAATACAGTGTGTTGGCACACATAGCCTATAATTTTCTTGAAATATTTCTTCTGGGATCTCTCTCTCTCTCTCTCTCTCTCTCTCTCCTCTTTAGAATGTTTTAATGTGAGAACTCGACAGTATTGTGTAATGCGCATCACATTGATGCGAACCCACTAGTAACAAAATATAGTCAATGATAAATTGGCTACTTCGAGAGAGCCGTGATCTCCAATGGCTACTTCGAGGAAGCCTTGACCTTTAAAACATAATAAACTGTATTCTAAAACAATAATCAACTCATCATTTTCTTAGTGATAGTTCCCATTTAAATAGAGAAACAATAGACTACCGATTACATAAGAGACTTATTAGGTCTTGACTTCTAAGACTATGACGACTCTAGTAAGGAAAGATTCTAAATTAGAGATATATTCCTTATTAGACTATAAAATAAATGGAGGAGGTGGGGGATGGGTCACATATTAGTTTCTGGCATGATTGGTGGTGTGGGGATAGATCTTTGAAGCAGTGCTTTCCAGTTCTGTTTAGTATTGTGAGGAACAAAGATGCGATGGTGGTGGATATCTTGGTCGTTCATAATGGAGTTATTCAATGGAATGTTCTTTTTACGAGGCAAATCCAGGATTGAGAGATGGAGATGGAGATGGAGATGGTTCTTTCTTTCTTCGAGCGGCTTTACTCCACTTCGGTTCGACATGGAGAGGGAAACAGGTTAGTTTGGAACCCCTCTAAAAGGGGTTTATTTGAGGTGAGATCATATTATGAAGTGCTTATTATGAAAAATGGCCCATTATTTCCGTGGAAGAGTATTTGGCGTGTTAAGGCTCCGACAAGGGTGGCTTTCTTTGTATGGTCAGCATCTTTGGGTAAAATTTTGACGCATGATAACTTGCGTAAAAGGAATGTCGTAGTGATTGAGTGGTGTTGTGTGTGTAAGAAGAATGGGGAGTCTATTGATCATCTGTTGCTTCACTGCGAAGTTACCCGTGATCTTTGGAGTTACATTTTTATTTTATTTGGGATAGAGTGGGTTATGCCACGAACGGTGTTGGAGTTGTTGACTAGTTGGGGCGCATCGGTTGGGTATGGTTGTGCTAAAGAAGTTTGGCGGTTAGCTCTATTGTGTTTATTGTGGTGTATTTGGCGGGAGCAGAATGCGCGGCTCTTTGAAGATGTAGAGACATCAATAGTGGAACTACAGAAGCGTTTGCTCAATATGTTATACCTTTGGATAGTGTCCTATCATTGTTTGAATGGTTTTATTTATGTAGAATTTTTAAATTTATTCTCTTCTTGTCCCATATAGGAGCTCTCTTGTATACTTCCCATGTATAAGGGTTGCACCCCTCTGCTCTTTCAATGAATTGAATTGCAATTACTTATCAAAAAATAAAATAAATGGTGATTTACTACTTATTAGTCTCTAACTTAACTCCCAATAAAAGATTACATCACACATATGCACCATCCTCTAGTTTTAATGAATGGAAACTCATTTAATTGATCAAAAGATTATTAGAACCCTGTGGGCCTGTATGGTTCAGATGTTATTTTTCTACCTTTTAAGTGATTAACGAGTTAGTGGATTCACTAGGGTGAAGTTCAGAATGGCAACTGCTTGCTAGAAAATTCAACCATGTTAAATGTGAGATAAATATTAATTCTTTTCTTTTCTTTTATCTTTCTTTCTTCTTCTTTTTTCCAATTTTTTTGGAGGCAATGAAGGAAAGAATCAGAAGTTTCTCAAGCACACCAAACAGTATACTCTTTAACTCTAGATTATTCAATAAATTTGACTTTCAAGAAGATATAATACTTTTAGGCCCTTGGGGTCCATCTCATTTTTCACACATTCAACAATTCTATGACTTTCAGATCTCTGGCATTTTTGTTTCTTTACTTTTCCATATAATTAAATCTGTATAATTCTCAATTTTTGTATCCTTTTGAAAAATGATGAGGGAAATATCATTTTTATATCCTTCGGCGGGGTTTTTTAGGATCAACTCCTGCAGTGTTGGTTTTCTCTCCTAAGCCAAAAGGGAGTAGAGAGGTTAAGAATTTAGAATACTCAATAAACTTTGATGCTATGGGCGTTCGTTCTAGTCGGGGTAAAGGCAAGGGGACCCTTGCTGTGATGTAAGGTAGTTTAGGATGTTTTGGTGGGGTTTGGGTTTTGGTTGTGGGGCTTTGGGTGTCTTGGCTATTTGGGTTTGGGTTTCGGTTGTGGGTCTTTGGGTGTCTTGGATGTTTGGGTGTTTTCTTTGTTTTTTTCCGGCTTTTTCTGGTTTAGTTTCCTTTGTATACTTCTTGTATGCTTATGGGCACCTTGTGCATTTTTTATAATACTTCTTTGCTTATCTATCAAGAAAAAAAATATCATTGACATGCCAAAAGTCAATATTTATATATGGTAGATTTCAATTTTTTTTTGTTTGTTAAAATTGTTGTTGGTAGTTTGTGCTTCTTGTCAGCTAATATTAGCGGATTCCATAATCAGGACATTGACTCAAAGCATTGGTCTCCTTGCATATACATTTTTGACACAAACAGGCCACGACAGAATAGTAGTACCCATGGTGAGTTTCATTGCTCTACTGTAAGATTTTAGTTGGGTCATTTATTGCTCGTGATGTATGAGCAATAAATGTGTTAATATGATGTATGCGTATGTATTGTGCATTAGAATGCCATAAGTTTATTCAGGTAGGAGCACTAGCAGCAGCTTCCTTAAAACTTATTTCCTTCCCTAAATGTAGGAAAAAATCCTTTAAAAAAAAACCTTGAAACAGATTTCTTTGTTGTCCCTAAACTAAGGGAACATCAATGGAACGAAAAGTTCTACCCTAAATCTAGTGAAGCAAAAATGATTCTCTTAATATTATTTTAATATAAGAAAGCTTTTGTCTTTCCTCTTTATTTCATCTAGTATTTATTTGAAATAATATATAAATGACTTTTCTTTTCTCTCTCTTTCCTCTATCATTTAATTTAAAGAATATTTAAATGGTGTAGGGAAAGGATGAGTGAAGCTATTGTGGAATTGATTTGAATAGGGAAGTAAAAAGTAGTTCGGTTCCTTACATTTAAGGAAAATCTAAGGGAAGATGCTGCTAGTGCTCTAACACAATATGCTTACTTGGTTTTCAAAAAGGAATGAGGTTATCTTTCGACACTTGATTGGCCTGGGTTGCTAGTAAATATTAGATCTCAAAGTCTTAGTAGGTGTCAATTTTTGTGTGGTTTCATGGACTGTGATGGCACAGCTTGCTCTGTTATCCTCTCTCTGCTGAGGTTTCTCTTACTTTGTAACCCACCATGTTGCATGCAGGTGGATTATGAATTTAATGCATCAACTGGCGCAATGGAAATATTACATGGTAAAGAACATTTTATGTCTAACCTTTTCATGCTGTTGCAGTGGTCTCCATTTTCAACAGAAGCAGAGCTTTTAAAGCAAGTAAGCTCAGTCAAAATTTTCTTTCTTCTGTAGCAACCACGCTTCCATCTGTATGCTGCCACGAATTAATATCTAATGTGTTAACTATGGTGGAAATATGTAAATGTAAGAGAAATGGGGGTGAATTTCCTTCTGCCTTCATTCCATTCTTCCAAATATATAGGAAAGTTGGTTACACAATACAATTCATGAATTGACAGTTAGTGGGGACACCTCACCTACATGTTCTAGAAACTTCTAGAAGGAAACTCCTATCAGTCTAACACACCCCCTCAAGCTGGAGCATATTATATGCTCAACTTGGAATAAATAAACAAATTCTAGTAACATGTAAATATTTTAGTAGGTTTATTTGGTAGATTATGCCAGTGGTTTTACTCTCAGCCACCTATTGAAATCATAATTGTGAATTCTATTTCTTTTTTTTAGTATTAATTTTTTATCATTAAGGTTTCTGCACACCTAGCGAGTCTTGATCTCCCTCCACCCAATTCTTGTTGGATGAAGCGTGGTTTGACCCCAAGCTCTCTGGCCAAATGATGAATTTTACCAAAATATAATTTTTGTCAAAGAAGATGGGGCTCCTTCTGTGAAGTTGTTTAATTACCAAATTTTCGCACTTGTCACAGAATGTAGAAGAAAGCAATTGCATAGATGTTTCTTGCAGTTTTCCTAGCTCTTAAGAGTCCTTTTCAATTTTTATTCACATGTACCTCAATTTGATGGCAGTTTGATGACATTGGGGCTCATGGCACAAAGGTTATTATCTACAATTTATGGTTCAATGATGATGGGGATGTTGAACTTGACTTTGAATCAGATCCTGAGGTTGATATTTCTTTTGCCTTTTTTGTTTGGCACCTGCCCCCCCCCCCCCCCCCCCCCCCCCCCAAAAAAAAAAACCCCACGCGTAGCTTCTTTTCTGATGAGGGGGCCTCCTTTGACTCGGTGGTTGCAGGATATTCGTGTTAGTGGGGAGTCCAAGAAAATTGACACAATCCCCGGTTGGAAGACAGTAAATGAACAGCACATTGCCAACCAATTCCATTATTCTCTCCGTGTAAGCCTATTACAAAAGTTATATACCTGAATCAGATGTACAAGAAATCAATTTTTGCTTAGTATAGTTTCCTCATGTTCCGCAGGCATACCTGTCCATCTTGTACTTGCAAGTACCTGAAAGATTCAACATTATATTGCGCGGGCGAGTTGTTGAGCATCATAATATTGCCACTGATCTCAAATTTCCAGAATTCATCTTGTACAGACCTCAATCTGGTGGATGTGTGGAGGTTGAATTAAATTTTTTTCAACTTCTTTCTTATCTGCTACTCTCTTGGTCTTCATTCAAAATATTGAGTTCTTGGTATTCTCATCAGCTGTTCTTACCAATAGTCAGACAGAACTGGATGTAATATTTTTTTCCCTGGACTGGCTGTAGGTCTGAAGGGTTTCATAGTTGTTAAAATCCATTTTTGCTTAAAATGTCTATTTGTACTTGAAAGAATGGAGAGAAAGGTCACATGTCAGTTCCATACGGGTGTGTGTTTAACTAAATGCACATATGTGATGCACTTTTATATTTGCCCTCACTTTTTGGTGGTTGATATATGCAGTGGCTGTCATTTACATTGCATCTGTCTTCTTTGATTGTGCAGGGTCAAGTTATAACTTCAATTGGATTTCTTAAAGAAGCTCCATATGTGGGTTTTCACGGATTCAATGTCTACCATAAGAACCGTCTAATACTGGTATTCACCTTTTAGAAAATGAGTTTCACTTCCATTGGTGTCTTGCAATGCAATAGTGAAATTGCTATGATATGAAAATTCCTTATCAATTGGTTACATGTTACTTCAGAAAAATATACTTGACTATTTACTTTGTTGTTGTTGTCGTGGTTGTTATTATCATCATTATTGTAATTGTTACTGTTAGTATTAATAAGATTATGCAAATGAAACTCAGACACTCATTCGGGAATGAACCTTTGACTTCACCCTCTGCCCTTGTTGAGAGGATATGCTATTTGTTTTTTGGTGTTGTAGCGTTCTACTGATTATTGTTATAATTAGATAGTGTCCAGCTGTTTCATGCTTTTGTTGTGAGAGCGTTTGACTTTCTGTTCTCCTCCCAGTATCCCAGTGTGTACCTGTTTCATACTTTTGTTCTGTGAATTTTCAACTTTCTGTCCTCCCAAAAAAATTCCTTACCATGCCATATTTTCTAGTGGCAACGGTGCACTTAATTCTTTGCCTTTTTCTCTTTTCTTGCAGCCGTTTTGGCAGGTTCTGAGCTATCAAAACAGTCGGGGTAGAGGGGTTGTTGGTAAAATTTGCAAGAACCCTCTTTTTATCAATTTTTTTTATTCTGTTTGGAGGTTGATTATGTTAAAAATTGGAGTTTTGAGGTTAATGATCAATAATGTTATTTTAGGTGTATTGGAAGCAAATTTCATTGAGCCGACTCATAACAAGCAAGATTTTGAGAGAACTTCCCTTTTCCAGAAGCTTGAAGCTCGATTGAAGGAAATGACATGCGAATACTGGTAAGTTGTTTCTAAAAAAAAAAAAAAAAGTTATTTCCTTCCCATGCTGCTGGTCCTTTATTTTGTTTGAATATCTCAAAATATTGTCCACTTTAAAAAGTAAATGGACAATTTAAGACTTTCCTAGCTTACCTTTTCGTTTATTTGAAAAATTAATACCACTTTTTCATTTCTTTATTTGAGTTTAGATCATGGAGGAAAGTTTTAAAAATTTATACCTTTTAAGTAAAGACAATGCATTAAATCATTGTGGAAAGTGATTCCTTGGTCATCATGTATTCCATCCTAAACCAGCATCATGTCCAGGACTGGTAAATTGCTTCTATTGTCAGAGATGTCCACCACCTCAGCTAAATCTCATCTTGGACTTCCTTGAAACTCCATTATAGTATCAAATTCTCTGTGCTCAATCTTGCCAAATGGGTCGCTTCCAACCTCTTATGTGGAAGTATTCCCATATCTCTTCTCTCCCTTAGTGTAATTGGATTAGATCAGGATCTCAAACCAACTTGATCCCTCTTTCCCTTTCCCTTCCTTTCCCTCCCTTTCCCTCCTGTTTACTCCAAAAAAAAGGCTTTAAATGATGTCCAAACTTACAAAGTTGGATTTTCTATATGGGGCCAACAATATGAGATGGAAGTAGTATCTTGTTGTGGTTATGGAAAACTTCCCTTCAATTTTCTCTCTGTCCTGTTTTTTTTGCCCTTCTCCTAATCTTGCTGGAGCAATAAAGTTTGTACTTTTTTCAGTTTTACATAGCATTTAGATGCAGTTTTTAAGTATCTAAATTATATTTTATTTTCTCTAAATGGATGTATGGATCATTTACATTATTATTAAAATAATTTACTTTTCTTCAACTCTTGTCATGAATTTCTTTGTTGAATTGGTTTTAGTCAAATGCAAACAAAAGACAAATCAATTTTGATGGAATTGTGCCTTATAGTAGGTCAAGTGATACATGACATGCAGTCCCCACTAAAAATAAATAAATAGTGTTTATTTATTTATTTTATAATCCTTTCCTTTTTAGGATTAGTTTTTAGGTTTACTTTTTGTACAAGTATTTCTCTTCTATAAATAGGCTTGCTTATTATGTAAAACTTAATCCATTGAATTATTACCAAATCGGAGAATTCTCTCTCAAATACTCTGTGGAGTTTTATTTTTCTTTAGCCTGTGGGCTTGTTTTTATCTTTTTGGGTAGAAGACGAAGGCACTTCTCCTTACAGAATCAAAGACGTTGCTCTTTGATTAGTTACCTTAGTCTTCCGCTACGTTATTTTTCTTTAGCCTGTGGGCTTGTTTTTATCTTTTTGGGTAGAAGACGAAGACACTTCTCCTTACAAAATCAAAGACGCTGCTCTTTGATTAGTTACCTTAGTCTTCCACTACGTTAGTTGGTATCAAAGCAGGCTTTATCCTAATCATGACCAATTAGTGCAACGGTGACAATCCCTTTAACGACGCTGCTCATGACAGGGAGGCTCCTTGGAGAGCTGAATTCCAAGAGCTCCAGCAGATCCAGCAAACGATGCAACAGGAGATGCGCTAGATGCAGGAGATGATGGAGTGCATGCACATAGGCCCTAATCGTAATCACAGGGACAATGATGCCCATGATGACGATGGGATCCGAGTGAGGCCTATTCCTCGCCAACGACCTGCACCCATAAACCGACCACCAGTCTATGAAGATCTTACAAACGAAGAAGACTTCGTTGAAGGAGTGTTTGGACAAAACGTTGGAGTAGATCAATGGGGTAAAGGACGTAGGGGCGTCGGTCGTGGCGGTGCAGGTTTCAAAGGTTATGACCGCGGTGGAACTAACCATATGGGGAATGTCTATGAAGGCGCTGGCTACAGTAGGGAGGAATCCCACGAATACCAAATGAAGATTGATCTCCCATCATTCAACGGGCATCTTCAAATTGAAGATTTCTTAGATTGGGTGATGGAGGTAAAAAGCTTCTTTGATTATATGAGAATTCGCAAGGATCGCAATGTGAAATTAGTGGCATACAAGTTCAAGGGACGAGCTTCTACTTAGTGGGAGAAATTACAGATTTCTCGAGCCTGACAAGGGAAGGGACCTGTAACTTCATGGTTGAAGATGAAGCGGCTACTCAAAGCATGGTTTTTACCACTAGACTTTGAACAATGGCTGTTCCAACAATACGAAGATTGTCGACAAGGAGTACGAACCATCCAAGCGTATGTCGATGATTTCTATCGCCTATTTGTCCAGAATGATCTCATGGAGACAAAGGATCAACAAGTTGCAAGGTTTATTGATGGACCATGTGTGGTAATACAAGATAAGGCTTCTATGCATTCTGTCTTTACTTTGAACGAGACAGTTAGTTTGGTAACTCGAGGGGAGAAGCAACTGAAAAGGCCTAGAGCACCAACTTGGGAGCGAAACCCGAGCGATTCAACGAGACCAACACAAGGTCGGGGAAAACAACCTCTAGTCCCGACAGTCACACCAAGTCAACCAATGACTTCCATGAGAAAAGGAGCCAACAGCAGTTCAGACAACCATCCAACAATCCGTACGCACGACCCGATCTAGACAAGTGTTTCAAATGCAACCAACCAAGTCATAGGTCACATCAATGTCCTAGAGGCAGATGGTAAACTTGATCAAACCTGAGCCAAAAGAAGGATTCGAGAATGGAGATGATGATACACCCGAGTATGAGGAATAGGAGTTGGCTGACGCTGATGAAGGAATCCCACTTTCCCGATCCTTAGTAATTCAATGTTTACTCTTGACCCCGAGGCAAGACGATCAATCTCAAAGGCACAAAATTTTTCATACTCGTTGCACAGTCAACCAGAGAGTATGTTATGTGATTATTGATGGTGGTAGTGGGGAGAATGTAGTGTCTAAGGAGATGGTTTCAAAGTTGGGTTTGAAAATTGAGAAGCACCCAGCTCCATACAAGATCGGATGGATCAATTGGGGAACTGAGACACTAGTATCCAAGAGATGTCATTTCACATTTTCAATCGGTAAGCATTACTCTAATTCTATTTTGTGTGATGTAGTGGAGATGGACGCATGCCACTTAATCCTGGGACGACCTTGGCAGTTTGACGTGGATGGCCAGTAGCAAGGAAGGGCTAATGTTTACACTATTTTTTGGGATGGTCGGAAGATAACATTTTGACCCTTACAAGAAGTCGAAAATTCAACTCATTCTAAGGGTAAGCCAGTCCTCCTGTCCATTGGATCAGAATTTAAAGAAGTTAAGTAGGCCCGAGACATCATAGCATTGGTGACCGAGGGAACTCTGGGCTCCGTTTGACAAGAAGTTCCCTAGATAATGCGACCAATGTTAGAAAAATTCCAAGACATCATGCCTGAAGAGATGCCCAAAGGACTGCCGCCTATAAGAGATATCTAGCACTATATTGACTTAATGCCGGGAGCAAGTGTCCAAAGGAGAATGCTATTTTGCAAGAGCATGTAGAGGGGTTAATTCAGAAGGGACACTTGCGAGAGAGTATGAGTCCATGCGCAGTACCAGCCCTACTTGTATCGAAGAAAGATGGGAGTTGGCGAATGTGCGTGGATAGTCAGGCAATAAACATGATCACGGTCAAGTATCGGTTTCCTATTCCCCGAATAGGTGATATGTTTGATATGCTATCTGGGGCTAAGATTTTTTCAAAGATTGACTTAAGGAGTGGATATCACCAAATCCGTATATGGTTGGGAGATGAATGGAAAACTGCGTTCAAGACTAAAGAGAGGCTTTACGAGTGGATGGTGATGCCTTTCGGTCTTTCGAATGCACCAAACACTTTCATGCGACTCATGAATCAGGTACTGAAACCTTTTATAGGAAAGTTTGTCATTGTCTATTTTGATGATATTCTTATCTATAGTCGCAACCCGGTGAATGACATGGATCACATGAGGAAAGTGTTGGAGGTCCTTCGTGAAAATAAGATGTTTATCAACTTAAAGAAGTGTAGTTTCATGATGGATCAATTACTCTTCCTCAGATTTGTAGTTAGTGCTGATGGAATCCAAGTGGATGAAGAAAAGGTGAGAGCAATTCGATAATAGCCCACGCCCAAGTCAGTGGGAGAAGTAAGAAGTTTCCATGGGTTAGCAACTTTCTATAGAAGGTTCGTTCATAATTGCAGTAGTATTGTATCACCAATCACCGAGTGTATGAAGAAAGGAAAATTCAACTGGGGTGATGAAGCCGAGCGAAGTTTCTCAATCATCAAATATAAGCTATGCACAACACCTGTACTTGCCTTACCTGACTTTTACAAGTTGTTTGAAGTTGAGTGTGATGCATCAATCGTCAGGATAGGAGCTGTGTTATCTCAAGAAGGGAAGCCTGTGGAATTGTTTAGAGAAAAGCTCGGAGAAGCAAGACAAAAGTGGTCAACATAACCTCAAGGTGTACTTATCAAAAAAAAAAAAAAAAAGACCTCAAGGTGTGGGAGCACTACCTGATCCAAGGAGAGTTTGTCCCCTTTACCGACCATCAAGCATTAAAGTTCATCAATGGTCAAAAGAATCTAAATCGGATGCATGCTCGATAGATTTCTTACATCTAACGATTCACTTTTTCTCTCAAGCATAAGTCAAGAAAACTGAATCGTGTAGCTGATGCTTTGAGCCGCCGAGCTACCTTGCTAATCACCATGAAAGCTAAAGTGACTGGATTCGAGTGCCTAAAGGAGTTATATGAGGAAGATGAAGATTTTGGTGAAGCCTAGAATCGTTGCAAGATGGGGCAACCAATTCCCGAGATACATATTCAAGAAGGGTGTTTATTTCGTGGCAATCGGCTGTGCATTCCAAGGAGCTCCTTACTGGAACAAATAATCCGAGAATTACATGCTGGAGGTTTGGGTGGTCATCTAGGAAGAGATAAGACTATTGCTTGGGTAGAGATGCAGTATTATTGGCCGCAACTGAAGAAAGAAGTGGGTAATTTTGTCTGACGATGCCAGACTTGTCAGGTTGCCAAGGGGCAAACCCAAAATACGGGATTATACATGCCTCTACCAACACCGGAAGCACCGTAGGAAGATGTATCGGGGGATTTTGTATTGGGTCTCCTGAGAACCCAACGAGGAGCAGAATTTTCAAAATGGCTCACTTTGTTGCTTGCAAGAAAACATTTGATGCTGTTCAAGTGACCAATTTATTCTTCCGAGAGGTGGTTCACTTGCATGGAGTCCCAAAGTCTCACTTCTGACCGAGACACCAAGTTATTGTCTCACTTTTGGCGAACATTATGGAGGTGGTTCGACACAGCATTGAACTTCAGTAGCACAAGCCATCCGCAGACGGATGGGTAGACAGAAGCTGTTAATCGAACTCTAGGTAATTTACTTCGATGTATTGCTGGTAACAAACCGAAGTAGTGGGACCTGGCTTTAGCTCAGACTGAGTTTGCCTACAACATGGTGAATTGATATACTGGGAAGGCACTATTTGAAGTCGTCTATGGGAGAACTCCGAAACTTGCAGTAGATCTTGTAGCTTTACCTAAGTCACAAGGAGCAAGTGTGGGAGCAAAGCATTTAGCAGAATGGGTGAAAGCTACCCAAGAAGGAGTTCGTCAGAATCTAGAAGAATCCTATGCTAAGTAGAAGACGACAGCAGACAAGGGTCGGCGATTAAAGATTTTTCGAAAAGATCTTGTGATGGTGTATTTACGCAAGGGACGATTGCCGACTGGTGCTTTTAGAAAGCTGAGGAATAAGAAGTATGATCTATACAAAATACTTAAAAAGATTAACGATAATGCATATGTCGTTCTTCTTCCCGAGGACTTGGCAATATCTTCAACATTCAATGTGGCAAACAATTTTGAATATTTTCCACTAGAGGATTTGAAACTTAACTCGATGACGAATTTTTCAAGAAGAGGAGACTGATGTAGGACATGCGGTCCCCACTAAAAAAAACAAATAAATAAATAAATTGTTTTTATTTATTTATTTTATAATCCTTTCCTTTTTAGGATTAGGGTTACTATTGCTACTAGGAATATGTTTACTATTACTACTAGGATTAGGTTTACTTTCTCTACAAGTATTTATCTTCTATAAATAGACTTGCTTATTATGTAAAACTAAATCCATTGAATTATTATCAAATTTAGAGAATTTTCTCTTAAATACTCTGCGGAGTTTTATATTTCTTTTAGTTTGCGGGCTTGTTTTTATCTTTTTTGGTAGAAGACGAAGATGTTGCTCCTTGCATAATTAAAGATGCTGCTCTTTGATTAGTTACCTTAGTCTTCTGTTATGTCATCAAGGTATCGTAGTAGATTTGTAATACCTCCCTGATGCACATTAATGGACTTTGACAGGGATTATCATTGTGGACTAATTGGCTATCAGCCCAAAAAAATCCCTCGAGCACCAGTGACCCCACAGGTTTCATCCCATAGTATGCCACACAGTGGCAAACAACTTGTCATGCCTAAGAAAAGTTCCCCTGCTATTAGTGGTACAGAAGCAGCACTTGGAAGAGCGGAGCAATCAATATCCAAGTCTCAAAGCCTATATGAACTTGGTACTTTTTAAGTGAAAATCATTTTTCATAATTTCTAAGCTTAAATAAACGTTTTCCAACATATGATATGATGCCCCATGTTGTCATAGGATTACGTGTGAAGAGGAAGGAACATGGCGATATAATAGAGGCAGAAAAAGCAAAACGGCAGGCAGTGGAAATGGCCAATGTAACTGATGCTGGGCATTGTCAGGATATACAGGTCTGGATGGGCAATTTGTAATTTAATTTTCTCTGACATTGAATGCTACTACTGCACCCAACTACTCTAGCTCAAAGAAATATAGACCCCTTTCTCTATTTACATTGATTAATTTGAATTTATTGGCTATACAGAGACTACCAGTGGATATAACATCAATGCTAACATTTTGTTTGTTTCCATATTGATGATCTAGTGGGTCTGCAAAAACATGCAAACCAGCCTTTCAATGAAAACCAACCTTTTCTTTTACCTCTTTTCCTGCATAAAAGGGAAAACTCCTCAACCAATATCTTGCTTCTTTTTTGTTATCTTGCTTGTTACTTTCATTGCATGGCTTACATTTCAGAAATGTTTTCTGAGCCAAAATTCATGATTGATTGCTCTATAGAGTGTTTTACAGCTTTGCTTTGGATTAATAACTAGAAACTTTATTAATCTGTTAATTGGTGATCATATCCCACACTCCTTTATTGAAGAATAATCTCATAGCATAAGGGCGGAAGTGAGGAAACTGTTGCTAATGTCTTTCATGCATTATATGTAGGCACTGGATACTACCGGTAATCAGCCGAAAGATCAAGAGGCTGTAAACTTGTTGCAAGTAAACAAGAAGCTGCGTGCAGAGTAAGTATATTAGATGTTTAGTCCTCCATTGTTAGCTGCACTTGCAATTAATCACATAGAATAATAGATTAAATGGAATTTTGTTTTGTTTTTTTCCCCCTTTAATTGGTAACGTATGCATGCAACCCGTCAGCTTTGATACTACGATCTCATCCTCTACTTTGTTCTTATGGATGGAGGAGGTGCCAGTTGAGACAGAGCTTACTGACTAGATTGAATGGAGAATCCAGACATCAGGGATTGACATTTTGGTCAAAATTTGGGAGATCTACTTCATAGTATCATATTTCTTGGCTTTTTATACAAGGCACTGGCTGATGCTTGTATAGCAAAGAGCCCTTTATGGCGTGAAAATATTTTGACTAAAACAACAGTTGCACTCCAAATTATGTGAAACTATGATCACATCAGCGATCAGGCATCAATTCATGCTCACGAAAGGCACTTACTTATTTGTTTTGTTTTTTGTTTTCAGATGTTTGGAGTATGAGAAGAGGGAGGAAGAATTTAACCTCAAGGTACTTCGAATGCACCATTAGTCACTAATTGTGTTCTAGATTTCTGTCTTCATGTGTTAGATACCTGTACCTGTACTAATATTGAAGTTTTGCAATTACCAAACAAATTTTAGATTAGTATAATGCTTATTTGCCCAGCAGAGTTTCTGAATATTGAAGTTGTAGATTGCTATCCCATCACCTAATTTTAACCAGTTAATGAGAAACAATCTCTTTGTATGTGCAGGTGACACAGCTCAAAATTGAAATAGAGGAGGTTCAACATGAATACGATCGGATGTTGGCTGAATTAAAATCCATGAGCACAGTGAAGGGTGAAAAGAATGTATTAATATAGATTTTGTATGCTCTGTGTAGCCTAAAGTTTTCTTCCTTATAGAGGGGTGAATAGGTGTTCCAACACAAACTTTACCACTGAAAATTTAGAGGCGCAAACCAAACAAAATCAATCAACAAAAATTCAAATATACGTGTAGTAGATGAAGTGAAAAACGTTTGAAAAAACTCTTTAAAAAAAGCACTACAGGGGGGATGCACTCGATTTGTGCTCCAATGAGACTCCAATACTACTTCCCAAACGAACTTTTTTCAATCTCTACAACTTTGGTTTGATGAACTCATTAGCTAGCCAAACTCCAATGCTCAGAAGAGGATTTAAGCTTAAGAAAGGAATAGGTTCTCTCTCTCTCGCGAGCGAGGGTTGAGTGAAGTTTATGTTTAGGTTCGCCCGAGGGATTTCTGCGCGAGGATCGAGCAAAGTTTGATCAAGTTGTGCAAGGAACTTGCATGCTTGAGCAATGTATGGCAGAGCAACAACTCTCTCGAAGGCCAAGGAGCATAAGTCACTCAATGATTGCTTGTGTGGAAGACTCGCTCAATTCTTTATGAAAAATTGAAGAGAGTAGAAGCCACTCGGGTTTCAAAAGGATAAGAGTAATCCCACATATCAACACTATGTACAGGAGTATTAACAGGTGGTGTAATTAGTTAAGCTAATTAGTTAGATGACAGCTGTGTAATTACAGTTAATTACAGTTGGCAGAGTTTGTTATATGTAGTCATTCTCACGTGTGCTAATTGTTAGTATTAATGTAATTTTGGACAGAAATATTGAATATAGAAAGCGAGAATAATTTTGATCTCAATCCGAGTGTTCATCATTTCTTGCTCTCTGTTTCTCATTCATCTTCCAATGTTCTTCATTCATAACAGTCATAACTCAGATTCTATCACCGCACGTACAACTCGTTTTTTACAATTTTTTACACTTGATTGGAGACATTAGCTACTAAAAAACTGCATTTTCCAAAGGACAACTATTGCATTTGAGGGGACTTATCCTATAAAAAAAACTCTCAAAAGTATCATCCTCATTCCTTCTAAACTTCTCAAAATGGGTAGTTACCATTTGAAGTTTAGAATTTTCCACCCCAACTTTTTTTTTTTTTTTTTTTTTTTTTTTTTTTTTTTTTTTTAAGTTTTTAATATATATATATATATATATATATATATATATATATATATATATATATATATATATATATATATATATATATATTAAGTTTTATTAATTTTTAAAGTTTTTTTTTATATTGTGCCACGTGTCAACCAATGATGGTTGACACGTGTTAGTCTGTTAAAATTTGGATTAAAAAATAGACAGAAGTACCAAATTAATCTTTTCCTAAAATCCAAGTACCATCTATGAAGTGAAATAAAACTAGAATTCCAAAAAATAATGTTTTTAAACCACATGTACCAAATATGTCTTTAACCTTAAAATTTATCTTCACAGAATCAATAGGTAGAGGAGTTCAGATTTCGAACTTTAATTAAGATGCTTAATTTGGAAGATGCTGCACTCAATTAGTATTCTTTGTGGATTTGTTTGGCTTGGGCTGCCATCATGCAAGATTGCATTTGGAGGAGACTAATTAACCATGGATAGCCTTTGATTTTGTGGAGCCAGATCAAGTCTTTAGAAGGCTGGCCAAGGTTGGCATTAATTGTTGCTTCATCTGATCAAGTTATATATCCATTGTTGGCTACAAAACCAAGGGTTGCGATTTAAAAAATACAAGTGATCGATTTCGAAGGGATCCAGTAAAAATCATGTCAATCTATTTGACATCTAAGATATCTTGTAATATTTGGATATTCCACTAACATTTTTTATACAAGTAATGCTATTTAGTAGACTGTTGGTCGGAGATAGCGTGGCAGTAAACAATGGTGAATAATATGAATCGAAAAGAAAGAGAGTAAGAGAAAATCAAGACACAATTTTACATGGTTCGGCAATGTGCCAACATCTACAGGAGTATGGCTATTTCAATAATGATTTAAAGTTACAACATAATATATTTATAACAAAATCCTATTGTACGGACATATATGAAAAACTTTAAAATACCCAATAGATTATGGCCACTATACTAACACTCTCGTATTACTTTCTATGCTCAAGAGAATATGAGCCACTTGTTCCAACAGATTTGATCAAGAGAACTAAATTCCGCTGTCACATCCCCCGGTTGTATGTGAGTCATATAACAGTTTACTACTAAATAATATTTCTTCTTGTGACACTGATTAATTGTCTCCAATATTAAATGATGGTTAGGTGGCCAATCCAAGGGTTATAACAATTTTCCACTAAAATCTTGACCCTTGATTATCTGATAGTGTAAAATGAAAAGAACAAAATTTGTATTAAATTTTAGTGGAAATGCCATATATGGGCGCGAGCCACCTAATATTGAAGGCGGCTAGGGTTAACTAAGCTAGGGTTTTAGTTTTAAAATTTTCTTTCTAAAGAATGCAACTAATTAAAATTAGAGAAAAACTGAATTTGACTATATATTATGGGGATTCAATCCCATGCCCACATAATACTAATGTTAATAATTATTCCATAAAGTACTTAACAATGCCATTCAATATAAAACCTTAAAATTAAATTATTTATCTTATGTGTATTTAATTATGATTTGATCCATAAACACACTGGGTTGGCATAATTAATTTTAAGAATAATGGGATGATTTATAGCATTACTCATCCCCCTCGCCCCACACACAAAATTCCAATTAATTTTTCTTTCAAACTTAAACTTATGCCATGAGTTTGAAAGGAATGTTAAAATCTAGATGATTTTCTTCATATTATATTTGTTTGTATCAATATCATATATATAACGAGTAATGCTAGAAGTCCCTCTTGTGTCACTCCAAAAATGAGGTGACTTGTAAAATCACCATCAGACTTGTAATTGATAATTATTAAATTTTAATCAAATATTAATTTTAAAAGTCACCTCATTTTTAGAGATACATAAAAATAACACATAAAAGACTTCTAAAATTACTCGTATACAACGCTATAACAGTTGGATATGATATACAAACTCTTTTATATATTTCCACTTTCAATTCTTTCTTTTCTTAAAATTTTCATTAATTTTTTTCTTTTTCAATTTCTATATGTAGTTAAAGAAAAAAAAAAAAAGATTATAACAGTTATAACATATTAAAATATAAATTAAATAATTAATTTATATATTTCTTTTGCCAGGTGGCGGTCGGAACGGTGTGCATGGTGAGCACACATCATGTGTAATAAACGTTGGAAGCATGAAATGGAAACTGCAGATCTCGATGAATTAATACAAATTAAAAGATAAGCTCGGGTTGGACAACTTGCATTAATTATTTAATTTAATATCCAGATGGGCAGCCCACCTAACACTGCCCAAACTCCATCCTTCATTACTTCCTTGTAGACTCCACCTTGCCCGCTGCCCGAAACCCTAGCACCAAAGGTTTTCCCTAGAAGAGCTTTGAGCCTTTATAAAACCCTTACCAAATGCCTCCTTCTCCACCCAACCACTTCTTCTTCTTCTCCTTCTCCTTCTCCTTCTTCTTCTTCTTCTTCTTCTGTATTTATTTCTGTTAAGTTCATGGTTTTCTTTTGGTTCTTTTTCTTCCTCTGAAACTTGTCTTTTAGATCATGTTCAACCACTCATCACCCAAAGGTTGACATGTTCGATCATTTCATATATATATATATATATATATAAGCTTAAGTTTGTTATTTCTGCATCTGAATCGATTTTTTTTATGTTCATATATATATGTTTTACGTGCAAAAAACTTCCATCCGTCTGTGACATTTGGTGGGCAGAGCGGCCATATTTTGCACAGATTAACTGAAATATGAAGTACCATTTATTTGTGTGCTTCTGCTGTTTCTATAAGAGGTCTATGCGATCCTTCTCCACACAAACCTCTTTAGATAACTCTCCAGCTTACATTTTTCATACCAAATTCATGAAAACCTTCCCTTATTATTATTATTATTATTATTATTATTATTTATTATTATTATTATTATTTTTTATTACAGCGAGTTGATACATATAAATCTTGCATATTTAATACTGAATATGCCCATTTTTTATATAGAGATGAAAATCAAACATTTCTCTATTATATATTAAGATTATAATATATTTTCCTTGCTATCTTTGCTAATAATTGCCTTTTGAGGTGGTTGAATTAACAAACTTATATATACATTTTCAAAAAAAAAAAAAAATTATATATATTCAGATCTATTTTTTTTTTTTTTTTTTAAAAAAATAATAATATAAAAAAATACAAAAGAGGCATTTGGCATTTCCCAAAGCATGCACCCAACGAAATGGGTTCTTACTTCTTAGAAAATGCAAAAGTCATGGCACGTAGTCACGTACAAGCGGCGATGGCGGTGGCCCTTGGCATTTTGAATGACCACTTGATTGATTTGTTCATTATTAATTACTCATTACTTTTGTATGTGTAATAATTTTTCATAATTTATAGAATCTTTGAATATATTTTAAAATAATTCTATATATTTGTACCATTTTTTATGATTATTATTATTATTATTATTTATATTTTATCTTTAAGAAAAATGCTAGACTTAAATTTCTTTTATCTCTTTTTAACAATTTGTTGACAGCATTAATTGCTTATTCATATGATTGAATTTCTCATTAATTATAAATTCATATTTAATTGGATCACCATACGTAAACACAGCTCCACCGAAATTTTTTCAATGAAATCTGGTTTGTGAGCTTAGAAAAAAAAAAATAAAATTGGTGAGGGGCCTACAAGATGATGAGGTGGATGGTTCGTAGACTTGCTTATTAAAAAAAAAAAAAAAAAAGAGTTGGGGTCAAGTAGCCATGGAATGAATGGGCCGAAAGGACTGTGGCTTTAAAATCACGATGGGCCCACAGCTGGACACCGGTTCGACTCTTTACCTGGATATAAACTCATAGGCCCAATGATAAATAAATCTCCTGTAAATTCAAAGGCTCCTCGAGCTTTAAAAAAAAAAATAATAATAATAATAATAACAATAATAATAATGATGATTGACATAACCATAACTTTAGTGTGATAGACTCTGCTAGTTTCCATACCATGCTTTAGCTCTTTCTTTTAGGCAAAATAGTTTCTTAAAATATGTTTCAGGTATCTAGCTTCACACATATCCATTTTTTACTTTTTTGAACTTTTATTAACCACATAATACTTTTATTTTTATTTTTAATTTTTTCTAATTAAATAAGAAAAAGAGTTATAAGAAAAGATCATTTCCACTACTGATTCAAAAGAAAAGAGAAGTGGATGATCATATAAATAAAAAATAGGTGAATTCCTCGACAATAGACCCAAACCAAATGCACAAGATAGTTAATCACATAATACTTAGCATGCGTATAAGAGCATCCTTCCTTTTTATTCAAAAAAAAAGGAAATAAATAAAAAATAAATAAATAAAAAAAGTATCCTTCCTTCGTATAAAAACTATCCTTGTTTGAAAATTTTCATAAAATAGAAAGTTATTTAATTTAGAAACCTCCTTTCATAGTTGAGCATATGTACCAAGACAAACTTATTTTGTAAAAATAATTTTTACACCTTACAACATTTTCAAACATATGAAAGCATTTAACAATGAGTACGTAATAAATGAAACAATACAAATATAACATTGAAACATTTTTAATATAGAACATATTTCATATAGATATAGAGGTTGGAATTACTACTTACCTCAATACTGATTCAAAAAAGTTGGTTGGGATTGCTAATATCTAAATAATAAGGTTCAGCTATGTTAGTGCAGTTTCTAATTTTGAAGATCGAATACTCGAGCCAATGAGAAGAACACCTGCCAAAGAGATAAAGATCACAAGAGCTTGTCAGGCATGTATCGCTGAGGTATAATTCTGATGCCTAAGTCAACTATTTATTAGGGAGAAAATAATGATTGTGTAAGCAATCGTTTTGGCTAGAAAGATTATAACCCATTTTACCTCGATCTGACCCTCATTCTATAAAGGAGTATTAGAGTAATTTATCAAATAAAATCTCTCAATTCTTGAGATTGGAGTGTCGTTGTTGGAACGTATTCTTATTCCTAAATATTTGGATTCTGATGAGTCTTTTGATGAATGTGATGTAAATCATTTTTAAAACAATGTAATTGAAGTAGGGTTTGAGTTGAAATTTTACTGAGAAAATGACTGAGTTTTTCTTTCTAAAAATATTTCTACGGGGGGTTAGAAATAGGTGTGGGCAAAACCGTGCAAAACCGCATAGCCCCGCACGAACCGCACCGCCCCGCCCCGCCCTTACCGGTTTTTAGCTTGATATTCGCGAGCACGGTTTGGATTTTGGCCAAACCGTGGGGGGCGGGGCGAGGTGCGGGTTTATGATTTTTTCAACACCGGATCCCCACCCCGCCCCGCACCAACCAAAAACACCTAAAAATAGAAAACCCTAACCCCCATGTCTGGCGACCTTGGCTGTCCCTCACAAGTCACGCGACACACGCCTCACTTCAAATGTAACAAGTCACCATTTCTTCATCTTCGTTAGGACTGCAAGCCTTGGATTCTTTGGATTTGAGTAGGACTGGAGGAGGACAGCGGTTGAGATACATTGAGACGGATGCTGGGATATGTGAGACGGCGGCTGAAATTAGGGTTGCGATGAAGACAACGCAGAAAAAAGGAAAAGAAAGAGACAAATCGTTAAATGAAGGCCTGAAGGGTAAAATAGTAAATGGGGGAAGGCTGGAAGAAGCTAGAAGCCACGCGGAGGATGAAGACGAAATTTTTTTTCAAGTGTTTTACAGCTGTTAGTCACTCTCCAAATGGTGCGTTTTGTTTGATAAATCACTCATACGGTGCGTTTAGCCTAAAAACGTAAAAACGCAACACTTTGCCCCTAATCTAGAATCTTCTTCTTCTTCCATCTCTAATCTCTCTACAGCGTACAAACTCCTCTCCGTCTTTCTCGCACTCATTCACTCCTCCACTTCTTCTTCGTCTTTTTCTGGTTCTTCTAGCCTTCTAGGGTTTGCGGAACGGTGAGTCGGCGACCATGGAGAGCTCAGAGCTTGATAGGCGTGGGCCGCCGAGTGGTTGTCGTCTGAGTTGAAGATCGAACTGGACTAGCTACAGTCCAAGATCGAAACCCTTGTTTTCAAACCTTAGTGTTAGTAACTTCTTTTTCAGTTTTTATTTTTGATTTCTACATATGTGTATTGATGTTTGGTTGCTGAGAATCTGAGATACTCAAAGGATTTCACACGAAAACCCACCCCGCCCTGCTCAACCCGGACCCCCCGCCCCGCATCACCCCGCACCACACGGATTTCCCCATTTTTGTGCAGTTTGCGGGTGGAAAATCCTCAACCCGCAAGGGTGCGAGGCGGGGGCAAAAAGTGCGGAAATCCGCCCCGCCCCGCTCCGTGCACACCCCTAGTTAGAAATAGCACATTAATATGATCTCCGGCCTTCAAACTAGGTTCACCATCTAAGGCTCATAACTTATTAAATGGGCCTAAACTAGTATGCTGCTACAACACCTCAGTCTTATATTGGAAAGAGATAAATAACTCACATAGAGTGAGTGGTTTATAAGAGATATAATAAATGAGTGTTAAGTTTAACATTGCCTGGTTAATAAGTGAAACTGAGCTTTATAAGTGACTCTAGGGAAAGCTTCAAATCGACTAATCCTTTTGGGGTGATAGCACAAATCTGACTAGCGCTTTTCTCTGAGTCGTTACAACTGCACTTAGCAAACTTGGCCTAGCAAGCTTAAAACATGACTAATTAAGCCATTAATGCTTAATACTTAATAAAATTGGATCTTTGGACAGAAAATTTCGAAGTTGGTTTAATGTTTGTTCTCGATGTAATTAATTTGTAATAAATCAATTAGTTCTTGGAAATAGTATGAGGACCTCATAAAGGGTTATTGAAACAGTACTCAAAAGAGTCATCCAACATCAAGAGGTCTTTAATTTGCCATGAAAGTTTCTGATGCGGTCCAAAAATTCATGGTCATGGTCCATTTTAAAAACATCTTTTCCCTTCTTTTACCAATCTATGAACGGTAGATATAAACCCTAAATCATGAAAAATCCTAACTAAATAGGCTATTATTTGTTTATTTTAATAATTAATTAGGCAATCGGCGTGGAGGTTAGAAGGAATTTTTATTCTTAGTTAGGAAATTTAAATTTGACGTGGAGGTTGGAATTAAGGAATTTTTCCATGCATATATGCTGGCTAGCTAGCTAGCTGCTACGTGTAGAAAAGCGCCAGGCTCTCCTCTTTTAGCATGGACGCGCGGCCGTGCATGATGCATGGTTAGTTCATCCTCCCCTTCTTGCCGCCGGCCGCTCAAGAGGCAGGGCTGGCTAAGGTGAGTTAGCCGGTCGCCTAAGGCCTCAAAGACATGTTTTGTTCATGAAGAAGAAGAAGAAGAAGAAAAAAAAAAGGCTAATCATAATTTGAAACAGCTTTTTCTAGTGGAATAAGGTTTCAAATATAAGTTTGTTTGAAAAAAAAAAAAAAAAGCCTAATTATAAGATGAAATTGTTTTTTCCTAATGGAATAAGGCCCGGAGACTCAACCAAAAGGACGTGGACTACAAGAAAACCAATAAAGAGAGTAGGGCCCACAGAAAAAGACTTGTTGAAATACAAGTCATAATTCTACAAAAATAACAATCACTGAAAGTAGGGCTCACAGAAAAAGGTCTCATTTAAAATTATCGCCTTAGGCCCCAAAATATATCGATCAAGCCCTGTCAAGAGGCTTGGCATGCATGCAATCAAGAGCTCTCATCAATATTGGAATATTAATGGGTCGTCATGAAGCCTATAGAACCTACAATGGAAAGGAAAACAAGCACGGATGATATCGTCGACAAAGAACACGTCAATTTAGAAGAGATACTTGAATTAATATGTTTGCTGGGAGTAAAAATATAGCAATGAATTAGGGTTTTTTCGAAGAATTTTTCCCCCTTTGTCCATTTTTTAGGATTCTTTTGGTAGTACGTACTTGAGCTCTTGTATAAGTCTACGTATAGTCTTTGTATTCTATATGGAATGAGTTTTATATGCCTGAATCTCACACCAAATATAACTGTATGTACAAAAAAAAAAAAAATTGTGTACAAATATGATTTGCTACGTAACTATAGAGATGTAGAATATTATTATCATATCACAGTCTCTCATCTCTTGGGATTTGTCTCCCTCGTTAAAGAGAATTCTACAGTTATTGTCTGTATAGTCTTTGTATTCGAGTGTGATTCTCGGTATATGTCGTATTAATTAATTGTTATATGAACGAAGTGTTTCATATATAAGGAGATCGACGAATTTGATCTGTCTTTCCTCTAACAACTGAATTATCGATCTCCCACGTAGATGCGAAAGAGTGAGACCCACGATGGGATTCATTCCCAACAATACTTATACCTGTTTTCGATCCAGCTAGACCCAATATATAGATATATATACATATATCAAACTTTTCACTCGATCGGTTTATTGGCATGGCTCGATCTATGCGGAGGGTTGCCGAAGAGGAAAGCTAGATAATCTTTGGCAACCATGAAAACGATGAAATGGATTTCGAACAAACACACGATCGAGAAATATATATAAGACCCAAAACGGATCTTTTCTTGAACAGATCATATCTTCTGTATATACACTCAAAAGTTAGGGTAGTAAGATTGCAGCTAGCGCTAGCATGGAGTGTTATAGCAAGTAAGAAATCACAGGAGTAAAGATAATGCATAAAAAACAAAAGGGGAGAGAAAATAAAATAACAACGAAACTTTAGAACAAGGTAGTTTCTATGGCTTCTGAATCCATTCTGAGATGGAATATGCGTGCTAATATTGTAGAATTTGGCTTATTATCTTGTGAAGAAACTAATGCCATGGAGTTAACTTTCCAGTACTCACCATTCCTCCTGATCTTCTTATCTCCATAGACCCGTTTCCCATCCTCTCTCTTTTGTTCGATTCCACCACCATCTGAACTGGAAATTGAAACTTCTCTCCAGTGGCACCATATTCTCCACATGATACAGAGCATCAACAAGCATATCACTGTAGAAGTGAAAACAATGGCCACTATAATACCCACTACTTCAGTTTCGGAAAGCTGCTTTTTTACCTGCCCCACTGATTCCGAGCATGTTGCTAATGGTGGGCCGCATAGCTTTGCATTACCCAAGAAAGAGCTGAGTGGGAATCCTGAAAAGGTTGGAGGAAGTTGGCCCTGGAGATGATTATTTGACAAGTTTAGCATGTGGAGGCTGGTTAGTTTTTCAAGTGATGGAGGTACTTCTCCTTGGAGTTGATTACAAGAGAGATTCAGTCTTTCTAACTTGAGAAGGTTTCCAAGAGATGATGGAATTTCTCCGGAGAGGAGATTTTTACTCAAATCCAAGATCACTTGTAACTCAGTAAGCCAGCCTAGCTCAGATGGTATTGAGCCTGTGAAGAAGTTTTCTGAGAGCCTCAGTTCATAGAGCTTCTTACACTGTTGGATTGTCGAAGGAATGGAGCCAGAAAGGTTGTTTCTTTGCAGTGTAAGGACATTGAGAGAAGTTAGATTTCCAATTTCTGGTGGGATCTCCCCTGAGAGTGTGTTGCTATGTAGAGAAAGCTTGAGCAATTTTGAACAGTTTCCAAGCTCCGCAGGCACTGTGCCATAGAAATTATTTGATGAAAGGTCTAACTCACCAAGTTCTTGAAAGCTCCCTAACCATGGAGGCATTGTGCCTTTGAACTTGTTATTATTAAGTAAAAGGTGTTCGAGTTTTGTACAGCTTGAGAGTTGAGATGGCTGCAGTCCTCCTGAAAGATTGTTGAAAGATAGATCAAGAAATTTGAGCTCTGTCAGCTGGCCAAATATGGAATTGATGTTGCCAGAAAGATGATTGTGTGCAAGACGGAAGCGGCCAAGATTTCTTGACATGGAAGGAATGGGACCTGAGAAGCTGTTGTTTGTCAAGTCTAATGCAGTCAGAGCATTTGAACCAGAGAGAGGAAAGATAGTTCCACTGAACCTGTTGTGGGAAAAATTTATGATTTTAAGGTTTTTCAGAAGGAACAGAGAAGTGGGAAGAGGGCCTTGGAAGGAATTGTTGTAAAGCGTGATAGTGCTGAGTTCTGAAAGGAATCTGAATGTGGGTGGCAATGATCCAGAGAGTTTGTTATCAGCCAAGGCCAATAACTGAAGCCTTTTGCAGTAACCCAAGCTTGGCGGTATGGGACCTGACAGGTAATTCTGCCTCAGCTGCAGCAGAAGAAGATTCTTAAGCTTCCCAACTGTGGCAGGAATGGACCCTGTAAAATGGTTTCCAAAGAAATCAATTTCTGTTAAGCTCGTGCAGTTTGTTAACTCTCTAGGTATCTGTCCTGACATCTGATTATCATAGAGGTAAATGACACTCAACGCCTGTAACTTCTCAATCTCCACCGGAATTTCACCTGTAATCATGTTGTCAAACAGAAAAAGATTTTCCAGTTTGCTCAGGTTTCCTATTTCAGGAGGTAGGGTGCCGGAAAAGCTGTTATTATTGAGAATGAGATCTGTCAGGTTCTCTAGTTTGTCTAGGAGGGATGGTAGCTCTCCTTCAAACCTGTTGTCAGAAAGGTCTAATTGTTGGAGTGAGGAACAGTTCAGAAGCTCCAAAGGGAATTTGTCTGAGAGCTTATTTCGAGCCAGAAGAAGTTGTTGAAGATTCGAATTTCTTAGGCAGAAGTTGCTTGGAACGCTACCTGTCAAAGCATTGTTAGACAGAACAAGGGCTTCAAGATTCTTTAACTGGGTATTGAGAAGGCTTATGGTTCCTGAGAGGTTGTTTCTCGATAAGTCAAGCTTCTCAAGCTGAACCAACTGGTTAAGCTCTGAAGGAATTTCGCCACTCAATTCATTCCCGAGCAAATTCAAGTACTTCAGATTGGAGAGACGACTTAATGCAATAGGAATTGACCCAGAAAGGCTGTTATTAGCCAGGTTAAGAATTTGCAGTGATTTAAGCATTCCAATCGATGAAGGGATATCTCCTTGGAGCTGGTTGTTTGATGCTGAGAAGTTTTCGAGTTCTTCACAGCCATGCATCTCTTCCGGTATAAGGCCATTGAGACTGTTCTTCTGCAAATCAAGAGATATCAGATGCTTCAAATTACCAGTCTCAATTGGAATGCTTCCATTAAATTGGCAATAAGCAAGACCCAAAACTCTCAACTCTGTCAAGTTACCAATGGTTGGTGTAATTTCACCTGTTAACATGTTATCTCCTACTCTAAGAACTTGCAACTTCTTCAGTAGACCTAGCTCTGCAGGAAGCTTACCAGAGAGATAATTTGTATAGAGGAGCAGCATCCTTAGATTTTGAAGCCGCCCGAGCTCTGGAGGTATCGGTCCAGTGAGTGAATTTGAGGACAAATCAAGTGTTTCAAGTGAAGTGAATTGCCCAAACTCACGAGAGAGTGAGCCTGATAGTCCTGAACCAGATAGATTCAAGCCCAGAATTCTGGTCTGATCATCTGAACATGTCAGTCCATTCCAGCTACATATGTGAGAGCTGGGAGACCAGTTCTCAAGAACTCCTGCAGGATCGATTAGCTCTGATTTGACTCTCAGAAGCCAATAAGCAGCTGCTGAATTATCTCCAAGAGTACTAACAGCAAGAAAAGCGCCAAGTACTGACAAAAACAGCACCAACTGATACATTTGAATGCTGCCCATATGAGAATGGATGGCCAAGATGTTCAAGTATCAGATACCTGATTCGAAAGATTCAGTCTTGCGCGCTAGACAGAATTGTTGGAACAAAAAGTATATATAAAGGGATGAAATAGAAATTTGTAAGGGGAGAATTTGAACTGGAGATTACACAGCTTTAAACTGCTAGGATGACAGAAGCAAGGAGTTTATATAGTTTTATTGAGGTAGGCCTACCTAATCAGTTTGTAAAGAAAGGTGATATGCATAAAGTAATCAGCCTTTTACCTCAATTTTGGTAAAAGGTATATTTTTTTTTCTCTCTCTCTCTCTCAAGAGGCAATAATGGCCCATCGTGTAGCATGTTTAGTAGCTAGCTTGTGAGATGGGCAAGTGCATGGAGATAAGATAATTTCATGGGCTTGCTGAAAGAACAAAAAGTTGAGAGAGATCGAGACCCACTTGCTGAAGGGAATTCAAGAAGTGGTATTTTTCTCTAGGCTCTACTCTTGCTGTGAAGTTTAGGTTGGATATCAACCATATAAATAATAGATTTCCTGTACCTCCTCAAAAACAAACAAAAAAAGAAAAAAAAGAAAAAGAAAAAGAAAGATTCCCTATTATGCTAGCTACAGATAGAATTTTGTTTTAGAGTCTCCTAGAATTATCCCCTAAAATCAAGTTTGTTTGACTTGTAAGAGATCTGGTCAATTGAACTTCATGGAATGTCAACTAAATAGGTATAAACCCATTATGTTATTGAAATATTAGGATGCTCCACAGGAGCAGTAAGGATAATAATTGGGCACCCTATACTGTCAGCTTGGCTGAACAATTTCTTGATCTAGCAGCTTAATGGGCCAGCCAGTGGCAGTTTTTAAACCATTAAATAAAAAGATAAATGACCATACAATCAATGAACCTGATTTATGCTTCTTCTTTTTTTTAACTCCCCTTCAATCTGATGATAGCTAGACTGTTCAAATATTAATCTCCTCTTTCTTAACCTAAACCACCTAATTCCAAGTAAAATACAAGAAGAAAACAGAAGAGCTAAACAACTACAGTCATCACTTTTCCAGTAGTTACCAGCTGCATGATCAATTGCATGTGTTCAATACAGATGGATACAAGAGCATGTGAGGTTTGGTATAACACATACAAAGAATGCAGCATTGCCCCAATAAGCCTAGCTAATTAAATGTAGGGGGCAGAAAGAGAGAGAGAGATAGAGATAGCTTAACTTTAATGAAAGGATTCCTCCTAGAAAACAACCCAAACAAAAGAGGACAAAGAAGCTCACCTCAGTTGGATTTTCTATGATGTAGAATTGTGTCCTCTTAGCTTTCACTTCTTGCTTTATATTTCTTTCACCTTTGCGTAGTTTCTCAGGATTTAAGCAGAGGCAGCCACTATGGATGATAGCCCAACAAGGTTTGTCCCATCAACATCCCCGCAAGGAAACAAAGTATTTACCACCTGGACCATATGTTACCCAAGTGCTTACTGTTTACTATCCATATGCAATATGTTGTACTTTAGAAACATCTTCATGTGTGCAAATCCACATGTTCAGGATATGTCCACGTTCTACTTTTCTCCCATGCCATCAAATTCGATTTGTTAAATAACCATTTGACATTCTATCTTCATATTCTGCCTACATCTGCTGCAAGCCTGCAAGCTAGGCAGAAAAGGATGTATATCAAGAAAGACTCCTCTTCTTTTGATCATAGATGTTAGAATATATATGTTTTCCATATTACTGTAATCAAATCTATTACCATACTTATATTCTATCACCTCTACAGTTTTCCTATAAATATGAATGTTTGTATTGTAAACATTAATCAAGTTAATAAGAGCAAGATGTAGCTCTTAGGGCAATTAAATGTGGTGGACGTAGGAACCTAGTAATGTTATACACCACCCCATCACCTCAAAGTTTATATGGCGTGATCCTTCCAACCAAAAAAAAAAAAATTTCATGCACCAAATGCTATGGAGAACCATGCCACATACACTTTGCGGGATGGGCGGTGATCGATGTAAAGCATTAATACTCCGTAGAAAGTAGGAACCACCCCATAATTCTTTTATATTTTTTGTTTTCTCTCTCTCTTTGTTTTTGCTTTTCTTCTTCTATTTTATTATTATATATAAAATTCTACTACAGCAAAGAAGACATGTTAAATCATCTTATAAAACGTAATGTCATATATACAAACTCCATAAGACAAATAGATCATTCCATGGGAGCTTTTCCATCCTGAGTTTTATACTAAAACATTACCTACTCTGAAATTTAAAAGGAATTGAGGAGATGGTTAAGTTAAAAAAAATTAAATAACTAATTAAGAGTCAAAGGGCAATAATAATTCAAAGAAATGCAGCCAAAAGAGAAGGTACATGATTGAAGCCAGACATTGATCATGCATAATAAGAAGGCAATAATAATTCTGTTTTCTTTTTCTTTTTTCTCCTTAAAAGAAAAAAGGGGAATCATTTGTCTATATATATATATATGGTATAATGCTAATATCACTACCCAAGTGAAGGTACGTACTATATATATATATATGCTATATATTTTGAATTTTGTTGGAAAGGGACTAGTCTAGTCAGACAGTCTTAGAATTATTTAGTGCCAAATCCCAACCAATATTCGTTGATTATGTTATCTGCATATATATTGAGAGAGAGAGAGAATGTTGATCTGCCTTTTGATATATATGCTAGACAAATCATTTATTTATTTATTGATTTATTTCTAATTGAATAAAGAAAGAGTTTTTTTTTTTTGAAAGGGAATAGAGAAAGAGTTATTGGGGAGGAGACACATGCATCATTATTTTGTTTATATTAGATGTGGCTGAGATGTCTTTATTAATTGGCTTCATTTGTTAATTTTTTTTCTTTTTGCCTGATTTTTTTTTTTAAAAGTAAAAACAGTTTTAATTGCTATGTAAGTGTTTTATATTTTATGTTTTTTGCTAATTTTTTTAAAAATAAAATAAAATAAAATAAACAAACAAAACAAAAGAGAGCAAAAGAAGAAGAAGAAGAAATTCCAAACAAAATCAATTTGTTTTTGTACTCTTTTTGGAATATTATTTGTTAGTGCCTATATATTAATGAGCCTTTGACCACTAGAGAGAAAATGTCGGATAAAAGAACTAATAAAGCTTCGCCAGCCATCCTTAGACAACCACATATACGTACTTGTTTCATCTTCGTCTAAACAAGTAATTATGATAAATCTCAAATTTGTGGAGTGTTTGGATACTTAGAAAAAGGAAAATGAAAAGACATATATGCGTTTTGCGCTCGACTAACTCATGCTTTAATGTCTCGTCAGTATTTAAAAAATATTTATTGATGTGATGTCAATATATATATAAAAATTAGACTTAGTACCTATCAAAATAATTAGGCTTTGCCGCTCATTCATGCTTTGGCCCTATCGAATAAGAAAACTCAACTCGGTTCCGTCCCGTGTGATTGACCACCCAAACCGAGCCACAAGGGGTGGTAAGAGGTGGCGCCAACTAGGAGAGAATAAGAAGGGAATTAAATTAAGTTTAAAATCATTAATCATGTCTATTTAGTGACATGAGAAGGGGAATGTCAAATGCAATATATGGGAGTAGTTGCGGTAGGAGGGAGGAGTGGAGTAGTAAAGGCTAAAGCCGCAGTTGGCATGAGTTGGCAGTTGGGAGTCGGCAGTCCCCCACTCCCTTTTTTCTTCCCACGCGGGGTAATGAAATTTTAGTGAAAGTGCAATGCATTTTTATGATAAAAGGTCAAAAAGATGCACCCATTTCCTTCCTTATCTCCAGCTAGAGAGTCCCTTAGCCCAAATTCATATACATGCATTATGCATAGCATCAAAATTCAAGATGAGAGAGAGAGAGAGAGAGAGAGAGAGAGAGAGAGAGAGAGAGAGAGAGAGAGAGAGAGAGAGAGAGAGAGAGAGAGAGAGAGAGAGAGACTTTAGTACCAATATTTGTGACTGAGCTATCCAATTGTGTACTTAATTGTCCGAGTTACTAACCATCCAAACAATTTTATAGTGTTCTGGGTAGGTAGGGGCTGCCCGGGGCAAATGGGGGGCAAGTAGGTCTTACAGCTCCTTCTCTATAGATTGTTTGAATTGTTTGCAATGTGAACACCCCAAGTGCAGGAGATCTAGATCTCTTACAATTTCTTTAAAATTGTAGATTTTCAAATTATGTGAATTTAAGGCGTTTCATGCATCGAGCGACATGAAAAAATGCTATATATTAAAAATATGACATGTTAACAATAAGAATTGAGTATACTTTTATTATGTTCTTATATTTTATGTCGTATAAAAGCTTTGAGCAAAATAACTGTCTTTCAGTTTAGTAAAAAATAAGCATCTCTTCAAAAATGAAGAAAAACATTTTGGAATGATTTTGTTTTTGTTGCCTCAATAATATGTCATATTTTTAATATGTAGTATTTTTTACGTCATTTGATGTAAAAACCAGCTGGAATTCACATAATTTGAAAATCTAATTTTTTTTTGAAATTGTAGAAGATCCTAATCCCCCTCGAACTATCACTCAATTGTCAATCTCTCCCCAAAATACCAATTGTTTCAATGTCCCCCTCAAACTACCAAAACATGTCAACGTCCCCCTAAGACCAACAAAAAGACAAAAATGACCATAAATTTCTTTCAATAAGACAAAAATGTCTTTATAAATTTGAAAAAAAAAAATTAAAGAAAAAACAAATAAAAAAAAGAACGAAAAAGAAAAAAGAAAAAAGAAACAAAACAAAACAAACAAAAAAAAAACTGAATTTTTTAAAAAAAAAATAAAAAAGAAAAATAAAAACCCGTTTTTATTTTTTATTTTATTATTAATTTTTTTGTTTTTATTTTTGTATAACTTTATGTTTTTTTTTGTTTTCTTTTTTTTTTTTTTTTAAAAAAAATGATAATTATTTTATTAAAGGTATTTTTGTTATTAAGGGGGGATATTGACATTTTTCGATAATTTATAGAGGGAGATTGTCACAATTAGTAGTTTGCGGAACATTGATAATGCGATGGTAGTTTGAGGGGATTATGTGTACTTTTCACTTTTTTATTTTTATTTTTATTTTTTTTTGTTTTCCTTCTCTTCTAGGACAATTTTTTTTTTTTTTTTTCTTTTAAGGTAAGAAATAAACAAAGAACCAACAAACAAGAGCTAAGAAGATCTTTACCACTCTGGATGAGGATGGACAGGCGGAGCTACGAGAGATAAGAATGCATCCAATGTTGGGAGAAATCCTCCCATCAGTAGTGAGATTCGATTGATCGAGAACAAAGATTACAACGAGAGAATCACCTTCCAAAACGAAATATAATGAATGCACTTGTAGGACAGTAATTTGTCCAAAACATCACAAATACAAACTCTGAAAGCTCATGAGATGTCTCGCTCACATTTGCATTAAGAAAACCTCACATGCATCGTGGTTGTTAATTATATCACCATGCTTACATATCATAGTGCTTATCCATTATCAATATTGCTAATCAACATCCTACTTTTTTATACCACCTTGCCAAAATAGAAACCCCCACTTCTTGCCTTTGCACTAAAGAATCATCAACTCCATTGCTTCACGCAAAATGCAACTTTCTTTTTTTCTGTTGCTGTAGGAATTGCATTCACCAGTCAGTTTTGGCGTCTCCATGTCGTTGCCACAATGCTGTAACACTCAGCGTGCACCGTTATCTTTCACAAGTGTCATTTTCTGGTCCATTGCCGAACAGTTGAATTTTCATCTCTCCCAAAAAGGGACTTCAAAGCTCTTAGCAACAGAAAATATGAATTCTCCCAAATTTGTTGTTTGTTTAGAGCCCAGAAATTGAATTCAAAAGAGATTATGGTGATTCTTCATTCATTTGCAAAATGTTTAGTGCGGAATCAGATGCTTTGAGAGGAAAATGGAAAGCACCCACTGAACATAAATGTAGTACAACTACAATAACAGAGTCTAAAAGCACCAAAGTTCAAACAAAATACTCTGCTGGACAAAAATTTGTGACAAATGGATGGCAGAAAGAGCATAAATGTTCTTAGTTCTTACCAATGTTTTAACCATTCTAGATAGCTTTCAAAAACGCACATTTGTAGGGAAAATGGCCAATCTTTAGCGAAAATGATTTATATACAAGCAACAGTGGAATTCAGTGACCATAGAGAAATAGAGCACATAAATTTTTGCCAGTTCAACTCTCGGCTGCAATTATAATTTCATTAAAAATATCAACTACCTTTTAATTTCCTTTAGACATGTCAAATGCTTCAATACCCTTTTAATTTTGAGTTCCCAGCGGAGTATAACTAAACCACAAAAGAGTCGGACTCCACCAGATTTATTGAAGACCACCTGAAGCATTGTTCTCTATTAGGTGAGATGATTGTTTTACCCATTGTTTCCTGAAACTCATGTCTCACTGCACAGTCATGGCAGTAGAAGGGAAGAACCTCATGAGAAAGCTTGAGAGAGACCAAATGCAGATCACCCCAAGGAATTGAAGGACATTAAGAAGAGTACTTAGAGAGCTATTTATTGCCAAGTTGTGTGAGGTCATCTCAGCTCCTCTAACTGTAAATGACAGGGCTGTCACCAGTTGTGCTGCTCTATTCAGCTGGTGCAATCTATAAACCTGTTAGGCATAAAGAACCCCTTTACTTTATGGGCTTTCAAATGTTTAATGAAGAGTATTTTAAACCAAAAAGGAAAAAAAGGTTTGAAAGCCATTTGGTCAATACTTTACAGAGGCATGATTGCCTACTTGAAAGTAGATTAGAATATTTATTAAGAAAAAAAAAAAAAAAAAAAAAAAAGCATAACTGGAACATCCCAGAGTGGATCAAAATTTATTTTTTCTCCATCCTAAATACCCAAGGAAAGATGCTAAACAAAATTCGGTCAGCAATGAGACATGATTGTCGTACCTGAAAGATAATTGGAATAACAGACCATGAAGGTGACTTCTTATATCTTGCATACTGCTCAAATGCAAATTGGACAATAATACCAACCAGGTATGGAGCGAGAGTAGCAGACGCTGCAGGACCAGTCCAAGGCCAGACCAAGCCCATTGTCACCATAGGAATTATTAAACTAAGCACCAGGGAAGCTACAGAAGAGATTCGCTGTCCTATATGAGGAGCCAGGGTTCTGTGAGTGCCTGTAGCAGAATCAGGCTCAATAGGCCTCCTTATGCGGTCTATTAAAAGAAGAAATACAGCAACTCCACTGTAGAAAAGACCTTCTGTAAAGAACAATATGAGGAAATCTGCAGATGGAGATCATAGGGAAAGTTAATGAGAATGAAACGATTTGGACCTATTTGGTTGTGTTTCAGGAGTAATGCTACACTTTACACCCACGTCACACCGGCTGACATGACGTGTTTAAAGTGGCTTATACTTTTGTTTTTTTTAAGTAGTTGACATTGTGAGCCACTTAAAACACGTCATGTCAGCAGGTGCGACACGAATGTAATAAATGAGTGTGAAGAGTAGCATTATTCTTTTAGAAGACAAGTTTCAAAACCTGTTTTCAGAGAACAAAAAAAGAACTTACAAATGGCTAATTCTCTAGCATTTAAGTCCCAAAAGTTAGGCGACTGCCAATCCAATCCATTTTAAACCACATCCTACATTACCTTTAGAACTTTTACAACCATTCACACTACCTACATTACCTTGTTGATTATTGCTCTTTCCTTCTAGAAAATCTAGTGGACCATTACCAACTTTCAGTATGTCTGAAGTTTTCCGTCTATGTTGAATCATCTCTTTAATTAGTTTTCTCAAACAGCACCTTAAGACATTTAGCCACCATAGGACCATCACATACACCTAGTCACCTAGTCCTAAACAATTTGAATAATCTTTGGCTGGTATCACTTCCTTCACCAATAATTGCCAAGTATCATGTGTCCCCCATTTCGAAGCGAGTAGCATCAACTTTCACCGTCTATTGCACAGTGGAATATAACTGAAGATACAGGTCATCCAAACCCCTAAAGTGTACCTTGCCTGAAATCAATTAATAAAAGATACCTAGCAAGATCTACACACATTTCTGGAAGAAAACGAAGAAGCAAAATGACCACCGCCCCCCAAGCGGTTGGGGCTTCACCCAAAAAAAAAAATAAGAGAAAAAACAGAAACTTTTCATGTCCATACATATTGCTTTACTTGATTATTGATTTAAAGCTTGTTGACAAAAGTGAGATTCACATCAAAAATAAAAAATAAATAAATAAATAAAAAAGGGAAATCTCAAGACCAACATAAGAATGTGGGCTCACCTGTCAACAAAGAGTCCTCAAATACAGTGGAGAGTATTCTGCGCAAATAAAGTGAGGGGAAAATGAAAGAGGCTACAAGGACAGCCGGACCAATAAACCACAGTAGGCTGTTCTGACTCTTTTGTGGGTTGGATATAGGGAGTTCGTCCTCTCTTTTATATGGAGAATTATAAAATGAGATTAAACCTGGTTTTCCACCAGTTCCCACAAAATGGATATATGAGCTGCTTGCAGGAGAGACATCTTCAGCATTAGGACGATGATTTTCTTGCTCTGATGTATCTAGTTCGATCTCATCGTATTCTGTCTGTTCTTCAGAAATAGCACAGAGAACATTTTGACTCTTCGGGAACCTTCTAATAGAGTTCAGCTTTCCAGCTATGCACTGGCATGACTTGACTACAATACAGTTTTAGAGCAGAATTATTACTACTGTGGCACATTTCACAGAATCAATTAAAAAAAAAAAAAAAAACTTGGGCAATTATACTGAACCAGTGACTTAATTTATACTAGACAGGTGAAAAAAGGTCCGGCAGCTATAGTCAAATGGAGTCCATGAACTCCCGTGTTACTGTAATTTGTATTAGAGTTGCTCTCAGAACTTCAGGGATAAATAAGGATTTGTGCTACCTAGTTTGCAGCATAATGAAAATTGTAGAACTTAGAGAATTATCTAACAAATATGGAAGTTACCTTTAGCATATTTTAGCAGCTGAAAATCATGTTTTTGAATTTCATGAAATCCTCGCGATAAGCTCAACTGAACATCAAAATGAAGAAGTTATATAGAAGATCAATGTGTACAGGAGGCACTCTGACATTCATAGACTATATTAGAATCAAAAAGCAAGTCAAACAACAAATATTACTCAATAAAGAAGAAAACTTTTCTAACTAGCAATACCACTGAGCGGGACGCAACACAATTTCTAGTATGGCACTGTTAACCCTACATTACCTTAAACTAGTGACATGTAATGGAAAAAATCGATTTAATAAACTTTCAAACTATCAATCCATGTTTAATGTAATACAAACAATGTTGGGCTATAGAATTAACAAAAGAGAGATGGCTCCTGACAGAATCTTTGTCAAATATTGGGTCAGCAACACAATCCTCTCTTTTAAATGTAAGTTTGAATGCTAAAATCATATCAAATTATCACCATTTTCCCAGTAGCCACCCAAAATGACTTGTGAAAGAGAGAGGGGGGGGCGGGACTTGTAAGAATTCCCCAGTAATTGGTATAAGGTTCGGTACAGTTTTGAACAGAAATCAAGAAAACAGATTACGCATTACAACAGAGTCATAGTAACAATTCATTCTCTCTTACATGTAAAATATACCCAGCAGGCCAAATGGCAAATGTTACTTGACCAAAGCAACCTCAAAAGATACTTTCTTTTCTAACATTTCTAAAATCAATACGCAGAAAGGAAACACTAAGAATCAAATTCACCAACCAAAGTAAAACCTTTCAGCTATTGAAAAACCCTAAACCCTACTAACAGGTACCCATAACAAGACCATTCATTTTCTTGGAAAAAAATAAGAGTACAAATTTTCAGAGTAGCCAAACATGACTAAAATCATTACCCGGGAACTTCTCCTAGACTGGAAAGGAGTAGAAACAGAAGCAACCAAGCAAGAAAACGAAGAGCCAATTTTCAGATTCATATCTGAAAGCAATAAGAACCAGAACAGAGTCTATCACAGACTAAACCTCTCCATGTAGATGAGTTTTTAACGCGAGCCCATTTAAATTGGAGGATATTTACGAATACCCATATGGAAATTTTCTCGAGAAAAAAAAAAAAGAAAAAAAAAAAAAGGAAAATGAAAAATTCGGAGATTCTGAGACGTGGGTTTTGAGGGAGAGAGAGAGAGAGCAGCTTGTTTTGTTTCTTTCTATCGTGGGTTCAAGCGGGTTAAGGTTTTGTACAAGTCTCATTTCTGCGTCTTGTATGTCGTCTTGGCCTCCCACTTTACATTTTTTTGTTTTCATTTTTATTTTGTCTTTTCTTTCTTATTCTTTTTCTTTTTTCCTTTTTCTTTGTTTTATTATTTTAATTTTACTTGGGACTAAGAGTTTCCTCGCTAGTTACAATATCATAAATGATTGGAAAATTTTCTTTCATCCAAACAGTATTTATGAATTGAGTGACCGCTTCTTTAGCAATTCGACGTACAACTGAATTAGCATCCTGCTTCACATTAACCACTCGAGACGCTCAAAAAAAACTTCAAAATATTTCTTATGCCGTTCACAAAATGACCATATCTGCTTGCATTTGAGGAACCCTCATTAATCTCATTCACAACTTGCTGAAAATCGCCTTGGAGAATTATATCAAAAACACCCACATCCTTACACAGATTTGCAACAACCATACCAGCCCAAACTTTCGTCACTATAGGATCAGCAATGCTGCTTTGAGTAGTACTACAAGCCGCCACTACATGTCCCCCAAAATCTCAAATAACAGCCTGTTGGGGGCTTCTATTGAACAATCAACCCTTTTTTCTTTTTTTTCTTTTTATTTTTTTTTTTTAAAAAAAAAAAAAGAACCAGAACTTCCATCGATAACAAGCCCAAAAGCAAATACAACAGCCCGAAAGCTACAAATACACGCCCGTAGGCCCAAGGTAGTGAGTAGAGATACAAAATCCCTAACCACTAAGTTAGGAACAAATCTAGCTTAAAATAGTTACTTAAGCAACAAACTAAAATTACATGAACAAACAATTGAGTCTTCTCTTTACACTGAAGTACAACCCAACTAAAATGAGAGGGTCTGGTCTAGCTTACAAGCCACCTAAAATGCCCAAGTAATTTGCAGCCCATTACAAAGGTAAACTGTGAACAGAGACAGGAATGTACAAATACACAAACACATCTACCAGAAAAGTTAACCCAAGTCGGTAGTAGGGGCACTGTCATCGCCATTCGCCAGAGTTAGGCACGTGTATGACAAGCGCCGTCCCCGGAGCTACCAAACAACAGATCGGTCTCCCTGTCTCTGGGCACCACCTTTGCATGGTGAAAAAAGACGGAGCGTGACCATCACGCGCCAGTCATCGATAACCCACACGGCCGATGCAAACGACGGCAGGACCAGAAGACGACAGTGGACCCATCTAAGTGGCGCGTGTCTCTCAAAAGTCGATGGAAAAACACAGATCTGGCATCAAAAAATAGAGGAAAAGATGAAGTTCGGCCAAAACACTCCACTGGTGACATGAACGATAACAACGACTCCCCATTGAACATCTCAAAATGAACCTCTTGTTAGAGAACGAGAAGAAGAAAAAACCAACACAAAAGCTCCAAAGCCCTATAAAGACTCGAAAAAAGGACAGTCACCATCGGATCAATAGGGGGGAAACAAAAACTCCACAGTCCTAATGGCTGTGAGAAATCTACATCTACTGGTATACACCATAGAGGAGCAAAAAACACTGCATAGCCCTAGAAGGACTAGGAGGCACCACCACCGGGAGAGGCTCCCCGGCGAAAATCAACCCCTGAAAAAGACTCTCTCTCTCTAAAAAATGAGAGCTTCTCTCTCCTAAGTTTCGCTCTAAAAAAGTGCACTATTGAGCAATCAACCTATTCATTCTGATATAGACACGTGGCTGAAAAAAATAATAATAAATAACAGAGAAGAAAAATATAAAGAGAAAAACGAATCCTCTTCTCTTCCGACGCTTTATTCACATAAAAAGGCACAACTTTTGGAACATATTTATTGATCATAAACCCTTCATCATTTTCAGATATATTACTCGTAAATAACTTCATCTTGTCAGATATGAAACAATGGATAATGAAGCAAAAAGGGGCAGCTAATAGGCAATTAGGTGTATGGAACTTCTTGGCCACCAAAACACCACTAAAAAGCAAGCCATATCCGCTCTGTCCATGCCTTCAAAGTATCACTACTTTTTTAAATTGTGTTACATATACTTTTAAGTGTTCACCCTTTGACGTTACAGTAAAAATTATTATTAGATAAAATAACAAATGAAAATATAATCACATCTAATGGTGATTGGAGTGTTACACACTCAAGTATCAAATGCTCACTCCGTGACATAGCAGTAAAAATCACCATTAGATAGGGGTGTGCACAAGGCGGGATGAATTTTTGCCCTTTTTGCCCCCGCCCTGTACCCCTGCAGGTCCCTAAAATCGCACCCGCGAATCGCACAAAAAATAGAGAATCCGTGAAGTGCGGGGTGATGCTGAGTGAGGGTTGCGGGTTGTGCGGGGCGGGGCGGATTCAATACCTAGATTTAGAAACATGCCAAATTTTCTCAGGAACCAAACAAAGCATAGAGAAATCACAAACTAATCAACGATTTTCGCAGCAATCAAACACAATACAGAAAAGAGGCAAAAAGAAAAGCCGAAAAGAGAAATAATTCTTACAGCAGAGTAGAAGAGCAGCTCAAGACAAAATCATCAGAGATGGCTTCTTCCATGTTGTGAACCTCTACCACCACCAAATCCAGACGATTTTTGCCCTCTTTTGTTAAAGGACTCACAGTCGTCCCGGCTGAAGAAGAATAAGGGAAAACAGAAGAGCTCCATAGCTAGGAGTAACTGGGTAAGAAAAACCAGTTGGACGACAAGGGAGAAAACTCTAGAACAATGAAGAGAAGAGGAAGAGGACATGCAGGCTGCGGCACTAGGAAGAAAAGAAATGCAAAAATAAAGAGGAGGTGCGGCATTCTAGGGTTAAGTGGGGTAGGGTTTTTTTTTTTTTTTTTCCTTTATGCAGGGCAGGTCGGGTTCCCAATTTTTTTAAAAACCAGAACCCGCAACCCACCCCATGCGGTTCTCTCAGTTTTGGACCTATAACTGCACAAAAAACCAGAAATCTGGTGTTTCACAAGGTGGGAGCTTCGAATCAGGTTGGGTAGTTGCGGTTTTGCACGGCCTTAACATTAGATGAAATAAGAAATGAAAGTACAATCAGCATCACATTATGATTTCCACTGCCAAGGAGTATGTGTAGCATTTTTCCTATTTTCACACACACACACATAGAGAGAGAGAGAGAGAGAGAGAGAGAGAGAGAGAGAGAGAATGGGATGGAGAAGTTTTGATCAAGCATATGACTAAGTGAAGAATGATTCCCAATTCCCAAATACAGCAGAAAAGGGAAAGAACAAAAATGAAACACCCAAAACCCATTAAGGAATCAGTACTGGGATTTGAAATTTCCATCTACCTCAAGAAAATAAGCATTAACTGAATACCAAAAAAAAAAAAAAAAAATTAATAGGGACCTCATCCAAGAATAAGAGCACGGCCTTATCAGAGTTACAGAAATCGATCAACCTGTTCTGATCCTCAACTTGCATGAGACAACCCAGTCTAAAATGGTGTTGGCCAGATCTGTCTCAAAAATCTCAACGTTTTAGGACATCATCAGAGGCAACTCTGATTTGAGCCCTTTCCCCTCGCTGAAAAACTTTTCTCAAAAGTACAATTCCAATACTTAAAGGAGATTAGCCCTCTTTAGGAACCTGATTGTCCGGCAGTAATATGGCCATATTGATTCCACATAATCAAGATACCACTCCACTATCCGCTCTTGCAATTCTTTCATCCTTCTTCTTGATAGTTCTTTGTAGTCTAAGTTCTTTACGTTCACAACTGGTTGCCAGACACGAGCTAGTACATCTTCTTTAAGCTTCCCACATGCAACATAGCTATAGGCGACCATGCAGTAAGTGGGCAAATTCTTGATTACTTTAACAGTCATCTTGAAGCTGAAGACATAGAGCGCAAACACCCACCGAAGCATCTTGATGTAGAGAGCTATAATAAGGGGCCCAAAAATCCACAACGGAGTCAACTCTTTTGAAACTTCCACCCCATAAATCACATTAACTGCCAGGTACAAAGGGATGCTGCAGATCAAGCAGAGCATATTAGAAGCAACAAAGATGTATGTAACGTTATTGCATTGTCATCCATGTAACTTGTCAAAATAATATGACACATTAAAAGCACATCAAGAGTTGCCCCAAGTTAGATAATGCCAAAAGACTAAACTATGATACTACAAGCTTAAGTTTATGATCAAGATACCATTAGTAATGAAACTTAAGAATTTTAGATTTTAATAACAATGAATTCAACACAAGTAGCGTACTGTATGAGTGTATGGGTAACGACAAAATCGAAAATGGTGGAAAATCTTTGGAGAACTGACAAATTTGACAGCTAAACACATGCCCATGCCCAACACCCATACACGAATCCAAGTAAGACAGAATTATATCATGGATAACAGAAATCCTCACAAGTCATGCAGACCAATAGAAGAGAGAGAGAGAGAGAGGCAGACAAAAACCACTGAACTTACAATATCAGTAAGGGTATCTTTACTGTTGCATCCAGACCCAGAAAGTAGCACCAAGCCGCCTTTAGAATCTCACCTCTTTCCTTTTTTTGAGTACCATGTTGAGTTTCTGACATCTCCCTTAAAGGTGGTTCTCCTGCCAAAACTCCATCCTCTACTTGATTTGGTGATTGTGTGCGCAACATGGTCAGCCATTTCTTGAATAATTTATGAATAGCAGGGGAGGATACAATGCTCTCATTTGCTTCGGAGGTATAAGAAAGTGGGATGTCATTTGCCTTTGGTGATTCCACTACGGTATCCTCACTCTCTTTTAGTTTAACAGAATTCTTTGGAACCTTTGATCCACTTGCTCTGCCTGCAGATTCATCATTTTGGGCACTGCCTTTGAAAGCTGAAATTCTCAAAGGTTTAGGCTTTCCACGATGGCAAAGTGCCCCTACACTGTGGAAACAAGTTTTCTGAATTTATATAACAAAGATAAATGAAAAATGTATGTGTGGGTGTGATCACACCTGCATATATGTGTGAAAGAATTCCAAGGATGCAAGCAAGTAGCAGTGACAAAGTTTAACTGCTAGAAAACCACAGAAATAAAAAATAAAATAATAATAATAATAATAATAATAAAATTAAAAAATTAAAAAATTAAAAATTAAAAATTAAATTTTTTTTTAAAAAAAAAAAAACAGAAAAAAATACATTACAATAATTCAAAAAGCATCTGGATGTCCAGTGAAAATTAAAAGGAGACTTCTTTCACCCTCCGCATTTTTGAATTTCAAGATTATCTATCCTCGAAATAGAATTGTATTGTAAAACCTATGCACGCTAGAAGACTTAGCAATACTAATATAATGCAAAAATGCAAATTTTCTTGATATCCTAAAACAAACATAGATGATAAATTGGAAACAATTCTCATGCATGATGCCACAAATAACTTAACAGATCGAACTTAAATATTAAGGAAAAACACAGTGGGATTATTCAAATTACATGGACTATCCAAAAATCACTTAAAAGAAGTTAAATCTAATGATGAGAGAGAGAAATGGTTAACAAACCAACCACCCACCAAGCATCTGTATATAAAAAAATTTCAACAGATCCTTTTTCTTCGAAAAGCCAAACAGACATCACTCAAAACATGGAGAGTGCACAAGAATCTCTTATCCATATGTACAACCAGATCATGGAAGAACTGACTATCTGCATCCTGGACAAGACACAAGATGCAAGAAAAGTGAGGACTCGTGACTCATTTCAATTACAACCGTACCAAAAAGCCTGTTTATTTTCTTGGATATCAGTTCACAGTAGCTTTAAGTCTAATGATACTTAATTCTTTACAACCATGTCAGAGATCTCCTCCAAAAAATTACTCTTTTACAAATCCTTTTAATGATTATCTCTCTTATTACTTACAGTTTCATCAGAAAGACTTTTTATTTATATAAATCAGAATATATAAAAAAAAAAAAAATTAAAAAAAATTAAAAAAAAAAATTAAAAAAAAAAAAAAAAAAAGATGTCCAGTATTCAGTCATGTTGATAGAAATTAAGACTATATCATCAAAAATGAATTTGTAATTTTCATGTGTTACCGTCTCTTAACCAATCAGAGGTGTGTTACTGTCTCTTAATCAATCAAAGGTAGCATGGAAGATCCATGCAATTATAAACAAGATTAGTAATTATTATCTAGTACCTAATTTTTCCTTTTTATGTGGGCTTCCAATCTTCTAATATTTTTAGACAAGTGGTGTAACGACCCTGAAAAAAGCGCTAGCCATATCTGCGCTATTACCCCAAAAAGACTAGTCAATTTGAAACTTTCCTAAAATCCTTTATAAAGCCCAGTTTCACCTACTAACTAGGCAATGTGGAACTTTGTACCCATGAGCACCTTTATAAACCACTCACTTTATATGAGCTAATCATCTCTTCCCAATATGGGACCGGAGTGTTACAAACTCCCCCCCTTAAACCCTTGACGTCCTCGTCAGGGTCACGCCATGTAATGCTCCAGTACCACATGACCAGACGTTATTAGGTAGCTTTGATACCATTTCTAACGACCCTGGGAAAGGCGCTAACCACATTGCGTTATCACCCCAAAATGACTAATCAATTTGAAGCTTTCCTAAAATCTCATGTAAAGCCCAGTTTTACTTAATAACTAGGCAATGTGAGACTTGTACCCATAAGTATCTTTATAAACCTCTCACTCTATGTGAGCTATTCATTTCTTCCCAATATGAGACCGAGGTCTTACAAGTGGCATGCTAAATCTAAGCTGCAACATTCAACTTCATGAACCACACTACCTGTCCAAAATTCAACTTAATGTAAAATGAAGTGTTTTGCTTCCTCCAAAAACAGCCTGTCTCTTGAAAGTACATATTATCCTTGATAGCTAATAAGAACTTCTAGGTCAACAAAATGGCAAGCAAAAGAAACTCTAAAAATATAATAATAATGCATATATTTTTACATCTATAATCAACAAGTTAATGTTGTTGTCAAGTTTCAAGCATTCTCATACATATATTTCATATGCCTTAACGTTTAGATTCTTTCAAAAACCAATGCCTTTATTAGCTCAACTAAGGTCCCCAGAGTTGCCCCTTGCAACTTGTATTATTAACCTTTAGCATCCTGAACTGGTAAGACAAACTCATGTATCTTGTTTCTTAGCCTTGTGGAATTCAGGATGTGGTTGCAGGAGCGAGCCCTTATCTAAATAACAGAAAGTATGCATATTTCAATAAATCCATTAACTGTTAAATGTGAAAACCTAAACATTAGCAATTTGAACAGACTGATTACTTAAACCAACATACAAGCAGTGGCATTCAATTATACTGGGTTTATATACAAAAATGGCCGCAACAAGGACTTAAGAAGGAAAATTCTCACCTCAAACTAACATTGCGCTTTAATAAAATATGCCTATCTGCTTTCCCAATCACGTGAAATTTTGTTACATACTGCTTCAACTTTATATCTTTGCTCCATGATAAAGGTCTTGAGGGAAATATAGCATAAGAACCCTGAAATACATAACCACGTCACATGTTTTCAGAGGATTTAACTAACATCAGATGGACATAGACAGAAAGTTAGAAGTCACCACAGTATTGACAAGATGGGCTTACTCCAGATATCTTGGCACATATGGGAAATGACACAAGCACATATATGAGAAAATTTTTTGCACGTGATCAGTAACTTTTCTATGTTCTATGAATTAGTTTTGATCTCTGTTAAAAAAATAAAACACATGCATTGCTGCCTCAATTCTACTTATATTCTAAGATTTAAATACTTCCCAGCATTGCAACCAGGGCAAGAACTGATAACTGATCAAAGCGCAAGGCATCACCACCGACTTAGGGATTTATATGCTCAGCATAATAATCAAACTACAAACTAGAAAGAAAAAAACAAATCATGACTATAAAAATTTACTAAGTGAATAAATCTACTTTATTAAACTTTCATTAAAGTATAACAGAATTACAGGTGTATCACAAAAAAAATCAATTGACTGATGCAGCTTTTTCTACATGCCCAACATAAACATTGTTCGCCCTCAAAATTAGAACCGAGCAAAACTGGTCCTATCTCCATTTGACCTGCAATCTACCGTTCTTTCAAACAATACAACATTCTTGGGCTGCTCAAACTGGTTCTTTTCCAAAACATAAATTTAGAATATAAGAATAGAAAATTCATGTACATGCAGGATTTAAGAAATCTACGTAAATAAATATAGGTTACGTCGTGAAAGAGTGGTACTAATGTGGCACTTAACCTCATATAACTTTGACTCTTGACTCTGTTTCTCAAAGCCTATATAAATATATAGATGTGGTCGTCAAGGTTTTCTTAAATTACCTGCATTTGGTGGGTTACCAACGCCATTGTCTCACCCTCAACCACCAATCATTTCTTTAGCAGGGCCTAGTTCAAGAAAAAACCACACAGTAAACATGCATTTATCCATCGAGATAATATAACAGCCAATTCAAAGTCCCAAAAACATAACACGATCTACCAAGCTACTAGGAGAACAAAAAATGGCTTATATACAAGACACGAAAACTTAACCATGTTCACCATAAAAAAAATAACCCATTTCAATATTACTATACTAGTAAGTTTTTACAGAAGAATTCACACTAACCCATCTAAATATTACTCAAAATCAAAGAATTATTGAAAACCACTTATGCTAAAATCTGCAACAACGTAATAAACTTTCAGTCAGCAAAACCCATGGAATGCCAACTTTGACACGGAAACAAAACAACCTCTCGAAGACCCAACAAGAATTTTTGTAGCAACAAAGCAAGAGGAATATGCAATTGCCAACTATACAATCAGAAACTAAAGCGGAGCTTTCCATTTTCTTAGGAAAGGAAAAAGAAAAAAGAAAAACCCAAAAATGTAACACTTCAAATTCTGTTTCCTTCCCTTTTTCCTCAATTTTCTAGGCAAACAAACATAATAAAATACATTCCCAGGAAAAAATTTGCTGTTACAAACACAGAAAGCAAACCCCCCAAGATAAAACGAAAACCAAAAACGGGTTCCAACAAAATAAACTTAAATTCCATAAATTGAACTTCACAATGACCAAAAAAGAATGTAAATTTACACTAACCTGTGCGCCTGAATTCATGAGCTCCGCAAACCCAAATCTATTTTCTTTTCGGGTGCTCAAAAACAAAAATTGTTACAATTTTGGTAAGAATAACAAACCCTCTTATCTTATTCCCTAATTGAAGTTCTACGTAGAGAATAAATAGGATAGAGAGAAAAAATGAAAAAAGGGATAGGCTTTTTGGGTGATTGATTGAATTTAGGGATTTTATAGGGAGCTTTTTTTCACAGTGGATATGATGATGAAGCACCAAAAAACACCAGCGGTTAAAGGTTAAGAAATAGGGATTTTATAGGGAGCTTCTTTTTTTTTACAGTGGATAATTGATGAATGAAGCACCAGAAATCACCAGCGGGTAAGGTTAAGAAAGGCGGTTGGTAAAAAATAAAAAATTAAAATAACAATTAAAATGAAAAAAGAATTGGTGGCCTACTGGCCTTTATGAAATCACCCGTTTTGATGTAGAGAAATATTGAGATAACTTTAGAGAGTTAAAGGACGTGTTGGGTCGGGCCTGGTGGGCTTTGTTGGGGTTTGATACTTTGATATACCTCCCTTCTTCTTTTTTGTCCTTCTTTTTTTATTATTTTTATTTTTTATTTTTTGGTAATTACAATGAGAAAAAGAGAATAAACTAAGGAACATAGTAGGAAGAGGGTGAATCTCTACTAATACATGGAGTACAAGAACTAGATAAAGGGGAAAGTGTGGGAATGCAGTTAGAAAACAATGTGGTTGTAGCTCAATTTGCCACATGGTGATTATAGAAGTTTATACTTCGGTTAATTTTATAAGCTGTCAAGCTAGTAAAAGGTGGGATGGTAGAGTAAATAATGAAAATAGTGGAAGCAATTCTCTAGTCTTGAGTAATGGCAGGCAATTGGAGAGCTTGAATAACCATAAGTGAATCAATTACCTTCTAAGATAAAATTGGATAAGCCCGAAGAAGTCGTCAATCTGGCTGCCAAAAGAGCTGCAAGAGCTTCACCATAGATTGGAGAACAGGGAGAACTAATAAGAGAAACACATCTGATAATAGATTCTTTAGAATCTCTGCAAACCGCAACTTCAGCAGAAAAAGTGTCTCTAATAGTTGTATCATAGTTGATCTTGAAAAAAAGATGGGAAGGTGGCATCCGTACTTCACGGGAAATGGCAAGTGTATTCTTCCAAGCAACATGATGTTCCAAGATAGTCTTGTTGATAGTAAAAGATATGACAAAAGCATTTGGAATAAGACGTTCATGATAAGCTTTATTCATAATAAACTACAAATAATCTCAGGCAACGGCAACAAAAATTTGAAATAGATGAACCTCAGCCTAAGGTATACCAAGTAAGTATGGATTGAGTATGATATGCAGTCAATCAGTCATATTAGTCATATGAAGTGCAGTATGGATTGAGTATGATAAGCAGTCAATCAATCATATTAGTCATATGAAGGGCAATAGTATCCAAAGGCCAAAAAGATTGGCGCCAAACCACCCGAGCAATAAGACAATTAAAGAAAATATATGAAAGAGAATCTGAAAAAAAAAAAAAAAAAAAAAAAAAGAACAAAGAAAGCAACTAGTATCTAAAGTGGGATAATGGATAGCTTGAGAAATATGGAATTTGGTTGGAATGATGTTCCAAAACATTTTTCAAAGGAAGAGTTTTAAACGATGATTGAGATTGAGTTTCGAAAGAGATTTCCAAAAAGATTTTGAAAGGGGGGAGGGTTTGGGAGGGGAGAGAGAGCTAAGTAGCTTATATGCGGATTTGGTAGAGAATAAACTAGAAGTGGAAGGTGTTCCAGCACAAATGTAGGAGTGGGGGTAATGATGATTTTGAGGATTTCAGCTACAGTGGCAGGATCAAAAAGGTGTCTCAGCTGGTTCAGATTCAGATTCCAAAAAAATTGAAAATGGGTGAATAAGATCTGCAATAACTAGAAAATTATTAGAAGGAATGGATGGGTTGAATGAATATGAGGAACAAAACAAGCACCAGCAGGCAGTAGCTAATAAGTAGATTTTTTTTTCTTTTAAAAAAAAAAAAAAAAAAAAGGAAAGAAAAGCAAAGGGGAAGATTATTGTAAAGAGGATCATCCAAAAAAGTTATTTGGAGAAAAATATGGAAAAATTGGTACTTGGAAGGTTATCAATACAATTGGTGATATGTGATGACATCAATAGATTTCCTACTCACCTACTATAGTAAGTCATTTTTACTTTCATCGCTGCAAATTATTTAAAAATCTTCTCTTAAGACATGTTTTGTTCCTTCTTACTTGTTTGAAAATAAAAAACAAAAAATTGAAAGGTTATATGAAAATAAATAATCAAGCGCTCACTCAATTAAAGAGTTTAGAGCTAGCTGCTCATAAGACATCTAATGCATCAGCATAACTATGTGCTCATTACGTGGCAAAAAAATAAGAAACACTATTCACAACCAATTTTGAAAAGAGTTGTCATTTATACACAATTGTACGCAACACTATTCACAACCAATTTTGAAAAGAGTTGTCATTTATACACAATTGTACGCACACTCATATTGGGTGTAGGACTCGTTCCGAGATGGGTCCCACATACATGACACATGAGTGACGAGTCTCACACCTATTCTAAGTGTGTATGTACATGGTGTTTGTGTAAAAATCATTTTCCTTTTAAAAAATAAACACCATTAAGAAACAACTCTAAAAGCTCTTGCATAAGAAGGGTTAGAAAACTCCGAAAAATATTTAACATCAAATAGCTCAATTACTCCATTTTCATTAAAGAACTGAAACTAATTTATTTTCCTCCCCCATTTGGCTCCAAGCTTCATTTTCGGCCGCTGCCCACCAGCGACACCACCACAGGCAGACGAGAGCGCCGCCCACCATCTACAGCAGGCACCACCGAAAAGCACCAACCATGATTTCTCAGAATAATTTCATACCGCCGCTTTCTTTTTCTTTTCCTCTTCTCTAAACAGCTCGACAACGACAAACTTATATGAGAAGTTTCATCGGAGTGCACTTTCCACTTTTCAGAGTACATATACATTTTTCGCTACCATATATCACTACCCATCTCTTCCTTTCCTTTTCTTTTCTTTTCTTATTTTTTTTTTCTTTTGTACGATCTGATTCCAAGCACAACAACATCTATATGGTTCATTAACAAACACTTCATATACATTTATGATGGACGCTGAGGATTGCACATCTGTTAACAAACACTTAATGTAATTTTAATTTCTCCAGCATCAAGCTGTGCACAAACTAAAAATAAATGTTGGCACTCCAGATTCCAACACAGGCTACAACAACAAAGTAGAAATTGCGACATACCAAGATGAACCAGAAAACTTCACTTCATTCCTCTCCGGTGTTCCATAGTAAAAAAGGATAATGGTCACTAAATACAAGGATTAAAAGAAACATATCAAGGGTTCCACAGCAAACAAACCGTGACCAAGTTACAATGTTCAGATTAGGTACATCTTCAATAATAGGAGAAGAAGAAATTAACCACATAGAAGTACTTCCCATCAACTCTAAGAATATTTCCCCCGAGCCATCATCACCAAGTTTGCTCCAATCCCTGCTCAACATACATATGCCATCAATTGACAATTGTTTTAACTGTTATAACTGAAAATTCAATCAGATACTACCTAAAAACATAAATTACCTGGAAACGTGCGGGATCAAGGCACCACAAATTGCGGACTTGTTTACAATCAAAACAAAACGGCTGCCTTCAGAACTTCTATTCTCACTACTCATAACCAGTATCTACTCGATCATTGCCTCTTTGCCGTCCATAAAAGTTCCCCCCGCCACGCCTTGACTGATTCTGACCCCTCTCCCTGAACCTTGGACCTGTACTATGAGTTCCATCTTTAAGTCCTTCGGCATTGTTCAATTTGTTATTGTTGTATGGACCAACTGGCTGGTACTCGAAATGAGAACTGTGTCTCTGTCTTTCCCAGTTTACAGGCGCATGAAGATGTTTGCTTTCTTGCCCAGATGAGTTCCAATCTCCACGAGATTCATGCCCTCTGTCAAAACGGGTATTATTTTGGTTTCCACTCCTGCGGTACCCTGATGATGACCGTTGCTCATGTCTAACATCCATACTTGCAGGAGCATGTTCAACTGGGCCAACAGGAACTTGGCTCGGGGAGGGTGGCCGTCCCTTGAGCGAACCCACTTTTCTCCCTCTTGTAGCTTCTTCATGCCCGACATTTAATGCTTCTTCTGCATCACTTTTTTCAGAAGGAGATTGATCATGGCGAGTCTGAGATACACCTTCACTGATTCTCTTGTCATGTTGTGGTGCTTGTGGTACTACACCCTGGGGTGTATACTCTTTTTTGTTCGCCCAAACTCCAGCACTTACACTTCGACCACTATTGCTTCTGCTTCCTTGTTGATTATTGGCTGAAAAAGACTGATATTTGGGTTGCCAATGAGCCGTTGAACGTTCCCCAATACCTCGATTTTCTTTTGAAGCAGTAGGCAAGTCTGTTTGACTCATCTCATGGGCCGAAGATTGGGTATTACTTTTGCTGGTCTCCCCACTGTTTATTCTCTTATGATCAAGATCACTGTTATGCCCCATGCCTTTCTGTCCCTTAAACGGATGCCGCTTTACTCTGCCTGTTATCCCCTGATCTTTTACAACAGTAACTGCAACCGAATCAGAATTGTCGGGAACTTTCCGTCCATCAGGAGCATTCTGTTCATCAGAATATTTTGGTTGCTCTTTCACTGAACTCACATCAGGCTTCTGAGGTTCGTTATCCTCGATTGATCTTTTAGCATTCCGAACAGGGTATGAAGAAGGTCCATCTTGCATACTTTGCCCACTGACTGATTCTGTTGAACCCCGTTGCCGCCATGATCCATGTGTTTTTCCCTGCTTATTCTGCTTACCATCCACATTCCTGGGCTCCAAGGCAAGCCCCGCTTTTCCAGTACCCGAGCCAGCAGGTTCAGTACTTTCAGTGCCTTGAGAACTGGAATCTGCACTCCCAACAGTCTCATCTGATGTAGTCTGATTGATTGAAGATGCCACTGGTTGTTGAATGCTTCCTTGCTGAGCCATTTCCTTTGCTACAGGCTTTGGTACATATCTCTCAATTTCTGCCCTCTTATTTTTGGGATTACTCTGCACTTGATGATCACTCTTCACTGATGGAGTAATGGCTTCATCCACAATTTTCTGACTGGCTTCATCACTGTCAACTTTGTTCTGTGAACGTACAGGTGCCCAAATAACATCACTGTGGAATTTCTCTGCTGATCTATTAACTTGTGGGTTTCTTGACATCCTGCGAGAATGCTGAGATTTCCACTGGCTGTTATTCACTCTACCATGAGAATCCTCGCTGGGTAATGATGAGTGATGCTCCAATAACTGACTTGCATCTTCGGAAATTGTTACTGATTGAATCAAGTTAGGATCCAATTCAGTCTCAGAAGTCTTGGGCTTACCACTTTCAAGAGAGGCATTCACAAGATTTGTTTCTTTTGATTCTGACGATGGTAAAGCAGCCATAGATGATGCAGCCTCCACTTTGTGCTTGTTCTTGCCAATCCTGTTCTTCTTTCTCTGATGTATGGAGGACTCAGCCGCTGCATTTGAATTCAAAGGCATGCGTGAGGACTCAGCCGCATTTGAATTCACAGGAAAGCTTGAGGACTCAGCCACTGAATTTACATTCACAGGCAAGCATGCGGACTCAGCCACTGCATTTGCATTTGCATTCACAGAAAGGCTTGACCCGCAGTTCAAGGCAATTTCATTGGTAAACCCCCCAATTGATATGGTGACCTTACGCGCTGCATCAGCGTGACTATTTGGTGCTTCATTAGTACTGGTGAAAGTAGACTTTTCATTAGAACTCTTCTCTGATAGAAGATTCTGCTTTTGTTTGTAGCCCATATGCTTATGCTTTGAGGCATTACCATCATGAATGTGGGGAGCTTTAGTACGATATGCAACATCAGCACCATCAGCATCCTGCTGCAAGGACACAGAATGATTGTGCACTATAGGTTCCTCATTGGCACTCATAGGTTTCTCTGGAGGTAGTTCATTGGACAAAACGGGTGATTGTTCATCTTTACTGGTGTTGCCCTCCCTAATGTGAGGATCTACATTCAATTCTTGCTTATTCTGGATAGCAACACTTGAAGCATTTTCTGACTTATGCATTGAACCTTCAATTGATGTTTTACGCCTATTCAACTCTTCCAGTTTTGCTCTAGCCTTGGCCTTTTGCTTTCTTGTCCGTTCTTCCTCCTCCTCCCTTAGTTGTTTGGCACGTTGCTCATAATCTCTCGACTTCGTACGCTGATAAAGAACACCAAAATAATAAATCTCAAATATGTAAAAACTAGCAGGAATAAAACAAAATTATATTACCTGTGCCTGATAATCACTTGGATCACACACAGGGGGAGCAGATTCTTTCTCTTCCCTTGCTTGAGGATATGGCCCAGACTTTTCAGAAGCCTCAACAGATTTGTGGCGGTCATGCACATGAACATTAGAATTAGTTAGGATGCGTGCAGTTGATACAACACTGGGAGAATCTGAGGCGGGAATTTGTTTATGCCAAGCATCAGCCTCTTCGCTATTGATCCCTCCTTTACCACGATTACCAGCTCTGCCTTGCATGCCATGTGTAGATCTCCTGAAAATCTGCAAGTTAGTATTTCACAAACATTGGAAATAACCATTCATTGTCAGTGGAAACCTGACAAGGAACAGAGAAAAAAAAACCTGGAGATGGTTGCTCCACCAGCAACTGTAGATTCAAGGCTCTTATCTCCAGCAGAAACACCCATTTCATGGGAGGCACGATTCTTAATTCCAGCGGTATGCACAAAACCACTACCGCCTTCATTTGCAGAATGGTTAACCTTGGCATTATGAACATGAATTTTATTCTTTTGTTCCTCCCAACCAGTAATGGAGGTAATATCATGTCCATCAGAAGCCCGGACTTTTGCATTTAATCCCTCAATCTTCCGAATCAAAGTTGAATCTTTAGGAACAGCTGAAACAGGTCCTTGAACCTCTGGTAAACCAGAGGATGCACGTTCCGAATTCCTTGCTGAACTGTCATCAAACACCTTCATATTTCCCACAGTTTCAGGAGACTTGACTTTGACAGGGGAAGAAGAATAAGACTGTTGGTCGTCATAAGTCTGACTAGAAATTTCTTGACCGGGAGCCATCCTTCTTAAACCCATCTCCCCATTGTTTCTGTAATCCGACCTCCAGTCATTCTCCCATGAAGAGATTTCCGCTTGATCCCCCTTCTCGACATATGTGGCATTGGTTGTAGTATCCTCCCATTTTTTTTCTTCATTCTTTCCATCCCAACCATTCTGTTGCTTTAGAAGAACTTTGTATGGTCCTTGAGTATCATGAGGATGACCAGATTCCACATGGTCTGAAACCAATGTTTTGCCAGTAGAGCCATATCCACCAGATCTTCCCTGGGAATTGCCAGGCTCAGGACCATTTTGGCTTGGGTACCTGTTATAAACAGGTGTGCCAGGTGCCATTCCCATAAATGGAACATCTCGTTCATTTGAACTGCAATAACCCATCGGACCACCGTAATAGCCCTCATATGCCACTGGACCAGGGTAAAACCCAGGCCTAATTGGCATCCCTGGGCGAATGTACGCATCAGGCATATGAGGTCTGTACATGTCCCCATTTTTAGGATGGTGTCCCCTTGGTCTGCTCCCTGGTGGGGGACCTGGCTGTGGATTGGCAAGAGCAGGTGGGATATGTGGACGATAATAAGAATATGGTTCCATGGGAAAGCCACCAGGAGCAACAGGAGCTCCATATGGAGGACCTCCTGGAGGTCTGAACCAAACACCACTTGGAGGATTAGTTACTGGAGGACCATGCCAAGCTTCATAATGTTGAGGAGGAATACTAGGATTAGGGTATGGTTGGGGATTGCCCTGCCACCTCTCCACGCTGGACGTGACTCCATCTTCACCGTAAGGAGGGCTATCTCTTCTCCAAGAATTATTACCAATTTTCACATCTACATTTACAGAAACATCACCTGAAATACGAGAAATTCAAATGAGACAAAGGAAAAACTTAAAACCAGAATTTGGCATAAGGCACAGGATCTCAGCATCTTTATTAAAAGCATCGGAATTGACTGCATGAACACAAACCAACTACAGAAGTCCCATTCCTCTCTTTTGGGGGCCCTACTTCACCAGAAAACGAGCCAGGACGACCATGAGAACTGTGGTCTGTAATCAACAGACAACCAAGCAATCAAAGCACTGCATTGAATACTCTACTAAAGCACCTACACCACCTATACCAGATGACCATGACAAGTCTTCTCTTTCACGACTCCAACAAACAGTGCAAGATCTTAAGTAAACCACATATACCTAATAAGACTGAAATTGCAGCATGAAATTTAGTTTGACAAATTAACGCTGCAGTTGGATTCTTCAAAACTTTAAAACATGGATATACGCATGACATCAGCTTAAGTCTTTCAAGTAGCTATTTTTGAAGTTATCACTCAAGAAAGGGCGTACATAAAAATAATAGTAAGTGACGTAAATTATCACATCAGAAACTCTTCCTCCTAACTGTCATGACAATAACTAAAAATTCATAAACATGACACTAAATAAAAATTATATAGGTAATTGAAATTAAATATAACCTTGTGATTCATTCTTTCCAGAATTATCTTTCTCCGAACCAAGTGTTGGAAAATCTCCAGAAGTCAGAGAAAACCCATCATTTTTGGCTGCTGTTACTCCCTGCAGGTATGACAGTGGACAACTAATATAGATAAGGCCATCTCTGAGAGAGAGAGAGAGAGAGAGAGAGAGAGAGAGAGAGAGAGAGAGAGAGAGAGTAAACATAAACAGTGCAAACAAAATAAGGATAGCCAGAGAGAGGGAGTCTGACAAAGGAAAACACATAATAAATGAATAGTCAATATCACCATATAAATTGTAGTTAACTTGAGATATCCTCAATGCTGTCACAATAAGCCTAGAACAAGAAAGGAAAAATACATAACCAAAAAAAGATGAAGATCACCATATAAATTGTCGTTAAGTCCAAGAATATATTCAAACTGAAAATTTCAGCAGAATTGGGTGGGAAAGCAATTTGGTCCAAAAACCATTGGCTATTTGATCTTTTTCTTCCTATCTTTTGATTCCTCTGTTGTCTTGCCTTTTTTTTTTTTTTTTTTTTATGAATGTACTACACAAAATAAATAAAGACATTCACTACACAATGCTCCAAATTATGATCAGTTAACTACATTATATGTTTTGACCTATTCCCTTCTTCTCTTTTTCATGCTTATTTTTGTAGTATGCATAAAAATGAAAGCAATGAATTATTCAATATAATACCAATTACAGATTTAGAAAAATCAATTGACCATATGATTAAAAAAAAAAAAAAAAAAACTGAAAATAATACAGCAAAATGCAGTAGTAATCTATCAAAGAATCTTCAGCAGTCCTGTTAGACAAACTGACCCAATAAAGAAACAAATTGTTGAGGTTGGATTCCTGCATATGGGTTTGCTTTAGAAATTCTTCCATAGAACTACAATATAGTAAAGGGTGTTAAGAAGATTTATATAAAATCCAGCCAAAATAACATGCTAATCAATAGATATAATGTCTTAACAATTTTGCACAACCACCTCAATGAAGAAACGATATATTGTTACTGCAGCATATCCTTCAATTAGAAAACTCAGAAGGAAATTTCTTTATACGTAATTATTGGTAATACACAAAGATTCAAACAATGAGCTTACAATGAGAGATATACCAGTTTCTCTGCAGTCCCAGCAGCACCCCATGCCCCTGGATTTTCAGGCAATGGTTCAGCAAACCGGGATAACTGTGAGCTACCAGGTCTAGTTTCTGCACTGCGAGGACGCAATGATGTCAGGGATGTCTGATTAGATGTCAATGCGCCAGAAGCTGATGAGGGCCTAGAGTTTGGCCCCCATGCACTAGCAGTAGGTTCATGAGCTCTATCGCTACTGGCAGTTGATGGTCGTGTGCCGCTTCCACCAGATGAAGGACGGCCACTAAGATAGCTAGGTGAACCAGGTCCACCATCGTTTCTTGGAGAAAGCATTGAAGAACTCCATGCATTTGAGGTGGAAGAAGATGATCTACTGCCCCAGCTATGGGTACCCCTGAAAAGTGTAAAAATCTATTCAAGAACCGCAAAGGCATTCATAATCTGGACGCTAAGTAACAATATCATAATATTACATTATACACACAGAAATCATAACGCAAACACATACACACAGGAGACATATAAATTATACACACAAGAGGAGAGAGAGAGAGATTTTCTTACTTGGGAACAATTTCCACACTGGGGTCCAGACCATGATTTTCTAACCTTAAAACAACAGAGAGAAAACACAAAATTTTAGGGGGGAAAACCATGCACCTCTGTAAAGTGAACTAAAAGGATTTCAGCAGGAACCAAATACCTTTGACTTGGTAAGTTAAAGGGTTTTGGAACAACAACTTTCCCTAAAACAGTCATGCCACTTCTTCTGGTAGACGCCGGAGCCCACCTGCAACAGTATTGGTATCATTAGATGACAACCTGAGGATATACATCAATTATAGCATCAAAGAAAAAATATGAAGTATTCTCCGGCACAAAGCACACATTCAATTTGCCTAATGTAATTTTAAATGCATAAAGTAGACCAGACAGGTAGTCCAACTACTCAATTCTACTGAAAAATGATAATAAGCACGCCCAGCAAGTAATACAAGAAAATATACAAGTGAACACACAATAAGAATAGAAGAACCAAAATAAATACAACTGTAGACACTTGTAGGACCAATAAACAATTTTCTTCTTTTCAATAAGCAAACAGGATGAACATTTTTTGTTTTTTAACAAACAGAAAATAACAAAACAACAATGGCAATGATACCATTCCAAGAAAAAAGCGAAATGACAGGCCGGCGTATTGCAAGTAAATGCTAAAATACAGAGGCCCTAACGATATCATGGTTCAAAATTTTAAGTAAATTACCCAAAGCCTTATTCTAACTACATATTCTATATGCAGACGATGGTGAAGAAATAAGGAAGAAAAAAACAAAAGCTGAGACCATTAACATGAAATTATTGGAGATTCAAAAGCAAACATTTTTTTTTTAATGCGTAATAGAGTACAATCATACTACACAGTATTTTCTCTAATCAGAAAAAAATAAAGAAATGAACAAAATAATCTCCTAAGAACAACTATCTAGTTGTTAAATTGGTGCTCTAAATTGAGAAACTAAAACTAAGCAAGCCCGCTCAAATCTTCCACTTTCTTTGGTCTTAAATGCATAGAAAGAATGAGATGGTTTCTTTTCATAGTTTCGCCTTCTCATCTCTTTAATGTGTGAAACTTCTATATACAATCAACTTTTAAGAGTTGCTGCACAAAGATTGGTATAGATGTTTGAAATTAATCATCCAAATAAACTGGCTAATTTTATTGCTCTCAACTTGAACCTATTAGTTACTGTCTCTCCTATCAGTACAGCTCTGGTTAATGAATACTTGCCGGATATCCCCAAATTTGCTGACAATACCCCGTACCTTTTTTTTTGTTGATAAATACAATAATACCCCATACCCATCCATGCTACATATGAAAAGTGAAAGGATGAGCTCTCTCTCTCTCCCTCCCTCCCTCATCTATTTTATGTGCCAAACTTCTATATATGACTTTTAAGAGTTGCTGCACAAAGATTGGTATAGATGTTTATTATTACTAATTCAAATGAAATGGCTAATTTTATCGCCTGAACTTGAACCTATACAGCTCTGGTTAATGAATATTTGGTGGATATCCCCAAATTTGCTGACAATCCCTCATACCTATCCATGCTATATATGAAAAGTGAAAGCATGCCCCCCCCCCCCTCTCTCTCTCTCTCTCTCTCTCTCTCTCTCTCTCTCTCTCTCTCTCCCAAAGGCATTAAAGACATATGCCATTAACTATAAATTATTTCTTATTAACAGTTTTTTTTTTTTTAATAACTGGGGTGTCTGAGGCTTTGCCCTGACTAGATCCCCGAGACACTGTGCAAAGCGCCAACTCCACACAGGTCGGATAAAGCTTAAGCTTTCGCCCGCGGACATGACCCCAAGGAATTGTTTGCACTCAAGTAGGCTTGGCAATTCGGGTTGGCAAATAGGGTTCGTGTCAACCCAACTAACTCGCCAACATGTTTCTGCCAAACTCGAACCCAACCCGATTATTAATCGGGTTGGAACTTGTAACCCGAACATGAACCGACCCGATTTTGATTTACACGGCTTAGTGCAGTTCCAGCTGATGGGTTGTCGCCCAAGTGTGTATATTTTGATTTACACGGCTCAGTGCAATTCGACAATGTGCTATCCAGAAATGTATGTTCAACAACTCAACAAGGACACTTCTCCATAGCTGTCGAGTCTACTACTCCCTTTCGTGCTCCCAATGCAGCGGCTCCGCCTCCTAATTCTGGCAGAAAGGGCAACTCGAGGGTGTGGACAATTGTTGGATCTTTGGTTGGTGGGTTTGCCTTATTGGGTATATTAGTTGTGTTGTTGAGGTGGTGTAAAAACGGGAAGAAGTTGCAACAAATGGAATGGGCAGCAGATGGGGGTGAAACCTTGCAGAGAACTTCCGTTGGGAATACCAAGGTGACATTGGCAATGGGGACTCGGACACGACCGGTATTGGAGAATGAATATGTGCCTTAGGTAACACTCATCGAATTGTGAAGGCTGAAGCTGTGAAGTAGTGTGTCTATGTGTGTGAGGCATCGTGGCTGCGTGAACGGTGAACGAGTGAAAGTGAAAAGGCAAACTAGGCAATTGCGTGCAGCCAGGGTTTCGTTTCTTGAAGTTTCAATTATATATATATATAACTGTGTTATAATCGTGTTAGTGGGTCAACCCACGGGGTGGGTTGACCCGCCAAACACGATTATAATCGGGTCAACCCCGATTATGACCCGAACCCAATAATGTCAAACCTAAACCTTGTATTTTCATGTCGTGTTCATGCCTGGTTCGCAGGTCGTGTCAAAAATTGTCAAGCCTACAATCAAGAGGGTCGAACCTTAGACCTGATGCTTTATGAAGCACCAAGACCAAGTGACTAACCACTCAAGTCAACCCCTTGGGGTTGCTAATTAACATTCTAATAGCACCCCATTAACAATTTGAGATCACACTTTCAATCCATCCATTAATGCTATTATAAAAATGCTTATAGTTTTGGGTTCTTAAAAACATTCAAACGCCTTTTCTATTCAATAGTATTCTACTGCTATATGTAGTGTCTAAACTGCAATCTTTTTAATCAAGTAAATAAGTATTTTCGTTGAAAATTTTCATGTCTATAATCAACATTAAAAGTTTCATAAACATAGCTTCCTGCACATTATATGGGCTAGATACCAGTTCTTTATTTTCTTTCTACCAAAGAAAACATGCAAAGCCATATTTGTTGCCACTTGTCACATATGCATACACGTCAAGAAAAGAAGAGCGAGTGACAGTTTATGAATCTACAAAAAAGAGATAAGCAAGCACTATTTTTAAGCAAGGCCAATTCGTGTTCACATGTCAAGTTCAGGTTGTGTCAAGGCATGGATATAAGACTGTATAGATCAACCCTAACCCGACCTATTTAATTAAACGGAACAAACCCCCAACCCTAACCCTCTAACTTTGTATTGAGTTCGTGTCGAGTTCAAGGGTCATGTTAAAAATTGCCAGCCATTATGTTGCATGTTGGGCTCGGGTATAAAACTATATAAGTTAACCCGAACCCGACCCATTTAATTAAACACGTCAGGCTCATCAACCCTGAGCCTTTAATTTCGTGCCGAGTTCACAGGTCATGTAAAAATTGTCAGCCTTAAGGACTATGGCTACCAGAACAATGAAGATATTAGAGAAAGTTGAGGGGAAACGATCACATTTTACCTTCTCTCCCCACCCAACATACTTGAAGTCATAGTCCAACTGGTGTTGCACAATCATTCAAACAACCTGACACAACCTGGGGATAGGAGAAAAACAGATTGATCAATATAAAATGTTGCAGTAAAGAATATAGATTAAACACAGAAAGCAATTACAGTGTCATGTATAAAGATCATTATCCAGTAATTGTAAATTCTCGTATACAACAAAACTTCTAGTAGTAATGTTTAAAGAATCATAATCCATCTGAATAGCAATATTGGTTTCATCTACAACAAAATCAAACCAAAGTCTTGGGCCACAACAGTTAATTCTGTTTTGTAAGGATGCAGACAGAACCACATATCTTGTATACTAGTCTCAGTACTCAGTAATGGTAAAAACTGTTGTTTGCAGCCTAAAATGGAGAGACCCCAACCTCTACATCACAAGGAAGATAGTGGCTAAAACTGCCAAGGCACAGCCTTTTTATTCTTTATAAGGTGTACCGCAGCCTAGTTTTTTGGGGGCTTCAACTTATACAGCATCTCATTTATCTCAAAGATAAGTCTATCTTTTAATGCCAATTCTTTTCTCAAATGCAGTATAACAAAATTGAATCCCCATGCCAACTGGATTTATATGGTGTCACACACTTAAACTTCTTCTCAAATCTTATCCATTCAGTAAGAATATTCCTTTCAAATAAGCAAAGTTCAAGGTACGGTGGAAAGCATTGTATAGAGAACAATTTCTGACATACTGTAACGACTTGTTAAACCCAACTTCCTCCAAGGAAGCCAACGGTTAACAGCAAAACGAATTCCTTTTTGGCATTCAGTTCTTCAAGGAACTTGTCCGCCTTCTTAAAGATTTTTGTAATCTTCAGATTCTCTGTTGTGCTAAAAGACATGCACGGTTCTACTTATCATGTTATATGTCATTGAACTAACATATTGAATTCTTAATATTCAAAAGTATCAGCTACAATAGGATTCAAAAATTATTGATACCATGTACTCAACACAACTAAGCCTTAATCCCAATCTGACAGGGATTGACTTTAAAAACAATCAATATCAGTGTAGAACATAATTCAGAGATACGATATTACAAAGGTCAGCTCAATTCCCTACTAATTTCAAAACTATTCCCAACATTCTATTTAACAGATCAACTAAAAGAGCAACCAACTTTCTTTTCTCATTTCCAATAAATCCTTTTATAATTCTTTAAACCAGTTCAGCTAGGAGCACAAGTACAATCTCGGCTTCTCCACTCATGCATCAACAACTACGCTTAGGACTACTATTTGCTATCTCCTTCCAACATCCCTTTCGCTAGACTTTGCTCAACAAAGCCTTTGGATCACCTATGCCAAATTCATCACAAAATCCTGTATATGGCAATTTCATTTCATACAGGACCATACTTTCTTAAAAATCTGCACCGATGCATCTTTGCTCACTGCCCCGTCAAGAGTTCATTCTATTCCTCTCTCTCATCTACACAACACCAATGAACCTAAATCAAAGCAATCATACCTATTAGTATATATAAATGAGTAATGCTATTTAGTAGCATGTTATACAACTCTAATGACGAGACAATGAAAACAAGCCCTTAATTTTTATTTTTTTACAAGTGTTGATCTAATAGTTGATTTTCACTACCACATCATCAAGTTGTATAGCAGTTGTATGCCAATCTACTAAATAGCACTACTCTATATAAATTTTTTGTCTTCTGATGGCTAAAAAATTCCTCCTTAGTAGTGTGATTACTATTTACTAGTCTGTTGCAGATTCCCTATAACCATTCTTATTCTATTTTCTCTCATCCCCTCCTACAATCATGCTACATCCAATCTCTTCTAAATGTCTTAACATCCATATTTCAACCTGCTCATCAATAGCATTTTTCAATGCCTGAAACCAAAGCATTACTTCCTACAGTTGTATTATAAAGCTACCTCTCAAATCAAATAGGAATAGAAAGAAAAAAAATTACATTCAAAAAACCCATTTACACAAAATCCTTCCATCTTGGCAACATTCTCACCTCTCTCCCTCTCTCTCTCTCTCTGGTATCCATTTTATTACCAATCATAGCCACTTTTTGTTTTCTCAATTACTAGCTCTGAAACTCAAATTCTATAATGCACAAAATTTGATACTGCCTCAATGAACCACGGAGGAAAGACTATACTGATAAGCGCAACAAGATCATTAAAAGACATATTTACCCAAACCCATTTTACGGTATTGATCACTATAGCATCTTTCAATTATAGAAAAATTGTAACAATATAAGAAATTTACCCACGCACCGCCAACCACATAACTAAAACATACTTAAACCAATTACGATCCTTATTCAGTACCAAAACCAATCTTTCAAAAGAAAAAATACCGAGCATATATGCAAAATCCCTAAATTACCACGCAAAATGCAACGCATTTTAAAAAATAATATACAAAATTTACAGCATAAATTAAACCAACAAGCATGGAATTTGCATGAAAAAAAATGCCCAAACGCTCCGTTTGGTTGCCGAGAAAGCATAAGGGGAAAGAAATAATAATAATAATAGAAAAAAAAAAATAAAAACCCACAGAACAAGAACATAAGAAAATCCCGTAATACATTTGGCAAAAAGTTACTATTATTAATCCGCGAGTCCTCTATTCCATTTCCTTTTTCCCTCTCGCTTTTCTATTTTCTTGTCCTTAAATTTCTCGCATAAAATATCATCGAAACCTGAGAAACTGAAAATAAAATACTCGGAGGGAATTCGACTTGCCTGAGAGGCTGCGACGAAGATGGCTCTAAAGGATTCACGGAAACCCTAGCGAGAGAGCGAGAGGAAAAAAACCGGGAAAAACTTTCGCGTTTCTTCAAGAGAGAGAGAAATGATAACGCGATCGTACTCTCGCGCTTTAGAAGGTTCTGATCTCCGACACTGTTGAAAGCCACAGGTTTGAGTGCGGTGGGGTTTCAGATCGAAGAAAGAAGAAGAAGAAGAAGAAGAAGAAGAAAAAAGCGAGAGACAGGGACAGAAAAAGAGCGAGCGATATTAATAGGGGACCTTCTCGCAAAATCGAATTAGAGAAATTAATCCTTGTTATTTATTTTGTGGAAGAAAAAATATCGGAAAATAAATAAATAAATCTGATAGGATAAAATGTCTTACTGTATACCAGCATCCATGTTATGACCACGTGTCTAATCCAAGTTTTCTAAACTAAATTAAGGTTATGATATATTAATAAAACAATATATGAGTATTTTCAATTTTCTGCCGTCTGTTAATATATTTATTTTAAATGAAAAATTACAAAATACAAGAATAGGTCATTAACAAAAGAGAAATAAATAAAAGTTTTGATATAAGATTAAAATAATATACGAGTATTTTAAGTTATTTATTAATGTATTTATTTCAAACTAGAAATTTAAACTAAATACAGAATCCAAATAAAATTAGAGAAATATTTTAGCCTAAACAATATTGAGTGAATTTGTGAAGAGGAATGAGTTTCAAACATATTTTTATTATCCTGTAATTCTAATAATTGATCACATGAAAGCTCTTAATTTGATTATAAATTTGAGCAAAAAAAAAATTTTGATTCTAAATTAGAATTAATAAGAATATTTAAATGTTTTTCTTAATATCTTCAGAAATATGTAATTAAATTATTAAAAAAAGGTGAGTGTTCGTTCAGCTCTTTGCTCCAAAACGCCACGTAATTGACTCAGCACGTGAGAGACAGCACATGGAATACTACTCTCTATCGAAGATTTCTCAGCTCCATCGGAGAGATTCGCAGTGGTGGGACAGTTTCAATGGCTTCAGAGACGAAGAAAGGTACGATATGAATCTTTTCTCAATTAGATTCCAGATTATTCCCAATCAGTTTGAACGATATGAATCTCCTTGACTTGAATTCCGATTTCCAATGAAACCCAGAAGCCCATGTACACTGAATTGTCAGATTTGCCAAATTTCAGTGGGCAATTCCGAATACACTAATCACAGCCTTGTTTGCTAGTCAAAGTTGCTGATTGTTCGTTATTGAACAGATTATCGTCAATCATGCAATTTGCTAAATTTAATGTGTGTGTGTGTGTGTGTGTGTTTTTAACTCAAATGAGTTGCTGTTACACAAAGTAGAGATTTTTGTACGATTTGGAAATAAGTGATGTTCTGAACTGACTGGATGCGTCTTTTTTTTTGGTTGAATTCTTTGCAAGTGTATAGATCAATTGGGTTATTATCACAACTGGTAAAATTATTTTGAGTAAACTTTGAAGGTAGTTTTTCAAGGCAAAGAGCAGAGGTTCAAAGAGTTATTAGGATTTGGCACGCATTCATGTTGATATTAGAGATATGGACGCAAAATCGCCGTCGAAAGTTAAGCTCTCAATCATGGGATTTACTCAGTATAAACGGTTGTTAAAAACAAGTACGATTATTTTGGTTGCGGTGCTGTTATTGGTTGGAGTTTACTTTGCATTTAACCCTGGAAAAGGTGGTAGTGTAATTAAGGGGTCGTACTTTGTTGTGGTTATGGATTGTGGAAGCACAGGGACGAGAGTGAATGTGTACAAGTGGATGGTAGGAGGTGTAAGTAACATGCACCTTCCTCTTTTGTTGCATTCTTACCCTGACAATGTTTCCAAGAGTTCACTCTGGAAGAATTCTTGTCAGTATCACTGTATGCAAACTGAGCCTGGGTTAGATAAATTTGTCCGTAACTCCTCGGGAGTGAGAGCGTCTTTGGAACCATTGCTTATATGGGCAGAACAGGTAGTACCTCGTGAAAAACAAGGAGACACTCCTATTTTCGTTTTGGGTACTGCTGGGTTAAGGAGGTTGGCATTTGAGAATGCTAGGCGGGTTTTTGAGGATGTAGAGACTGTCCTGAAGGAGCACATGTTTTTGTATAGGAAGAGTTGGATAAGGGTGTTGAGTGGCAAAGAAGAAGCTTATTATGGTTGGGTTGCTCTAAACTATAAAATGGGGAGCTTTAAAAATTATTCAAGGTCTCCCACTTTGGGACTTATTGATCTAGGAGGTTCCTCGTTGCAGGTTGTGATGGAAATAGATGATGCAAGAAAAGGCATAGACTTAGTGACGTCAAAGATTGGTTCAATGGAACACAGGATTTTAGCGTACTCACTGCCAGCATTTGGTTTGAATGAGGCATTTGATAGGAGTGTTGCCACGCTCATTCAAGCACAATGGTCCGGGAAAAATACTGGTAATACATTAGAAGTCAGACATCCTTGTCTTGGTTCTGATTTTGTACAAAACTTTACCTGCTCTGGTTGCTTAGGGCTTAATGCCACCAATCAGAAAATATTGAGTAGTCAAATATGGAGAGCTGAAGTTCCTATTTTGTATCTGGTTGGGGACCCCAATTGGGAGCGGTGCAAAGAACTTGCAAGGACTGCTGCCATCATTTCAAGCAATTTAGATTGGTCACGACCAGCAGATGGTACAAACTGTAAAGCAAGCTCATCTTCCTATGGTGGTGAGTACTACTATACATTCCTCAGTGGCTGAATATGTATATATATTCTGGACATATCCTGATATTTGTGTATTCACTCGTTTGGATTTGTTATGATTCTGAATTTTCTTCTGATAGCCTTAGGACTTCAGTAGGCTTTCTTATTGTCTACAAATTACATAATTAAATATCATATTTCTTGTGCTGTTTAAGTATTGCAAATACTAGATTAAAGCTGTTCACCAAATGAAGGATTATGCACTTTCATTTATGATAATTAAGCATCTCATCTAAGGATGGAATAAGCCATATATAATTCTTTTGCTCAATGATTACTATTTTCATGGTAATAGAAACTTAATTGTTACTCATGATACAACAACTGTCAAGGCACCACATGTTTGGTGAAGTTGAAACATAAAGCTACCTTCTTTTTGCTGGTGTATTATTATCTACAATATTGAATTGGCACGCCCAAATTTTCTTTCTTATGATAATAAATAGCGGTTAGTTGGGTTTCCCATATCAATGACCAGGAAGCCGTGTCGGTTTTCCATTTTTATTGCCATAACTTTTTATGCATTATGTGCTTTCTCCAATACATTTGGTTCATTTCTTTTCATTGAAGCGATTTGTAGGATTTATGTGCAGGAATTCACCTTTTAATTCGCACTTGTGATATGCAGGCAGTGATAACATTAATTTGACAGCTGTCACTTGCCTTTCTACACGGTTTCATGCTTTATCTGGATTTTTTGCTGTTCACAACACATTAAATTTGAGTCCAAGAGCTAACTTGACAAAGATTTGGGAGGAAGGCCAGCAGTTATGCTCAAGATCATGGGCAAACTTGAGCAGTATTTCCAGAAACCAAAATTATGCTAGACAATATTGTTTCCGGGTGCCTTATATGGCATCACTCATTGAGGATGCGCTGTGTCTTGGTGATAAAGAGATAGTATTTGGTCCAGGGGATGTTTCTTGGACATTAGGAGCTGCATTGATTGAAGGAAAACAGTTATTGCTGAGAGCTACCAAAGCTCAGGCTAGCATTTCTACCTTAAAGAATATGGTCATGTCCTCTCCTGTTGTTCTGTTTGTTTTACTTCTCTGCCTTCTATTTATCATTTATCATTTCCAAATCAAGCTGCCTATGCCAAGCATGAAGGCTGCTGCTGCTGGAGTATCTTTGCCATCTTATACGCATCCGAAACGCCGACCTAACTAACTTCTGGCTACAGATGCGCATAAAATAATGTGTTAATAGTCAGACATTCGTTGCATTTTCTCATACAACCATAATTCATTCATTATTTTAGGTTGAATACATGGTATATATGTTAGAAAAGATTCTGAATTGTGTGAGACGTGTAAACTAGTTGGCATATTCAACATTTGGAATTGTCTGTAGCAACTATATCCTGGCACTTGAGTTCATGTCAGTGGGATAATTGCGGCATTCTCTGAACTTGGGTTGGAGCCTATTGTTAGATCTAATTTTTGAAGTTTCTATCTGGTCCCAAGCTTGATCAAGATCCTAGGTTAATCTCGCAGGGACAATCCTGTGTATAGTATGTAATTGTTTGTTCAAATTACTGAATTTGACTTAAAACTTTTTCTCTTTCCCATCTCACCAGATGCCCATACCGATGCAGGGCACGCTGCATGCTCTGCCACATATTGGTACTGACACCTGCACAGTAGCAGTATTCTGTAATAACTTTTAGACCAAAAGCATTATAATGGCTTAGCTTAGAAGCAATATTTAGGAAGGAGGGGAAATAGGCAATCACTTTCAATAATGAAATAGGCAATCGCTTTCATTTGTAGCATGTTCTTCTTTCCATCAATCACTCACTCAGCCGTGCTTCTGAAGTATAAGTGTGCCTAGCCCTTTAGAGCATTTAAAGATGAGAGAGAGAGAGAGAGAGAGAGAGAGAAATCAAAAGCCACGAAAACAAAATGGAACAATATTAACACTAACATGTTAGGACAACTGAGGGCTCAGAGCGCAACTTCCCCTCCAAGCTAAACAAAAACCCCGCTGTCATGGGAGGTCCCCTCCCCTCCTCCTCCCCACCTTACATTTAGTGCTTTTTGCCTTTTTTTAAAGACCTTATCCACCTCTTTTGAGGTTTTACTCGTCTCTTTTGAAGCTTTATCTATCGCCTTTAGCGATCTATCCGAAAGGATTTGTCTCAAAATCGTAACATCATCCTCCCCACTACTGCCATGCCACTTTCTCCGATTTGTCGCATCGTTCATCTCCTTCACCGCTCCACTCTCAGTCTCTGTTACTCTCGAAATTAACTTTGTTTTCAGATCTGGCTTTTTCTAAGCTAGATTGATCATCTCCTACCAGTTCAGTTCACCCTCGCAGCTCTGTCTGGTCCTCACATACCCGTGAGTCCCCACCGCTTCTTTCACCGATGTTGCTGTGTTTTGGGTTTATTGTTGTTTTTTTGTTGCTTTCTTGTTGTTTGGGGGCTTATAGTATCCACAAGACCATCTATGGTGCTCTTTTGATCTGGTTGCAAATTGTTTTGCAATTTTATCTCTGGACTTTGTGCTGGTGTCTCCTTCCGATGGCTTCGATTTAACCTTCATCAATGCCTTCTTTGCTATTGTAGTTCTCTTTTTGTTGTACTACTGTGGCGGGTTTTTTTTTTTTTTTGTGGGGTTTCAGGAAGGGTTGTTGGACCTTTTGAGGTTCGTGGCCCTTCTCATGCCTCTTGGCTGGACCATCCCTGTTACGCCTTATCTAACCGCCTTAAATAATGGCCATTTTTCTTGGTGTTCGTGCCAAGAATCCATTGGGCTGTGTCATTTATTTTATGCATTCCCTTTTAATTTATATTTTCTTACATTGATATGGTTGTTTAAGTTGTCCAGCTCTTTATTGTTATTGTTGTTATTAGTTGTGGTTCATCTTTGATATACTTTTTTTTTTTTTTTGACATGTCCACACAAGAGGGGGGAGGGGAGATTCAAACTAGTGACCTCCGCTTCTTGAGGCGTGGTCCCTAGCCAATTGAACTACTCCTTTGGTCCTTTGGGACAGATATACTTTTATATATATATAGGAACTTTTGAGCCTCTGACGTTATAAATCAACCGCATGGTGATTTATTGGCAAGCCCATTGACAATGGAGCTTGGAATTGGTCATGAGGTTTTATCCACATCAATAGTGACTAATAATTGTCTGTTAGCATGGCTAAACTTGGGGTCATAAATTACAGAAAACTGCTTAGAAAAAAAAAATAATAATTACTGAAAACTATTTTATACAAATTTTTTTATTTATGCACATTCAAATAATGAAGTACCATAGGTTTTACATAACATTTAAAATTACATAGATACATACATACAGACACAGGATTCAAGACACAGTAATTTATGTTTCCTTAGCTCCAAGCACATAATAGGGCCACCCATGCCACAATTTAGTATGCAGCTACTCCACTCAACTTACAGCCATCTAATTCAGATGCATTAATATCCACCCAAACCTCATTTACACGCCCAATGATCCGGAATGGAGAACTGTACTGTGCAATCGAATAGGCATAACCACTTGCAGAAGAAGTTGAATTTGCCCATGGAGACCTGCTCAAGCTAATGCCAAGTTTCTCTGCCTCTTCAACAATGTTATTATCCCTTGCAAATCCAGAGAACCTCCTAACAGCAATACAGTGACTGTCCCATGCAAAAGGTTTCAGGTTCAGTTCTGGGAGCGGGAGCGGAGGGCTAGCTTGGAACTTCACCGGCAAGTAAAACTGCACGAAATAGGCCGATGAGTGTAGAGGGCCGGCTCCCGGGACTATGCTTGTCAATACAGGAGCTGTCATTGCGATCCGGGAGAAATTCAGATTGGCGCCTTGGATGTACTGGAACAACCTGTGAGACAACAGGAAAATATGTAGCAAAATGAAAAAGGTCTGAAAAAATAAAAGAGTGCACAAAGGATTTTATGAACGTTAAAAGAAGACATGAATCTAGAATGATGATCTATACAAAAAGCAGAAATGCTTACAGAATTCTTGCACTGTCATGCTGGATACTAGGTTAAAAACAACAAACCACATGTTCTCTATTGAAGATAAACAAAATCAGCATAAGAAAGGTATCAATGCTGCTGAAGCAGGTTGCATATCGTTGTGATGGTTATATTGATATAACTGAGGAAGAGTAAACGGAAAAATGCAGGGTATAAATCGTTTTTCATTGACAATATTTTCCACCTCGAAGGCTCGAACAAACCCCGGAAAACATTTTACACCAAGAAAGCTGTAACTCTATGGCTAACATAATTCTCAGTAGCCACAGCCTCATGATTCATGGAATCATGAAACGAGGACAGTGCTTTGAAGTATCCCCAAAACATCCACCTAAAAACTAAAATGCAACTCAGTATGTAGTCTTTCCAAGCCCTTTTATTTCTCAAACTTTAATTCCTATATCCTTCCATAATTTTTAAATTTGTACTATCCCCTATCGAGTTTCAAGAACCAAGAGCACATCATCTGGAAGTACCAACAATTATAAAATATCCAGGCTAAAAAACTAAGGGAGTTCTGGCGGCTACCGCCAGGGCAGCCGGAGCACCACATGGTGGCAGCACCGCCACTATGGTGCTACAATTTTTCTTTATTATTATTATTTTTTTATTTTATAAAAATATTTCTCAATTTTTAATTTTTACAGGACACTTCCAAAATTTTATTAAACCAATTTTCAACTTTTACTTTTTTTCAATCAAAATTTTACCAAAGAGCTTGAAATTTCCTATTTATAATTACATTATATGATACAATCTAACACACGAGATACACAAAACTGATCATATTATTGCGAGAGGGTTTACACCTTATCAGTTTTTTTTTTTGGTGGGGGGAGGGGGCTAGTAAATCATTTTAAACCTACTTGTTTGGTTCCAGAGAAAACCCAGAAAGAGCAAAGGAAACTAAATCTTGAATTACAGGATTTATTTCGATCGGGTCCCTGAAAATGTAATACCTTCAGATGAGAAACCAAGAATCAAATCAACTTCTTCTCTTTATTCTATAATTTCTCAGCAACCAAGCAGAAATCGGAAATCTTCACCCCGATTAAACCAAACTAAAACGTATCGGACTCAACTGAACATACACTTTTGACCCAAACTACATAAAAAAACAACAATAATAGAGAAATTTAAAAACCAAGGCCCAAAATTGCAAACTATAGAAGAAAAAAAAAATCGAAATTCCCGTTATTGATTGTCTTTTCCTTCATTTTCTCGGGAACCAAACAAAGAGGATAAATATGAGTGGTCAACGTAGTTAAAGTAAGTACCTATGGAAACCAAGCTTGGTGGCCTTGTCGAAGGAGATGTCTTTGACGGGAGCAGACATCCACGTGGAGTCTCTATAGAGTCTGATCTCGAAGTTGGATTCGGAGTGAACCACCGTGTACTGTGGCGATTCGAGCGCGTAGCACAGACCCAGAAACCCAAAACACAGCACCACTACCACCGACCTTGCTTTCTCCATCTCTCCCTCTTGCAAACACACAAAGCTCACCCTCAAGGTCGATCTGTCTTTGACTTCCCGCTCCTCACGACGTTTAGATCGTTTTGTTATGAAGTAATAAATAAATATAAAGAATAACATTATTTTGTAAATTTCATTTATCCACCTCGTTACTCTCAAATTAAATAATTTGAAATTTTGTTTCAATATTTATCATTTTTATTAAATTGATATTTATTATATATTCTATTTAATATTTATTAATCAAAGAAATTTTTCATACAAATTTATTAAATTGATATGTATTGTAAATTATATGTATTCTTAATATATATATATATATATATATATATATATATTCTTTTTTTTTTATATAGGTATATATATATATATATATATTCTTAATAAAACCTATATAATTCTTTTTAATTTTTTCAACCTAATTTAAAGTAAAATTTTGTTCTTTATTATTTTAACGTTAATTATAAATTTTAAAAGGGGAAAAGAGACTTTGCTCCCCTGATTTATCCACGTTGTGGCAATATAGCCCTCAATGTACCAAAATTTAGATATGACCCCCTAAACTTGTCAACGTGTGGCAAAAAATATAATCCGCCCATTCGCCCGTCTGTTTGGACGGAAAATCGGTCACATGTGTTGCACGTGACCGTTTAAGACATATATCCTACCCAAAATACTCCCGCCTCATCCAGCCTTTATCCCTTGCGTGCGTGTCTTTTTCCCTTTGTTTTTTATTAGTCCTGAGCGTGCATTTGGTCCCCACTCCCCAGTTTTCGCAACCATTTTTCTCATCTCCTTCACCAACAGCTCTACAAGAACTAGGGTTTTCCAAGTGGGCTTCTGGTTTTCGACATTGCTGACCTGTTTTCGCACCATTCCTCGAAGATGCAACCATCGGGCACTGTTTCAACGGACTCGGAGTCTTCAAGGAGTGGGGCAACTTCAAATGCAAAGCGGCTATGTTATTGCGGGGCACCGGTCTGTACGTCAACCTCCTACACCGAACGAAATTTTGGTAGAAGATTTATAAAATGCGAGAAGTATAAGGTAATTTAGGGTTTAGATTTTTAAGTGTATGTTTTATGCTGGGTATGTCGCATATATGGTGCATTTAAGTATTTTAATGCTGGGTATGTCGTATATTGCATATTAATTTGAAGAAAAAAAAAAATATAAAGCCTGACATTTGAGGAAATAATGTTTGAAACTTTCTGTGTTGTAAACTCGGGTATGAGTTGATTATATAATGATAGTCCAGTAAAAGTACGGTTTGTGTGGGTTGAAATTTGAGTACCTTTTTTAGTTTTTTTTTTTTTTAACGATGAAAAAAAAAATTAAGAGTTGAAGAAATTTGAATATATCTGAGGAAATTTATGCGTGGGTTGATTATATAAGCTCGGGTATGTGGGTTGAAATTTGAGTACCTTTTGTGGATCTTTTCTTTTCTTTTTTTCTTATTTTTTTTTCTGGTTTTTTGTTTTAGTGTTGCAGATTAATCGGGCTTGTCATTTTTTAGAGTGGGTTGATCCCAAAATGTGTTCACATGGAGAGAGGGTGGTACATCGTTTGCGGGAATGGCATATAAGTTTGATTCAAGAAGCTGCACGATGTCGTGCAATGGTGGAAACTGAAGTTGAAAAGTTGAAAGCCAATATGGAGACAAAAGAAGCCGAACGATGTCAATTTGTAGTTGAAGCAGAAGTTGCAAAGTCGAGGGCAAATATGGAGTGTGAAATTGCCGCCCTTCGTAAAGAAATCGAGATTTGGAAGATCAAATACAAAGCATCGAAGAAAATTTATAAGACAGTAATTGTATGTACATGGATATTGATAATTGTATATTTGTTTATGGTTGGATCAAAATCGAAAGGTGTGTTCGATTCCAGACGTTATCGTATGTTGTTACTATGAAGACAATGATGCTTTTGTTTAGGGTTTAGGGTGATGTGTTTATGGTGATGTGTTTATGTTGATGTTTATGGTGGTTTTGTTTTGTAAACATCGTCCATTTTTTTTTTTTTTTTTTTTTTATGTGTTTATGATGTTGTTTGCAAAGACAAATTTGTATGGAATGCATGATGGGAGCTAAAATGGACAACCTGAATGCACCAATGATGTAAGGCTTAAATTAGGAAGCAAATAACCAAATTTGTCAATATATATTCACTTGTAGTTGCAATTTTTTGTATTATAAATTTCACCAAAAATGCATAAACAAATGTGTCCACAAAAGTGTTTTAAGACATGCACACCAAAACCTGTCCAAATCTGTTCAAACATGCATAAACAAATCTGTCAACAAATAATCAAAATGGTTGAAAGTTTTTTTTGGTATCAAAAATTACACCAAAAGTGTCCAAATATGCATACCAAAACCTGTCCAAAAATAATCAAAATGGTTGAAAACAAAAATTGGCATAAAAAATTGCACCAAAAGTGTCCAAACATACATACCAAAACCTGTCCAAAAATCTGTCCAACATACATCCAAAACCACTATCATTACCAAACATACATGACCATTTACATAAACAACATTTCAACATTTGCAAGTAAATCTTACATGATCCAAATCTATCTAAATATGTCCATAAACTACTTCACACAAACCAAAAGTCCAACACCAGTCACATACAAACTTCCCAAAAAACTATACAGTCCAAGAAACAAACCTCCCAAAAAACATTACAATCAAAAAACAAACCATTACAACACCGATCACATACCAATCATTACATTCCAAAAAATAAAAAGCATGTAAAAAAAAAAAAAGCAATGCCTCCATTCTGGCATTTTCTTTTTCTGCTTTGACTCCATAATTTGTAATCATTTTTCAATGGAGTGTACCATCCTTTTTCCTTTGGCCGCTGTTGAGGATGTTGTCACTACACCACTGTCAGTAACTTGTGGGGTTCTTGGAGTCAATCCAACTACTTTCCCTCCTGTGTCTCCAGCAACAATAGTCCTAATAGTTAGGTCAATAAAAACAGGAGGTTGAGGATTAATTGGAACTGTCTGAAACATGTTCTTGATTCTACTAGACTCTCTCCTGGGTGGTGGTGGTGGTTTGGGTGCTGCCGGTTGCCTGTTCCAACTTGGCAATCTAAGTCCAACAAGGTCACTTTCCTGCCATAAGTTTAATCCAAAGAAGATTGATAAATAAGCTGGTAGGTAAGTAAGATGCATTTTAAATACTAAACTAAAGTAAAATAAGTATCAAATTTCTCTCAACTGTTGTAGTAGGTGGGGCAGTGGGTTGCTGTGTATCACCAATAATTGTCCTTAAACTCTTCTAAGAACCAAAACACATTTGATTAATCACTATCATCCCCAAGTAATTAAAGTGAATTTTAGGTCAAAAATTGAATCTCATATACTTTTTTGGTTGATGGTTGTGCACCACCCTTTCGATTGTTAGTTACTGCTAGTTCCCCTCCCTTTCGACTATTGGTTGCTGCTTGTGTCCCTCCCTTTCGACTGTTGGTTGTTGTTTGTGCACCTTCCCTTGTACTACTGCTACATCCAATGCTTTGTGCACCTCCCCTTCTAGGGCACAGCTTACCTTCCAATTTGCTGATACCATCTCTTTTTAGTTGGTACCTTCTCATAAGCTGCTTCCTAATCATTTAAAGCATTGTCAGAATAGGCTTGTCCCGAGCCTTCAAGATATATGAATTGAAGCATTCGGAGATATTGTTGACAAAGAGGTCACATTTAGGAGATTCGTTGAACCATGCTCGTGACCATCCACTGGGGTCAACCTTGTCTAGGTAGTCAAATGCATCAAGACTGATTCTCTTAATTTCTTCCATATGTATTCTGAAATCAACCTCAGTGTAAGACGATGCTACCTTCCACAACAATTCCTTCAAGGCCACCCCTCGAAACCCATTATCTCGAAAGTTGGCATATAAATGCCATACATATATTCGGTAATCTGCCATTGGAATAACAGTATCAAAACTTGGAATAAGACTCTGCATCATTCCAATGTACAAAAGGGTAAGTTTACATGTAGAACAAAAAAAAAAATCAGGAAATCATAATATATAAAACTATGTAAGTAATTAATTTAACTAACCTTTTGTCGATCAGAAATGAATGTAGGAGAAGTGTGCCTCTCATGTGAACCAAGATCTAAAACTAGGCACTCCAAGAACCAAGTCCAACTATCTTTTGTCTCAGATTCTATAACGGCAATTGTAATCGGGTACATGTTGTTGTCGGCATCTCGACCAACCGCAGCCAATAATATTCCCTTGTAGGGTCCTTTCAAAAAGCACCCGTCTAGGCCTATAACAAGCCTACAACCTTCCAAGAACCCTTTCTTTATGGATGCAAGGGACATGTAGAGTCTATGAAACTTAGCAGGAAAATTAGGGTTTGTTTTTTCAACCTTAAGTATTACACAGTTGCTCGGGTTAGTACGCCTTAAAGTCTCACAGTAATCCCACAGCCTGCCATACTGCTCACCCAAACAATCGTACAACCTCTTCCCTGCCTTTTTCCTACCTCTATACATTTGACTCCTACTTACTTCAACATTCCATTTCCTATTCACTTCATCTTGTATCACTTGCAGTGGCATGTCCGGCTGAATTTTAAACTTATCATATAGTTTATCTGATATCCACCTCTAATTGACAATTGAGCTCTTGTATACTTGAGAACAAGTATGTTTAGGTCTTAAGGACCTCAATTCAAATGATGCATCAATCGCCATCTGTCTACCGTAAACTCTATACTGACAAGATGGATCTTTACATACTGCTACACACTTTGCTCTTTCATTTTTCATAAACTTTATGTCATTTCCCCTTCTAACACTGTACTGCTTAACAGCTTCTCTAAAAAGTTGTATGCTAGAGAACTTCATTTTAAGCTTCAATTCTGGATTGCCTAGGTCAATTTCCTGGAACTCCACACCATGGTGAGATGAAATCCCACCATCCTCATCTTCACTAACAGTTGGTGACAATAGAATGTCACTTCTACCAATGTCAGAGTCTCTTTCATCAACCTCAACATCTTCAAATGATATCATTTTGATGTTACCAGATGGCCCACTCTCGCCATTACCATCATCCAAAATATCCCCACTCTCACTCCCACCCTCTACATCAGCACTATCATCACCATCCCCATCCTCATTCCCATTCCCATTCTCATCCCCATCACCCTCCACACCCTCATCCGTTTCTGGCATTGTTGGGGGGCTAGCACTATCCCTCAGACAATCAAAAACATATTCATCATCACTTATTTTATCATCCCACCATGTGTCGTTATAATCAACCCTACCTCCATCATCTTCCTCTTCATCATTTTCTCAATCTTCCCCATCCTCACCTACATTACTTTGGAAAGAAACAATATAAAGCTCTACAACAAGAGTATCCACATGTTTGGCAACCAAATAAGCCACATCATAATATGAGAAAAGTAGTTGTAAACCATCCACTAGATTTTTGGTAGGGTCCCTAACGTAAATCAAATCACCTGGACTGTACCCATATTGTCCCAAAATAGACTCAATCAAGACAAATGTCATATTATCCGGATCCACATGTTCTGGATGAACATCCACTTGACCCCCCACATAAATTCATCCACATTTTTTATCAAACCTACCCCTGTGGTTTATCTCAAACACCAATTTCATCCTACACATGCACACAACAAAATACATTATCAACGGGACAAGGGGACCACTATAATAAATAAGCCATTGTAACTAATATACACAACACATGTCAATAGCATCAGGGCCCAATGTACAGTACAACATCAAAATAATGGTCTTACATAATGCTCCAACATCAGTACAACATGAAAATAATTCTCATTTACTAAAAACCCAATGTGATAAAATCTATGTTTGGTCTGAAAAAGTGTTTGATATAACAGAAATCTGAAAAGTCTTTATGCATTTTTAAGAATTTTTGAATTGTCAAATTTAGGTATCTGGCTTAGGAACATAAAACAAAAGTCAAAAAACACAAATACAAACAAACATGACCTTAGTGGCTGTCTCAAAAATGGAGATTACATGCCACACGTAGGGACATTAAGTTCACAACTAGGTTATAAAAATGTCTAGAACCATATTAGATTTTGGACAATTGAACTTTCCTGATGATTAATAGGATACAATTAATTAATTAGAGCATTTATCTAAATGAGACACTGTATGGTTAGCAATTTAAAATATCTTTCTTCCTCATGAAAACCCCAATTTCTAAGATTTCAAGTTTAAGAAAGTTAGACAAGTGCAAAACGATTAACCAAACAATTCAAGTCCTTATTGAATTTCATAGAATTAGATTAGTCTTGGAATTCTAAACTTGTGGAACCCAAAGGTGTAGCATCTACTTATTAATTAATGTTATTGGCAATATTGGGATAATTAGAGTCCATTTGGCCTTGTGATTTTCTAGGCTAAAAGTACATTTTTAGACAAAATGATGAAAATCGTCTCGTTTTTTAGAACATGAAAAAATCTATGTTTTTAAATTGTAAAGGAGTATACTTTTAAAAATGCGCTATTTTAAATGCAAACTACTATAAAGTAGATGCTATAAAGTAGCATATACATCACTGCATACCCTAAAATCCCGACAAACCATAGTGCAAAGCACTCTTGGTGAAAAAATTACAGATCGGGACCACTATGAATGAATATAAAACCCATAGACCAAAACCCACAAATCCCGACAAACCCTGACATTTTTTTATACCAAAATCGCAGTCAATTTATATATAAAAACATGAGACTTAACAAACAACATTAACAAAAACACCAAATCCGACAACCATTAACTAACAAAAACCCCCAAATCCAAAAGCCTAGATTAACAAAACCCCCTAAATCGCCTACAAAAAAAAATACTTTAACCATTTAAAAAAAGGCACTGACCTTTATTGAACGCCTTTTGGAGTTGATAGGTTCCGAAAGATCTCCCGTTGTTGGTGTGGAGTTCAGCGACAAAGTCTTGGTGGGTCAGCCTTCGTGTAGAACGTTCGACAGTGCTAAGTGGGGACCAAATGCACGCATGAGAAAAAGGGAAAAAGACACGCACACACGGGATAAAGGCTGGATGAGGCGGGGATATTTTGGGTAGGAGATATGTCTTAAACGGTCACGTACAACGCATGTGACCGATTTTCCGTCCAAACAAACGGGCGAATGGACGGATTGTATTTTTTGCCACACGTTGGCAAGTTCGGGGGGTCATATCTAAATTTTGGTATATTGGGAGCTATATTGCCACAACGTGGATAAATCAAGGGGACAAAGTGTCTTTTCCCCATTTTAAAAATAATAAATACTAATATAATAAAATCCTAATAATTTAATTTAATATGGACAAAAATTTATTATAAACCGGTTTGTAAGAAATTTTTTTACAATTTAAATATAAGATTGGCATGTATTCTTTAAACATGTGAGAAATACATATTCTTTTATTAATACTATTAAAAAAACATGTACTCTATTAAAAAAGCATGTAAGAAGTACATGCTATTTAAATAACAAGTGTTTCTCACATGTTAATTTTATACGTGAATTGTAGGTAATTTTCTATGAACCGACTCATAAAAAATTTCTGTCCATTTAATATATATATATATAAAAGAGGACACAATATGACCAAAAAAAAAAATAAAAAAAAAAAGAAAAAAAAAGAAAAAAAAAGTAGAAAATGAAAACCAAATACAACCAGTTGTTTTACTGAACCAGTTGGAACTCATTACCTCCAAAACAAAGACAGTTCTTCTTCCTCCGAGAGAGAACGCGAGACAACGAGAAAATGCAGTCCGTACGGAAATTCATCGCCGGCGACCACCGGATCGGAGTTCGACGCGTTTCGACCGCCGATTCCGCTTCTCTCAGAAAGAGCGTTGTTTCTTTGTTGGATTCGCTTTCTCTCAAACCAGGTATTGCAAACCCTAGGCCGATCACTTTCACTTTCAATTTCACAGTGCTTTATATATAATGCCCTGTTTGGTTCCCTAGAAAATAAGTGAGAAAAACGAATCAAATTATAACCGTTGAGCCTCTGCTTATAGCTTACCTGTGACTAGTTCAAACTTTTATTTTCATAATCACTCTGTTGGAAACAACAATGGCATGTAGCATAAGATTGAAACTCATTTCGTTGGGCCTCGTTACGAATCAACTGATTCGTTTTTACTGTAAGGATCTGTGTTGGTCACTGAGAAAACGTAGGAAAATTAAAGTTGTTACTTAGAAAACGTAGGCAAAGCTCTAAATCTTTTTTCTTTCTTTTTTTTAGTGTATATCTACAGTGGGGAAATTTTGATTTTCGGGTTTTTGCTGATATTCTCTTAAAGCGAAAAAAAAGCTGATGTGTGTTAGTCTTGGGATTTTGGTTATTGATCTGGAGTGTATCTGATGGTTATTGTTATGGATGGTGGAAATGACGGTGGTAGGTGCAACGCTGGTGCAGAATTGTGGGGACAGTGATATTGGGAAGGTTGTGGTTCAGGTGGCAAAAGAGCGGAACCTTCAGACCATAAGCATAATCGAAGACAAGCCGGGGAGTCCTGATATCATTGAAGAGCTCAAGGCACTTGGTGGGGATATAATTGTCCCTGAAAGTTACACAAAGACATGGTACTTTCTATTTCCTGGTGGATTTCTCGTGAGTATATGGTGTTGAATGTAATGCGTCTCTACCAAGGCATGTGCTTGTTGTGAACCTGAAAAATGATTTAGTTGTTTCTTTATGCTTGGTGGTGAATGCGTGACAACCGAAAGGAAAAAGCCCCTGAAAAATTCGTCCCATGTTGGGATGATAAATTGTCCACATTGAGCAAGTGGATTATAAAGGTGCTATGGGTGCTAAGTCTTATATTGGTTCCTTATTAGGTGAGATTGAGCTTTATAAATAATTTTATGGAGTTCTAATTGCAATTTGACTAGCATTTTTGGAGTGATAGCTCTGGTGTGGCTAACATTATTATTTTTATTATAAATAATTCATTTTATTTGTTGAGCACAGAGGAGTGCAACTCAAATACACATTATGTATACAACGAAAGTCTGCCTTACATGCTAAAAGAAGAACAAAAATTCAAATTCAGAAAAGTTAGAAAAGTGAGAGATATTATATGCCACAAATATGGCTATCATTTTTTTTTTTGGGGTTGATGCAGAATTGACTTGTGATTATAGTGGTTTTGAATGCAATGTGTGTCTCTACTAAAGTTGGTGCTTCTTGTTTTTGGTTTGCTGAGTAATTGTGAATGTTTGTGAACCTAAAAAATGATTTGGTTGCTTCATTCTGCCTGTTGGGGAATATGCACTAATGTTTTCCTTGCCCTCATGGTGTTCTTGTTTGACATCAAGTTATAAAGTAGCCGTTACCATCAGAGGTCCTTTTCTCTCCAGATTTGTAGAGTAGGCCTTTTTGTGTGATTCTCTTCGAGTTGTGAACAAATTTGGGAACAAAGAAGTAGGAGTCTTATACATAACATTTGGGGTAATAGGAGGTTTGAAACTGTAAAAGTACTAAAACACAATAACGGGACAATTTTAAGGTTTTTTTTTAAAAACTGAAAGAGTGACTGCTTTTGTCTCTATTCTGATCAAGGATATTCTCCTTTTACTCAAACATTACGTTTTTCTGCTAGCAGGTATATGAAGCGTTTAGCTGGTGAACTAAGACCATCAGCAGGTCTGAATTTCAGTGATGGGTACCAAGCAACTGCTGTATGCAAAGCAGTGACGAGTGGGGGAACATTTCTCACTTATGGGAAGAAGTTGCCAAAGCATGTGGCCTACGATGGAGCAGCTCATAAACCAGTCGAGTGGGATGCTTTCCTCAGGGCAAAGAATCTGAAAGTGTTGAACTACTAGGAAAGAAATTGGAAGTTGTCCCAATGAACAGTGGTATTTTTGTTCACCTTTTCATTCTGATGAGCTTCTTGCATTTTTAGAGTTGTTATGTGGAGAATGTTTTTCCACACGATGAACGAAATTGTTTGTCCTAATCCCTGTTAAGTTCATTTTGAAGACCCCCAAATTATGCTTGCTGAATGCTTGTAAAGAGGGGGATCTTTATTCTCCTAGTTGTAGGCCCTTGTGATCTGCAAGTGAGCAACTTTGTATTTTATAAATAATCATTCTCGTTTGATAACAGAATTAATTGTTTTTACCATGTTTCATATTCTGCATATTATCCACAATTAAACCAATCACTGTATGGCATTGCCTGTTAATTGGCGGTGCTTCTATTTCCAATTTGGCCCTAATTGTTCTCTTTAGCCGCATTTCTCACTGAGCTGAGATAAAATTCCATGTTATTACCGTGCGACTGTTGATGCTTTGGTTTAATACATGCAATGGAAAAAACCAAACTAATAAGAAGAAAATAGAGTTACTGAAAATACAACTGAAGGGAAGATTTTATTTCTATTGAACATCCACTTTTGTCATTGATACAGTATAGACAACATGGATTTGAGGAATTTACCTTAATTCATAGTCTATTAAGTAAATATTTTTCACTCGATTTGGTAAAGGCTTTTGAGAATGACTTCTTCACATGTTCGTGGTTCAAGTACTAGTGGTTGCTTTATATAAACCTCCTTCCATCCCCCAAAGAAAAAGGTAGAAATCTTATCAAAAAAAGAAAAAGGTAGAAATAAATTCTTCAGTCACTGGGGAGGCCAAGGAGATGTGGAATAAGTTCAACCGTCAAACCCTAATGATCTTGAAGAAGTTGTGGTCCATCTGAACCGCCAACCATATGCCTCCACTGCAGTTCTGAATAACGTTATCAAGATGAGAGAAATATTGCACAGAAAATGCCATAAAATAAGAATGAAGTTGTGTAATTAAATGCATTATTCTCATACCTACCAAACCATGAGATGCATATAAGAATTTCTATTTTGATAAGTCATTTCGGTCTCTAAAGCTAGCCGGCACTGTCCCTTTTGTAAAATATTCCTTCCTGACAGTCTCCACCGAGCAAAATCTCACCTTCAAAAACAGATATACACGAACTAATATGACAATACATAAACGTGAGCAGAAGGGCAGAGAAGCAGAACAAGAAGAAAGTAACAAACAGCACCTGGATTATTCATGTCCAAGTTAGTTTTATATTAATTTGCTATTCATTGATTTTATGTCCAGATCTCGTTATAGGAAACTTGAAAGAGGAAAAAGAGGAACAAATTTAATTGTAGAAAAGATATCTAACTTCCCTTGGAAACAAAAAATGCCAAAGGTTAGTCCATACCAGAGAAGCATATGATTTTAACAAGGGCCTGGCAAGCTGCCAAATTGGCTTAAACACAAATGGAGCTTCCACAAAGAGGACTTGGCCCAACCGCCTCGGATAATAACAATAAGCTACATCAAACTGTCAAAAGAAATGAAGGAGCAATAAATCAACCCAGAATGCTCATAATACGACTTTCAAGTAATTATGCTACTGTCTTAAAAGGGGAAAAAAAAAAAAAAAAAAAAAAAAAAAAGAAAGAAAGAGAAAGCTATAGTTTTTGAACTTCTGCATAGTGTTGGCAAAAATTAAGCAAAGGAATGTGATTTCAAGTTATAAAACTAAACAAATAGTTGAACTGATGGTTTCCTTTCAAACCGATCAAGTATATATATTTGCCAGCAATAGCAATGACATTGAGTAGTAGAGTAGTCAACATCAGATAAGGACTAAATGACCCAGGATTTTTTTATTTATTTAAAGCATATTGAGCTCCACGGTTAAGAAACCAAAGAACCCTTAAAATCGTCGCCTCAACTTTCAACTATAGATTCATTGCAAGCTAAGCTAGTAACAGTAGCAGTAGTATGTGTGCAGGGAAAGTTTGTAGAAAATTGACAACCACCACCAACCTATGGAATTTGGAAGAACTACATAGAGAACTCAATCAGCTGAAATTGATGCTTCTTTGTTTTTATATGTCAGACTGTGGCATTTAATTCATTGCATAAAATAATGCCAGCTACAGGAGCAAGAGAAACAACACATATCTAAGTTCAAATTACCCATATAGAATATAATCAGCAGCTAGTGCACAAAAATTACCAGAAATGTCAAAAAATTAAGATCTGCATTATCAGTACCAAAGCCCCGAAGATCAAATATTCCGAGTATTTCTTCTTTCCCAGCAGGAAGCTTACCCAATGCTTTCTCAATCATGAAGACACAGAGCTTCTCATTCTCTGCAGGATCGTGCATCTATAAGCAAATTGATCTATGATTATGGTTAGAACATAGAACATTGCTAGAAAATCAAAATTTTAAATTGGAGTTTGAAATTCAACCAATATTTCCTTGACTTCAGAAATACCATACATGAATAGAATAATAGCAAAGAATTCATGCAAAGGGTAATATATATAATCATCCTAAGATAGAAATACTCCCATAGAGTTGCAAAACATGTGCTCCTTTTTGTATTCTCAGAAAGTCTACCTCATCAGACCGCAATAAAGTTCACAGAAACTAGGATTGTAGGGGCAAGTGACTATTCAACTTTTTAAGATAAACATAAAATTGTTTTTGTTTTTTCATTTGCAGATTAAGAGAGTACTTCAAGTTTTGGACTTACTGCAGGAAAATGCTTGGATCCCACCACTATGAGCACTGGTCTGTCATTCACATCAAGAAAATCATGCACATATGCCTTTCCAGTTTGAGCTACATCTTTCACCGACTCTTCAGACAATTCCGACACCTTGAACTCTTGACGCCATTTCTTGTATGGGTAGAATTGGAAAAGTGAAGAAGTATAAATTCATTAAACATCAATTGTTTTGCATTGTTTAAATCAAACAAACCTTCCAATGCAAAATTCAAGGGCCACATCCTTACAAAGAATTATTCCTTTTTCTTAAGCAACAACTAGGAATGTTTCAGAATAGCTTTTAACAGGTGCAAACCAATCACAGAATAATCTGGAAAAGCCAAAGAAATCAAAGTCCATTTTTGTAAAGAAACTATGTCGCCTTAAATGTCTATGCAATTATTTTCAGTCTCCATTTGCCAATGAACTTTAACTTTTCCAAAAACCAAAATAGTTGGATAAAATTCAATTTGAAACACCAATGCACGCATACGTACACACACGCACACACATATATATGCTAAAATTGAGAATCTTGCAAGAGTGTTGAGGATACAATGGCTTTAGTCAATTTTGCAACAGTATCTTCAACAGAGAACTTCCGGTCCTTCAGAAACCATAGGATCATATCGTCATCATCTCTTCCATTTTTGCCTACAGGAAGACTACGATATTCTTTTTCAAGCTTCTCTTTTACTTCCAAAACTAGCTGCAGAATTAGAAAACATAGGCTATAAAAATTCTTCTTCATTTCACTTATATTGAAAATGAAGAAACAATCAAACATGGCGCAATATCAACCAAAAGCATCCACACAAATCCCAGTTGACCAGTTTTGGGCTCCATTTGGTCCTACCGCCATTTGTTCAACAGAAGAGAAGTAAAAGACCACTAAAAAAAATGGGTTCGCTGAGTTTTGTTTTTGTAATAACTTTTAAAGTATTGATTAAGTGATTAAATTTACTTCTTCCTATTAGCTTAAGCTTTTGGGACAAGTAATGATCTAACGTGGTATCAAAACCAAAGGTCCTGAATTCAAACCTTGACTCCGTCATTTATCTCTCATTTCAATTAAATATTTCGCGTATTGGGCATCACCTATTAAAAGGAAATATGAGCTCACACTTGAGGATGCGTGTTAAAATATTGATTAAGTGATTAAATTTACCTCTTCCTATTAGCTTAAGTTTTTGAGATAATTGATGATTTAACAATAACTAACAATTTTAAGCTCATATAAGCTAAGTTAAACTATTGTGCTTTTGCTATTACTACCCTCCATTTTCAAGCTCATGCTTCACTTTTAGGAAATTGTTTAAACCAATAGCCATTTCATCCATTTGGGTACTCTAAGAATTTAAACAGAAGTTCTAAAATAGAACCATGCTTTAAATTTTTTGGCTTTTGGGCAAAATAGTTCATAATTTAGAATTTAGAATTCGAATTTATTTTCTATCCCCATGCGTCTGCAACCAAATGGAGCATTGGGGAACAATATATTCAGAGAATATGAAAATTGCAGTCGTTGGCCAAGGCATTTTCCACTAGAATCACGGAACACAAACATAAATGCTCCCATTTTTTAGCACTAAGCTACAAATCGCAATATAAAGCATCAAAGTTAGTACAAAAAAGAAACCTTGCGTGAATCTTTCTGGTCTAGCATACTGTTCTGGACTGAGAGCTTGCGAGTTCGAGTGGCTTTCATGGAAAAGTTACTTGGAGGGACAAGCGGGTGACGAAGATTTTGACACAGACGGAGCGCCATCTTTTTTGTCACAGGCGGCTGTTGATAACGATGACAGTGTGTGAAGCCAGAGCCTTGTCATAAGTTCTTCACTCCTAAACATGCAAAGCGACGCCGTCTTGGATTTTATTTTTCTCTCTTTTTTTTTTTTTTTTTGAAATAACTTCACAAAATGATATTTAATTATATGCCGTTTTGAGATAATGACACTAAATTAGCAAACGTCTCAAACTAAGATATCCACTTTTTCAAACGTCTCACTTAAAGAGTATTCCGTTAGAGAATCAGCAATTAGAGGCATGGTTAGAATAAAGTTAATATTGGTAAAAAGAATTTGTGCAGCTCACCATCAAAATTCATTAAAGTGATTAAGACAATTTAGGGAGTGTTTAGTAAAATATTGTACAACTCTATTCACTTCTCAAACACCAAAAACTTTTATTAAAACTATCAAACGGATTTTTAGATTTGGACAGTGGCCTCCGCTAGCATATTTTTCAAAATAAAGTACAAAACTCTTTCTCAAAACTTAAAATAATTCTTCAAAATAAAAAATAAGACACAAAATTAACATATTTTCCAAAAAAAAAAATGAAACAAAAAAGTGGTACAGCGTGGTGGCCACCATTTGGCAACCGACCACCAGCCCGCCATGTGCTAGTTATGGCGGCCCCGCATTGGCCGGCCGCCGCTAGCTAGATATGACGACCTGGCAACTAACGGTAGGGTCACTGAAGCACCACCATTGTTGTGCTACAATTTTTTTTAATTTATAAAAGTATTTCTCAATTTTAATTTATAAAGAATTTGTGCATCAATCTAGCTCACCATTGTTTTGCTCCATTTGCATGTGACAAGCAAATGGCTTTTAAAAATATATGTGAAGTACATGTTTTTTTAATAAAATTTCTTTTTAGTTTGTCTTTGTAATTAAATTTGATTGAATAATGAAAATATTAAAATATTAATTAAATGATTAAATTTATAATTTTCTATTCATTCTAATTTTTGAGATAAAAAATAATTTAACAACCATGATCATTATGCATGTTAGAATATATTGTTAGATTTGATATTATAAGATTTAATTTATGCATTAATTGTAATCGATTATAATTAAATCAGATTGGAATATACTCAATTCTGATTTGATTTGATCATCCATACCTTTTTGTATTTTCTCTACGTACATACTCTTTTGTTGATAAATAACTCATTCTAGCGTTTTTCTAATGTTCTTCTGAATGACATAGATTTAATAAAAAAAATTATCTCAAAATGTGACCTACGAAATGTACTTTTTTTTCTTTTTTTATTATGATGAATAAAACCCTTTATAAAGCTCAAACTCAACATCCTCACACTCCAATTAAAACTGGAAACAAATCCTGCATAGAACAAACCCCTAGCTAGGAACACCACCAGCAGAAAACCTGCTAAAGCACTTCTGCAAACAACAAACAGTACACAATTACACTGCAACACCACCTACAACAACCAGAAAGAACCGTAACGTACACTATATACATAGTAGCAGAAGACCAACACAAAACACTATGAATTAAGCACAAAACAAAGCAACAAAAAAAATATATATACATATATATTCTGCAGAAAACTCCACCAAAGCATGCCATCATCTACGCTTACAAGGGAACTTCAGAGGGATTTTATAAAACAGTCTGGCCTTCGCTTCCCATCTAATCTTAGAGATCATCCTTTCTTCGGTTAGAGGAGTTTTACGAAATGCAAATTTTGAAGCAAAAAAATTAATTTCATATCATTCAGAAGAACGCTAGAAGAGGAGCTCTAGCATTTCTCCCATTTTGTATTCTCTATACATCCCTATATAGATAGGGATCATTTATATTAATTGTAAATGATTAATTAAGGAATAAAAAGAACAATGTAATCATTTGGGCTTTGTTTTGTAGACGTAGGTTATAGACCGAATCACGTAAAAATTTTATTCTTATTTTATTTATTCCGTTTTTCATTTTATATTTGGTATCAGAGCTATATATAGGCAAACACCAATTTCAATCCTATGGAATTTCAATAATTTTTTTTTTTTTTTTTTCTCATCGATTTGTATCTAATCCTCCCATATATCATAGAAGAAATCCATCTATGAGTCTACGTATATATATATATATATATATGTTTGTCTTTTTGCCTACAGTAGTCCTTTTCCCGTTGGAGACTCCATCCAGGTTGTTTGTCAAATCAAGGAGATCGAGTTATATTCTTTTGGAGCAGATTTCTTGCGGGGTTGTTGCTTATGTCGCGACTTAATTCCTTAATTAGTGAAGAAAAACATAATGAAGATTTGGTAACAGACAGCAAAGCACATGCATGCAAGCATTCAACGTGATCCAGCAAAACAGGGAAAGCTCATCAAGGATGAAGATTTGAGTGCTATTGACATTCAAAATTCCTTATTTTGCTTTGTATATATCCATTCGTTGTCTCTCGATCAATTGCCTTTGTAGTTCTCTTAGCTGCATGTGTAGGACCAAGTTGAACGATAAATAAAAGAGGCCAAGCTGCCCATTTCAGCCGACAGTCGACAATGGCTCTCATTTCAGTTATAGTTGGCTCATATTTTGACCCATTCTTTTGGCTTTTGTAGTATTGTTTAAAGATACATGCTTGACCTATGTGATATTGTTTAAGCCCAAGGCCAATTTCAGCCTATAGTTAGCTCTCATTTTGGCTTATAGTTGACTCTATTTTTAGCCCATAGTTAGCCCATCTTTTTGCCATTTGTGAATTTGTTTAAAACCCTTGCTCATTTTAGCCCATAATTGGCTTTGATTTTGGCCCATAATTGGCTTATTGAAATTTAAAGCGCATCTCCAATCAATGTCATGACCGACCACCTCCAATCATCGCCATCGATCTTTGTCGATCGTTGTCATCTCCAGCCAAAAAAAAAAAAACACACAATAAAATCAAGCTTCTTGATTCTTTCGCCTTAATTTTGAGAGGAGATGTTAGAATATATTGTTAGATTTGATATTATGAGATTTAATTTATGCATTAATTGTAATTGATTATAATCAAATCAGATTTGAATATACATTATAAAAAAATACATTTTCTTGACGGTTTTTTTCAAAACCATCTAGAATTATAGTTTTACAGACAGTTTTATAAAACCGTCTGTAAATTAATTTCCAGACGGTTTTTTAAAAACCATCTCTAAATTTAGAGACGATTTTTTTTGAAACCGTCTGTAACTTTTTTTTTTTTTCTTGTTTCTTTCTTTTTAAAACAAAACCATCGTTTTTCTTTCTCTCTCCGAAAAAAACCAATCTCTCTCTTAGAGCTCTTTGTCATTCTTCTTCCTCTCTCCGGCCGGCGATTGAAGACGGATGTCGATGGGATCTGGACCGTCGGCGGAAACGGGACGTGCGGCGGGATCTCACGACGGTTTTCGGCCAGATCTGTCAAACCTACGCCGGTGTACTTGCGTCGGTTTGACAGATCCGGCAGGATCCGGCCAAAACTGTCAAACCTACGCCGGTGTACGTGCTTGGGTTTGATAGATCTGGCCGAAACCCACTCTTGACAGGATCTGTGGCCGGAATACAGAGAGAGATCCGGTTGGAATATGTGGATTTTTCGGTCAATTCTCTCTTCCTCTCTCTTTCTCTCCACCCTCCGGCCTCCTCATCGCTACTCTCTTCTAAACCACCAGACGGATCTTTGTTTTTTTTTTTTTTTTGTTTGGATTGTGTTTGTTTTACATTTTGTGTTTGTTTTGGGTTTGGAATTAATGTTTGTTGGGTAGTGCGAGAGCATGGGTGTGGTGGAGAAGAAGCTGATGGAGATGGAGATCTCATACGTGCGACTGTGATAACCTTCCGGTGGTCCCTTTAGCCGGCGAGATGGCTATGGAAGAAAAGGCAACGAAGCTTTGATCGCTGGACAAAATAATAATAACAATAATATTAAAAAAAATGATTATAATTAAAAAAATAAAAAAAATTATGGATGGTTTTGGGCAAAACCGTCCAGAAGGAATTGCGGACGGTTTAACCGTCCATAACACGGATTAGCGACACATTTTTCTGGATGGTTTGAAACCGACCAAAAAAAACCGCCTGAACCTTTTTCTAAACCCTTTTTTACAATATTTGGACGGTTTAATTCCTGAAATTTTTATAGTAATATTCAATTCTGATATGATTTGATATTCTATACCATTTTGTATTCTCTCTACATCCCTATAAATAAGGATCATCTGTATTGTAAATGATTAAGAAATAAGCGTAAATCTTTAAACTTTACCTTCTTATTTTCTTTATTTCGTTTTTCAATATTTTACATTTCTATAGTTTCGCATTATAATTAGCACATGCAGCTTTCTTGACGGGCTTATTTAATTGGGTGAGATCAGGGTAACCCTATATCTTATCATAGTGAATAAGCCTACCTAGCTAGTAACTGCATGCTTACGTACGTACATGGTCTCTGTTGCATAAAGCATGCATCTCTGAATTAATATGTTTTTTAAGTGAGTAGATGGATGGTTAGGTAGAAGAAAGAAGAAAAGATCTACATAATAATTAATATAAACATGTCATTTTTTTTTCTTTTTTTCTTTTTCTCAAGTTCATTGAACAAAACAACAAAAACAAGCTTAAAGCAAACACAACTATAAACCTAATAAACTAGTGGGAGGTGTATCTTTCTCACTTACAATTGGAATAGAAAAAAGGAGAGGAGAAACAGTGAGAATGTGGCAGAAAAGAATATGACTGCGATTCAATGTGCTACTAAATAAGCACAGAAGTTTGTACTTTTAATGACTTTTCTAGCACTCCAAAAAATGAATGTAAGGATTGAGCCAATGATATCATATATAATAAGAGAAATGCGCTTATCAAGAGGATTCTGAGAATGTTGCAGAGACGAAATAATCACTTGAGAGTCTCATTCAATTATAAAATTATTGAAATTTAGAAATCGAGTATGCCAGAGAAGCAGCTAATTAAGCGTGCTGCTAAGGCCTCATCATAATTGGGAAGATAGGGATGGCTTATTTGGGAGATCATAGGAATAATATGACCTTGATGATTGCAGCAAACCACAGCTTGAGCTGAGAAGGTATCCGGTATATATAGCAGTATCAAAATTGAATTTGTAGCTAGAAAATATAAGGGGTAGCTAGCGTTCTACATGAGCTGGGGTTTGATTCTAGGCTGTAAAATGTTCCAAATTAAAGAAACCTTATTGATATGCTGAGAGACTTGAAGAGTATCATGAAATGCTTTATTTCTGTAATACCACAGGAGATCACAAGAAACTATATCAAAAATGTAGAATTTGTCACAGTCAAGAGGAGGGATCGCTAACAGAGCAGGAGAAATAATCAGCTTGACCCAATCTACCATATTAGAAAACTTAATGATATTAATTATTACCCTTGTCTTATCTTCTTGTTACTTCGAATAATTAGCTAGTGTCATGTGGGTGTTACTTGTCGCCATTTTCTCTGATTTGTGGGTCTTATTAAATTAAGTCCATTTTTCTATTATTTGTGATGTTTCGATCAGTGCATGCATGTTGCATGAAACATAATTGCAAGCTTCACGTTATCACGTAAAACCTAACCATAATTGCAGATTACTGGTGGGTGGGCGGCATTTCCTCAGTTAGGAGGCCTTTTTAAAATTGCAGAATCCTGATGGGCATGCATATTAATATATTAATTAGGATCTTCACTTCAAACCTAACCATGAGAAAAAGTGTTTTTCTTAGAAAACTGCAAGATACGGTGCTGGCATGGGGAATATTATTAATATATATATCGTCTGCGGGGACCTCTTTGTTTTCAGATGTGAACTTTATTATCATGGCTGTGATCAGCAATTCAGCATTTCTTCCGGCCACTGATCTCACCAATCTTTGTTTCACCATGAATATATATGATGCCCAATTACTGCTTATATTTCAGCGCGCAGTGGCATGCATATCAATGAGGTGACAAAAGCGAAGAAAAATAAAAATACGATATTCTGGCGCATGTTTCCACCATGAAAATGATTGATGTTTACAGGGGCTCCAAGAACAGGCTTCCTCTATGATGGAGGCCTGTCTTTGAGAGTCATTGCCATATGGGAATCTATTCTGGCCGGGGTTAAAGATATTGGAATAGGATTAAATAATCTATTATCTATACTAGATCTAGAGCAATAGCTAGGTTAAGAATTACATAATTAAATGTAGGTATAATTCTAAAATATTTCTTAACCTTATATTATAATCAGGATGTCACCCAATAACAGTCAGAAGGAGATGAAGATCAGATCGAAAATACTCTCCGGATATAAGTGTATCGACAGTTAGAGACTAGCTAGCTAGCCACATTTGTGTGGATCCTAATTAATGCTCCACTCCTAATTAAGTAAGCTAGAAAAAGGCTCAAATGATAGGAGCATTTCTGTTTACCATAGCAGGAAGAAGATCGACAAGGAGAATAAGTATGAATGTGCGACCATACATGCCTACTAGCTAGTAATATTGTTAGGTTACGTGGAGTTTGATTTGTGTCTGACCCGTTTGAGTTGGAAGTGTTATGGTTTAAATGGGTTTATTCTAAAGCTGAATTTTTTTGACTTTGCCGTTTAGGTGTTTTTGACCCGGTCGAGGGTCGCATTTGTTAGGAATAATCCCATTTAGTCTGACCCTCCTCAAAGGCCATGGGCCTCTGAATCGGCATCGGCCCATAAAGAATTATGGATCCCGGACCCATATATGAGGCGTATCTCTTGGGGGAAAAAAAAAAAAAAAAAAAAAAAGAAAGCCCCTTGGGAAAATATGGGGCAAGTGACCTCCAAAAATGGCTATTTCTGGGGATACGATCAGTGGCATACCCAGCTCTCGTCTCAAGAACGAACATGTCCAAGGCTCGGAGTTTGACTTCTCTTGCCAAGCCTCGGGTAAGGCATATATGCCCCAGAAACCGGTATGTCGACCTGACCGCTGAGTTTGACTTCATCTAAGGACGTGTCGTCTACACCATACTAGAAACTGTTTTAATAGTATTTATAGTTGCTTCTATATGTTTTTTAGGGTTTCATACTGTATTGACGCCTCCTTGTATTGTTTATCAAGAAATAGTAAAACCTCACTGCATCTTTATAAATGTAGTACGTCCTTAGTGGTAAATCACAAAAATTTTTGTGTTTATGATTGCTTGTTCTTCGATTTTTCTTATTTTTTTCGCTTCTCACGGGTTCTAAGAAATATGATTTATTTCCTAACAACTATGATTCGTGATGATGATCAAGTGTTACTTATCGCTGGCCATTCCAATTCTATGATTTGTGAGTCTTATTAAAATCCACCATTTTGTGGTCTGAATTAACCATGCATAGAGAATTTCTATCATTGGTGAAGTTTGATCGGTTTCTCTCCTCAATTAGAAGGCAATGTTGCATGAAACATTCCAAGCTAGCTAGCTTCACGTAAACACCTCATACCTAACAATTGAGAGACAGTAGAAAAAATCTCTATTGGTACGTTGTGACGTGATGCATGTTTCAGTTCCTTAGTTTCCTCAATTAGGAGGCCTTAGCTTTTTTTATTGTAAAATCCTGTTGGGCAGGTGGCATATATATATGTTGCATGAATTATATATTAATTAGAATCTTCGACGTCAAACCTAACCATGAGAAAAGTGTTTTTCATAGAAAACTGCAAGATACGGTTATGATGTCACCCGGCCCCGACCTCATCGTCGGCGGGGACCTTTGTTTAAGAAGATCTGTTGTCATACATCTTCATTCTGGTTATTTTTTTAATCTCTTTACTTTTGAAAATTATAATTAGATCGGTGAGATTCACATAAATCCCTATATTTAACAGTAATTTTAAAAAATGGAAGGATAAGTGAAAAACAAGAAGAAGAAATGAATAATTTTCCTTTCTCTTGTTTGAGAGATCAACTTTATATCATGGCTGTGATCAGCAATTCAGCATTTATTCCACTAGCTCTCACCAATCGTTGTTTCACCATGAATATGATGCCCAATGCTTATATTTAATATTTCAGCAGTGACATCAAGGAGGTGACAAAAGCGAAGAAAAACGAACATATTCTCTAAAAACACGAAAGATATATATATATATATATATATTCTTTTTCTGGCGCGCGCATGAAAATGATTGATGTTTAGAGAGGCTCCAAGAACAGGCTTCCTCTAGGATGGAGGCCACTGTCTTTGAGAGTCATTCCCATCTGATCAACACCATAAACTTTTCTAGGGAAGCTTGATACCAATCTGTAGTTTCCAATACCAGGAAGGCCTAGTGAATCTATGTATCTGTATATTGATTGGACCTTCTCTGTGCTTGCAAAGCTCTGCTCTCTTCTTTCACCATTTGGAAATCTTATCAATATCTGAAAAAGTAATATGACAACCCATGATTTAAAACAGTTAACACTACGATCTATCTATTGATCAATCCGAATAAATATTTTGGTACCTGGGTATATATAGCTTGAGAATCCTTTCCCCCATTTGCAACTTCTTTGTATTGGGTCGTTTCTGTAGTAATATTGGCACCCTCTTTGACTTTACCATACTGTTTGTGATTGTTCCTGAGCTTTTCCTTCTCCTTAGATGGGCAAGAAAGTTGGGTTTATTGTCAATTCGATCGATGGAAGTAAATTAAACATGGTGTATATATATATATATATATATATATATATATATATATATATATATATATATATATATATATATATATATCGATATATCATACGTGAGATACGTATATACGTACGTACACACCTTGTCTATCTGTAGAGATGCAAGATATGCTGCATCTTGTTCTTCTCTGAGGCGACGATCTGCTTTTATCTTTTCTTCCTGCTTCGCCCTTGCACCGCCGAAAGCCAACCCTTGCTCCTCCACCGTCCTCTGCAGAGTCTCCACCAGCTCAGCTGGGGAAATTGGCCCTTCCATCTATACTTGGACAGTAACAGGGGAAAAACAAAAAATAGCAAGTATCATTGTTATTTAAATTACTACTTATAAACTCTTAACAAATAGTAATCAATTTAACAATTTTTGTAGTTAAATTAACACTTTCTTCCCATATCGAAAAGATGGTCAAGTAGCCCACATAAAAACAGTCAGGTTACGTGCTATATCTCATATTACTTACTTATTAATTGTAAGAAAATTTTAAATTATTTAATTCTTTTGGAGTAATAGCGTAAATGAATCACATGACTATGTAGCATATATAAATAAAGAGAGAGAGAGAATTGATGGTTCGTTACAAATGGCCGGTATCAAGGCCTGCATGACATGCTTTGATAAGGACATAGCTTATATAAAGTGGATGATTTATAGTTTTTTGGAGTACTGATAGCGTTGATCCCAAAATCGTTACGCTTAAACTGATAAAAGAATAATAAATTTAATAATATAAATTAATAGAATGTATGCTACCGAACCATGAAAGAAAAGAATTAATGATCGGCACGCAGAAATGAAAGCACTAGATTCCAATATTAAAGAATCCCAACAAACCTGTCGAAGCACTGCTATGCTATCACCTGGAGCCGGAGCTATCACTGCGCAGAATGGGAAGGTGGTAGGCCTAAAAGTTGCAGACATTTGCAGGCCCTCTCCTCTGTTTGCCAATGCTCCCCAGCAAACAAAATTAGCATCAAGAAACTGTACCACCACTTCCGAACACAAAGTCTCCCGGCAGAAAGAGGGCGTGAAAGGGTGTTCTGGTGAGTGGAGGTACATAAACATGAACTTGCGATCTTCCTCGGCTAACTTCAGTGTCTCCATGAACTGACAAGCGTAGAAAAAGGGATGATAGGAACCGTATTGCTGCTCCAAATTGCCTAGAAATGCCCACTCTTCTGAACCAGTGATGGGCTGATCATCCTCTGGATGTTGCAGTTGAAAGTTATAGGGAAGAAGACGTTGGTTTCTTCTTCCTATTCCCATTACTCTTGAAAACCCGTCTAAAATGTTCCGGGGAAGGCTAACCATCCGCCGGACAATCCCAATATTGCGAGAGGCCTCCCCTGCTGATGATCTCCTGTTTTCCCTCAACATCGATGCCATTTTTCTCCCACCAAAGACTGCTGGATTTTGAGAAAGAGAAGAAGTTTTTGCTCTTGAAATAGAACCGCGGTGGTGTGTCCTGACTCAGTGACTCTACTGAGTCGATGGTGTCACTTTTGGAAACGTGATATATGGCCATAAAATATATTCGGGCATGCCAATCAACTTCATAACCTAAATTCCTTTTCTGTTCTTTTTTCTTTTTTAATAACTTTTTATTACTTTTAGTGAGTAAAGAGAGACAAAAGAAGATTAAAAAAGAATTGAAGATGCCTGGCCTCTTCTTTTTGGCTTCTACAGAGCTCAAAGTGGATGCTTTGCTTATGAGTGAATCCACCGTTGGTTCTAGGAGAGATTCATGCAGTTGTTGTCGATTTTGTATGGGTCTTAAATGGGTTGTAATGTTGTATATGCTAAAGAGTACTAAGAATAGCAGCCAATAAATTCCAGAGATTTCCAAGGTTCTTGAATAATGAATACAAATGGGGTTATGGAAAGTGGGTGCCCAACCCCAGCCCGTTGAGTCACCCCGATGGGCCTTAAAGCCCATATATTGAAAGATCACCAACCCCTTATAATTCCAAGTTGACCTTGAGAATTGGGAACCCATAAAGCCTGGGCCTTGCACAGCCAAAGCCTTTCACTACCTAAGAAACCATGGACCCTGCTTACTAAAGGGCCCGTTTGATAGAAGGCCGACGGGCCAGGCTACTAGAATCATCCAAGATTAGGAAAAGGGCCCGTCTGCCAGGCCCACGATTAGTCCTAGTCCAAAACATTGGTGCCCTTGCATCCTGATGGAACACACCACAACGAACCTCCTTACTTGCCAAGTTAGATAATGGTCTCTCACGAAAGAAAACCTCCTTAATGTTCCCGAAAGGGAATATTCACACTCCAATTATGTGAGCTCAACAGTCTTTGATTCTTTTAATAGAATTTTAGTTAGAGACTTCAAAACCAACTTATATAATTAAAGAGTGTAAAGCCCTTTATTAGGTACGTAATCATTTCTTACATTTTCACTTTGTCAGTTTGTTTTCTCTCTTATATATCTATCCGTTATGACTTAATCATCGGGTGTAGTTCTGCCGGACTTCCAATAGACCTTTTTTATTGTTCTTCCTCTTTGCAACCTTTCCTATGGTGTCCGGCATGCGGAGTGCGGTATTACCAAAAAGAAATATTGAAGAGGAAAATCAATTCAAAATTTTTGACATCGATCAGGAGATCGATGATCATGCATGTACATACCATCTCTATAATTAGCATAAACCAGATGGGGAAGAAATGTAATCTTCCTTCTCTTCCTTTGTATGTACATTTGAATTACAATATTGGTTTTTATTTTTTAAAATTCCTGTCAATTTCAGATCCATTAATATATAGACACATTAATAACATGATCTGTGGCAGATGATGATATATATTCTTAAATCTCACAAAAAAAGGAGAAGAAAAGCACTACTGGTCCTGGCACTCTTTAATAGCATGAAACCGACCCTTATGGCCATTCTCTTCTCTTCTCTCCACCCTGCCATCTTTAAGCAGTCTACGACAGGGTTGTCCAACTTGTCCTCGTTCGTACGATGTACTCCCTGTCTCCTAACAGAACAGACAAGTTGGATCGTCGCTTTCGTTTCAAGCTGGCTCAGAGGGATCGGATCTTCAATCTTCAATCTTCATACATATGCTCTAGAGTCCAGAGATCAGTAGCCTATATGAAATTTTATTTATTTTTAGTTTTGAATTTTCTAATTACCTATCACACCCTTTGATAGTTAAAAAGGTACGGTGCAAAAATTAAAAATTTAGAAGAAAAAAAATTATTACAAATTAAATGGTAGTTTGATAAATAAGTATAATTTCTCAAAGTATTTTACTCTTATATGCATGGGAACTAAATTTGGTGCCTCGACACTGGATTAATGGCATACAACTTGATCCTGGACTGGAGTGCCCAAAGATTTCACTTCGTTTTATATTTACTTTAGTCATTTCATGAAGGAATTATACTTTTAAAGGGAAATCTTCACAAAATACTCGTTAATTTTTACTCGTTTTGAAATAACTCTCAATTTTACCTCTCGAACTTAATTCTAATTTGATGCAATGTCCCACATCTTTTAGAGTTTGCCGTTAAATTAAACGGAAAAATTGGTAAAATGACCTTTATGCCCCTAAAACTTTTATAAAATTCAAAATTTACCTATAATTTCAAATTAAAAAAATTAATAAAAAAAAAGGACCCATATACTCTCTTTTTATTCTCATTTTGTCCTCTCAAATTGATGTGGCTAGTAAAATCATAATTAGATTTATGATTGATCACTATTAGATTTTGATCCAACGATGATTCTAAAATCCACATCAACTTTAAAATGATAAAAATAGGGTCTTATCATTTTTTTTTTTTTTTTGTGGTTCTAAATAAAATAGGGTCGCTATCATTATTTATGAAGGATTGTGATCCTTTGTTATTAGATTGCTCGAAACTCACCTACTCTAAATAACTTAGGATGTAGGATCTACTTAGCTAGAGGCAGGGTTGACTCTTCCACCAGGAGACTTAGCAACTGCCTAAGGACCCCTCAGGGAAGAAAGCCCCAATAATAATATTATTGATAATATATATATATATATTAAAAGAAGAAGAAGACAGGATTCTAGGAAATACATAATAATAATAATAATAATAATAATAATAATAATAAGGCCTAATTATAGTATCCAACGATTTTTCTTTTTCTTTTTCTTTTTCTTTTTTTTTTTTTTTTTTTTAAAAAAAAGGTGCGTTATCTCTCCCTTTGGAACCAACTCTTATTCAAAAATTAAAAGAAAATCCTAATGGAAGGGTAATATTATAATTTTTTAAAGTTTGATACACTAAAATGAGAGTTTTTAACTTTGAGAAGAGGTTGCAAAAGTGATGAAAGTTCATAGGATTAAGTAAAGTTTATTATTATTATTATTATTTAAGGGATAATTGTATATTATAAATAGGGTTAAATATATTTTAACCCCCCAAATTACCACCCTTTCTACGGATGGCCCCCCAAACTACCAATGCTTAGATTCTGGCCCCCCAAACTACCACTTTCTGATTTTTTGGCCCCATCCGTCTATTTATGCCGTTAATTTTAACAGAAATTGGTCAAAAACCCGAAAATACCCCTCCCTTAACCGTGAGAATTTCAAAGTGTAGGAGGGGTATTTTCGGGTTTTTGTTTAAAATTGACGGCATAAATGGACGGATGGGGCCAAAAAATCAGAAAGTGGTAGTTTGGGGGGCCAGAATCTAAGCATTGGTAGTTTGGGGGGCCAGAATCTAAGCATTGGTAGTTTGGGGGGCCATCCGGAGAAAGGGTGGTAGTTTGAGGGGCTAAAATATATTTAACCCTTATAAATATTTTGGAGGTATAACGGATATTTTACATATTGGTTGTTTAAGTTAATGAAAAAGCTTAAACTGTAGGTGGTAAATAAAATGGTTTAGGCATAAGTGAAGTTTCCCAACAAAGAGAGAGAGAGAGAGAGAGAGAGAATAATAATAATACACATACCCCCTCACAAGCTACTACTCCATTATCAATATTCCATTTAAACTACAAAAAATTATCAATATCCCTCAATAACAAATATAGCCTTCATAAAAACTATTAAAAAAAAAAGACCGGAGGGTGGCCAGCCTAGAGGTGGCCCAAACTACCACAGATAGCCATGGGGTGGCCAAAACACCCCAGAGACGGCCAAATGGGATGGTTTGGCCACCTCCAGGCTGGCCACAGGGGGTGGCCGATCTTTTTTCAATATATGAGTTATATGAACGGTCCTATCATTAGTCATGTGAAAAATCTGTTGGAAATGCTCTAACGGTTGTGACTATCCCCTAACGACTCCTTTGCAACTCTAGTTTATTCCTCCATACTAGATCTAGGGAAAGCTGCTTAACCATTTTCTTTGGAGGAGAGTGGCACATGTACTTTTCTCAAAAATAACCTACAAAAACACATAAAAACAGATAAAGATTCTCTATGCAAGAATCATTTCATGATCCGATCCAGATTAAATTTTACAGATCTATTGATATACAGTGCCACCGCAACATATTGAAGCCTACATTGTTATGTACCATAAGTAAGCCCTCAAAAGGCTCAACTTTCTCTCAGTAACAGCCTTAATTAGATGCCTTCTTATCCACCTCCACCACCACGTCAAATAAATTAATAAACAAACTAAAACCCCACCCAAGTAGAGGAACCTTTGAGGCAATGTCGATGCCCCCATGTGAGAGATGTACCAATTCAAGTTAATTGATTCTAGCTGTAGCTAATGGCTTGAGCCCTGAAGGTGTGTGGATATCAATTGGTGCTTTTGAAAAAGAAGGCACATTGTTTTGCAGCTTTTCTTTCCCACAGATGGTGCATGAAAAGAGCAACATTTTTATATACATATATATGTTCAGAAAGATAACTTCACATGGAATCCACATCCACAGCCGATGACCCATCACCATCTTCAACGTTCAAAATAGGCACTAACGTGTAGTGGGCTACCTCAGTCTGCATTATTTTCTCAACCCAAACTACTCGATCATGCTTCGTGAGGAAGCATCGTCTTGGTGCCAGTGCCGCGTGCGTGCTTTGTACCATAAATTCATTGCATCATTGACCTACAAATGGGCTGTCTTATGTTTACTCGTAAAGATTTCAGCTTAGATTTTTGGTGAACTCACTAACATTTCTTTCCAATGCAACAGATAGATTCTAAGAATATATGAATGTAATCACAATCACATATGAGAATATATGATTATTGTATATCATCTCTTACATCCTAAGTAATCAGATTCGATTAAGTTCAAACATTTTTTATAGAGAAAACTTCACTTACTATTTATAATTTTATTTTATTTTATTTTATCATTTTTGCAATCATAGCTTTAAAATTTAAAAAAGTGTCAATTTAGTGTATCCATTTTTTATTTTTTTTTCAATTTCACCTATCTATTATGATTTTCTGTTAAATCCTGCCAAGATTCTCAAAATACCTTATATATATATATATAAATTTCAAAGATTCAAGTATGACTATTCTTACAAATTCCGTTAAATCCTTGATTTTTATTTTTTTTCCTAAAAAATGAAAGGGTATTTTAGAAATTTTGACACCCATCCATTAGGATTCAACGGAAAATCCTAACAAATTAGTGAAATTGAAAAAAAAAAATTTGAAAGATATATACACTAAATTGATACTTTTTTACAATTTACGACTAATAGGATATGATTACAAAAGTGATAAAACATTAAGGATTGTAAGTGAAGTTTTTCCTTTTTCTAAATATTGGCTGAATAACTAGTAATCTAACATGGTATCAAAACAGAAGTCATGAGTTCGAATCTGAACACCGCCCAAAACAAGTTTCTTTCTCTTAGCCACCAAAACAAGTGCTACTTTTCCATCTCGAAAAAACAAATGCCCTTATATATCTGAGCATGTAATGGTGAATGATATCCGCTCTCTCTTATAATTGATAATTTTTGACATAATTGGCGAACTTGAAACTCAACATAAAATTAAAAGGTTAAAGTTGAGGGGTCGAACCTGTTTAATTTAATGGGTTGAGCTAGGATTGACCTATATAGTCTTATACTCATATCTCGACACAATTCGAACCTAACATGCGATATTTAAGGCTGACAATTTTTAACACGACTTGCAAACCCGACTCAAATTAGTAAATTATGGTTGACTTATATAGTCGTATACTCATGTATTGACATGACCAAAACCCGACACGTGAATACAAATTGGCATTCTAACACTAAGCAGAATCCTAATAACTGGATAATTATGCTGTGGTTATTGATTTCCTCATTCTGTTAGGATGATCGTGGGCTACAGGATCACACCCACTACACAGCTAGTAATGGAGAATCTCCCGTGGGCATGCATCCTCCTACCATTCTAGCTTTCGAATTGCAGACAGAGACATATAAAAAGAAACTAAATTATTGGTCCCCAAAGGTGAGAAAATCATCAAGAAGAATAACTTCAAGAGCTATCCCAGTCAAATCTACCACCTATAAACCCAACTGGCTGTTTAGAACTTCACTATATTTTCTATCTTTTGCAGGGTTGGCACCCTCTCAAAAGCATGGCATTGGCAGCCTTTTCGATCCCAACAGAGACATTGCTTTATGGGCTTAATCACAATATAAATTCTTCTAGGGTTGTGGGGATGGAATGAGGAATCTATTCTCCCAGACCAACTTTACCAAAGTGGTATGGTTCCATGGAAAGAACTTCTTGTTACTCTCATGGTCTCATTGCCAGTTGTTTAGAAAGCGTGGCTCCCTGTGGACCAATATTCCCCCCAACAGTTTCCTACTTTCCTTTTATGTGCGGCAGAGGTTGTTGGGAGTGTGAGTGGGTCTTTGTGAAAAGAAGAGACAATTAAAGAATGGTGAGTAAAGAGCAGCAGAGCATCTGGAAGTGGCAAGCACCACCGCCCAGAATTCCAGAAAGATGACTAGGTTAAGGGCCCATACCTTTGTGTGCTACCCTATGCAGCTATGCTAATGCCAACCCACAGCCCAAAAGAATTTCAAAGGTTTCTAAATGGGAATACATGGATTCGAATCTCTAATAATTTACTGTCG